>NC_139537.1:28921291-29521291 GCF_965153285.1 Podarcis tiliguerta | reverse complement strand
TTTCTTACCAGTGCAGTTATATGCTAAGAAATCACAGTAATACTAGATGGAAATACGTGTTTTCTATATTATGTTTGTATTTTATCCTTTCTCTAAGGTGGTCAGGGAGTTCGTGAGGTTACCCCCCTTGTTGTTCTTACAGCAACCCTATGAACCAGGTTAAATGAGCTTCAGGGCTGAGTAGCCCCATGCAGAACACATTACATTAATCTAACCTAGAGGTCACCAGAGCACAGACAACAGAAAGTAGGCTACCCCTGTCCAGACAGGGGCACAGCTGGGCTTCCAGTTGAAGACGGGGGGGGGGGAGCCTTGGGTGACTGCGATCAATCCAGAAGTCCCCAAAGTTACACACCTGCTCCTTTAGATGGAGTATAACCCTATCCAGAGCAGGCTACATCCATCTGGTCTAGGGAACCACTCACAAGCAGTACCTCAGTCTTGTCTGGATTAAGCTTCAGTTGATTCACTCTCATCCAGTCCATTACTGAGGGAAGTCATCAGTCTAGCATTGCAGCTGTGTTGCAAGAAGTGGGTCCTACATTAACTCAGTGTGCCTCCTAAGATGGCCTTAAGCAAAAGAGTGCTTCAAGTTTCTGTCCTCCTTCATGGGCTTTGGGGCAACACTGATCTCAACATGGCAAAACGTTAATTCCTAGGTCAATATTGGTGACATAAGAGACACTGCACATTTGAATACATTGCTGGGTGGAGGAGCTAGAGTGGGAGGATGTTGTGGCTTTCAGGTATCCTAGATAGGATAGGTTAGCCAATATAGGAAGATGGAATAACTGGACAGGAGACAAACAGTGTGGTGTTGCTGCAGTTCTTCTTCAACAAGTTTGTTTATATCTCTGGAAGTGGGAGCTGTGTAGTGAAATGACGAAAAGGGTACATGGATTGCAAAGTAATGAGAATATGCATTGAACCATCAGAAATCTTGGGAAAGCAGAAGAGCAGAGTAGTTAAGTGGAAGCGTCCTTTCATAAACTCCCTTCCTGGGACCATATGTTACAATAAACAGCTTGGGAATGGGAGTGAGATTATCCTACTCATTGCACCTAGTCCACCGACTACTGTTGAAAAGGAACATTTTCCAGAAACTGTCCAGAATGAACTCATTACATGCATCCTGGCAATTATAGCTTTCATGCCATCCTACACTGAGCTGTCTCTTACAGCTAGGCAAATCAGAGTAACTTGTCTATGTCTTGAAGAGGATTCAACCTTTTTACTGTATTTCCTTCCATTCACTGGTATCACACTTAACCTTCTAATTTTAATCAGATACATCTCAGAACTTTCATGCAATGGCTTATTTCTGTAGTGGAGGACAATGGGGGCAAGTGAGAGAGAGATTATTTTGCTCCTCAATTCCATAACTATACAATATCTTATTATCATTCCTTGTCTCTCATAGGATCTTACTCTTTCATGGCTAAACTCTCAAGATCTTTAGCATTCCTTTTAAAAAGGAAGCACACATATTCAGCAAAGAGCAAATGATTTTTTAAAAAGAATTCTGAATGTTTCAGAGAATTTATTGTAAACACAGGTATGAGTATGTAACTGGAATCTTGCACTCAATCCAACCATTGGTCTATCTACTCATTATTACCTAATGCAGGGATAGGGTAACTGTCCCTCCACACACTGCTGGATTCCAACTCCTATCATCCCTGACCATTGGTCATTCTGGATGGAGCTGATGGGAGTTGAAGGCCCAAGAACATGTGGAAGGATACATGTTCCCCATCCCTGGATGGAGGCTTCCCATAGTTTCAGACAGGGTTCTATCCCAAACATACATGAAAATACCAGGGATTGAATCTGGGACTTCCTGTATGCAAGTTATGTGCTCAACTATTTAGCTACTCTCATCTTTCTTGACCATTGACCATACTGCTTAATTATTTGTGCAGGGGAGCATGGGTAATGGGGAGAATTCCAGTTCACTCCTCACTTGGGAGAAAACTTGAGAAGTGGAATTTATCAGTGCAGACTGCAGGTGAGGTTAATGGGAAAGCTTAAAAATGCTTTTTCATTCAAAAAAAGCCCCCAAACAACCTGCATATATTAAATTAGCACATCATGGGAGGCTATACTAAACATTATTTCGACGTAGGGTTGTTGTTTTTTAAGGGATTTTTTGTTTTGTTTAACAAGACTATTCAGAACCATAGTCATACTGTCCTGCAGTCATATAGCCCAGGATCAGAATTCGTTTTCATGACAACCTAGGGTCAATCGATGCATGGAAGGGTAGAGGGAGTCAGTATTACATCTGCTGGCCACCACGAGCATCTGTACATAGACATAATACATGTACAGACTGTACACATATACATTCTCTCCATGCTGTTACCTAGATTTTCTAGGGTACCAGATCAGATAAATGTGCAGAGCTCTTGATCAGGGCCGGTGAAGATGATCTTGAGCTCCCCCTGCCCTCCTGCGTCTACATACTCATTCCTCCAGAGGTGACACCTGAAAAGAGCAACTGCTAGCTTCCCTGCCTTCTGCATAACTTTTGGAAAGGCTCCTAGCAAGAGTATTATTTTTTACTGCACAAGCCAAGTTGCATTAAATTGGCATTGTAGACACAACCTCTTTCAAATATGTGGTTGAAAGGTTACCTTGGAGCTTGGAAGGGCTTAGACCTTTGACTTGGAAGCAACTTGTCTATTCTGTATCGGCAGCCATTGTCGGATCTGCAGTACATCAGGGGCTCCAGGAATAGTTTTCCAACTGCATTTAAATTCAAGCACCTTGGAGACAAGACACTCTGGCCTTCTCCTGCGTTGCTTCTTTCCCCTTAGCTCTTGCTCCAGATATGCCAGGCGTTTAACTCCTTGGTGCTGTGAAGTGCAAGACCTCCCAATACTACCAATTAGAGAGGCTGCACCTGTAACAATTGTTGCCAATAATGACAAACAATACTGACAGGAGAGAGCAGGAGGGATCTGTTAATGCCTGTCTGTTACCGAAACACAGAAGAAACAATCCAGCTCTCACTACAGAGAAGGCGCTGGATGTTAGTAGCTCTACCATACATTATTTAGGAGGCTGAACTTAAATCCTGTCCAGCGATTCCCAAACGGTATTTCCCCAGTGGGCCTATGAATTGCATTTTACCTCTTGTTTGGGCCAGGCTGTCAGGCCTGCTCTTGATCCAAGAAGTGGCCATTTCACTTGATTTGTGCCGCTAAAAACAACAGCCCACCCACACCCAGAAAAGCCAAGAAGCGGATGAGAGTACAACTAATGGAGATGCTTTTCTTCTTTTAAAATAGAAGATTCAAATACTGTGGTACCTTGGGTTACAGACGCTTCAGGTTACAGACTCTACTAACCCAGAAATAGTACCTCAGGTTAAGAACTTTGCTTCAGGATGAGAACAGAAATCGCACGGCAGTGGCGGCATGGCGGTGGGAGGTCCCATTAGCTAAAGCGGTACCTCAGGTTAAGAACGGACCTCCAGAACGAATTAAGTTCTTAACCCGAGGTACCACTGTACTGATACATTGAGCATGAAGTTCCCATATGGAGGGGGGAGGGGAGCTACAGACCAAAGTTAAGTCAGATGAGAGAACAACCCTTTACACACTGGTAAGCCCAAACTCACGACAAGCTTTACCACAAAGTAATAACTGTGGTTTTGTAATAGCTTATATCATCCTGCCTGTGAATAGGACTACAGCAAACCATGACACAGAAATTCACCAGATGAAGCTTTTATTGCCAGGCTAGGAAAGATTTCACTGGATGTTTTCTGCATATTGGGCTGCTGCTCATACTCAGACTCTCTCTCTCTCTCTCTCTCTCTCTCTCTCGTTAACCTTAGCATGGCCCATTGTTTAAATAGAAGGGGAAGAAAGCTCCCTCTGAAAAGAACTTTTATTCTAATTTTATCTGACCAGAAATGTTGACATAGCAAATTCAACTTTTTTTATTTCAGTCATACTAGCTAGGGTCGATGAGAGCTGTAATCATTTAAAAACAACAACAACCACAACATTTAAAGAGCACCATCTTGGGGAAGGCTGGCTTAGGAGGTGGGCCACTGATAAGTCTGTGATTGATCTCCTAGTTTGGACAGCTGCTACCATCTTGCCCAGATGGAATGCAAGGTAATTTACTGAAGACTCCTAGAAAAGCCATATGGATGTTTTAAAGGGGATGGATCCTAGGAGCTGCCAGGCGTGGTGCTTCTGATTGGTCCATGAGCTTTCCCAATGCTGAAGAAGTGCACTGTGAAATGCTAATCTCCTTCAAAAACTGTGTCCTCCCAGATGCCTCATCCTCTTTTATGTGGATAAGCACCCTTGGGGTCTTCCAGCATTTCTGCAAATAGCTATTCATCAAGGTTTCTCTCTCTCCCCTTCCTTCTTCTGTTAGGTTGCCCCCTCCACACTCTTCCCTGCTTTGCATCGAGGAAGGAGGAGCACAGCCACTCCCAAGAAAATACTTAAGAGGGGAGAGAAAGCCAGCAAGCAAGGGAATGAGGCAGACAAAGGAAACAAGAACATGGAAAGTAGCTAGAGACAGGTGGGTAGAAGCAAAGGCTGTGGCTTACAAAAGGGGAACTCATGGAGAGAATCAGAAACAGAAAGAATATTCAGTTTGGGGATGTGCTAAAAATATCCACGAGAGCTAATCTGGATTTTGAAGAGACCTGATCTCCAATTCCAAGACTAACATACATATTGGAATTTTTAATTTTTCAGGCAACTTTTTAAAGGCTGAAGATTAATGAAGAAATAAGAGTTTATGAGCAAATACATGTGCAAGTGACATGGACTGATCTGTCTACTCCACCCCAACTTCTGTGATTATTATATCTGACCAGAACTGTTGACATAATAAGTCCAACTTAGCAGTCCTGTGGCAAATTCAGAAACATACCTTCTGCTTTGATGTGCAGCCTATTTGTCCTTTCTGGCACGTGGCCTTCAGCAGTGCCCATGAGTCAAGTACAAGAAAGCTGTGTTTTATATGAAATTTCTCCAACAAACAAGCAAAACAAAGCAAAACCACCACATGTTGCCAGAAGCTAATAATGAAGGATGGATGAAAAAAATGAAGCTCAATTTAGATGAAGAGAGGAGGTGGCCATTTTTTCTGCACAACATATACCCTGTAGAAATTAACCAGGTGAAGCTTTTCCCACCAAGTATCTCTAGTTAGGAAAAGCTTTACTTGCTATATTTCTATGAGTGTATTAGTATGGGGTGTTTTGGAAGGGGTAGGGACATGACATGGAAAGGACATGTCATGCATCTTCTGAGGCACCCCACCCTGTACTCAGCTCCCATCTGTGGCTCCCACAAGCTGCCAGCATGTGACAGCAGCCACACCCTGGGAAACAGCTTTGACCGGCTGGCTAAACCCTTGGTGAGTTAGGGACATCTAGTGCATGAGAAGACAGACTCCAGTGGATTGAGTAGAAGAGATCAATAGTGGGTCCAATGGTCAAAAAGGCAGTTACTGCACTTACTGTAGAGGGAAATGAGGGGCAGATGAGGATCATCAGGCTAGGAAGGTAGTCAATTTAGGAGAAGGAAAACTCTGATCCTAAACCTCCACTGCCTTGAAGCTATACTCATTCATGAGAGTAAGACCTGAGGAAAAAATCATACCTGCTTCCTTGTGGGATAACTTTGGGAAAAGAAAAGACTAAGGAGTAAACCCTACTCAAATCCCGAGTTGAGTCCCTAAACCACTTGGATGGTGTCTTGTACACCTCCTTCCATCAGTTCCTGCAGCCAAGATGGTGCCAACTGTATTGCTCTGGTTTTCTTTGTTGGAAACACGCCCGGGAAGGCTGCCAACTTCCCAAGTCTCCGGGGCATCTCTCCAATGGTTCTCCCTGGCTATATATCTCCCTCAGTCTTGAGAGACCAGTGATAAGTGACCCCTTCCTCCTGAGAGGAGCACACTCGTCTTCTGGCATATAGTTGCAGAAGAAAGACTCAATCAGTAGCTCTGAACTACTTTATTTATTCTTATAATACAGAGACTCCATCAGCACATCTGTGCTCTTTGAGTACCAGTACAGAACAGCAACACTTTCAGAAGTGAAACTAACTTCCAACAGTATTGAGACTTCCTGTCTCACGCTCTCTCAGACACTCACATGATATACACAAAACATGGGTGACTGCTGGAGCAGCACAGATGGACAAAAATCCTAACAGTCTTGTCATCTGGACATCCCAGGACCTCTATACACACTGCCCAGGCTTGTAGCCCAGAGAAGTCACTTGGCTGCAAAACAATGTGGGAGGTAGCAATTAGGAGTTACTGGTCTCTGCAGCCACAGCGGGAGCTGTGATTCTCCAGTGGTTTGACTTTGCCCAAGGCACACTTAGTTGGTTATTTTCTTGACAGGGCAGGCATGACTACCAAGAAGGTCCTCTGCCTGGTTCCGTGTAACCTCACCTTTTGTGATGAGGAAACCACCCGAAGACCCTCGGAGCTGGACCTCAGTGTTGAGGACGAATGATGGGGGTGGAGGTGCTCCTTCAGGTATACAGGGCCAAAGCCATTCAGGGCATAAAGGTCAACACCAACACTTTGAAAAGCTAGTCGATCTGGGCTTCAGGCACCATTACTGTGAATCTACCTTCCAATAGGATTGTTGTAATGATATATTAAACTGAAAGCTGAAAGAGCACTATATATTGAGAATAGGGGAGAGCGTTACTGGAAATTCAGTGGAACAATATTTGTACCACATTATCATGGAGCGTAGTACAAAAGTTGAAAGTGCTTCAATATTCTGGATTATATTTGGTGGAGGGAAACCAAGTCATTTTTGGTATAAATACCTCCCCCCATCACAGTTTTTTCTCAATTCAAGACAAAAGGTTACTCCAGTTCAAAGGCATTATGCACACAAGCATATGCTGTGTTTCTAAGTCTGTGAAAGGCACTCATAGCAGGGGACACTGTTGATCTGCTGAGGCAGATGATGCCAGAGACACTCTACAAATTTAACAACATGCCTTACTCAGCAGCGCTTACTGATATGACACCTTAGTTGGTGGTAACTCACTACAAATATAACAATACTCTTGGGAAGAATATTTCAAGGAACAGTGAGATTGTTTTTAGGCAAGAGTTGAACCTTAACTGTATATTTCTTGTCTTGTTAGAATTGGGGGGAGGGTTGAAATATATCAATTCCAAAGATATTTTCTCCCTTGCAGCTGCTCCCTGGCTCAAACTGAATGATAAACTGGCCATATCAAGGTACTGACTTATGTATGCCACACATGTCACAATTAAAAGGTGCTTACACCCATGTGCTCGAATTTATGCAGGAAGGTTTTGTGTGTTGGTGGAGTGCTTAACAGGGCCCCAGAGCAGTATCTTTCAATCATTTAAAAATGTAAGATCTCTTCTGCCATGAAACTGAGGCTGCCTCTAGTCCAGCATCTTCTCCCAACCCTGGGCAATCCAATACCCCAGGCAAAGTCACAAACAAGTCAAGAAGGAAGCAGGCCTTCTGCTGTATGTTCCCAGTATATAGGCTCTGAATACAGATATTCTGTTTATTTATCACAGCTACTAGCTGTTGATAGAGCCATGTCCTAAAAATAGCTCAAAAACGTCTCTTTTTTCCAGAGGGGGAGAGATTTTGCAAGAAAGTTCAACAACTTTGCCAGAAAAAGCTCAACAACTTTTGTGTCCGGATGTTCACTTTTTGAAATATGGCAACCCTAAATAATGCAGAATATTGGAAGAGTCGGGACAGAGAAGTGGAAGCACTTCCTCACACAGTACATGGTTAAAACTATTTTAAAAAAACAACAATTAAAAGAAGTGTGAAGAAGTTTGCATGCACACGAAAGCTTATACCCAGAACAAACTTAGTTGGTCTCTAAGGTGCTACTGGACAATTTTTATTTATTTCGACTGTGTCAGACCAAGACGGCTACCTACCTGAATCTAGAATCATGGTTAAAACTATGGCATTCAATCCCACAGGAGCCAGTGATGGCCACCAATGTGGATAGCTTTAAAAGAGAATTAGACAAATTCATTGAGGATAAGGCTATCAGTGGCTACTAGACATGATAACTATCTGTGCTGCCAAAGGCAGTATGTCTCCGAATACTACGAGTGGGGAGCGTGTTATGGCACTCAAGTGTATTTGCAGGCTTCCCACAGGCATCTGTTGGCTACTGTGAGACCAGGATACTGGAATTGACCATTCACCTGATCTGTCAGGCTGTTCTTATGCTCTTAAACATGCACACAGGGCTCCCTACTCTATCCCTACCATTCATTATTTTATAGATCTGTGTCATATTTTTTCCAAACTGAAAAACCATGGATGCTTTAGTTTTTCCTTGTTGGAAAGGCACTCAGTCCTCTGATCAGTTTTCTGTACCTTTTCCAGTGCTAAATGATTTTTGAGTTGAGGCAACCAGCATTTCCCATGCCACTGTACTGTAGAATGTGTAATGCCATACAAAGACATGATTACACATTTTCTGTGCCCACTGCACATCCATTAATATGGCTCCAGAGAGCTAAACTAGGTAGACTCATGCACAGGAAGAGATGGATGCCATCTGGTCAAAATATCAAACTTTTATTGTCAACCATGGCAGGAGAAAAACTAGGAGGGAGGGGGAACATGAAAGGAAGGGAATATTGCTAATGATGCTGAAGTCTGGTGAAAGTGAGAAGGCAAAACTGCCTCAAAGCTCCAAAAGCAATGTACACAATGAACATTAGCAGGATTTAAACAAACAAACCACTTGTAATATTATAGACAATGCACAAAATTGGAAGTAATCAGAGATAAAGACTTTATTGACATGTGTGAATGAAAATATTATAAAGGAACCAAGGGAGGGGGTGGAGAGAATAAGGGGATTCAAGTAATCTCATACTGTGGATTCAATATGGATTGTATATATAGTTGTTTTAAAGGTTTTATTTAATGCTTTCCCCCCTTAAATGTAATGTTTTTGTTTTCGTCAAAATTAATAAAAATATTATGCAAAAGGCAGGGCTCAGGTGAGATGCTGTCTCCTGGCAGACTAGCCTTATCTAGCTACAAAATGGAGGTTGCTGCTCTCTGAGCTTTCCTGGGCAATCAGTGGATTCCATACAAGAATCACCACTAGGTGGCATACACAAGTGCCTCTGTGGATACAGCACAACACGCTATGACAAATGTACCATATTGTTCCGTCTATAAGACACCCCCATGTATAAGATGCCCCCTATTTTGGGGGATTCCAAATTAAGAAAACATCCCTCAGCACTACCCACATATAAGATGAGCCACAATTTTAAACCTATTTTTTTGGTTAAAAAAAAAAACCCTAGTCTTATACACGGAAAAATACGGTAACTCCGGCCACCACAGATAATCTTCACAAGTTAAGCACTTTTTGTTTGTTTTGTCGGTTTTTCTGTTTTTGCAACTTCCCCTTCCTATCTCTAGTTGTAGAATCATAGAGTTGGAAAGGAGCTCAAAAACCATCTAATTCAACTTCCATCTGATACAGGGAATTCACTGAGGAAGTGTCCCAGCCAGCCTCAGTTTAAAGAACTTTAACAAAGGAGAGCTCATCACTTTCCGAGGAAGCCTGTTCCATTGTCAAGCAGCTCATACCATCAGGTGCTTCTTCCTAATGTAATTTGACAATTTGACAATTTGAAATTGCCATTTGTAATTTTAATGGAATTTGTATATTGTTATTTTAAGCCATTGGTTTGAGTCCTGCACTGTGAAACAATAACTCGAGCCACGGTTATTTGTAAGGGACAGGAAGAAAAAGAGAGAGATGGACCTTGTTAATAGGGAGTGTTGGGCATATGAGGGTGCAAGTCAAATATTCACTCAAAGTTCAGTGGCCAGAACGCTAGGAGCTTCATTCAAGGAAAGAATATTAGCTGGGAAGGGCTGACAAATGTCCTTTAGTTGTCAGAGTTGGTATTTCAAAAGGTCACTATTTATTCTAGTGCAAAGAACACACTCTTTGGACATCACAACATCAAAGTGGCCTTTATTTTCAACATTAGCAACAACAACAACAAGCAGCCTATTGTAATAGGGTGGTGAGTGTGCATATGAACTGAGGACCTCTATGTTGCAATGATTGTTGGAGAGCGGAGGTGAGAAATGTGAATCTGTGCTTTGCATGCTACGAAACATCACATTAATTTTCGGGAGCATTCTCAGTGAGGGCCTGGCCATGCAGTGATGGAAAAGTGACCATAAAAGGAGAAACCATAGCCAAGTGGTAGAACATGGTTTGCATGCAGAAAGCTATAGACTAGCCTTCCTTAACCCGATGCCCTCCATTTGTTTGTACTGCAGCTCCCATCATCCCTAACCATTGGCCATGCTGCTTGGGGGTGATGGGAGTTGTAGTACAAGAAAATATGGAAGGCCAGATATTGGAGAAGGCTGTCCTGAGATCTGTCTCTTGCACTGGCAGGTAGGACTGGAAAAGAGCTACACCAGAGTTTCTAGTCATTGCCAGTTGGTGTAGATAATACTGAGCTTGATGGACAGCTTCCTACATACCCGTTGTTGTTGTTTAGCCGTTTAGTCATGTCCGACTCTTTGTGACCCCATGGACCAGAGCACGCCAGGCACTCCTGTCTTCCACTGCCTCCCGCAGTTTGGTCAAACTCATTTTAGTAGCTACTGTCTAACCATCTTGCCTTCTGTCGTCCCCTTCTCCTTGTGCCCTCAATCTTTCCCAACATCAGGGTCTTTTCCAGGGAGTCTTTTCTTCTCATGAGGTGGCCAAAGTATTGGAGCCTCAGCTTCACGATCTGTCCTTCCAGTGAGCACTCAGGGCTGATTTCCTTAAGAATGGATAGGTTTGATCTTATTGCAGTCCATGGGACTCTCAAGAGTCTCCTCCAGCACCATAATTCAAAAACATCAATTCTTCAGTGATCAGCCTTCTTTATGGTCCAGCTTTCACTTCCACACATCACTACTGGGAAAACCATAGCTTTAACTATTCAGACCTTTGTCAGCAAGGTGATGTCTCTGCTTTTTAAGATGTTGTCTAGGTTTGTCATTGCTTTTCTCCCAAGAAACAGGTGTCTTTTAATTTTGTGACTGCTGTCACCATCTGCAGTGATCATGGAGCCCAAGAAAGTAAAATCTCTCACTGCCTCCATTTCTTCCCCTTCTATTTGCCAGGAGGTGATGGGACCAGGGCCATGATCTTCGTTTTTTTGATGTTGAGCTTCAGACCATATTTTGCGCTCTCCTCTTTCACCCTCATTAATTTCACCACCTTTAATTCCTCCTCACTTTCTGCCATCGAGTCTGTGTCATCTGCATATCTGAGGTTGTTGATATTTCTTCCGGCAATCTTAACAGCATGCTTGGCACCCATGTTGGTAATGAACTGGTTGCTGGGCAACAAACTGATGCTCAATTCAGGCAAGAGAGAAATGCCATTAGTAGGTGGCACCCCAAGCCAGATGGGTGAGGTGCAACTTCTTCTAGATCAGGCCATGCTCACAATGAAGGAGTACTGGCTGTCCAGTTGTTTCCAAGCCATTCGAAGTGTTGGTTTTGACCTATAAAGACTTACACTACTCAGGACCCAGTACTTACTGGACCACCTTTCCCCACATGAATTTACTCAGACCCTGAGATCTGAGCCTTTCTCAGTATTTAGTAGGTGGCTCCAGATAAGGATGTCTTTATTCTCCCAGGCATTTGGAAAGCACTAATAGCTGTCTTTGGGCTGTTTATTTAGGTCTTCATCCTTATGTGGGTAGGATGGGTAAAAACATATATTTATGTTGTTGGGTGACTTTGTTTGCGAATGAACACTTTCAGTTCTAATGGATTTCCGTTGTGTATAAATACTGTATGTTGTTATAAATAGCTTCAGGACTCCCTATGTGAAGCGATTAATATATTGAAAGAATTGAATTGCTGTTTTCTATAGAAACAAATGACATTTTTAGTTTTACATAGAATACAATAAGGTGGTTTACAATTGGGATTGGAGCTAGGCCTGCTCTGAGCCTGAGCCTTCTTTCTGCACATTGTATGAGTGATATATTGGGAAGATGGGATGGACTGTTAGGGAAAGGAAGTTCTGTACGTAACGATGTTGGCCTGCCATATTGGAGAGAGACTCTGCGATCTGCCTTTTCTCTAACCTCAGGAGTTCTTGCATTTCTTAGCTAGGGATGTTTGCTAGCCTGGCAAATGGCTGACAAAGTAGTGTAAGGAAGGAAAGGAAATGAAAGAATCAGTCTAGCCCCGATCACAGCTGTGTCTGCCTTGCCAAGACTTTGAAGACAGGGAGACAATTGTGGAAAGCTTCTTTAATAAATAAATAAATCATATGTGGCCATTTGATAACAACAGAAAGAACCACAGATCTTCCACAGGCATAGCAGTAAAACTCAAAGGAAATACCAAACCTGTCAGCACAGCCTTGTTAGAGGGACTTGTGTTCATTCACTGTCTCAACTTAAGTGGCCTTTGTGGGGGAAGCGTGATTCACTGTGTGAATTTCAATGGGATCTTTAAATCTCTGAGAGATTTTTCTCTTCTCCGAGCGAGTTTCCCTGAGCTGGGTGCTTACGATTGACAGATCTGCAGGTATCATACCAATCTCGCAATTCTTTCTGTTCCAGTTGCTGGAACCACAGACTCATTTCCTACATATTGTTCTTTCTTTTCTCTTATGTGGAACATCTCTCTCTCTCTCTCTCTCTCTCTCTCTCTCTCTCCCTCTCCATCTGAATCAAAAGTCTGAATCAAGCCCAAACCTTGTACAGAAACATTGTTTTTATCGGCCTCCAGAAGCAGGGTGCATTAAGTAAGACATGGTTGGCTTGCAGGCCCTGGGTTACCATGGCAACACGAGCAGGCCCAGTTTGGAGAATAAGAAGTAAGGGAAAGAATGGAAAGAGGACTTTGCATGCATTGAAAGGCTGCATTGCAAGGGACCCATAGTTTTGGGATGGCTGGAGGGACAAGGCAGCGAGACTATCCTGTATGAGGGGAAAGCAGCTTGCTTTTCAAAAGGAAGTATTACACTAACAGAGGGAAGAGGAATCATGTCAAGGACAGCTACTTGCTGGCCAGCACTGAATGTGGGAAGAAAGCATATAATAGAGAATCTAAATAAAGAGTGAAAGGTTTGCTGTGACTTTGAAAGCATATGGGGCAGAATGAAAGGAAAAGGCAATGTGTGTTTGTACCCACAGACAGGAATAAAGAAGCGAGGCACTTAAGTAAGTGCCACAACTTCATTTAACATTTAAACAATAAATCTGTAGTGAGGGCTTGGTAGCTGTGTGGGAATAGACTGAGGCAGGGTTGGGTTGGCTGCTTCCTTTTAAATGGTATATTCTGGGTGAGCCATCCTTATCCTGGTTGCAAGCAGTAGGTGTTTCAATTAGTGCTTGTTGTTGACAAATGCCTGGCTGTCTCGCTTCTACCCAAGCCCCAAGACCTGGGTGCAAATCCCAGGGATTCCTGTCAACTGATCTCCCAACGACTCACTTGTCATTAATAGCTTTGACTTCATTCATTGACCAAAACCACTGAAAGGCAGGAACAGCCACACTGGTTCATTTCACAGTACCTGCACATTTTGCTTCATAACTTTATTTCCTGGGACTTACTTTTTTACTTTTTAAATAAAAGCTCAGATTCTAGGGCAGTGGATCTGTTCCTTCTCTCTCTGCCAGCTAAGAGAACTTAGTGGTTAACACAAGGAAAGCCCCTCCACGTGAGCCAGTCAGGAAAGTGATGGCATTTCCCTAACCACTGTTTGCAGAATAGTAATTAACCAGCAGGCAGTGACAGCTGGCACTTAGCAGAGAGAGCACAAGCAAACGAACAAGGAAGAAGGATTTCTGCTGCAACTGAGCAAGGGGAGAGGAATATATAAAACATGGGTGGTGGGAGGCGGGGAGTGTGTATTTGGTTTTTTCGTGGCGTGAATCAGCCAAGTTTGCATTGGAACAACTTAATTTGGACAAAGCCAGCATGCACAGAAACAATATTATTTTCAAGGCCAATCCTGCAGGAAAAAAGATTATAGAGTCTCAGGATGAAGCAGCACAAGTAGCTCAGGGAAGGGAGGCATCACTAAGGAGGAACAAATTGCAGGGACACCACAAGAAGCTTTGAGTTCACATTACAGAAAAATAATCCCATGCAAATACAGTGGTGCCTCGCAAGACGAAATTAATTCGTTCTGCGAGTTTTTTCGTTCTACGAGTTTTTTCGTCTTGCGAAGCAACACTGCATATTGACGGTTTCCCGTAGGAATGCATTGGCGGTTTTTAAAAAAAGGCGCAAGACGTTTCGTCTTGCAAAGCAAGCCCATAGGGAAATCCGTCTTGCGAAGCAACTCAGAAAACGAAAAACTCTTTCGTCTTGCGAGTTTTTCGTCTTCCGAGGCATTCGTCTTGCGAGGTACCACTGTAGTGAATTTACAGATAGCAATGTCGACCTTTCTTGCTTTGCTCCCAAAAGCCAGGCCACTGTTTTAGTTACAATGAAAATAGGAATTGGGGGATACCGAACATAATATTTTGCAAGATCTCTGAGAGAAACCAGTACTGTACAGATGAAATTGTGCAAGGCAACCTGGCTTCTGCCATCTGTAATCTCCCAGGTCTAATCAACAGTATCAGCATACTCTAATTTTGTTTCCCTGTGGCTGAATCCAACATCCTATCAGTAACATATGGATGAAATAACTGAATGAGATGGGCATATCAAATGGGAAATCACAATGTCCATGCTGAGCTGCCCTGCACTCATTCTAGCAGAACAGAACAAAATGTTGACCAGAGATGTATTTCAGCATTGATCATATGGGAGTGAACCATTTTGGAGACAAAACAATTTGCTCTTTCAACACGGCAGGCAATATAGATAGATGGATATTGTTTATTTAATAAATTTGTATTCATTTGAAGATCACAACATAAAATACTAAATGAGAACATAAAATACATAGCAAAGAAGCAAAAACAAACAATAATCTCCCTCCCACAAACTCATTTAAAAGTGCCATAGATTGTTTAATTAGCTAAAGGCCTGGTTATAGAGAAACATTTTCGCCTGACATCTAAAGATATGCAACAAAGGTGTCAGGTGAATCTCCCTGGACAGAGCATTCCACAAATGAGGAGCCACTGCAGAAAAGGCCTGTTCTCGTCTTGCTACCCTTCAGACTTCTCATGGAGGGGCACACAAAGAAGTGCCTCAGATGATTAGCACAGGGTCCAGGTTGGTTCCTATGGTGGAGGCAGTCGTTTGCAAAATTATAGCAAATAAAATAAAATTACCAGCAGGACATAAATGATGTTGTGCACTCTTCTCTTCAATCTGTAATTTGGCTCCTGGGCCACTATATGGGTAAAATGAAACTCTTTGTTCTGCTGTTCACTGTAATGGAAAATCCAAGAAATGGCTGTAACTCTTTCCTTTTTTGGTCAAAGTAATTGAAATTTACAAGCACCAGAGCTCTTCTAGTGTAGATTAAGCTTGCCAAATTGAGACAAATAGGTACAGGGGCTTCTACAGGAGAGTAAAATAGGTTCACTTCCCTCCAAATCCCTTGTGCGTCAAATGGGAGGGAGATTAACTATTTCCTACCGAAAAACAAGTATGAGTTGTTGGAATGTTTTTTGCTTGTACTTTTTTAAAAAAGAAGACTTTGCCACCTCACTCTGTTCTTTCTTTCTGGTGATTGTGCCTTATGGGCCTCCCGATAGGCCGTTTCATGTCTCTGGTAGGCTTTACAATGTGAAGCTGTCTAGAATGCTCCCTGTAGAGTCTTGAGGGGTTCTGGGTTTTGCTTGTTTGGTAAAGCAGAGCAATATAGGATTATTATTTTTTAATCCTCCACTCCTGTACTTTAACAAATAATCCAGAGCTCTTCAGTGTTCTGTAGGCAGCACTGCCTACACCCTCACTTTTTGCAAAGCCCGCAGACCTAGAGAAACATAGGGATATTATTTACAGAAACAGAGATGTATTAGGACAGAGAAACAGAGCACTCAGTGACTTTCTGAGCTCCCAATCTGACTTTGGCTTATTGATACTGCACTTTGATTCACGGGGAGAGGAGATCTCCCTGAATTGCCTCATTATTTGGCCCACACACAGAGCTGCTGCACACCTTTAATGCAGGCCATTGTGGAGGCTTCAAATCCAGCTAAATGAAGCCTACCCCAAGAAAGTGAAATTTCTCTTCCCCCCGAAGAAAAACAGTGACATGGTTCCCACAGCGTAAGTCTGCCCACAAAGAGTGTGGGATTTGGAGAGGTCATTTGTGTACAGTTCCAGCTGCATATCTACATCCTTTGTAGCTAGGTCCTTGAGCAATTGCAACAGTAATGGTGGCCAATCAGTGGCATAATAATTTGTCCCTGGTAGTTTTCTTCATAATGTGATAACCAAATTTGGGGGCCATAATGAATGGGAGTTATCGTTTTATCTAAGGCCTGACTCTCTGTTTGTTTGTTTTCAGTACAGTAGCATGCAACGGTTTTCATCAGAGCAGTAGCTTCCATTATCCTAAATGTTACATTAACACTTAGTCGAGAGGCTTTTCCCTTCTCTCTGTTAAGACAGATTTCACAAAATGAGCGGAGAGAAGTCAATGATGGAAGAAGGTAGCTATGTGAACACGTCCTCTCATAAAGCAGCTGCACTCATGAAGGTACTCATCATTCCTATGCCATTATCAGCTGGCAGTGTTCTTGAAAATGATTCAATTGTCCTAATGGTCCAGTTCATCTTAACGGATAGAGGGACAAATCCTGATCATGGCTGTGCCTCCTGTAGCCTCTCTATAACATACAGAATGTACTTTGAGTGCTCTGTACCTCCCAAGATTTGAGCAGTTAGGTCTTGGTATAGTAATATCTCTTCTGGGGAAGGTCCGTATTTTAATAATTTTCCCAGCACCCCTGTGCATGTAAGAGGCGATATATTTTTTTCTTTGGAGACAGATCCACCCCTGAACTGTAATTTATTATTTTAGTATCTCAGAAGCTGTTTCTTTGAGAAATATATGTGCAGAATTGTATTAGGAGAGCACAGCTTTTATGACTGTGACTGATGATTTGTTTGACTAGATCTCTTATGTATCAGCCTAACTATTTGGTATTTTCTATGTGATTTATCCTTAAACTGCCTTAATAAAGTTCAGATATTACTTTCGCTGGGTAATAGATGTGCTCTTCTCTAAAGTGCTCTTAAGCTGTTCCTTTAATGAGCAAGAATTTGGTTGTAGAATTTATACTTGGAGGCTGCCCATCTGAAGGCTATCAATACAATTCTAAATGGACAAGGGGAAGTAAATTGAACATAATTGAATTTTTCTACACACTGACATAAAATTGGATGTGTGTTTGTAAGCACAAAAGTATATTTAATTACTCTATGCAGTAATGGGGCAGCATTTACAGTAAGAGGTATTAAAGAAGCACAGCAGCTAATGTGGCAATCCAATTTTAAACTCATCCATGTGACAACACATTCTGGCCATTATTTTTGCTGCTATACTTGATTGGCTGGGTGTTCCCGAGTGCAGTTAATTGGGTATTCTTTTAATAAATACCAATCATGTGTTCCATTTCTCTGCCATGCACAGAATAATGCAGCTGCAAACAAGGCTACTTTGGGCTTATTCTTTGCAGAAAAGAACAATTCTGCAACACACAGCAAAGTTGAACACCTGGGGAGCTAGTGTAGCATAGTGTTAAAGAGACTGTGATAGAATGCAGGATGCCCTTGGTTCAGATCTCACCACGGCAACAACAACAACAACAACAACAACAAAGTCTTTGGCAAGCTACCTTCTTCCAGTCTCTCCCCTTGCCTTGCCTTGCAATGCAGTGATTGCAAGACAAGGCTATTTGGAGTAGCTTGACAACTGTTGGAATGCAATCCTCCACACACTTTCTTAAAAACTCAGTGGGATTTGCTTTAGAGTAAACATGTACAAGATTGATGAAGGGTTGACTTCAACCCTACACCATCGTTTTTGTTTAACTGGAAAAAAGCAGTTATAGTTGGAACATAGCTAATCTATGTGAACCTGAGAATGCATTCTAGATTCATAAAGGAAGAAGCACATTGATGAATCAGTTCAAGGCTCAACTAGTGTATCATTCTTTGTAGTCATCCATTCCAACCATAGCTGTCAAGTGTCCCTTATTCCAGCGCCATGTCCCGCTGCTGTCTCTTATTGATGGATGTCCCTTAAATCAGTGTTTTTCAACCATTTTTGGGCAAAGGCACACTTGTTTCATGAAAAAAATCACGAGGCACACCAGAAGACGAAGAAGAGTTTGGATTTGATATCCCGCCTTTCACTCCCCTTCAGGAGTCTCAAAGCGGCTAACATTCTCCTTTCCCTTCCTCCCCCACAACAAACACTCTGTGAGGTGAGTGGGGCTGAGAGACTTCAAAGAAGTGTGACTGGCCCAAGGTCACCCAGCAGCTGCATGTGGAGGAGTGGAGACGCGAACCCGGTCCCCCAGATTACGAGACTACCGCTCTTAACCACTACACCACACTGGCTACACCACCATTAGAAAATGTTTAAAAAATTAACTCTGTGCCTATATTGACTATATATAAAGTAATTCTCTTGAATAAGAATCAGATAAACACAAAGAAAGTATTTTATAATTAGTTTATTATGAAATAGTAAGTAAACAGAAATATGAAAAATTATAAAATACTTTATTCAGTGCGCAACCTGGGCCTGTTTCGCTGAACACAAAGCTGATATTCTGGCTGGAATCAAAGAAAGACACACATGTAGCTCTTCGTCAACAGCTCTCAGTCTCTCTCTGTATTTAGTTTTTATAGCAATCATGCTTGAAAAGCTCATCTCACACAGATATGTAGTGGAAAATGGGATCAATGTCAAAATAGCTTTGTTTACCAGAAGGGGGAACTCCTTGGCAGTATCCAACCAAAAACTGTCCAAAGGTAGATCAGCAAATCTTAGCTTGAAACCACGATTTTGTCTCAGTTCAGTTAGTTCCTCCTGCTCCTGTAAAGTCATGTCCTTTCCACCAACTGATGCTGAGCTATAAGGATCCCTAACCCAGTCAAGGCATTCAGTGGAGACTGAAGAGAAATAAAATGACGACTTCTCCGGTCCTCCTGGTGACTCGAGTCGTGACGTCTTCTTCTCTCCGCTGCTGCGCACACTGTGCTTGGGCAGGAAGGAAGTCGGAAGATGATGTCCTACTGTGATAGGTCCAGGCTGGAGTCTGGACCAATCACAGCCTGGACATCAGAAAAGTGGAGGGTGTCCCCCTGAGGAGTGCCAATCGGCGCCCCTGCTGGCCGAGGGTGGGGTCAAAAACCCCACTCATACCCAGGACACAGTCTGGCGCCCGCCTAGTGGGCGAAAATTTGAATATATATATTTTTAAAAATCTTTCGAATTTTTCAATTTTTGCCACGGCACACCAGGCAAAAACACTGCCTTAAATGATGTCCCTTAAATTTCAAAGGAAGCAGCTCCTCTCCCTCCCTTCCTGCCGGCCAGGGAGGAGGGAGGCTCCAACTGTGTTGCTTGGCTGTGTTGCTCACCCAATAAGAAGTCTAAGAACGACTGGGGGGTGGAGCTTGCATGCCTTGTGTGTGGCTAGTTAATGCAAGCTGAGGGGGTTTTTGAATGCTGGACGCCATTTTGTTGCACATGCTGCTGCAAACTTTGCAGTGCAAAGCCAGGCCTGGGAGCCATCTTAAGTTGAGGCTGCATAGGCCTTGTGGTGCATGTGATTCAGATTCTATTCAGTTGAACCTCTGGTTACAAAGTTGGTTGGACAGTGTTCTCGGAGCTACCAGCATGAGTTTGACTAGACTGCAGGAGGACAGGAAGACTGGAGTGCCTGGGACAGGTGAGGCTGCAGGTCCCTTATTTTGGCTGCTGGTCCCTTATTTTCAAGGCAGCTGGTCCCTTATTTTCAAATCTGTAAGTTGACAGCTATGATTCCAACAGCCTGTGGAATTGTCTCCCTCAGGAGGTTGTAAACTCTCCTTCCTTTGAGGTTTTAAAGCAGAGGTTGGATGGTCATCTGTCATGGATGTTTGAGTCAAGATTCCTGCATTGAAGTGGGTTGGACTAGATGACCCTCTGGGTCCTTTACAACTCTACAGTTCTATGATTCTAACCAGCAGGCACTAGGTGGCTCGCCAAAAGTTGGCCACTGGTTCAGCAATTGGCCACAACCTCCCTTCTGCCTACCTCTTCCCTAAAGCGCTGCAATGATACTATACAAGTTATCATCACCATTGTTGTCAATATTTTCAGTTATATATTTCCACTACATTTCCAAAGTCCTGGATTTAGGATTGCAAACCCTCTGATGCCTTGAGCCTGCCACGAGATTCACTGAGCTTTTGGCTCCACTGGCTTTGGTATAGATTGTGGAATTGGGTCTAAATCCTCATGGGATTGGGTTTCAGTTGAAACTACTTGGGTTTCAGTTGCTACTTCTATGCTAATGGCTTTACATGCTCAATGGTTTCATAATTGGCATCATCTCAGCTTAAATATTCATAGGCCAATTCGCACATTATATCCAACACGCTATATAACCTTAAGAATACTACAAATATTAGGAGAGTATTGTAATACGAGTTAAATATGCTTGTTTATTCCTCCTTTGTACAGACAAAGAATCATAGAGTCAGATAAGTCTTGTAGTTCATCTAGTCTGACCCTCTGGTTTATTCTGAAAATCCAGAGATAGATCCTCCCCAACAGGCGACAGCCTAGTCTCTGTTTTGAAGACTTCCATAGAGCTAGTGACCATGGTTCCATCCTCAGACTGACCTCACCATCAATACTTCTCCTAATGTTCACGTATGGGACGCAGGTGGTGCTGTGGTCTAAACCACTGAGCCTAGGGCTTGCCGATCGGAAGGTTGGCGGTTCGAATCCCCGCAATGGGGTGAGCTCCCGTTGCTCAGTCCCTGCAACCTAGCAGTTTGAAAGCACGACAAAGTGCAAGTAGATAAATAAGTATTGCTCCGGCGGGAAGGTAAATGGCATTTTCATGCGCTGCTCTGGTTCGCTGGCCACATGACCTGAAAAACTGTCTGCGGACAAACGTCGGCTCCCTCGGCCAGTAAAATGAGATGAGTTCCACAACCCCAGAGTTGTCTGCAACTGGACTTAACAGTCAGGGGTACCTTTACATTAATGTTCATCTAAAATCTACTCCTCTATAACTGTAGTCTACATATATCACAACATGTGATTTTGACATTTGAATGATTTTGTCCCTGTGTCACAGAGGATACAAGAGGCTGTATAATTAAATATATTTGAATGTCTGTCTATAAACAAGAGTGGGGAACCTTTGGCCATCTACATGACCCCTGACAATGGCCTTTTGACCCCTGACAAATGCCCATGCAAGCATTAGCTAGTCCCCCTAGTCCACTGAACACACACTTGTCCCTAGAGTGAAAATGGTGAGATTTCAAGGCAATATCAGCATAATCAGATGGGAAATTCTGATTGATGGGTTGAGGTTGTTGTCAGTATAAGAAGGACTATTTTCTAATAGCAGCAAAACTGCTGTCAATTAGGGCTCAGAACAGGCTCGTGACAGTGTAGCTGCTTGGATGCCAACTTGCATACTGAGCTTGTGCCAGGGGTGGTGCTTCTTCTGTTTTCAGCACCCTCCATGTGGAAGGAATGGTGGAAAAGTGCATCCCAATAGATTTATTTAAAGGGCAACACCTTCTGTGGAGGTGAGAATGTTTGCAAAATGCACCACCCATTTGGTCTTCCATCTAGTTACAACAATGCACAGTACACATTATGTACTGATATAATGCTGGGTGTATACATTGTACACTGACAAGTATCAAGGTGGTCATTTCAAACAGAAATACAGCCACAATTAGTGAGATACATGGATCTCAATTCTCATCCTTTCTCTTCAAATGAATGTTAATAGTATTGTAGAAGAGCTGGAAAATGAAACTCTCCGCCCCCTCACCACCCACCTCTTACTTTAAAGCGACAGTATACACCCATTATGGCCCTCAAGTCAATTATAAAGAAAGGGGTGCAATGGTACTCTTTGTTACAAGGCACATTTAAGCATCCATTACAGTAAAATGAAGCTATTTGCATTTGGCAAAAGGCCTATCAGGCACATGTGAACTGTCAATGGCTTTTAATAACAACCAAGGTATATTATATATGCATAGGTAAAGGTAAAGGGACCCCTGACCATTAGGTCCAGTCACGGACGACTCTGGGGTCGCAGCACTCATCTCACTTTATTGGCCGAGGGAGCTGGCATACAGCTTCCAGGTCATGTGGCTGGCATGACTAAGCCAGTGCACAGAAATGCCGTTTACCTTCCCGCCAGAGCAGTACCTATTTATCTACTTGCACTTCATGCTTTCAAACTGCTAGGTTGGCAGGAGCTGGAACCGAGCAATGGGAGCTCACCCCATCGTGGGGATTCGGACCACCGACCTTCTGATCGGCAAGCCCTAGGCTCTGTGGTTTAACCCAAAGTACCACAGACTATTATAGTCTACTATGCATGTGTGTGTGTGTGTGTGCGCGCGTGTGTGTGTGTGTGTGTGTGTGTGTGTGTATATATATATATATATATATATATATATATATATAATGCATAGTATAGAATAAAGCAACACACAGAAGCAGCCGTGCATTCTTGAGGCATGACAGGACAATCCTATAGCCATTTTATCATGGTGAGCTCTGCATCCTTGGGCAAGTGCGGAGTGCCAAACCTGGAGCAAAGAGGTCAGTCAGTACCTAGCCACAAACCATCCCCTATTGGTTTCTTTGGCACTATAGTAAGTCATGGCAGTGTGACTGGAGCAGCCATATACCTGCAGCAAAAAGGATTGAGCCCACTATTCATTAAATGCTCTTTCAAATCAAGCAGTTCTTACTAGCATGGCTTTTGTTTTGGTAGAGTGAGCCTGGAGAAAAAATATATAAATGCACCAAATCTCTCCCCCCCCCCCAGCTTATTTAAATTTGCTTCCTTCTCCAGCAGATGCACCATGCTGTTTTGGAGTGATTGTCTGGGGCCAGCAAAAGGCCACTGAGAGCCTTTCAAAGCTTAAGCAATGTTATTTAATACTTATTGAGATGGGTAAGGGATAACAGAAAACCCTGATTACCCTCAAAAGAATGACTAAAAGAAAGAGAGACTAGAGAGAAGCAAACTAGAACAATAACAGTTAATAATGCAAACACTTAACAGGTGAGCTGTATCAAGTTTAAAGTAGTTCGTTCACATCATGTTATGGACTTGAGACAGAAACAAAAGAGTTAACTGTGTATATAGAAGAAGAAAAAGGAACCAAGAGGAGGAAGTATAAAACAAAGACATTTCAAGGGAAAGAGAGAGAATTGATAAGGGAGTTAGGAGAATTGGCAATAAAAGCCAGCTACAGTATTAAATGTTTGCACTCCAGATGTGCATGTAGACATTAGGAAATGATCATGATTGTTCATTCACAGGCAGCTACAATCAAAATTAGGCACCAATGAGAAATCATAGGTTCATTTGGTGAGAAGGAGGCCCCGGGTGCATCATTCAGCCAGTGGTGGGTCTAAAAACCTCACTGACAGATGCACGACTCATCTGTGCCTTGTATATTGTCAGCTTTCGTCTTTCCTCAGCCTGTCTTGGCAGCTTGTCCCATTACCAAACTGTTCCTAGAGCTTGATATTCTAAGTATTCCTCATCACTTCTCACTTGTCCTTTAGAATGTGGCAAGGAGAAACATAGTTTCCTAGCTCTGGAGTATAAATATATACATTTGGCAGCAAGTTTATGCAGGAGTAAGTACTACTGTATCTAATGAGACTTACTCCCTGGTGAGTGTTTGCAGGATATGAATGGGTGGTCTTTGTTAAGCTTATATTTAGCCAGAAATGAATAATTTGTACCACCTGGTGACATGTGTGCTGAAGATAGCCATGAACTAGCAACCAGGTGACAAAGCTGGGAGGGAAAAACAGAGAACAAGCAAGAGAGACTATCATTGCACTGATGATGATGATGATGATGATGATGAAGGAGGACCCTTTCTTCTTTCCAGGAGTGGTTTTCCTAGTGGGATGAAGCTGCTATACTAGCCTCCCAGCAGGTGTGTCACTGTTGCAGTGGGGAGTTTGGTGTGGTGCAAACAATGGTAAGTGTGCTGGATTGGTTCCATTGGTGCATTGCCTCTTTGGCAACCTCCCCACCACCTCAGTGCTCCTCCTCTTGGATGTGGGTCACATAGCAAGAAACTAGCATAGTGGCTCTTTCCTGACTCCATGTCATAAAGGTGCAAGTAGAATGGAGTTACCAGGCAGGCTGGGAGGCAGAGATGGTGGTGTTCCACCATGGGTGGTGGAAAAGAGACATCAGAGTATAGCAATATAGTCAGGTTGGTGCATTTGGGCCGGGGCAGGGGTTGGAGGAGGTGGGGCACCTTGCCTGGGGACCCTAAAACTAGGTAATACCACTGGGGGGTGGAAATACAGCTGCTTGTTTATGTCATTTTAATTTTCTATGTTAAAAAGAATGAATGAAAAATCTTACTTTTCAAATACAATGCTTTTCTGTTGCCCCTGCAGCCCTGTGTAACAAGCCCCAAATGCTTTGTTGCCAAACTCTCAAAGTCTGTCAGGTCTATGGATTGCACCATCTAACCTTCACCTGTTCCCCACTACAGTTCCCCACCCCTGTGGATCCATCCATCTCTGCCTTCTCCCAGCATGCTGTCAATGGTACCTGCCATCTCCATTCGTCATTCTCATTTGATTCCTAGTCTTTCTCTCTTTATTGCCTACAACAGGACACGGCCGTCCCAATGCAACCAGGTTCCACTTTCTTTCAGCTTTCTGAACAGCAGGAGGTAAACAGGCATTACCGTGTGAGGAAGTCATAACTGATCATTGTAGAGGTGATTAGGTTTTATTTAAAAAACAATGGTGGATCAAAGAAGGAATTGTGTTCACAATCTTCACCCCGCAGAAGGTCATTCCCAAATCACTTGAGTATTGAGGTCTGTTGTGTAATGTGGTCTCCAGCTCCCATTCGCCTTTGCTGTGGCAGGTGAGAACCACTAAAATGGAAATCTATCCCGTTTCCCATGGTGTTCTCTCTCCAGCCTTTGATAAATCAGCGGGTTCTTTGCATGTTTTGACTCCAGAGTCTATTTTTCACTCCAATCCATCACCACCTTGCCATAATTAGCTGTGGAAGTCCCCTGAATTGCACCAGGCCAGATGTGCCCTGTCATACTAGATATTCTACACCCTGTAAAGTCCTACATCTGACATAAGCATAGGTGCTCTAGAGAAAAACAGCTGGGAATTACCTTATATCATTCCTCTACTCTAAAGCCAAGTTGTACTTCGTTCCCGGGGGGGGGGGGTGTTAAAAAAAGAAAGAAGAAGAAAATCTTCTATTTGCAATTAGTTCCATTTTCTGCAGCACTCAGTTCAAAGCTGCCTGTTTTTCAAATTGTCTGCCTTCTTTGGGACTTTGAGTTGAGAATCCTGCCTTCCTTGATTTGTCATTTATTATTTACTAAATGGAGCATTGCTTAAAGTAGCTAATTTGTCTCTTGGTTTCACTGATATAAACAGAACTCTGCTAGATGTGTAACTATATCTGAAGCTTGTGTTTGTTCATTTTTATATAAATGTGGAGTGGGAGGTCTGCTTCTCACCCAAAAAAGGGCTGTTTGAAAGGGGAGTGAAACCAGACCCTTTCCCCATACCCACCTTGCTGTATTTCACCATTATAAGCCATTTTCTCCTTGTCCAGCTCACTTCTCTTATTAAGGTCAGGATAAGGGAAAACCTAGGAGAGCTGCTGCCATTTTAGACAATACTGAGCTAAGTGGACCAATGGTCTGACTCAGTATGTTCTAATACTCTGTCAATAAATAATACACTCCAATAATAAAGTTGGAGTTTCAGTCCTTGGCACCTCCAGTTAAGAAAGATCAGGGTACAGGTGGTAGGAAAGGCTTCTGTCAGATCCCCTAGAGAGCCACAGCTAGTCAGAGAAGGCAATACAGTGGTACCTCAGGTTACATATGCTTCAGGTTACATATGCTTCAGGTTACAGACTCCGCTAACCCAGAAATAGTACCTCAAGTTAAGAACTTTGCTTCAGGACGAGAACAGAAATCGTGCTTCGGCGGTGCAGCGGCAGCAGGAGGCCCCATGATTCACTGCCTATCAGTGTAAATAGATGATTTTTAAAAAAAACATTTCAGACCTAAGGATTTGTGCGCTTTAAGGCAGCTCCCTATGTTCCATGAACAAGCTGGGGGTGGAGCTTGAGCCTGAGTATGTAAATAATCATGAGTGGCAATAGCTTCCAGTGTTTATATATTAGAAACCGGCCTGGTGTTCCTTCTGTGTGCTTTGCCCAATGACTGTTGGCATGCAGAGGGTTGAAAAGCCAGCTGGCTAGCCCCTAGCTGAGTTGTCTCCTTCCAGCCTTCCCACTGTGAAGACCCATCGGCCTCTGCTCTGACGTAAATCAGCGACCCAGGCTTCAAAGCCAGGGCACACTACCTGTATATTAGCAGAGCAAACTGCACACACAGAATAGGCATGAGGCTTGTGGAAGCATACTACAACTACGGATTTATTAATCATAAATCAGGACAAAGAAACATGTCGTCTCTCTCTTTGTCTTCTCGGCGAGAGAGGCAAAAGCAAAAGCAGTAACACAGCGGAAGTTCCGCTAACGCCAGCAAAACAGTGCTGGTATGTAAATAGACATGTGACATGCAACAGTTCCATGTCTGCAACTAAAGGTGGAAAGGAATTTTCCAACAATGACTACCTCTAATGTTGCATCCATATTTTCCTAATTCTACACCTGTTCTATGTTGTCCAAGAAATTTATAAGCAGATGATTAAATGAGGAGCTGTCGTGTCCAGTTTGGGGTAGATATAAATGACTTGCCTTTCAGTGATCCTCCTGAGAGGGTCTAGGCAGAGAGTATGTGCTCTGTCCTTACTAATTCATCCATGAGTCACTCCCATTATAATCAATAAATCAATTTCCTTTTAATATGGAGATGTTGGCTCAGCTGTGATTTTTGATGGCAAAATTCCTTACTCAGCTGCCTTGCTGCTTCCTCTCTTACTTCAAAAACTTCCATTAGCACCACTGTGTGAAGCCCCATTAATCCGTTTTCATTGAAATAATGCTCTTTTTCTCCACGTCTTTATTGCATCCTACCCATCCTCCTCGTCTCAGAGGCCTTTTAATTAATGCATGAAGATTTGGTATTAAAGTAATGAAGAAGCCAGAGTAATTAACACACACACATTTCTCATCTCCAGTCTTGAAAATAAGGGCTGACTTGCACAACAGCTTTTGACTTATTTTTGGTGCGGTGCAATCAGTTCCACATGATGTACCAGCCACCTGACACTTCCACACAAGATCAGAAAAACTGCTTAGAGGTTGTGGTCCATCATTAAACAGTATATGAATTTATATATGAAATACATAAATTACTAACTTATCACATCTTCTGATTATCATCAAAGCCAGGCCAGGCCCAAGACTGACCAGAACTGGAGTATACTTCAATTCAAGTATACCCGTGATCAGTTCATGAAGCTTGAGCTGGAGGCTGGATTTTGAATTCAAGGCTGCCACTGAGAGCTAGATCCAGAAATTTGGCTGGTAGGAGTCCACCTGCCCCTTTGTAGACCTGCAAGATCACTTAGATCGTCTTAGGATAATAATTGTTCACAAGTCCATATAGAATAACACCAGGTAGTGACCCCAAAAAGAACATTTTTTGCTATTGACTCTAAACTGTGCAGTGCCCTTCCCTTTGCCATAAGTGAAGCAGCAGCCATCAGTTGCCTTGGGTGTCTTATCTTTCCAGCAAGACTTTTCCTGATCCATAATATTGGGCTCCTTTTTTATTATTTGCCTGAATTCCCTGAATTTCTGCCTAATGTTTTATTTTATTTTTAAGGATATTTATTGTATACTGCTTAGGGAGGTGTTTTTTTAAAAAAAAAATATGCAGTTTATAAATGCTTTAAAATAAATAAATGGTCCTCAGCAAAGAGATCTGGTACCAGCACATAGCATCATCAGGCAACTGGCAGAATTCCGTGGTACTGGCTCTTGACCCACCAGTCACTTCTGGTCACGATGTGGGTTTAATGACCAGAAATGGTGAATGGGTAGGAAGCCACTGTATCAAATGGTATCAAATGGTCCACAATGCCCCACAGCAATGTCCCATCATGGCATTGTGGGTAATTACAATGTTGCCTAGCTTGCAGCTATCCACCATAGGTTGTAGCCCTGCTGGTGGGACCCACTGCCACATTGATTAATCATACTAAATAGTTTTAATTGGATGTTGAATAATTGTGCAATTAGTTGTTACTGCTTTGAATTTCATTGTGTTGTTACCTTCCTTAGTGGGTTGTGCAAACCATTATTTAGAGTAATGCTTTAAATATGGTAGGGCAGGATGAGTTTATGGAACCAAGGGGGTGGTGGCCCAAAACAGTTTGGGAACCACCGCTGTAGAAGCTTGTGAAGGGCTGGTTCAGTTTTGCAGGCAAAAGTAATGTGTCTTCTACTAGGGGAAAGGACACAGATGGCTGTCGCCAGTCAGATATTTCTGGCTTGATGAATCTCTAATATCCCTGGGTTTTGAAAACATGTGATTTAAGTATTGTGTGTTCCTTTTTAGTGCACATGACACATATACATATAAACATTAATAAATTCTTTAGCTCTTTTGTTGAGGATTCATTTAGGAAAGCATAAATGTCTAGATGCTTTATTTATTGTTTTTATCCTTCTAAGAAAGATGATATGGGGGTGCCTAAGGAACTGGCAAAACAAAGGCATGGGTGTCAGCTGAAATCCCCAGCAAATGAAGGTGGTGGTGGGAAATAATATTCTGACAGGGATTATCATTAAGCAGCTCACCATGATTGTTGCCTGATACTTCAAAGAAAGGCAGGCGATGGCAAGAAATAAGAAAATAAAGGGGGGGAAATGTCATGAAGCTTCTTGTGGCATCCAGAATGCCTCAGTGAGCAAAGCAGGAGAAAACAGGCTAATTACTGTCTTTCTTTTGCTCTCCTAGTCGTGCACAGAGCAAAAACAACAACAGCAAATCTGCACACAACAGTTTTACAATTATTAATAAAGAAGAAGTTTTATCTCCTCCTCATTAAGAGTTCTGGGATGAAAGCAAGATATTTGACAGAAAGCACGCTGAATAGGGAGTGGAAACATCAATGGATGAAGGAAAGGAGGAAGGGGAGTTGGCAAACAAGACAGCATGTGTGTGTTTTGGGGATAAAGGTCCAGACTGCTAAAGCTTGCAGTGTGAAATCTAGGAGATATGTTGCATATACATATACAGTGGTACCTCAGGTTAAGAACTTAATTCATTCTGAAGGTCTGTTCTTAACCTGAAACTATTCTTAACCTGAGGTACCACTTTAGCTAATGGGGCCTCCCGCTGCCACCGCAGCGCAATTTCTGTTCTCATCCTGAAGCAAAGTTCTTAACCTGAGGTACTATTTCTGGGTTAGCAAAGTCTGTAACCTGAAGCATCTGTAACCTGAGGTACTACTGTACACTATTGCTTTCAGCTCAATTTCAGAAGTTTCAAAAGCACATAAAAAGCATACATCTGGTGTTACAGTAATTTTTTAAGTGCATGAACTCATCCTGACAGTCCCCATAACCACACCCTCAAGAAATATCCACATCCATGACCACAAGGGGGGGTGTATACACAGCCCCCCAACAGGAGGAGACTTGGATTCATGCAGCAGCGGAGGAAGCCGCTCTGGTGCTGCGCCCATAAGGGTGGGGCGAGCCACCCATAGGAGCAGGGCAAGCTGGCCATAGCGGTGGGGTGCACCGTGGGGCCTCTGGAGTCTGCCTGTCTCCTCCTACTCAGTCGTCCTACAGCTGGGGGGGGGAGGCAGCAGGCGGACCATTTGGGCAGGAGAGATGCATGGCTCGGGCACGCTGCAAGCCCCGCAGTGAGTGGTGCCTGGCATTTTGTCACCCCCCTCAGTGGTGACACCCAGGCTGGACCGTACCCACTGCACCCGCCTTCCTCCACCCCTGGATTCACATCCCTGATCAGCAGTGTCACAAGACTGTTGCCTTGTGCATAGTTACCTGGAACTGAGTTCTACTGACGATGGTGATGCTTAGTTCTGACTACATAGGTTTGACTGGCAAAACATACTGAGCTTTAACAATGGAGTCTGTGCCTAATTAAAACTTTTAGCCTTTAATTAGCAATGCACACCATCTTATAAGGAAGTGTAACCTTTTAAACTGTTAGCATGAAGTAGGAACCCATCAAAGCAAAGGCGTTTCCAAGCCTCTGCATAATCATTTTCCTTATTCTCTGACTTCCACACTAATCCATCACAAACAATAGTAGAACCTTAAAGCCTAAAGCTGCTTTAGTTGGTCTGGCAGATGATAGCATCATTACTGTTCTGAGAAAAGTTCTAGAGCGATTCTCCACCCACCCACCCACCTTCTGCTCCACTACATCACCACACACAACAAGCTGAGCTTGAAATGTGCTTTGCGTGGACAGGCGGAGTCCCCCAAACCCTGGGCAGCCCTCCCCTCATGTGGAATAACGACTCAAGAAAACGTGCTATAGGATTAAAATTGGCCACAACTTTATTATATTTCAGATGTGGGTAGACCTTGGCTCAGACATTAGGCGTTTATCCCTCCCAGTCCCCAGCCAGGGATCTGGGGAACATCAGGGTTATCCAGTGTGTGTGTGGGGGGGGATGGGCCAGCTCTGGAGAACATATGTTCAAGCAGAGAGAGCCGCCCCCCTTACGCCGCCATCGCAGGGGAGAGCAATGACGACCTCTCAAAAAAAACCTTGATGCGGAACCCTGGTATCACCACTGCAAAGAGGAAGGGGGCGTGGGTCACCGCTGCACGCCCCCACCCTCCATTCAGGGAAGATAGACTAAAGGATTCTGCCCAAGGCCTGATACTGCCAAAGTTGTGACGCTCTGAAGCCAACTGAAGATTCCCAGGTAAGATCCTCCCTCTATTGTGTGGGCAGGTAGTCCCTCCCCTACCTGGCTTGGTCACCTTGACAATGCTTCCCCAGGTGGGATTGGACAACTGACTGAGGTAGGCGGAGATCTCCAGGTATCCCATCTGGGGGAAGGCGAAGCCAAGCCTGTGCTAATGGAGCCACACAGGGTCCAGGGGTTGTGCACGACCATGCAAAGGGCACCCCCCGTTTAATGTGGGTAGCGGTCATTATAGAAAGTCGAAGGGTAGGATAACAAAGAGGTGAATTATCAGTTCAAACTATGGTGTTTTTTTTTAGACTGAGAATGAGTGATGTGTCTACATACTTCCTCCTCCTTTCTCTCTTCTGATTGGTAAACCTTGGGTTCAATTTGTTACAGGTTCATCAATTTAAACATTTATTGACAGATCAAAATTTGCACCTAAGTGCTTTTAGACCTCCAACCAGTTTTAAACAAATGGTCCTAAATCAAGGACATGGAGGTAGAGGCCTCATATCAGCTACATATGATGACCTTTTGGACATTACAACAGCCCCTTATTAATATCCTCTTGGAGGAAATATTAACATATTTGTATAGAGACCATGGAATGGAAAGTGATTTGGAACACAACCCTCGAACAAATAAGCCATGGTTTCTTAGATCAAGGTCACTAGGTCTGAACTGGCCCACAGACTTCATCAAAGTACTTCAGGGATGAAGGGCATCAGGAGATATTGGATGGGTGTGGGATAAGACTAGCAGAAAATTCTGTTCCTCCAGATTTGGGAACCTTGGCAGAGATGTGTGAAAGAAGTATGAGACAGGAAAGGCAGGGGGTCGAAATGAATTGGCAGCACACAGAAGTGGAGAGGTAAGTATTCACAAATGCCTGCTAGTGCTATATCTGACATCTACAAGAAGTGACCCTCAAATTCTATAAGCATCAGATTGAACAAATCAGGGGAAAGAGATGAAAAGTTTTTTTTTAGTGTGTTACTCATCTTCCTGCTAGGTTTTGAATGATTTTTAAGAATACAGAAGATAGGCTAAACCACTTGCTTCCCTACTTTTTAATACAGAAAGGAAGATGGAGATCTAGAACTATAAATAAAACAATATCCAATAAGAAGCAGCATCATATTTCTGACTTACCTCTATAACCAGCCAATGAACAAAAAAGGTTAGTTGGAATCCAGCATGGTTCAGTATCTACCTAGGTCCACTAAGGATAAGACTTAAAATGTGGCCATCAGTTGCAGGTCCCAAGGCCAAATCTGAGCTACTACAAATGTTTCCTCTGTTGCCAACCTTGAGGCAAGAAATAGGAATGAAGAAATTCAGGCTCCATTTTAGCATGATTTGCACTTCCTGAAAAAAATATGCAAACCAAAACATAGCCAGATTGATGCTTCCATTTTTTGCGATGCAGTTATCCAACAAAAAAAGTATACAGAAATGTGGTATATTAGGGGAAGGTGTACATAAAAAGGCATATGGTGTTCACAATATAATAAAATGCATTATACTACAGAAAATTGCTTGCAAAATGTGAATATTGAGCAAAAACTGCATACAAAAATGTGTGCTGAGGCCTTCTCTCTCTCTCTCTCACACACACACACACACGCACACAAACTGATGTGGAAATTTAGAGAACAGAATTTAATATTATTATTTTTTTGGGGGGGGGGGTGAGAAACCAAAATTGTCTGATGAAGTAAAGCATTTCACATGAGGCCCTGAAGTCTGATGGTGTCTCTTGCTTCCCTGGATAGATTATAGAAATGGATATGTGAGTGTGTAGAAAGTAGCCTACTGTATAAAGGGGTGTGGGTGGGTGTGGGTGCATATATATATATTAGTTGCTTCACCCTCTTTTACCTCTGGCTCTGCCAACCACTGGCATATGGCCTATGGGAGGTACCTCAGATGGGATTGTGTTCCTCAGTCTAAAAAAGGCTCCATGGCAATTTCTCATTATTCCCCTAGTGCCTTTAGATCTGCCTTGATGCTGATGTAGCAAAACACGCAGCTGGGCAAGCCACCACACTGAGTCTGAATGGGAAACTGGCACTGAAGGTTTACTTCCACATTTAACAATGAGCAGATTGGCACTTAACACTTGACATGCTGCAACCAACCGCCAGATGGCAAAATACTCATATCCTCCTCACTACAGAATAAAGATTGCAGATTCAGACAGCAATCAAACTTTGCAGAAAACAGCTTGCTTTCTGCCAACACAGCCAGCCAGAGGAGTTTCCAGATATTTAACTGAAAATATTGGTGAGGAAAAGCAGTGAATCATAGCATTATCTATCTATCATCTATCTATCATCTATCTATCTATCTATCTATCTATCTATCTATCATCTATTTATCTATCTATCTATCTATCTATCTATCATCTATCTATCTATCTATCTATCCATCATCTATCATCTATCTATCTATCTATTTATCTCTCTATCTCTCTATCTATATCATCTATCTATCTATCTATCTATCTATCTATCTATCTATCTATCTATCATCTCTCTATCTATCTATCTATCATCTATCTATCTATCTATCATCTATCTATCTATCATCTATCTATCTATCATCTATCTATCATCTATCTATCATCTATCATCTATCATCTCTCTATCTAACTAACTACTGATGCTAATAACCAATGCACAAGTAAATGCTAGGCCTAATTCATGAATAAACATCTGGGAGCTTCCTGTTATTTTCCTATACAAAGTACAGAGAACTTTGCAGAATTAATTAAAGCACATTACTGCTGTTTTTTGTATAAAAGGAAGGGGAGGAGTTGAATGCTTTCAACATACTGTAAAATCATGCAGAAAAAGAACAAGCAGGTGGAAAAGGCCAAGAGATGCAGAAACACAAAATGTTAAAATGGGGACAGATTAATCCACCCCTAACATCTTTTTTCAGATTATCTTTCAGGTTGTTGAGGTAATGAATCCTAGAAATTTGGCAATTTTGAAATGAATGTGTTCATTCTCCTGGATGAAAGTTATTGTGTAACGAAGTACCAAATTCCATGCTTCGGAAGTAAATCCCTAGAATCACTGGCAATAAGGAAACATAGGTTGGCGCTTGTCCAAGAGAAAATGATATATATTGCACTTAATCAAGACAATTAAGGGGTTGAGAGAATGCAGATATGTCTTTCAGTCCAGATGATAAAAAAACCCCACACACATCTTGTCCACTTTGATATTAAAAGAGGTTGAGGTCAAGCACTTGAGCCTTTATTGGTCATCCATGTCAGGATTATTATATAAACTTCTGAAAGAAGTTTAATGGTGGCAAATGCTGAGTTTTTAAAAAAGATTATATATTTCTGGAAGACTGCCACAAAATGCTTATTAAAGAGCATGACACTGACACACGTGCTTGAGAAATCTCTGTGCTCAGGATGAGGAATGGGAAAATCTGGCAATCTAGGTTTCCCTGTTTCTCATTTTTCAAATCTTGAATGCAGTTCTACATCAGCTTGTGATTTTTTAAAAAATCCACACAAAACTTATTTTAGTGTGAATCTTGCCTAATATTCAAATATATGCAGAACAGTTTCCCCTAATATAATGCATTTGTATATGCCATTTTACTCTAGTAAAATGCACACTTTGCTCTAGTATATGCATTTTTGTACACATCATTTTACTGGAGAACAGCAAAGCAACATTTGGAGAAGTGCACATTTCAAAGAATGCCTGTGTTTTGATTCACATGTTATTTTTAAAAGTAAGCATAAGGTAGGTTTGCTGCATACATGAAAACTTATACTGGATCCTGTTCAGAGCAGGGCTTCCAGTTCAGCAGCTCCAGCCTGTGGAAGAGCATTCCTGTTGAGTGATGACAGGTGCTTGTTAACGATACTTTCAAGAAACAACTGAAGACATTGTTGTTTTGACAAGCTATTCAAGCTGCCTTAGATGCTCACTTTGTACTGTTTTAAAGTATATTAGGTTATTGGTGAGGGACTTTTTAGTCTATTATTATTATTATTATTATTATTGATTAAATTTCTATACCACCTTATACCCGAAGATTTCAGGGCATTTCCCAGCATAAAAATACAAGACGAAAACACAAAATTCATAGTAAAAACGGGAACAAAACAAACCAATAACCTCCATTTCCCCTCTCCCGCAAACACATTTAAAATGGTATAGGATGTTAATCAGCCAAAGGCCTGGTTGAAGAAGAATGTTTTTGTATGGTGCATAAAGGTGTATAATGAAGGCGCCAGGTGAACCTCCCTGGGGACAGCATTCCACAGACAGGGAGTCACTGCATAAAAGGCCCTGCTCTTGTGTCTCCACCCTCCACGCCTTTCATGGAGGAAGCACATAAAGAAGGGCCTCTGATGATGATGACAGGGTCTGGGTAGGTTCATATGAGGAGAGGCAGTCCTGGGGGTATTGCAGTCATGAGCTGTTTAAGGCTGTTTAGGTCAAAAACAGCACTTTGAATTGAGCCTGGAAACTAATTGGCAGCCAGTGCAGTCAGGCCAGGATCAGTGTAATATCCCCAAACTGTCTTGCCATGGTGAGCAACCTTGACACCAGATTCTGCACTAGCTGAAGTTTCCAAACCATCTTCAGAGGCAGCTCCACATATAACGCATTGCAGCATTCTAACCTAGAGATTACCAGAGCATAGACAACAGTAGTTAGGCTATCTCTGTCCACACTGGGGCACAGCTGGGCCACCAACTGAAGCTGACAGAAGGCACTCTGTACCACCAAGGCCACCTGAGCCTCAAACGACAGCAAGGGATTGAGGATTACCCCCGAACTGCATGCCTGCTCCTTGAGAAGGAATGCAGCCCCATGAAGAGCAGGCAACCTCCCATCCATCCATCCAGCCTAGGGAAACACCTACTAACAGTGCCTCACTATTATGTGGCTTGAGCTTCAGTTTGTTGGCTGTCATCCAGTCCATTACCAAGGCAAGTCCAGCACCTCCACTGCCATGCCTAAAGGTGTAAAGGAGAAATAGAGCTGTATGTCATCAGCAAATTGCTGACAACGTACTTCAAAACTCTGGATGAAACTTGATGGTTTCATACAGATGTCAAATAACATGGGGGATAAAATTAAACCCCACACTGAAAGCTACATGGGGTGAAGAGCAGTCCCCAAGCATCACCGGCTAGAAATGACCATCTAAGTGGATTGGAACCACTGTAAAGCAGTGCCACCCACCCCTAGCGTGGACAGCCGCTCCAGAAGGATACCGTGGTCAGTGGTGTTGAATGGTGCTGAAAGGTCAAGGAAAATGATGGACACATTTTCCCTGTCTATCTTCCAACAGAGGTAGGGTGGCCAAGGCAGTTTCTGTGCCAGAACTGGTCCTAAACCACCAATGAAATGGATCTAGAAAATGTGTTTCCTCCAAAAGCTCCAAACAAAAAGAGCACCCCCCCACACACACAGTGTAAAAGGCCATAGATGGACTATATAGCACTTATGTTTGTGCCTGGTGCCTAAAGATATGTAATGAAGGCATCAAGTGAGCCTTTCTGGGGAGAGCATTCCAGAAGCAGGAAGCCACCACAGAAAAGGCCCATTTTCATGTTGCTGCACTCCAGACCTCTCACAGAGGAAGCACACAAAGAAAGGCCTCAGATGATGATTGAAGGGTCTGGGTTGGTTCATTTATCTCCAATTTAGGGATAAGGTTCAATATCAATTTAGTTTCATGCTTCAGAATTGCCCTTGTCGTCAAATCCTATCCACTTGCCCATTGTTAGTGCAAAAGGTGAGACATATAGAAAGAGCAGCAGGGCCACATGCAAAACAATGGGGGGGGGGATCAAGACATAAAACAGAATCCCAGTTTAGCCTCTAGCAGTCCTTTCTCCCTCTGCAGCCATCAGCCTCAGTGATCTGAACACTTATTCATTCATTCAAAATATTATATCTCAGTTTATTAGCCATGAGAGGCTCTTTGAAGCAGCCATCTATAACCCACATTACTACCTAACAAAAAATAAATCTTGAAAATAGCATTAAAATAATTAATCAGAAAGGAACGCTGGTAGGTAAACCAAGAAAAACATAAAACGAGTCATACTGTCCCATCAGAGATTCTAAAGCATAAGTTCTGCAGGATCAGACCCAAGGCCTCTCTGCCTAACCATTCAGCAGCAAGTTAGATGTCTCTATGAAGGGCATCAGCAGGTCATCAAGGCAATTGCCCTGTCCCGCTGTGCCTCCCCAGCATCTGGTATTCAGAGATACCTCATAGTGGTATTGCATGTTCTCCCCTCTTGGCTTTAAAGTCTAGCAGCCACTTTTGGGATGTGCTATTGTTCCCTATTTTGATACTGTCACAGCCGTCTCAAATGCAGGTCTTCTAGACCACCCCTATCCTGATTATGAGTGTGAAATGTATTGATTAATTATCAGCATCAGTTGCTTTGACAAAAATATATATATATAAATGCCAAGGCCAGCCAGAAAATAAGTTTTAACAAAAACAGTGTCATCCCCTGACATTTCTCTCTCCCTTCCTTCCTTCCATCTAAGGGAAAGGTTGAAATATTTCCTTTGTTTTACAATAGGAGTGTGAACCAAACCTCATGGGATAGAGGAGGTGCTTGATCAAATGTCCCTCACTCTCTCTTCTTAAAAGCTGGAACACAGGTGTGTGTGTGTTTGTATACATTTAGGGAAGTGGCACTGGGACCATTAACCCCTTGCCTCTGCTGCTTTACCAGCTGAAAGCTACTGCGGGGAAAGGACAACACCAGTACAAAAGCCTGCTGAATCAAGTATCAAGCCAAAGCTCCATCTACTGTAGTCTAGCTTCCTGTTCTCACAGTGACTATAAGCACATCCACAAGCAGGACAGAACTGCAAGAGAAGTCTCTTAATTTGTGCTACCCAGAAATTAGTATTCGGGGCATCGTGTAGGGATGGGGAATATAGGAAGAGCCTGCTGGATTGGGCCAAAGCCACATCTAGTGCAACACATACTTTTGGGAGACTTGCAACCAGGACCTGGGGGGCAACAGCACTCTCTCCCAACAGCAGGTTTCCAGCAAGCAGCATCCAGAGCCATACTGTTACCAGCAGTGAAGACAGGGCATAAGCCTCATAGCTCGTAGCCATTTATATGAACACATTTGTACAGGGTGAAATGTATACTCCATTACCACCCCCAGCAGAGGTGCTCTTTTCCTGTCCCTCCTCACATAAAGGTAAAGGTAAAGGACCCCTGACAGTTAAGTCCAGTCACAAACGACTCTGGGGTTGTAGCACTCATCTTGCTTTACTGGCCAAGTGAGCTGACGTTTGTCCGCAGACAGTTTTTCCGGGTCACGTGGCCAGCATGACTAAGCCGCTTCTGGCGAAACCAGAGCAGCGCATGGAAGCGCCTTTACCTTCCTGCCAGAGTGGTACCTATTTATATACTTGCACTTTGACATGCTTAGGAACTGCTAGGTTGGCAGGAACACATCCTCCTCACATAGCTACATTTCAAGTTACCAATGGTGAAATCACAGATTTCCTCTCTCCTTCTGACTGTTCCTCTTATGTACATGGAAGCTAGCTCTGTTTTCTCCCACTCTCTCCTGCCCCCCTCCCCACTCCACAAATAAAACACATTACGTCTCCAGTCCACCTTGCTACTTTGCAAAAATGAAAAAGAAAGAAGAAAGCAAAAGAAATGAATCTCCTTGTATGCCCTCCTCTTCACGCAATGCCTCCAGAGCGCCGAGCTGGGGGTTGGTACAGACTTTCTTGATTAAGGTGTCATTCTTGCTCTGCAATTGTATTTATTCTTTTCTTCCAAGAGGTAGAGGTGGGATGCAGTGATTGTTTAGCTTTCCCATTTGGGGTTTGAAGGGGGCTTATTTATTTATTTATTTAGGTGATCTTTTTTTAAAAAATATATTTTAAGCCATGAATCACGGGTTGATGTATAACATGTCCCAGGAGAGAGAAAGGCAACCCTAATGAAAGAACAAGGAGCCAGGGATAATTAATACTCACCAGACATTTGGCAGGGCTATTAAGTGTGTGCTTGTATGAGGGTACTACTCACTGGGGAAGGAGGGGCACAGCTGACACCCGCAAACATTTCTGAATTTTTGACAGCCCCACTGATGCTAAGGAACAAGAGGAATCAGGTGAATGTCATGTCAGTGGTGTAAGTCTAAAGGGGTGATGAAAAGGTGAGGTAGCTAGAAAGGAAAGGGAAGCCGAGGGGCAGAGGAGGAGGAGGAGGAAGAGGACAAGCACAGTGCATTGATTGGGGATGCTGCGATGGAGAGGAGTCGGTAGGTGATGGATCACCCTTGCTTAAAACAAACAAAAAGCAGGCAGCTTGCCAGGAGCGGCTTAGGCCAGTTTCATTAAAACTCTTCATTCATCATGCTGAAATGAGGCGGCATTTGTTATTGCAGCCATGGTGTGTTGGTGCGGAAGCTATTAGAACGGGTGGGCTACAATGGGAAGGGGTGCAGCAGGCAGCGATTGGAAGGCAAAGAAGAAGATACGTGACCAGGAGTTTAGAGGACCCAGGTGCTGTCCACTGAACAAGCCAGAAACTCTCATTTGCTCCTGCAAACTGTACCAAAATGAGTTTCCTGTGATCCATTCTCTTCAAAATTGTAGCAGCGTTTGATCCTGTTTCATAACATTTTATGTATACTGATTTTATGCCAAATGTATAGGCTGGGTCTTTAAACTACCAGGTCTCCTCCCTAGAAGCACCTTGGAAAATTGACATGTATCATACTAGGGGTGACTCCGCATTCAGTCCAAATATGATATTGCCATGGGAGAATTTTGGGAGGGGCAAGCTCTACTGTAGGCTCTGTCTGACCAAGAGCTGAGTTGGTATTGCTTTCCAAAGACCTGCATGCGACCTGTTGCAGCCCCAGCCTAGGATGTTGAAATGTTATTCCATTAAGTTTCATTCAGAGTAGACTTATTGAAATGAATGGTTCTAATATAGTCATGTTCATCAATTTCAGTGGGTCTACTTTGAGCTGAATACCACCCACAGAGTTGTGGCAGAGAGAGCTGATGCGTTCTGTATCTTATGTCCTGCATAGAAACCAGAAATATTCCCCTGGGTGCAAACATTCTAGGTCATACCAAATTGTGATATCTGCAACATTTCTGTGATTCATCTGACCCACATGACCATCAATGCACAGACATTCATTTAATAATTCTATGAGAGTCTGTACTGCGTGCAAAGTGGTATTGTGGGCCACATCATTCCTCTGCAAATGAGAGCATTTCAAAATGATTCTTCCAAGCACTTCTTAGGGTCAAACGATGAATAATAATTGTAGTACCAAAACCAAATACCAAAGGAGTCACTTTATGCCATTGTCTGTCTATCTGGAGATATTTGTTTCTCTGTCTGCACCTACTTCTTCTGACGCACCTTCAGACACAGCTCGTAAAAGAAACTTGACAGTATTAGAGAGGGTTGTGAACATCACAGTGGTGCACACCATATGGGGATGATCATTGGAGTTAACATATCAGGCTACCTTTAACTGACTCTCATTATCCAATGAACCTTGCTACAGACTCAAAACCAGAGGAGAGCCTGAGTCCTTCTTTCCAGTCATATCTCAGCAGCTTCCCTCAGAAGCCCTGTAATACACTTCAAGCAAATTAGCCCAGGGACCCTGAAGTTTCACATCAGGCATCTAAGTTTGCTTTTGATTGTAATGCCTTGTGACTACAGTGTTTGATATGAAGCTAATATGTCTGGGCAACTCATAGACCCTTGGAACACAAGGATTCAGTGTGTGTGTGTGTGTGTGTGTGTGTGTGTAAATTACGTTTTCCAAGTTAGCTTTAGTAAAGCTGAACAAGGCATGAATTTCAAAATTAAAAAGTTATTTATCATTCCAAGGAACTTTCTGGGTGATCTTCATTAGCTGTCTCATGCATTTAACAGATCACACATGTAATCTATGAGTGGGCAGGAATTTCTGGCTTTAGAACAGAGTGGAGGATCTGTGGCTCTCCATATATGCTATTTGACTTCAACTCCCATCAACCCCAACCACTGTGGCCAATGGTCATGAACAATGGGGGATGTAGTCTAGCAACACCTGGAGGCAGACAAGTTCCCCATGACCTCCCCCTTCCTATGTTACATGGCTTACAGGAGTAAATTGCGGTATGACAGTCAACTCTTGTCTTCTATTGTTCCCAGTCCCTATGCTCATAATAAACTAAGTAAGCTACACCTCCTATCATTTTAGCTGAACAACATGCTTCTTAAAGAAAGGTCTCTGCTGAGTGACAGAAAACATGAGAGATGGCGACAGTAGGGAACTCCTGATCTCAAGAATACATCTGAAACATGAAAATCTGTGCCTCTGCAAGGACCCCTCGCAAACATGGTTGCTTCATGTCAATCACTTTTGGAGCCTCTAGGTATGTGCCCAAATTCCCTATTCACAGGGCACTAGAATGTCAGACCGCTAACATGTATCCCAATTAGTGGATGAGGTGGGGGTGGGGGAGAGAAATATTATTTTAACCAGTCCTCAAAGCTGAGAGCTGCCTTCCTCATCCAGCGACATCTGTCAGGTAATAATGCCATCAAAGGAGGAATGTGCGCTCAAGAGAACAAATTAAAGCAAGCCTCCCGTTGACTTCAGTTTCCATCTCTCAGTGCCAGCCTGCTCCTACAGAAGTCAAAAACAAAACTCCCATTGATTTCATTGGAACAGCATTGCAAGATGTGTCTTTTGTGATACCTTGAGGTTCCTTTTTTATCTGACATCTTATGAAACCACAGTGAGTCTAAAGGCAAAGAAACTACAGCTGGAATTTGCAAAGGCTCACTCTGAAAATGTTGGCAGTGATCACATGTTAATCATTACAAAACATCAGTGACCAAGCAGGGCAGAATTCCAGAAGAGAAGGCATCATTTGCTCTCTCCTACTCTTTGTGTGTCTATCTAGCTATCTATCTGTTGTATCTCAGATATCATGAGTATGTTGAAGTAGAAATTCAAAGGGTTCCAGGAAATTCCATCCCATGCATACAGGAGATGCACTCCAAAAGGCAGTTTCTGAAGGTGTTCATCAATGTACAGCATGCATCCCTCCACCAGAATCCACACATCATCCACTCCATCTTATGCCTCAGGGCCAAACAAGACTGGGTACATAATTGCAAGGAAGAGAGGGGCAAAGAGCACCAGGACTGCAATGAGTGAGGATGAAGAATTAAATTCGCACAAAAATTCTCCAGCAGCTATTTGCATTGGGAAGGAATCTCCATTGGTGCAATGGTGGCCAGAGTGGAGTCATGGTTCATTCTAGGGCCTTGCCCACACCAAGAGTCTATTGTGTGTTTACAGCTGTTTGCGTTCTTATTGAATTCATGTAGTCCAAATGGCATTACCAGTCTTGATGCTTCTTCTCCTCAAAAAGCAAGTTTACAGAGACAATCCGATAAATTGGAGGAAATTGGGCTTCAGATAGCTCCACTTAGGATTTCAGATGATTTGTGTTAGTGGTTTTTTTGGGGGGGAGCAGTTGTTACTTTCTGCTCCCCTCTTTTCCATCCCCACTGCTTCCTTTCATATCTTTTCATAAATATTTCCAGTGTGCTCCTGAATGAAGAATTTCCCCTTCCTTTGATCCCCGAAGAACCAGAAAACTGCACAGGTAAACAACATTAAAAATTTCTACACCAGATATACTAGGCAGCAAGTCAAAGTATGTGCTGAGAATTTACCATTACTTTCCTTTCTTTTGCAGTGTGCTAGAAGGGTATCAGCTTAGCCTATCTAGAAACCTGTTGACCCATTCTTTTGATCCTTCAATTTTGCACGAAAACCATAAATAGCAGAAGTAAATTTACAATTGCCCAACGGTGTGCTTTTGCACATTTCTTGTTTGTTTTGTTTTGTTTTAAGGTGCATGTGCAGCAATCTGTCTGCATGCTGTTGGTACTTCATTGGCAAAATAGAATCGACATATTAGAAGGTGAGAACAAACTTCTACTGGTTTGAACAGGAAAGACCAAAGTTACTCTTTATATACAAATTCAAATTCATGCAGGTATTAACTGTTCCAATCTAAATCAATTGGGGGGAGGGGGGTTGAATAGCTAAATAATGTTTGAATGTGGACAAGTCCTAGTTCTACATTGTATTTAATACTATTGCCCACAAAGTTTGTCCTTTCAGTTGACCTACATTTTCTACTCCCTGATTTTTCTTCCGATGGCTAGTGGGGCCCATAAGTAACTGTCCTTAAATCATATGTCTTCACAATGTGGTCAATGCTCAGAGCTTCCCTCAGCTTTCATTTCTTTAGATTGCAGGGAGCTACACAGGCGGTGGTTTTGGCCAAGCCTTGCCTGTCTCACTCAAGCTTTCATCAGAGGTCTTTTCTATGCTTAAAGGGTTTATCTTGTTTTTCACATTTTAACAATGCATGGGGGCATTCTTCTTGGTTCTCTGGTGTTTCCAGCAATGATGCTTCTTTTAAAACTGGACTTCAAAAAGGAGATTTAAAAAAAACAAAAAACCGTTTATATATATTGTGGGACCAAAGAGGGGGAAAACTTCTCTAGCAAATGATTCCAAAATCAATTTGCCTGACTTCAGGTGTCCCTGCTGTATCCCAGTAACAAGCATCGAATATCTCATTTCACCAAAATCCCATTATATTGTCATGAGCACCTCATCAAACTGTCAAGATCCAGACTATGGTTCTCCCTGGTGCTTTCTTCGCTGGTGGGCAACGTTCAGGTGTGGATATTTGGTTTAAAAAAAGAATCAAGAAGTTGCACCTTTCTCTTTGTAGAAAAACTAGGACCAGCTTAGCACCTATGATTTCCACAGCACACACGTAATATTTGGGCATCAAACATGCATCCTGACATGCCTGTGAATGGGCACTGGGGAAAACTTGATTGATCCAGGATTTTCACATGCACATGCACATACAGGAAGGTGCTTTATGCTGAGTCATATCATTGGTGCATCTAACTCAATATTGTCAATCCTGACTAGCAGTGGCTCTCCAGGATTGCAGGCAAGGGGATCTCTCCCATCCGTACTGGAAATGCCAGGGATTGAAACTGGGACATTCTGCATGCAAACCACATGTTTTGCCTCTGAGCTGTAGTCCTTCCCAAATTCATACATTGAGGTATAGATTATTAATATTATTTTTTATTTACCCTGGCTTTTTCCTTGATTTGACTCAAGGCGACTTACAGATAAAAACAAGAATCACTAACAACAAAGAAATAATGATGAGGATGAGGATGATAAACATCTATGTAAATTAGTTTAAAACACATAAATAATTATAATAAAAATAGCATGGAACCAACCCTTTCATGCAAAGTAATCAGTTCCCCAAAGGGACAAGAAGGTCTTCACCTGCTGGTGGTGAAATGACAGCAAGCAGGGAGCCAGTCTAGGTTCTCCAGATGATTATGATGTCCATATCTTACACATTTGCTGCAAGAAATAGCTGCATAGGACTGGTGTTGTCCACAGTAGGGATGGTCAGAATTGGCAAGGGACTCTGACTTCCAATTGCCTTACAATTAGAAACAACTAAAAAAACCTTCCCTTTCTAAATTAAGTTGCTGAAAAAGAATTCTAGGGCTGAGGTATTATTGGTTCTGCTGCTGGTCCTAAATTCCTGGAATAAGCATCTTCTCAGAGGCACTTGCTCACCACTGACCCACATCAATCATAGTACGTGAAACTGTACTGCTATGCAAGACTGTGGTTGTCTCACACCATGGTCAGGAAATAATCACTGACCAAAGAGGGAAACCAAGATCATGGAAGCAGGTCCTATCCCCACCTCCTTGTATCCAAACAGACAGACATTTAAACTGAGCTATTGTGCTAGATGTGATTCCTGATCACAAGGAAAGAGACTGCTCATGTAAATGTTCAGTGTGCAAAGGCTCTGTCTAGTCATTCTGCTGATTTGCAGAGTTTGGGTGGGTGATGGTGTCCTGCTGCTGTGATCCTGCCCTCTGCTCCTTTATGCATTCAGTGTGTCCTGGATGTTGTCTGAATAGGGCTATTATAAAGTTCTTTTCAGGGTTGGGACAAAAAGCTCTTGGTAAAATGCTTCTGTTCTCTGTACTTCAGAAGAGGCAACTTGGCAGTACGCTGAGCAGAATAATTCCTGGAGTATAGGTCCTGGCAGCAAGTCATGGAATTGTCTCAAAGAAATCCACTTCCCTTTTTGGATCTCAGTTTCTCTATCAAAGTGTGATGCTAATCCTTCTTGGGCCTTCATGGAAAGCATTTGGAATATTTTAATGTGTTGATAGTGCTTTGAAGGTGCAGAGAAAGGCCAGATTGTGTTTTTCTTCTGGGGCTTTCAGATTGATTCTAGAGTAAATGTGTGTCTTCTTTAACATAAACACTGAGCCCAATTGCCTTTAACAACTGTGGCTGCTCAGAAACATATGACAAAAACAGTTTTACTGGGTATATCTTTCTAATGGAATATCAAGACAAGATCCTTCACTCTGATTATAATACCTTTAACATGCACACTTCTGGGAGTATGAAAGTTGCTTCCTTGTGATGTAATCCCAAACTGCATGAAAGCCTGAGTGAATAACTTGGCAGCTTAGGTAGGGACAATCATATGGAGCTGTTGTGCAGAATCATGCATGTATGAGGGTTAGCTCTTGTCATGATCCTGGTGGCAGAGATTCCCCTTCTTGGGGAGCCATGGTCAGGGATTTGGAGTGGGAGGTGAATTGCTCTCAGGTGTCGGAGAGGGAATTGCCTGGATATGCATACTAAATAAAATAAAAAAAACACTTGCACAAGAGGAGACCATTGTCCCAGTAACTCTCTGTTCTCTCAGATGTTGTTCATGACCCCAGCCAGCATTACCAGACATCAGGGATGATGGGAGTTATAATCCAACAACATTTGATGGGCCACAGATTCCCATCTCTGCCCAAGTGGAACTGCATTCGCAGTCCACTGAGGTCAACAATGGATAAAGCAGGCTGAACCCCTCTAAATGAAGAGGCTTCTCCCATGGAAGGCAGTGCTGGCTACAAAAATAGAGCTGCAGCTCCCATTTGAGGCTCCAACTGAGGATCACTGCTGCTGAACAACATTGGAGCTCTGCACTTATGGAGAAAATCAATGTGCACTGCATGGAGCTGTCCATGGTGCTGCACCTCTGTACTGAGGTTCTCGCATGAATCAGAACAACCTCACCCATATGGTCACAACATTTATGTTTGGGACTGTGCCATACCGAAGCAACTTTAGGACACTTGGGTATGTGTGTGAATAAGGTCTCAAATTGAGGAAAAGAGAGATCAAGGTATCTTCAGAGGTAATCTGGCCAAGGATGAGACTTGTTTTCTAGAGGCATTAACTTTTAGAATGGGGCTAGAAAACATACATTTGTGTGTGTGTGTGTGTGTGTGTGTGTGTGTGTGTGTAAAACAATCCTCTGCTAAACACCATAGATAGTAGAGAAGACATGCCCCCCAGTATGAGTGTGTTCTTCAAGTCATTATTAGTTATTGTGAATCAAATGCATTGAAACTTAACAGAGTCCCAGTTCATAAAGAGCAAGAACTGCAGTTAGCACACATATATGCCTGAAATAAAATAAAATACCCTAACCCTCTACTTCTCTGCATCCCTGTTTTAAAAGATTTCTGAAAGGAAATTGAGAGGTCTTCATTAAGATCTTTCATATATCTTTCCAGCAAATGGATATGCTGGATTTAAAGTTTGTGTTTAAGAGAGCCTGCAAATATTTTCCCCCTTCTCCACCTTCCCTTTTCATCATGGCAAAACCATTCTCAGACATGCATGCATATCTGAGATAGCAACTTCCTTGCCTTGCTGAAGGGCACGTGGCTGCATTCTTCTCTCAAGGTCCAAGCTACCTGCTGCTTCCATGTTTGCCTCTTCCAGCCTGTCTCTTGTTTGCAGAGACTCTTTATTCTATCCAGTGTCCAGATGAGACAGAGTGGTATACCTGACCTTGACTTTATTGCAAACTATGCATGGAGCTCAGTTCTGGTGTCCTAGAGCATTGAGATTCATACCAAGGCCACCACAGACTACATTCTACTTATCCAACATCCATGTGGCAAAAGGGTGGTTTTGTCTAAATTAGGCAAGTCGACTTCTTAATCAGAATTCTGAAAATCCTTTCTGTGTGTTTATAACCCTGGGGCTGTGTGAAACCATATGTTGTGGGACTACAACTCTCTTCATCTACCCCCAAACTACTGGTCATGCTGACTGGGGCTGATGGAAGCTGGAGTTCAGTAACATCTGGAGGGCCACAGATACCCCAGTCCTGATTTAACCCAAATCAGCCTGAAGCAGAGAAATGGCAGATGGGCAAAGGGCTGTTCCTCTTTCACATCCTTTCTTTTTCAGCTCAAAATTGCCTCAGGGTTAGAGACAACATGATGACACTTATCTTTCCCCTTAAAGGTGTGTGTGGGGGGGGGGAGGACAGCTAAGGAAGAGGTGATTTTGTATACGACCTCAAAATATATGACACAGAAATACAGTACTGTTAGGTGCTCAAAAGCATTTGATGGAAGATTTTTTTTAAAAGAAACTGGGATTGTTTTAAGAGCAAATCTAAAGATCCTGGCACAGAATATCATTAACAAATTAAGTGTTCAAATGCATATACTTATACTCTGTAATAACTGAAACAGGACTCCCACTCTTGTGTGTGTTGTATATATTTTAGGTCTATCTTTTTGTGCAATGCTGGTTCTGCACTTATCTGGCTAGAATTGCATTTTTCATTCCTCAGCTATGAAAAGAAACCCACAAAATGAATTTCCAAAGCACTTCTATCGAAATTTTCCTCCCAGACACAATTTTTTATTCACAGAATTCTCTCTGGCTTAACACAGGAAAAGCTATAAGCAGCAGAACTGCATTATTCAGCTCTCTTCATCTCTAGATGTATTATTTAGCTTATCAACAGCATATTTGGGGCCATAATCCAACAGAAAAGCTAGGGAGAAAAACAAAGAGCTGGAGTTTCAGAATAGCTAAACTGATTGTTTCTAGGGCTTATGAGAACTAATCAAACTTTAAAAAATGCATTGGATGAAATTTCAGCAGTTTCAAACTAAAACCAGCACATACTGGTGACGGGCACTTCTAAATCCTCACTTTAGGATTTCCTATTTTGTCCTCCTTTATTAAAAAAAAGAATCCAAGGTATTGATTCTGCTTCATTTGGAGTTTTCTTTATCCAAGTCGTAATTGGCGAGTCACATTTATCAGAACTGGGTGGCAGGTTGAGAAAAACAATCACCACAATGAATGCCACATTATAACACAGCACATCTTCTCTATGAATTAAATGGCCCAAGAATGGGAGGCAGAAAAGAAAGTAAAGCAACTGGCATCTCAGCCGTCGCTCACAGGATTTGATGTGGCCCATCTGCCTGGAGAAAGTTCGTGTGGTGCTGAAGCTAGAGCGATTTTGTTCTGAAGCGGTTTTAGCTTCCATCTGAGCAAGGCTTGTTCTACAGCTACTGTGCAACTATGTGACCATGAAAGCTGTATGAGAACACACAGTTCCTCGTACAAAGGAATCTTTTGCTGCTGCCCAGTTCCCCCTACTTTAGCAAGTAATGCTTCTTGAATCCAGGGATAAACAACGTTTATCTCGGTTTCTCCTTTTTTCAGTTTTAAATTTAATTCACACCATTTCTGCAATAGACCTGAAGAAAGTTTGCCAGCATTTTAGGAACAATGGAAGTGGCTTAATACCAGGTCAGGCCATTTGTCCATTTAGTTCATTATTATCAACACTAAGAGGCAGAAACTCTCTCGGGTTTCAAGCAGATGTTTTCCCAACTCTAGCTAGGAATATCAGGGTCTGAACCTAGGGCTTTCTACACAGGACCTGCAAAATATGTGCTCTTCCACTAGGATACATTTTCCCTAACATGTTCTTAATGCAAATTTGCCTAGTATACACATTTTTGCGGGATATATTCCCTAACATGATGCATTTTTGTATAGGGAAATCCCCGCTTACAGAAGGGTTCTGTTCCCAGATGCATCTGCATCAGCACAACCATCTGCCCCAGCTGCAACAAAACATGTCTCTCCCATATTGATCTCTCTACAGCAGAGCTTTCCAAACCTTCCATGTTGGTGACGCACTTTTTAGACATGCATCATTTTGCAACATAGTAATTCAGTTTTACTAGCAAACCGGAGGTTAAACTAATTAGCCGTTTCCATCCCCAGGTGGAGCGTGGGGAGCATTTGTGCGACACACCTACACATTGCAGCTGACACACTAACATGTCACGATGCACAGTTTGGAAAACTCTGCTCTACAGTGATAGCAGGTGCTGTAACTCTCCAATGGTTCACCCGAAAGGTGCACTTTCCTATTGTCTCTTGAGACAGACGAATGCCAAGAATAATATTGTTTCCTGTTGGTTATGTTGCTTTGAATGTATTCTTTATATTTGACTTTCTTCAGTAATGTTTCATTCTGGGTTGTTTTATTTGATGTTTTAATGTATTGTAAACTGCTTTGAGATTTTATTTTATTTTTGAAAAATACAAAACAGTATAGAAATGAAATGAAGAATGAAAAATAAAAATCTCTACATGAGATCCTCTACAGCACACCTGATTTTATTTTGCACTGCTTTTTGCACATCTAGTATGCACTGAAGTGCTCCATATTGGGAGAAAGCGGAACTTCCTTGAAATGACCACTTCCAACACCTTTCATGACAGATGGCCACTCAGTTTCTTGAAATCCTGCTACGGCTGAGCCATCAAAGGGCTTCCTAAATCAACAAGGTGGCACTTGGAGACAGCCATCCAAACGCTGGCCTGTCTTTGGCAAGGAAGGAGACCACTGCTTTAAGAGCCTTCGCTTTTCCTATGCAAATGTCACTGGAATCCATGCCTAGCATCTCCATTTGTCACAGGCCCCGGCATTAATAGAATGTTTAAACGTCATGATGTCATCTCTATTAATCAAGCCCTGCTGGGCTATGCTCCGACGCTGCATATTAATCATCGGTAGCCCCGGGACTCGCTTATCTGGAGAGGCTAAGTTTAGATCCATAAAACATGATTTATTTTTTAAAGTAGCATTATTAAAGATGAGCTGCAGCCACACGCACACACACATTGGCTCCAGAGTCTGGAAAAGGGTTGGTATTTTGAAGTTGATAGTAAAGCGTCCATTATTCCACACCGTGAGAGCGGCCTGTCAGGCACTATATTGGCCTTTGAAATGCCTTGTGCTTTCTTCCTGGTAAATATAGCTCCCCGGACAACTCACCACTACAGAAGTGGATATGCTTTCAACTCGCAAATAGTTCAAATGGAAATCCAAGAATCGCATAGTCCCTAGCTTTGAAAGAGAGCTGGGCTGCATATCAAATTGAGCATTACAGCTGCTCCTATGGACTTGGACCAAATGTTTGGCTCTGAATATTTCAGGTACTGAACCAGAGGTGGGGTGCTGGGTGGGTGGGGGTGCTGCCTTTAAAAGAAGATAGCTTGCTCCCATCATGTTTACTTTTTCCTTTTGAATTATGGAATGGGTCAGTATGCACAGTAGTATTACGTAATGCACAGTAGCAGAGCATCTCTTTTTCATTTAAAATGGGGATTTGCACCACAGTAATAAAAAAAAAACACCCTTCTGAACTGATGCCACCCAGGTAGGCGGATGTGTTTTGTTGCACACACTTTAGGGCTTTTGTCATAAAGCCTGGATAGAAGGGGTAGAGAACAGCCATAAATGTAACTGCTAAGCATGATCATTGCAGTGCATTTCAGGTGTCCAAAACATATTTCACTAAATATTTACATGGGCCAGATTTTCTCTTCTCACAATCCAGATGCAAGGGACTCAGGCTGAGAAAGCAGCATTTTCCTAAGGTTGGCTGTATCAGGTTTCAGCAGAGGTATGAGGTATGAGGTTCAAAACTGGGACTAGCGGCTTGTCACCAACTCTCTAATAAATAGTATTATTCTATTATTTTTAGTATAAAGTAATACAATTGTGTTTATTTTAGCAAAATAGCATTACTAGTCTCATTTCACTAATGCTGTTCCATTTTTATTTTTAAAAAGAAAGATATGTTGGGGGCATTTTGACCCTTAGACTATTAATCAGTTCACAAACTTTATTAGCCTACATGCATTTTTACTAGTCCATCTTCCCTTATTTACCTCTGTGAGGCACTTTTGGCACATTAGTGATTTGGAAGATTTTTTTTTTAAAAAAGGACTGACTGTCTTCCAGTTTTACAGCAGCTTTCTGGCAGCGTTGCCTGGGGGAATTTTTTTTAAGGTGACCATTATAGGTGACCAGGGAAGTAACTCTTTGCACATTCATTATCTAAACAAATCCAACTAACATGTACAACATATTTTAGTGGTTAAGGATGCAGTGCTATGCACACTTCCTTGCCTAAGGTCTGTGTGATATGGTGGTTGAAGTGATGGACTTAGACTGGGAGATCTGGGTTAGTATTAGAGATGTCAGAGAATTCAGATGAAAACAGAAATAGGAGCAGAAATTGCTGATGTTGACTTATTTATCCAGTGTTCAGAACAAATATCAGCCCAGCAAATGCACTCAGTATTTGCTGTTGTTGCTTTCATTCCACAAATGATATGTTATTTATTACTTCCCTCTCCATCTGCATTGTGTTTGTTTTGCACTGAAATTAATGTGGTGGAATAATACAATGACAATGTAATTTTTCCACAGCACACAGCAAAACAAATAATGCCATTTTGGTGGAAATCAAACTGCAGCAGAAAAGAAACAGCACTCATGCAATGAATGCAGAGCAGAAAATAAAATGATTCCTTCTCATATCCCTAGTTTAGATCCTTGTTCACTGGGTGATAGTCAATTATCCTATTTAAGCATCTCATTTGCTTCACAGGGTTATTGCAAAAATAAAGGGGGACAATACATGCATGCAGTGCTAGAACAATCGGAGGAAGGGCAGAATAAAAATAAATAAATTATTTGACAGGAAGTCCTAGTGCAGTCAATTGGATTTATTTTTGGACAAAAAATTCACAGGATTAGTCTGTTCTCTCTTTATATATCATATATCCCCCATACTGGGGGAAGCCTTGTGACACTTTCCTCTAGTGGAGAGAGTGGCCAGTTCTGGTCAATGGTGAAGAGTCAGGAATCACCCCTTCTAAGAATGCTGCTGCCCACACAGCTTCCTCTTTGAATCAGCATGGGAATAGTTTGGGATTAGCCAGTCACCCCCAGTTTTGAGTTAGGTGGGAGGTGGATATGGTTGTTGACCAATCATGCTAACTAGGAATGGGAGAATCTGTCAGTTTCAGTTTCTCTCAGTTCTTCATTTTTCTGATCTTAAATTCTTCACATTTCCATAGCAGTTTCATCAACGTTTCAGTACAAAACTCTCCTGATTTGTGTACCCAGTTTTGCCTAGTGTGCACTTTCTTCCAAAACAGCTTTCCATAATGAAATACATTTTGTATGTTACTTTCACTTATATATACATTTCTGTGCACACTTTACCCTAGTGGACGCATCTCTGTACACATTATTTGGCTGGAGAGAGCACTTGTCTCATGACTTCATTCCTGGGCATGCAGGCAAGAAGGAACCAGAAAAAGCAATACTGCATTCAAAAATAAAATGTTACAGCTTCTTTAATATATCTAAATAAGCTTCAAATGATTTGATTGACACTTAAAACCATGTCACAGGAGACATTGTAACTGAGAAGAAGAGCATAATGGAAATGAAAGGTACAGTTTCATTGGTATAGCTGGCCGCAGAGAGACAAAGCCAATGTTTTTTCCTATTACCATCGATTAGCTAGTACTTAATGGAGAAAGCATGTGCATGCAGCACTCCTCTGTCTCTAAGGCTAGCTCAGGTAGCCCAAAGACAGGCAGTGCTGGAGATTAGCAAGCATAAAATAAAGCAGACTTATTTCATCCTCCTCTTCCCTCTCTCCATCCCTTCTCTAGGTGAATTACTGCTCCCAAGATAGAGCTGTTGAGTAACAGTCAGTTCATTGAACAGGTGCTGACCTGCCACACTGGAATTCCCATTAACCCTCAAGCAAAGACTCTCTCAGGGGTTGTGTGATGGGTTAATTGACCTATATTTAATTAATGTGGAGGAGTTAATCAATGTCAATACATTTAATCCATATTATGTGCCCATGTGGACAACCTTTCCATGGGAATCAAAGCAGGTTTCCACATTGAATCATGATGATGATTAACCTTTTCAGCATGTCAAAAAGTTTATTATTGGATTCACAGTGACTCAGTGGCACAATGGACATCTGATTCTTCCATTGTGGACTAGCAACTGTTGGATAAGCCATGAGGCTTCTCTCCAAGTATGTAGGGTTAGGAATCCAGTCTAAGGAAATACCCCTTACTGAAAACTTTGTATAAATAAGCTCCCATGTTAACCCCTTTACTCTTGTTTCTCTTTATCTTTTATTATCTCATGAGCAAGGAATACCCAGCACTGCCAATGATTTTTTTTTAGAAATTAAAAATATATTGTGACTTTTAAATCAGTAGTATAATTTGTGAGTTTGGACCCATCAGACCAAGAATCGGGTGAAGTCACACAAAGTTCACATTTTAGTCTGCCATCTTGATTCAAAATGGCACACGGCATTCAGACTTCATTGATGACTCCCCACCCCACCTTGGGAACCCCGTGCTAAGTTTGGCAATGGTATCTTGAGAGGCAGCCAAACCTAAGCCAAAAAATGGTTGCACTCACCCCAAAGTCACATTTTGGTCTGCCTTATTGATTCAAAATGGTGCCTAACACCCAAATGTTTATGTATGCCCCCACCTCAGGAAACCTCATGCCATGTTTGGTGATGATATCTTGAAAAATGGCCGTACCTATGCCAAAAAAGGGCAAAGTCACACCAAAGTGGCATTTTGGTTCACCATCTTGATTCAGAATCGCATCTGACATCCAAACATTGACAGAGATAACTGCCCCCCAGCTCAGGAACCCATGTGTGAAGGTTGGCAATGATATCTTAAGAGGCAGCCAGATGCCTAGAGAACAAATAGAAAGACAAACCATTTCCAAAAATATACTGCAGATTTTATTCTTCTCTAACTTCCCTGTTTGTGACTATACACTATACAAGCCAATGGGAATGCTGCCATTGACTTCAGTTGGCATAGTCTGGCTATCATATCCATGCTATTGTTTGAACTGATACATTGGACCAATCTTTGCCTTTCGTATTTCTTTGCCTTGCAGTATCATGGCACCCATCCCAGGAGCAGTTATATTTCAGGTTCAGTTATCAGCATGTCTTCTGTAAGATGCAATGTTCACCTATTGTAAAATACTGAAGATTCAAATCTATCATGCATCATTTTAGTAATGCACCCTTGCCATAAATGCATCATTTAGATGTCATGTCCCATAACTTGATTGGAAGGGAGAAGAATACGATTCATTATGGATTAATTGAAGTCACCACCATGGTTTACATAATATTCAAATCAGCTTCATACAATTCTTACTGTGTCATCCTTTTCTTAACGATCCCAGGAGAGAGAGAGGAACCATTTTATGTGAACTCATACAATACAGTGGTACCTCAGGTTAAGAACTTAATTCGTTCCAGAGGTGGTTCTTAACCTGAAACTGTAATTAACCTGAAGCACCACTTTAGCTAAAGGGGCCTCCTGCTGCTGCCGTGCTGCCGGAGCACGATTTCTGTTCTCATCCTGAAGCAAAGTTCTTAACCCAAGGTACTATTTCTGGGTTAGCAGAGTCTGTAACCTGAAGCATATGTAACCCGAAGCGTATGTAACCCAAAGTACCACTTTAGTCTGTTTTCTTTATAGAGTTCCTAAAGCAATTCCCCATCTTATTTCACTCGAGATTCAGATTAAAGAATTGGGGAGGGATACAGAAATTACATTGGACTGAAAGGCAAAGTCATGACCACCAATGTCAAAAGCAGAAATGGTTGGAAGAATTTCTAATATTCATATGTGTCACTTGTTACTGCCCTGCTGATTCTCAGATAAACTGAAGTTATTTTGGCCAATCTGCAGCTGCTAAACTCAGCTTCCTGCTTATGTCTATCTGATGCATGTTGTTTCTATATGCTTTTATTGGGCAGATCTGATCACTGACGACTAGGTGGGTGTCATAACAAAGCAGAGATCAATGAGTGAGAGGAGCCAGATACTCTTTCATATCAGAGAAGAAATCCCACACAGATGAAGTATTTTCTGAAAGTCAGAGAGGTAATGCACTCTCCTTTTTTAATACAAAAGAAGAGAGCAATTTATCTCCTTTGAGGCTGATCCATCTCAGCCATGGTACCAACATGTGCAAAGAAGCAAAAAGGAAGCAGCTGGCAGTGGCAGTTCATGGGCACCAGGGACCAGTTTGGCCTTGTCCTAGACTAGAGCCCCTTTTCAGCACCACAAATGCACCATTGCAGGGATGCAGTGAAAGGGCTGGGACAGAAATCCACCATGCCTCTCCCACCTCTGTTTCATTATCATGGCATTGCTGGCTTGTGCTGCTGTACACAGAAATTGAATGGATCAAATGCAACTCCTTCAGTGGGAAGGATTCAAAGGACCTCTACTTCCATAATTTTGCTATGTCTATTGGAGTGAATTACATTGGAATCCTAGACACGTCTACCCAGAAATAAGCCCCAAGAGGGCTTGTTCCGGGGTAAATGTGTATAGGGTTATAGCCTTAGTATGCTTTCTGGCACTCACATTAGGGGGGAAAGAGTGAGAACCCTACAGAAGCCCCATCTAATCCTGTCCTTACAGTGTCCAACTAGAAGCCTATAGGAAACCTGCAAGCAGGACACAAGCAAAATAATACTCTCCCTACTTATGACTCACAGCATGCAGTGTTCACAGCCCTACTGCCTCCAGCAATGGAGGTACAGTGTAGCCTTATTCACCAATGAAATCTTCAAGCCCAACATCAAATCTTATTTTTACTGATTCATACTTATTTTACTGACTCCTCCATAGCATTCTAAAAACTAAGGGAGAAGGAGATATCACAAAAAGGGATGGGAATGGACCCCCTCGGCATTCCTGAAATAGGGGTGTTGCAATTTGTTCCATATTAAGAGCTGTTTTGGGTAGGAACTGCTTATTCATGTGCGAATGAACCTGGACTTTGGAGAACACCTTCCCAAGGGTGGGGGTGGGGAGAGCAACACTAAGCACAGAACACTCACAAGGTGTGTGTATTGGTGCTGCATTTATGAAGATCTAAAATCAGTTGAGAAGCGTTGTAGCTCTATCCCTTAGTAATGAGGAACAACCACAAGAGTAATGAGGAACGATCCACAGAGGAACAACTCAATGTCCTTGGGCACCTTCAAAACTGTGTTCAGATTTCCACAAGTGATGTCACAGAGTTGCATATTTACCCCAATGATAGCAAGGAGTTCAATGGGCACAGAATAAATTGAACCATGCTCTGGAATGAAATCCACTTTTCCAAGCCTGATCCATGCTTTCACACTAGTGCAGCATCTTGTTCTCACAGTGGCCAGCCAGCTTCCAGTGGGAAACCCGCAATCAGGACCAAAGGAAAAGAGCACTGTCTCTTCCTGTAGTTTCCACAACCAGCATTCAGAAGAATTGCTGCCTCCAACTGTGTAGGTACAGCTAGGAGTCATTGATGGAAAAATACTTTCTTAGGTTCACATCTGGCAAAATGAATTAAACTATTTATTTCCCTTTTCTTCCATTTCCCCTTATTTTAGAAAAAAAGAACAAGAGCCCATCTTACTCCGAAAGCTGCTCCGAAGTGAGCCTGAGGGAAGTCACCCATTTCTATGCACAGTAAACCTGACATAATGCTGAGTTTGGGCAGAAAAGATGTTTAGTGCCCCCCCTTTGCTGTAGCCCATTTAAGGACATTCTTCTCTCTCTCTCTCGCTCGCTCTCTCTCTCTCTCTCTTTCTCTCTCTCTCTCTCTTAGTCCCTGATCACATCTCTTTGGATTGTAGATCTAAAGAAGACACAGGAGAGCCTGTTCTTTGTGACCACAAGGTTAATAAGAGTGAAGCGCAGCCACCACAAAAAAAGACTACGGGAAGAAAGGTTCTCTTTATAGCTAAAGATAGGAAAGCTATAGGTGATAAGTGTGACATTTCAGCACCGGAGTGTCCACTTTAATTACCTCCAGTTTTAAAGGTAGGAAGTTATATATTAAGGTAAGAAAACTGGAAACACTGACTTCTTGAGAGAATTTAATGTCGTTAACTTTCTGGCTTCCAACAATGCAGCACATCCATTGTTGCTGGCCAAATATCCGTGGATGATTACAGTCTTCTCACCTACAACTCCTGCAGCATTTTCTGAATATTACCCTTAAATGAAAAGGCGTAAGGCTACATCCGTTTACTTAACTGCCTGCATGTAGCATACAAGGCTCTGCTTTGGCTGCACTTTAATGGCAGGTGAGGAAATTACAGCATGTAGCTAGATTAGCTGACTATAATATCCAGATGATATGAGAGTTCAGCTTTGCTGCTATCGACATGACATTTAAGCACCTGGATAAGAATCTCATTCACATGTGTTAATTAGCTGAAAATTATTTGCCAGGCTTCTGATGACTTGAGCTTTGTGTGTATCTATGATCACTGGCAAATTTTAATATTTCACCCATTCATCCCTTTCCTCTGCTGTATTTATAGACCAAGTATGATTTATGGAATGTTGGTGATATTCGGGTGACAGGCACAAGAAAACATTAATTTGTTTATCATTCCCTTGAAACGTCCATGCACTCCTTGTAAAAACAAGCTTGGGATAGAGGCAACCTGTCACTCTAAAACCTTCTGAACTTTGGAAAAGATGGAAGGGCTATAAAATCATATCCAGCTTTTGTAGCTCTGAGCACATTTGCAGTCTACCTTTGACTAGGGATGTTTCTGAAATTCCCATCTGAATTTCTCGGCAGGTTTTAGAGTTCTGAATTGCTTAGCCCTCTTTCCAAAATGCGTATGGTGAATTAGAAATTATTGGTTGTTCCAGTTTTCATTTCCCAAAAGGCTTATGGAGTACTCTGCATACACAGTCTGTGGAGACATCAGGTCTGGCATTAGCAAGCAGCATCCTTAGAAACCTGCTGAGGGGCCACCACTGCTGACACAATCCTGGTCACACCCTTTCCTCCAATGAGCAATGGGGAGCTGGGATATTAATTACAGGTAAACCCCGATTTGCAAAGGAGTTGCCTTCCAGGTAATCACATGCAATGGAGGAGCCTGAATAAGCCTGCCCTGCCCTGTTATGTCCAGCTCAAACCCATTCAGCCCCGTTCCACCCCTTCTTTCTACCCACCTGTTCCTCCATAGCTCTAGTTTTAAATGCAATGCAATGCACAAGCACATGTGAATATATTCTTTGTTGTGCTCTTATCTCAGGTTACAAGATAAATGCTAACTGTAATACCAGGGCTTGGGAAACTGAGGTTTGTTTCAGCGTGTGCTCTAACATTTCAAACTGCCCTGCATTGCAATGGCAAAAGCAAGTGTTGAAATCTGTCAGGATGTTTTAAAAATATCTCCCTGAATTTATAAGAGCTGTTCTTTTATACATAATTCACACACTGCAAAAAGGAGGACTTGCCTGCAGCACAGTGTGCAGTGGTTTCACATTAACTAAGTGTTCAGTTAAGCTTGTTTAAGGAGCCAACACTTCTGCACTAAGACTATTCCCCAGAGATCGTTTAGCACCCACACTTCTGCTCATTGTACCAGAGGATTTTGTGTCAACAGTACTTCACTGACCTATTAAGAACAGCCTCTCCTACTAGAAAAAAATCTAGGGACTCTGGCCCATAGAGCACATGAACTGGGGGAAAAGAAAATGCATTCAAAAATTAGCAAACGGAAGAGAATTTTTTAATGAAATTCTCATGAGTGCTGTGGAGAGTTTTTAATGTGCTTACCTGACTTTTGAGATGGCCAGGGGGTGCTTGTGAGTGTATTTTCTTCCATTCTACAAATCTTCTCACCTTGCACTCTGCACAACCCTTTTGGGTGCCTGTGCTTCCATCAAAGCCCAGAGGTAGCTCCTCCCACTGGGCTTTTTCAGCAAGCATGGCCAGCCATGGAGGCTGCTGGAAGGCTGAAGAAATGTGTATTGGAAATTAAAACACATATACTGCCGTTGGCCAGCTCAAAGCACCACACCAACTGATTTTTCAAAAAATAAAATGAAATCTTGGATGTCTTGAGAATCATGCAGAAAAAATGGAAACCTTTTTCACAGGGGAAGAAAACTTTTTAAAAGCTGGAGGACATTTCAGTACAGCATTGATCAATACTGTAGCTTGTATACAGCCCATGACCCCAGAATACCCTGCTGGGGTCCTATGGAGATGCTCTGAAAGAATGCACTTCTCAAGGAGCTCCCTGGGCTATGGTCTCTCCATTACAACCATGCTGCTTAAATCAACACTTAACCTGCCTCTCAATTTCTGTATCTGGCCATCTGGTGCCAGGATAATAAGAGGCAATAAGGTTACAATAAAGGGAGTGGATATAGTTGCTTGCATGTAAAATCTGCTTTGCAAACCCAGTTAAGACTGCTAAAAAGCAACTCCTCCATATGCAGTTGGAATGTTTACTTGGCGGAACTTTATCCTACTGTAGTCAAGGAGCCATATATTCTGTTGGTTAGCTTAGGCTTGCTGTTTTGGCTACAATCCTATGGGCTTTCATTGCTGTAAGTCCCACTGAACACACAGCCTTGCTTCCAGGTAAACATATGCATGATTTTGCTGCTCACCTGATTGCTTTTGCATCACATAATCTCGGCCATTGGTTACACAATATCACCGGCTATTCAAATATTACATTTTGGTACATTTCATTCATTCATATCTTTCAATTATTGACTGTTTTATTTGGCAAATTCTAAAGGGAATACTATTAACCAAAACAATATGTGGCGGTGGGGGGGGGAGAGAGAGAGAGAGAAATCTAGTGCCTGTGAGTAATACAGTGGTACCTTGGGTTAAGAACTTAATTTGTTCCAGAGGTCCGTTCTTAACCTGAAACTGTTCTGTGGTACCTGAGGTACCACTTTAGCTAATGGGGCCTCCTGCTGCTGCCTCCGCGCCGCCGCCGCACAATTTCTGTTCTCATCCTGAAGCAAAGCTCTTAACCCGAGGTACTATTTCTGGGTCAGCAGAGTCTGTAACCTGAAGCATCTGTAACCTGAGGTACCACTGTATTGGGAATATTCAGTTCAGCTTCAACAAAAGCCTCACAGAGAAACAGCTCCAGAATGAATTCTATTAACCATCCATCTGGCAGAGGAACAAGGAGCCAGGCCTATTGCATTATGAGGAAAAGAAACTGGAAGGTTCTGATTTCCCTTTTCTTTAAAGATTTGCTCATAACCTCTGTCAAGGGCTGTACTGGGAAATTTGATTTACTTTTTGAGAAGTCTGGAGGATTTACGAGGGAGCTAGCTAGGAAATTTTTAAACACTCAAGCCTCAAAGTCAACTGTGCATTGGAATCTTTGCCATCTGAACATCCGCTGTCTGCCACATTGTGCCGTTCATTGGTCACAGTTGATTAAAGTGCCACATGGCAGAAGTATAAGGGTGAAGCCCTCAAAGTGATTCAATTACCAATCATTATGGGCTTTTTTCATAGCTGAGGCTGGAGCCAGTTTCCACTCGATGTAAGACATGTGCGGGTTTCTTAAAAATAATAATCTAAGTCTGTTTTAGAAAGAAAAAAATGTTTAAACATTATACTGTATTACCAAGTTTAATTTAACTGTGGGACTTCCAAGGGACACCCAGCTAACTTTTAGAACCTTTGCCTCTTAGTCAAATATTTAAGAGAACTGTTGGAAAGGATGTCCGTGTATATGACTGAAAACTATTGAGGCATTTAAATACACAATTAATATTCATTGGGTGGAATGAATTTGGAGGGCCTTGTGCATACAGTTGCACATGGAGGGCAGACAGTGGCACTCCAATGCTGCTTCCCCTTGCTTCGCTGCAAAATGCATTTATTGTACATGCCATGGGTGTGCAGTGTTTACATAACTCAACTTACATGTATTCACATAACTCAACTTGGGAAACAGAACCACTCTGTCTCTTTCCAATTGGGCTTGTTTTCCTGAACCAAATTAGATCTCTTAAAAACCATCTTCTCCACTCATCTTCTGTAATGAGGAAGCTAAAATGGATATGCATTCCCCCACTTTGACAGAAGTGGGTGAGGTTTGCAGGCATAACTGCCTTCTCCATGGTGCATTGAGTCTGCCAATTGCTAGTCCAAATTGTAGGCAGATAAATCTAAGCGGTTTTGTGCAAGGCACCTTTTAAAGCTTAGAGGTTTTTTAAAAATTAAAAAACCCCTAACCCCTAATAACGTTTTCTTTTTCTGCCGGAATTGGATGTAATTTCGAGGTATGGTCACCCCTTCTGAAAGGATTAAGCCTGCAAACTTTCAGATAGTTGCAGTGAATCTCCCACAAGGACAGACATTACCATTTTGAAGTGGATACAATTGGAATCATTGAGGAGGGATGATGGTGGTTTGAGAAATGTGCAATTGTCCACAGGGAAGACTGGGTTGGGGGAAAACATCATTCCCTCAGCAAGTGTTGATCAATCTGCCCCCCCCCCCCCCGCCCAATGTATTTCCCAATTCAATGTAAAATCAACTTCATTAATTGTAGTGGGGAAAGTGCGCAGCAAATCCATCTCTAATGTTTTCAGATTCACAATAACTGCTGGGTCCTGTTGCTACATTTAGGAAGCTTATTCACACCTGCAAACATACCATTGTCTCAATCTCCAAATCAAATACTTTTTCTTTTTCTTTTACCATTCCTTCTATTTCCATTGTTCAGATTTTGAGTGTTGCTGGTTATGTAGCTGAATAACCATCACCCAAACTGATCAGAGAGATGTGGGGCAACTTTGGGAATCCCCGAAGAAGTAGCAGAAGAAAAGGGGGAGGAAAGCACAGTACTAAGGGAGGTGGGGACAGGACACAATAGATCTTACTGAGGATGGAGCATGCTCAGTGGTCATGGAATGCTGACAGATGTTGGGTGTGTATGTGTGTAAAATTAGGGGAGGGGAATGGAAGATAGATCCTGCAATCATAAACAGCAGCGATCCTAGCCATCCTAATCTGCTCAGTTCTATCAAATTCAATGGCACTTACTCCAGTGTAGGTGGGGTTGCAATTTTAAGCTCACACACCCGGGAGGCAATGCAACTGAATGCAATAAGAGCTAAGTCTCAGTACATGTGGTTAGGATTGTGCTTTGAGTTTGATTGCACCAACTTTTGCACTTCCAGCACTCAATATATGTATATACAGTGGACGCTCAGGTTGCAAACATGATCCATGCAGGAAGCATGTTCACAACCCGCAGTACATCAGTGTTGTTTAGTTTTCAGCATCCACCTTCACCTCCAGGCTGTTTAAAGCTGACCTGGGTATTAGGAAATTGGCAGAGTGCTGATATTTTACTGTGATTTGTACTTATTGTTAGTCTGTTTTATTTATTTTTGTTACCTGGGCTGGCATCTCTCAGCAAAATGTATTTTTAAAGAAAGATTACTGTAGAAATGTGAGGTGTCAAAGCAATACTGGAGGAAAATAAGAGATCAAATAAAAAAATGATATTGGGTTATGATATTCCATTTCACCCAGTAGTCTTCTTATTAAATTATGTGAATGGATTACTTAGATCTGAGAATAAAGAATTAGTTCCTTACTTGCTAGCTGCTGCTGGAATACTTTTTATAAAGAAATGGAGATCATTAAGGACTCTGAACATGTGAGATTGGATTGACAAAGTGTGGGAGTTTGCAGCTAGGGCTAAACTGACACAATTTCTTTGATTCCAAGAAGGCAGGTAAAGACAAGATAATTGTTTAATAAGCTGGCAGAACTTTATTGACTGCAGCAGAAGATATGGGATATAGCCAATTATGAATTATGCATTTACATTGAATGAATTAGTTATACCATATTGTCTTAAGAGTCTCTGGATTTTTGACAAATCTATTGTCAATCTAGGCTATTTTTAAATACCACCTAGTATTAACTGTACACATTAAATTGTATAATCTGTGTTTGTGCATGTGCATTTGAATATATATATGATTTATTGCTTTCAAATAGAAATAATGAAGTCTAAAATGGACATATACATGTGTTAAAACATTTTTTTTGTGTATATTTAATTAGAATACCACAGATTATTGCAGACATAAACAGAATTCACTTACAGGTCAGAGTCAGCCCATTTTTCTGTTTCAGGCACATGAGAAAATGGTGCATACCCCTGTCCCCTCTGCCGCCCCTCCTGCTTGACACAACTGGGGGCCACCTGGGGAAGCCCCAGCACACTGAAGGCAGTGGCAGAGAACAAAGAAGGCCAAAGAGGAAGAAGCAGCAGTGGCCCTGCTCTTCCCAGGCAGTGTCTGTAAGCCACAAGCACAGGCAGCGGTGGGCCTGGATATGCCACCCCTCCCAGCTGTCCCCAGCCTGCTGCCTGAGGCAACTGCCTCACAAAGGCTAATGGGTGGGCCGGCCCTGTTATGAGTGAACACATGCAAATGTGATACAGATTGGAAGTAGACTGTCCATCTTTGATGCTTTCAAGACTATCTTTCAAGACATTATCTGAGGCACTGTACTAATGTTATCGCTTGTGCCATCTATAACTTCTATGGAGCAAAACTTGAGTCTATTCCATGCTGCTGTACCTATAGCCCTCTATTGGGTTGGGTGTGTATGTGTGTGTGTTGTTGTTGTTGGGTTGTGTCTTTATTTTGGATCATGTTGTCACTTCTGTGGTAACTGCTCGGTTTAGTTATGTATTCTTTCTTTTTTTAGTTTAGTTATGTATTGTTTAATGTTTTATTTATCATTTATGACTACTTTGGTCACATTGTAGTTGTGTATTTTGTTTTTCATGCTGTAAGCTGCCTTGAGCAAGGTTTGAACTGTGGAAAGGCAGCATACAAATAAAATTGCGTATGTATGTACATATTAAATAGTGAAAGGCCAGCGTCACTTCCCCATTTCACAGAGGGGGCAAGCCTAAAGTTTTTGCTTTTCAGATAATTGGCTCCTGTGAAAGGTTGGTATTTTCATGAAGCATAGCCATGTAATTACATGAAAATGTTGACTTTTACTCAAAACAAGGTGAAGAGAGAGAAAAAGGCTCTAGGTTACATTTATATGTAAATCCAGAAAGCAAAATGGAGACAAAAAATGACCCCTTTCTAAATAACATTAACACATTTTACATCCAACCTCTTCATCAAGAGAGTTGAGGGTGTTTTTGATTGCATGTGATATATATGCACACACACCATCTTCAAAAAACAAAAGGGAGCTGGGCATGTTTAGCCTGGAGAAGAGGAGGTTAAGGGGTGATATGATAGCCATGTTCAAATATATAAAAGGATGTCACATAGAGGAGGGAGAAAGGTTGTTTTCTGCTGCTCCAGAGAAGCGGACACGGAGCAATGGATCCAAACTACAAGAAAGAAGATTCCACCTAAACATTAGGAAGAACTTCCTGACAGTAAGAGCTGTTCGACAGTGGAATTTGCTGCCAAGGAGTGTGGTGGAGTCTCCTTCTTTGGAGATCTTTAAGCAGAGGCTTGACAACCATATGTCAGGAGTGCTCTGATGGTGTTTCCTGCTTGGCAGGAGGTTGGACTCGATGGCCCTTGTGTTCTCTTCCAACTCTATGATTCTATGATTCTATGAAATGAGGGGTTGCCCTTAAAAGGCAAGCAAACCACCAATCCCTAAGAGATCCAGTGTGGTATATTGGTTAGAGCAGAAGTTTTAAACCTTTTTGGGTCCATGGCTACCTTGACCAACTGCATTCTTTCTGCAGCACCCCTGTGGGGCTCAGGAGCCCAGTTATGTCACCCCTTGCCTGCATAGCTGGTAGCCCCTCGCCCTTTGTCGAACACCCTCCTTTGTGGAGTATTCCCTCAGCCTCCTCTCCAATCCCCTCTCCTTGGGAGTCCTCTGGACCACTGAAGCTGGTCTTTGTGCTGCCCCCCACCCCACCCCAAAGAGAGGTGCTTCCACCCACTGCCCACTGGGGCCTGGGAAGCACCCCCTAGCCAGCCCCAGAGGCACCATTCACCTGGAGAGATTGTAGCCAGGGCTGCTGCTGCAACAAACAGCCATGCAAGCCTTTGAGAAGCAGAGATGTGTGAGGGCATCAGAGGAGGGAGGGAAGTGTTGCCTGCATCACCCCTGACCATCATTTAAGGCCCTCCAGGGTGCCATGGCACCCTAGTTGAATGTCACTGGGTTACAATGTTGAACTAAGACCTGGGAGACCAATGTTCAAATCTTCACACAGTAGTGAATCTCACCAGTCACTTTCTCTTAGCTTAATCTACCACTCAGGGTTGTTGTAAGGATAAAATGAAGAAGGAGAAGAGCTATTATTATTATTATTATTATTATTATTATTATTATTATTATTATCAACCCACCCTTCACTTTAAGGTCCCAGGATGGGTTTCAACATCAGTCCACTGTATATGTCAACAGCAAAACAACATTAAAAAGAATCCACTATGTATCCCATATTGAGGTCCTTGGGGTATATAAATGTAAAAAATATAATATAATAAATTGCTAAATAAATAAGAAATGCACATCTTTGCTTGAATTTGTCAGTACTCAATGGGGCAGAACTGTGGCTAGGGTTTATCAAACAGAAATATGCACTGTTGAACAATACACCAGCATGCTGTAGATCAGGCTTCCTCAAACTCAGCCCTCCAGATGTTTTTGGCCTACAACTCCCATGATCCCTAGCTAGCAGGACCAGTGGTCAGGGATGATGGGAATAGTAGTCTCAAAACAGCTGGAGGGCCGAGTTTGAGGAAACCTGCTGTAGATCATTGATCATAGATTCAGAGTTGGAAGGGGCCACGAGGGTCATCTAGTCCAATCCCCTGGAAGAAGAAGAAGAAGAAGAAGAAGAAGAAAAAGAAGAAGAAGAAGAAGCCTACCCATGCAACCCAAGGAGAGCTACTTGTTAGCATCTCCTGCCAAGTGCAGGGTTTTGGTCCCCCCCCCACTTGCCCCTGATCTTCAAGGGTCAGCCACTATGAGGAGGCAAGAAGGGTAGCCATGACAGGCTGTAACCACTGCCCACCCAGGGTAAGCGGCCATTTTGTACAACCATAAGGGTGCCTATCATAACTGCTGATCTTTCTGAGTCAGTGCTTCTTGGACTTCAGTCTCTAGAGCCCGATGCTGAATTTCATTTTCTTTTCTTTTAAAAGGAAATTCTAGCTCTCTAGCAGCCATGTGACATGCTATTTTAAGTGTGTCACTGCTGATATGCCCTTTTGACATTCCTATTTTTAATCTCGGTGACTTTAAATTAGAGTTTAATCAGCTAATCTTTAGAACTGCTGTGCAGTAGATTTGCCTAGATGAGTTAAATAAACTGGGATATCTCTCTCCCTTTTCTTCCTTAAAAACAAGTAATAAAGAGAATCCTGCTGGGTGGTTGGGTGGCTTTATTTCGAGGATACTACAGTTTAATTTTTAAACATACCTTGTTTACCACATTTTAGCCAGGATATAGGGAGACCTTGGCTCGAAAGCTTCCTCCCAAATGGTAAGGGAGGGTTTCTATTGCTCATTGCTGTATTAAGCAATCTCAATACCCAGTTCTAAATACCCCTGTATCCTTGGCACAGAGACAAAATGTTACCTTGCATCAAGTTAAGTTGAGAAATTTGAAAATCCACAATAGTACTGCCCCCACCTTCCACTTCCATTCTTTCTTTTCCTTTTGAGAATTCAGGACAGTCTAAGTTTTTGAACTGGTGCTTGACAAATTTACTTCATAACAAGTCTAACTGTTTTTATATTTTATACTATTTTATTTTATTTTATTTTATTTTATTTTATTTTATTGCTAACAGTAAACCAATGGCACATTTCCAAAATAGAAGCTGTAAAACGCTAAAATGGGTTTTTGTTAGCACGGTCTTCAGCCTATGGACTAAGGATTTGGGAGCCAACTGTAGGCCATCTAACGTAGTGAAAGGACCCCTTCCCCTCTGAACTGTATTTGAGTCAGGCTACTGAGGTGTTTTTGAAACACAGTAAGATGTGCACCGGCAGTTGGTACTTCCAGGAGGCTTGGGGGAAAAACTTACCATCTCTGACATTGGCCTCTCTGACATTTGCCAAGTGTGGATGTTAGTCTCCTCTGGAGGAGACATGTGAAGGGAAACTGTATGTCATCTAGTCTATATGATAGCTGTATTTTATCTCCCTCTATCTCATCTGAAATGTATTTAACCCAAACTCCTTGGAGTGCAGCAAAACCCAGTACCAGAAACATAATTGCAGGTCAACTTTTCCATTTTGCTTTGCAGTTATGTATTTAAGCCTAGATTGGTTGCTGGTTGTTTTTAAAGACTTTATTCTGTGCTTCCTAAATTGTTGCTTTTTGTTATTTTAATTTACTGACATGGTTTGTGTTTTGTATATTTGTATTTCCAATACAAATAAAAATAAAAATCAAACAAGCAAGCAAGCAAAAACACAGTAGCAATCGATCTGATGTTCAGCCAATATAACATACAAAATCATAAAGGAATATGGCAAACTCAACAAACAAACAAACAAAAACTAAATCACAATACACATAAAAACTGAAACACTATTTAACACTATATTTGGGGGGGGTTCCTTCTTTTCCTACTGGTTTTATTAATTAAACATGATTTCGTCCTCAACTCTTCTCCTCCCCCACAAAAAAACCCTACAAAGAGAATTCTACAGAATTATTTTTCCAAGCAGACAAGCTTTTAAACAATTACATTTTAATAGAATGAACTTTCACACTGTTATCTCTTCTCTCTCGTTTTTCAAAAAAAATATACAAAGGCTTTGATGTAGGCTCCTCTGTGTGCTTATTGTACTCATCTGGAAAAAAAACAACTTTGTTCAAATGCATTCATACATTATGGTAGTTGACTTTAAGGGGAGAAAAGTGGAGTGAGTCAGAGAGAAATACTTAAAAAGTAATATAGTACGATGTTTTAAGAGCTCTCTCTGTTATAACAGGAAAAATATGATTATTCTTTAAAGGAAGAAAAAATACCACTCCCTCTGAATCTATAATAATCTAGAGAAATGTCTGAATCCTGCTTACAATGAACTAAGTAAATAAACAGTTTGGGTTGCATTGAATACCAGCCCTACTCAGACACATTGAAATTAATGGACATGAGTAACTTAGCTCTGTGTATTTTGGTCAGTGTACTCTGTGTGTAGCTCAGTTGGATATTACCCCCTGAGTTCAGTGTTTGAACCTAGAGTTGCCAAGAAATTATCATTAATTAATTAAATTTGTATGCCACCCTGAAATAACATCCCTATGAGGACTTGCTTAAAGGTTGCTACCATTTATCCTGGCTCTGCTCATGTCCCTGTAATGCCTTTTGCATACGTTAGAAGGTGATGTTTCTCTACCACTAACTGTGATTTAATTGTGGTATGTGAAGCTGAGGATTAAGTTTAAGTCATGCAGAAAGTGCTCCATCAGTCCTTGGAGGCAGCCATATCCCCACCCCTCTCTGGAGCGGCCCTGGGAAATTGTTCTCAGGGACATTCTGTCCTACCCAGGGACATGACCAGAGGCTGCAGCCAAATCACTGTGTTAAGTCATTACATTCAGGTAAGACACCCCCCCCCAATGAAATGAGTGAGTCTGAATCCAAGGAGTTGGATAAATCTTTTTTTTTGGGGGGGGGGGTCCATGTAGATTTTTGTTCTATCCCCAGGGGGGAATTGGTCTGAATTCTCAGCACAGCTCTCTGAGGCACAGATGCAGAGACAGTAAGCAAAAGAAAAAAGGTGCAAGACCTGTTTTCAATCTAATTCCATCTTTAATAATTCAATTCCAAGAGAAATGCACCTAGAAATGTTTAGTTGTTCCATGTAGTTAAATCCAAACCAAACGTTGTTTTAGCAGGCCTGGGCAAAAAGATGACCTCCCAGTTCCTGCAACTGACACGTAACTGGTAATGCGTCAGAATATTATGTAACTCCTTCCTGTTTATATGTATTTTGTTTGTTTGTTTAATATTCTGTTCACTGCTTAGGGATCCTTTGGAACAAACGTGGTATATAAACAAAAGCAGCAATTATCATACTGCCAAGCAGTCGATAGAGTTTTATCACACGTTTGTACCTCATTAGAAATCACCATCTAAACTGTATTTATTTCAGGGATTTATAATCTAACCATCAACTGATTTTCACTTGGATGATAGTCATGTACATTCATTATTTGGTCGTATTCTGTGATGGCAGACAGAAAGTTTCACGGAGTATAGTGGCCACATCAGCTATGTCAGGTTCAGAATGTCACCACAGATTCTTACATCCTTCTTTAAAATCGCACACAGCACTTGGTTGGAAGGGTTTGTTGATAGTAGCAAGAAGTCGTGGCAATTGAAATGACTGCAACTGCAGGAGCTTCAAAACCAACCAGGGGAGATGTTTCTGCCAAGGTGGTAATGGTTAAACATGCAACTATCAGGCCAGAAGACTGAATATACATGGATATCAAAGATGTGCTTGAGTGGATTCTGGTAGGTAGCTCGGGCGGGGGGGGGGGATGTTTAGTGGTTCATCAGCTATGTGAATTTGCCTTTTGAGTTGTTGTTGCTGCTGCTACTACTCTGTGCCTCTTCTCCTTTCCCTGTGTCAGTCTGTCCCCCAATTCAGACTTAATATGCACATGCACTTTCATCTTACCAACATCTGTTCTAGTATCATGGTATAAGTCTCTTCATCCCAAGCTAAGCCTCTATCCTTGAGCAGATAAAGTGATGGAGAAGAAAGAAAATGGTATAGCTCTCAATTCTTGGCTCTTTATCTCACTCCATTTCCCCAATCTTGATCACAGTGGAGTCTGTTATTTGCAATGTATTAATTTAGCTACCTGTGAGTGGCTTGTAAATATTCTTCTGAAAACTGCTTATTGTATGAAACCATTCAAGAACATGGTTAGTTCAAGTGATTATGTTTGGACATCATATGATTAATATGGAAACTGTTCACCACAAGTTCACCACAAGTCCTTATTTAAATGGCTGGCCAACACCACGGTCCCTTTGACCTGATAATCCTTCAAATGGCAAATCTTTGGAATTTTGTATGGCATAACAATATCCCAATCTTTGTGATGGCTTGACCTTCAAGTCATATGTCAAACACTGTTCAGCTGTCCCAATGCTCCACATATTGAGATGGTCCTTCCTGTCCCTCACCCAAGCAAATAGCTCCATTTTAGATATCCCACCAACAGCCCTTCTGCCCACACATTTGTGCAGCTGCCATCACTCTGCAGATGGAGACCTGCAGAGCTGGGTGGTATGACACATCCACCAAGTACCAATGCCAAAATAAACCCATGAAAGGGAATTTGGATTGCAACCTATCCAACTTTCACCATCCTGATGCCCTCCCATTGTTTTGGGCTACAACTACCATCTTCCCTGGCCATTGGTCATAATGTCTAGGGCTGATGGGACTTAGTGTCTAACCATACCTGCAAGGCACTAAGTTGACGGAGACTGCTGTAAAGCACCTTCACAGTAGGTCATATCAGTTCATGGTAACAGAAGCCAATGAGAAGGTTTTTATTATGCTTCATATATCTTGTATACCTAGAGAAATTTGAAATGCAGACTATTCTGAAAAGGAGCAGTCCTAAATACCTTTCCCTCACTAGAAACAACATGTTTGTGGCATGTCTCAAAAGAGGCTGCTTAGCATCAGTACAGCTCCCCCATTCCTTTTTTTATGATGTGCAGCTACCATAGCTCTTATTGATGACAGACTGCTGGGGAGCAGAGTTATGACATCCAGAAACTGACAACAAGAGCAATAAAAACTGACATATTTCATGAAAGCCAAGCTATGGTACTACATGCAATTAACAGAGAGTGTAATTATTCACCTCCAGAAGGACTTTGATGGATGCCTCTGAGTTAATTCTACCCCCTGCTTTTCATTTCTTCCTATGTTTCTTGACAGTAGGATCGGCAGGTTTGAAAGTTTAACCTGCTACTCCTGATCCTTTTTTGAGATGTATCTGATATCTGAATGCCTTGATCTGAACCTGAAAAATACTAGCGTACTTGATCTGAGAGTTCTTGAGGTTTCTAAAGTCACAAGCTAAGACCAGGACTGGAGGAGATGAGTACAAGGGATAAAACACATAAGCAACTCATACTGCTTGGCCAAATAAACATCACACATATGGGATTGAAATGATAACAGGTCAAAATCTTAGAAGCTGGGTAAAGACCGTAAAAACACTTGAAAGATTCTCTTTAATGCTTCCTCATATTCTTAGCCTATCATAGTTATGTTGCCGGACTCTAAATCTCCCAATGGCTACTTACAGATATAAAATAGGATTGGAAGCAATATAGCATCTTGCAATGATAAAGTAGCACAAAACCCCATATCCATCAGAATTCTAAATAAATGTTCGGGAATGAGGCAGAAAAATGAAAGCCTGTTTCTCAGGGGAAGACTTTTGAGAAATTGGAGGACAGGTTTTGGCACAGTGATAGCATTTTCTGAAACTGGCTTGTTGAAACTAACCAAAGTTAGTGTTAACCACAATTCTGGGACTGGGCAAGATAACAAACTGCGGCTAACTAAAGTGCAAGCAATAACTTTCAAATTCTGCCTTAAGCCACATGAGAAGAGAAGGGATGGGGATGCATCCTACAAGAAGCCCGAGGCCCACTGCTTTTGTGCATGTTGTGTCAAACCATACTTTAGCATGATGCACAAATGAGGTCAAAGTGTGGGTTCACTTTATGCAGAAACCCATCCAACAGTTTCACTCATTTCATGAGAGGTACCGACAATTTAATTCAAGAAGAAAGAAGCCTGCGAGATGTTTGACAACAGGAAGAAATCAAAAGTGAAAACAGGCATCATCAATGAGAAAAGGGTGTAAGAGCCATCAAAATCTTTAATCATAGTGACCACATTGGTTGCAACAAGACAGTGATTCAACTCCCAGATGGTTTAAAACCAGCTACTGCAAGAATAAACTCTGAACAAACCAGGTATGGCTTAATACAGCACAGTTGCTAATTAGTGTGACTCACTAAGGATTAAGTCCAATTGAACTCAGTGGGACGTCTAAGTAAACATGTGTATGTACAGCTGCAAGTAATTTAAGATTAACAGAAAGTTGTTATTTGCATAACCCATAGTTAACCTGCAGAAGACATTGTCAGACAAGAACTGTTCTTGTTAAGCACTCACATGTTGAAGTAGGATGCATTGAACATGGACATCTGAAAAGGACACCCTATGCACGAACAGCTGCTCATGTGTAAGGATGTCACACAATGAATATATCCAGTTCTGCAGATGTCTTGATCACATGAAGCCTCTACATGCAAGCAACTCCTTACACGTGGTGGTTCCTTTTCAGGTATCTGTATTCAATGCCTGGGGCAGTACTAGCCCAGGGGTGCAATATTGGTCTTGTTTAACCAATAAGCATGTTATTGCTTATTGTTATGTTATTACTCTCGGCAGTGGCGCCCACCCTGTGGAACACCCTCCCTTCAGATGTGAAGGAAATAAGCAGCTATCCTATCTTTAAAAGACATCTGAAGGCAGCCCTGTTCAGGGAAGTTTTTAATATTTAATGCTGTACTGTTTTTAACACTTGATTGGGAGCCACCTAGAGTGGCTGGGGAAACTCAGCCAGATGGGTGGGGTAATAATAATAATAATAATAATAATAATAATAATAATATGTTGTTGTTGTTGTTGTTGTTTAAGCATGTGAGTGCCCTACACATGAGTAACTCATGCACAGGACTTTCATGTATAGTGTTGCAGTGCAACTGCCTTACAATGGCTTAGCAAAATGAGTAAATAATTATATTCAGCACAATCTCCAGTTTTACATTTCACCCTAGCAGATGCTCCTCTAGCTTTTTATATAAACAGCAAGCCCATTGCTAAGATAGATGGACCTCTGGCAATTTCCCTTGCAGCATTTCTTTTCTCATATCTTGTGCATTGAAATATGAAAATGGTCAATGATTTATTTAAGGGACAGGCAAAAAACATTTCTTGTTTTTCACAATAATACCCACAGTACTAAAAACCATGTCCCCTGTTTGATTGTTTTTCTCACTCCTTGAACAACTTTTTGCTCATTCACTTGAACTGCTATCACTTTCAATTCCCCTCAGTGATATCACAATGTAGGCTAATCTGTTTGTCTATGCAGCAGCATTGCGATGACATCTTTTCCCATACCTGGTCCTTGTCTCAGTGGGCTCATCTACTGTATATAGCCAATCTAGGAAAAGGGAAGCAGCAGAAGTAAAAAGAAAAAATACAAGCAAAAATAGTGGCATTGACCAGGGACTGGGGGAAAATATTTGCATATTCTAATAAGTTTCCAAGATAAATTTCTGACCCACTGAAATTGGTAGTTTTGTACTTTTATTTAAACTAATCAAAGCTGGTGAATGTTTGACAGAGCCCTCCTCTCCTCACAAAGATGTCACAAACATATTGTAGCATCACCAGACCCTTGAGAGGTAGGGCAGACAGAGAGAAGGAGAAGGGTGGAGAGAATTTGAGCTAGCAACTTCCACATTAATGTCTAGCATTATTGCACAATATTAGCTATTAAATTATCTCAGCCTGGGAAGACCCAGGGAAGACCTCTGACTAACCCATATGTGAGGGTTGGCCTGACAGGTCACATTTTGACAGGTTAATTGGCAGAAGACCATGGCTCCCTACCATGAAGATTTATAATTTCTGCTTAGGGGCAGAGGGTTCAAACCCTACAGGAATCCATTCCTGGAAACATCCTCCGGGCTTGGCTGAGGAGGTCAGCAGCCAGACCTTCACACTTGTAAAGCATCTACATGTAAGCCAATGCAACTTTGGCTTCTCCCATGTTTTAGAACAGCTGCCCAGCTGCCCATCCCACTGTGCTGCAGTGAGCCACAATTAGAAGCCTAAAGTTTTACCAACAGATCAGCTTGCCACATTGACTGCTGCATGTCAGCACTGTAGAGCAGTGGTGGCCAAACCTGGCCCTCCAGATGTTTTTGAACTACAGCTCCCATCATCCCTAGCTAGCAGGACCAGTGGTCAGGGATGATAGGAATTGTAGTCCCAAAACAGCTGGAGGGTCAAGTTTGGCCACCACTGCTGTAGAGTGAAGAACATCTCCTACATCAAGAGTAAATAAGCTTTTTTTAGTGCAACTCACCATAGCAGATCTGGAGAAGGCATGTAGGGGGAAGAGAGGATGGGGAAATCTCTGTTGTTATAGCGGGAGTTCTTTCACCAGCTTTTGTTATCAGGACCAGATAATTGAATCCAGTCCATAGTGTCTATCAGTAGGTAGACAGGTTGCTCAGGAAGCCCACAAACTGAGCATGAAAGTGATGGTCCTCCATCCCTTTGTTTGTTTCCAGCATCTGGTACTTTGGAACCCAGAGATACACTGTCATTGTACATGAAGGACTGTTTCCTTATTAAGCCTAGGAACTATTGCTAGACCAGTAGATCTGAATTGCCAAAATTCATCCTAGGAGTAGAGATTTTTTTAAAAAAATAAAATAAATAGTTAGTGCTCTTATTTTGTGAAGTTCATTAGGAAGTTCAGATGGTTAAAAACAATGTTAAAACATATTGTGAATTAAATGGAAAGAGGCCCAGAGAGTGTGAGACTTTAATTCATAGGAGGCAGGTGTTGTTACAAGGGTGAGAACAGCCCCCAGTCGAGAAGTGTGACTCTGGTGATAATATTTCTTTGAAAGATAGTTGCCCGCTTTTATTTTTCATAATCAAGGTCAATGTGAACCAGCTGCTGCATTAGTGACTGACTAAAAGCTTAAACTCAATCATGTTAATTTGAGGAACTCTGTGACTTTAATGAGAGGGAAGTTAATATGTGGAGTACACAGTGACCTCAGCCCTGGTGCAGACAGCTGCAGGAGGCTGCTTAATTTTTAACAGTTCTTTGAAAAGCCACTGAAATAAATACATGCTTGGGCCCTAAACAACTTAGTAGATAATATGTGCCCACTATTATTATCACCATCATTATTATTAACTGCATCCATGCATTAGCTGCTCGTTGTGGGAGGGGCTAGGGAAATTGTGACCAAAGGGCTCCTGCTTCATCAAAGAAGTTTAATAGAAATATTATTACTTCATGAAGAAACAATTGGATATATGACATAATAAGTGGAAGGCACTGGGCTGGTTCATAAAAGTTGAAAAACTGGAAATGCATTGCACATGAATGGGCAGTGAGTCTACATTTGGCAACCAATCCCACATAAGTTCGGAGTGCAAAAGTACATGTGAACGTACTCAGTAATCCTACCCAGAGTCAGATCATGAATTAACGCAGCTAGTGAACTTCTCTGTGTTTCTTTGCATGACAGAAAGAACCATGAACAGCCGAAGAACAACACAATGTGCCATGGAATGAGCAATGTTAGACATTTTGTTAAAAGATAGGAAACCTAATAATTGGATACGACAAAGATCAAAAATTATGGAGGTGCTGAAAAAGTGTGCAAAGTTGAAATGGGCATACACATGTGGCATGGAATGACTCAGGTTGATGGAATAAAGCATTGTTAGTGTGGAGACCCTATGATTTTAAAAGACATGGGGAATGACCACTTTTGTGATGGGTGGGTGACCTAAAACTAAAAGCAGGACTTATGTGGATGTAGGAAGAAAGTGATGGTGAGAACTAAAAGAGGCATATATCCAAAGAGGGATGTGAAGTGCTATAAAGACAGGGCAAGTGCAGCAGTGTCTACTCCACCTGCCTTCAGCTCTCCAAAACTCAAGAAGAAAGAACCCTTTCCCAGCATTGCTACCTGGGATCCATCAGCAGTGCATGGGGGAGGGTGGGTGTGAAGACCAGCAGGGGCATCCTCCCAGCAGTGGTGAATTCACCATGGTGAGGTGTCACAAGGTCGGAGGAGTTCCAGGTTGTGGTAGCCTGCAGGTCTTCATCTTCACCAACCTGCACTCCCCTGACCTTGCTGCCGCTTCACCCTCTAGCCAATGTGAGAGTCAGGACTGGTATTTGGAAATGTGAAAAGGTGTTTGAGGGGCTGATTTAAACCTGTGGTTCTTCAGATATTGTTGAACTTTGATTCTGTTGGATTCCAGTATGATGCTATTGGATTCAAGTTACAAGAAAGAAGATTCTGATTAAACAGCAGGAAGAACTTTCTAATGATAAGACGTGTTTGGTAGTGGAACGGACCCCTTCAGAAGGTGATGGACTCTCCTTCCTTAGAGGTTTTTAATTAGTCATCTGTAATGGATGTGAAGTTTCCTGCATTGCAGAGGGTTGGACTAGATGTCTTTCTCTCTCTCTAATTGTCCAGTAGCACCTTAGAGACCAACTAGGTTAGTTCTTGGTATACGTTTTTGGTATCTGAAGAAGTGTGCATGCACACAGAAGCTTATACCAAGAACAAACTTAGTTGGTCTCTAAGGTGCTACTGGACATTTTTATTTATTTATATAGATATATTGACTGCATCAGACCAACACGGCTACCTACCTGAATCTAGATGACCCTCAGTTCCCCTTCTAACTCTACAATTCTCTAATTATATGACTATAACTTCCACCAGCCCTAGGCAGCATGGCCAATTGGATGATGAGAGCTGCAGTGCATAGGTTCACCATCTCTGCATCAATACCATGCTGCAATGTTTTACAAATACTTTTTCCCCACTAGGAGAAAAACTTTGAGACAAGAATATGTTTGTGTGTGCGTGCATGCATGCGCAGCAGAATGAGATTTATGTCAATAGAATTCTCAGAGGAAAGGACTTGCATTTCTATAAGGCAAATGGAAAAGGAGGATATATAATAATAATTTGTTATTTATACCCCACCCATCTGGCTGGGTTTCCCTACAAATGGCAACATGGGCAGGACAAGGCAGACATTTAAGTAAGCTATCTACCAAGAAGAGAACCGTGTTTCCCTTACAGAGCATTATATTACAAAATTCTAAATTGCCTGCAACATTAAGCATCCTTACCATGAAACGTCTCATTGGAATAATTTAGAATTACTTCTAATTAAGTATGTTTATGATCAGGATGTACATCTCTTCTTAAAATAAGTAACTAATTGAAACAGTTTCCTGAAGTTAACACTTTTGAAATATTTATCCAGACTGTACTTGAATAAAATGGAGCTAAAATAAACCTTCCTTGTATGGAAAAGCTGGTAGTTATTGATAAGCGAAAGTACACAAAGCTTGAATTAAGTTCCCCTTTGTAACTGACAGAAAGTGAATACATTGTGGCTTTACTTTTGAACACTGTGGCTTGTACACATAGCTAAACAGAAGCCATAAAATGCAAACTTTATCTCATGGTTACTGGTAATGTAGAAGGGGACTGATTGCCTTTAAATGCTCACAAACACAGAAAAAGGCATTATCACAAAAACAAAAGCTGGCAGTCCAATGTTAATGCATGATAAGTGAGTGTATTTTTATCCTGATTTGTATAAAATGCAACTATAAGCCTAAATAAAAAGTTACATTATGAAAAATAGACTGTTGATTACCTTCACGAATCCCCATTTGCAATGCATGGAGTGTAAGAGTTTGATTACTACACTCAGTGCTCAGAGCTTGTTTTCAATATTCACAGAATCCTACTAAATATAACTTTCTGAAATATCCATCACTACTGAGTTCAGCTGGTCACCTACTTTGGGGTGTGTGAGTTGCAATAATGCTCCTTGAGTGTTTCTTGGTGCACTTTCAGGACTCATGTGGATGAGTAAAAGATGCCCCAGAACAGCACATTTTATTCTAACACATTTCACCGCAAAGTATTAAACAGGTATTAATTGGTTGGATCCTATGAGAAATATGTTTGCAGGCTTTTCCAATGGTGTTCCAAATATACACAATTTCACTTAAATGTGCAGTGCCTCAGAACCTAACCCCCCCCCCTTAATTGGAAGTTGCCTGTAATAATAACAAGCCAATAATACACAATAATACAATAATATACAATAATAACACACAAAAGAAAACCAACTCTCTCAGACCTTCAAATTCTTCAAATAATCAGAAGTTGGGGGGGGGGGTAGGATTATATGGGCTTTCTCCATGTGATCAGAAAATCTATTTAATAAAGAGAGCCTATTTGGGTACTAGTTTTATGTATGTAGACTCTGCAGACAAAAAAATCAGCAGCACATATAGATTGGGGGCAGGGAAGCCTGCGAGTGTCTTCTATGCATTGATTTTACACAGAATTTGAAGGTTTCAGAAGGGCTTTATCATCTACCTCTAGAAACAGCCACTCTGGGTACTGAATGTAGCAACTCACAATCAATGCATGCTCACATTCTAAGGAAGCACTGGGCAGTCAACCTCTGCTGAAAGACTCTGAAGCTCTCCAAGCGGCTTCAGGGGTGCAGTTAAATGGAAGATATGTTTTACGGTAAATTGGGAATGGGCAACTGGCATCTTGCAGAATGAATGAAACAACCCTTGATCCTACCAAATTTAGTGTTGCGTGTTTGTCTGAGTTGTCTGGCCATGATCTAAACAGCTAACACCCTGCTTCTTTCTCCTTTCTATATTCTTTTCCCTAGTTATTGTCAGGAGGAAGGAAAGAAGGCAAAGAAAACACTTAAAAATGAAAGATTCGTATGCCATATCATAAAGATGAGCATTGTAATCACTTCCTTTAAGCAAAGATTAAAAGATAATAAAAGCCCTAATTAAGGATCTCGTTAGCTTAACTAGATTTTCATATGCAAAATGATGTCTGCCACGTGCTGTTTTCATCTGAAATGGCTCCAAATGAAGCACCTGTGCCACTTCCCAGTAGTAGTCCCTTCTTTCCTCAGCAGTTTTGCTTATCTCCCAGAGCAAACAATGGGACTTGCTCACATGGTGACAGCACAACCAAGCAAACACTTTGCCATTAAGTCCACATTGGGGTAGACAGCAGCAGCTTGGGCAGCTGACCAGGCCTGGTTCCACCTCACTTTTCAATTTTTTAAAATATTTTTGTTTGCTGATTTCTGGCCCAGCACTCAAATCTAGCCAGCCTTTTAATTTCTGACAGTGCCCTCAAGCTCACATCATTCTGAGGCATTGTAGGAAATCCAAGGGTAGCTATACATAACTTCCCAATGCTACCTGGTGTCAAAGGCTCTGTGGCCTTAACAGGAAAGGAACAGCAGGATCAGTCAGAAGAGGAGGAGGATCCAGAGGATGGAGTTGGTGAGAGTTCAAGCTCTGGCAAGGAAGAGGGGTCTACCCCTTTGTTGCTGAACATCACACAAAAGGATGGGTAGTCAGCTGAGTCAGTCCCTACACCATCTCCTGAAAATGAAGCTCCCATGGTAGCCAAGAAGGCAGCTGGCTAAATCGACAGGACCAGACAAATTGGGAGCAGAGAGAGAGTCAGAGGACTGGACTCAGGTCCATCACCAAGGATGTGCAGTCATCTGTACCCAAACAAACAGACACTTCACCCACACAAGAACACATGCTTACAAGCACACCCTTCTAGCTTGGAACAAAGTACCACATGAATCAGCCCTTCGTGTCCCGCTCTTTAAAGTAGAGCAAAATGGGTGTGCCAAGTGCTAGAGTGGTGTTTTTGTGATGCCTAGCCATGTATCCTAGAGTTGTGGCTATAGGCTTTTGAACCATGCATTCCTGTACTTTGAGTGGATGTTGAGATTGGGTATTGATTTCTTGGTTTCTTCCTCAAGCTGATAGTAGGAGTACTGTGTCTGAAGGTGGGAGCCAGGACATCAGGAATGTAGCCAAGAAAGCCAGGTAAAGCAACCAGGGCCCACTGATGGAAGAGGAGGCCCACCAGAAGACCTAAATTTGGAGCCATCCTACTCTTCTCCATTGTCCCCATTGGGACGACCCTCTGGGGAAAGGCCACAGCTCAGTGGAAGAGTAAGACACCTCTAAGCACAGTCAGACTTACTTCCAAGTAATAATGTGTAGAATTGTAATGTAAGAGATTTCTTTATCTGAAATTTGTCAAGCCTTATCAACGTTCTCTTGGCTTGTCTCAAAACCATTTTACTTTAGGAGGAACACCCAACAGTGCTCAGACATTTCCCATTATGTAACATAGTGGCAAACCTGAAGCACAGAGACCTCACCCAACCCTAAGAAATTTCACGAGTCTTATCAAAACTCTGCTGGCTTCCCTCGAAATTCATCTGATGTTTTGCCTGAGGAAGAAATTCTTTTCACATTTTCCTCTAGGCAAAATTTCACACTGACACTTCTGATTTTAGGATTCTGGTGTTACTTCAACCAGACCCACAAAGAAAAGAGGCAAAAAGATGCAACATGCACATAATATCAGTGTTGTGCCAACACCTATCATCCAATTCCTTAACATGTTTCTGCTGCTAAAGAGGATTCAAGCCCCCCCCCCCATCCTCTTCTCGCCCCTGGCACTTTAGAGTTTAGTTAGAATTTCTCTCTAATTTTAGTGCGCAGAGTGAGATTGAGATGGCTGTGGGTAGTGTGTGTTTTCTTCTTTCCGTTATATATTTATCATGGAGGATGAGGCTACCAATAGCTACTAGACATGGTGGCTAGGTTCTACCTCCACTGTAAGAGACAGCCTACCTCTGAATGCCAGTTGCTGGAAATCACAAGTAGGGAGTGTGCTGTTGCACTCAGGTTCTGTTTGTGGGTCTCTGGTTGGCCACAGTGAGGACAGGATGCTGAACCAAGAATGTAGGAACATAAAGAGGAGTCTGCTGGATCAGACCAATGACCCATCTAATGTAGCATCCTGTTCTCACAGTGGCCAACTAGAAGCCTGTGGGGAACACACAGGTAGGACTAAAGCACAAGAGTACTCTCTTCTCCTGTGGTTTCAACAAATGGTACTCAGAAACACTACTCCCTCTGACTGTGGAGACAGCGTATAGTCATCATGGGCCATTGGCCTGATCCAGCTGGCTGTTCTTGAGTTATTATGCTCTCCAGCACTCTGTGGCTTCTCCAGCTGTATGTGGTTCCTGATCTGATAAAGTCTTATGATGTCTTCCCTCCAGCTTTAATTGAAGCATCCAAAACCAGGGAGGTTGGCTACTGAGCACTTGAGAACAGTACAGCTATAGAGTTATTTACTTATTTTCCTTCTTTTTAAGGGAAAGTACTTCTTCTATCATTAAAAAAAAGCAACCATTTCCCACACTGACTTCTTTAAAAGTCATTGGACTTCACCCACCCACCCTTTTCTAAAAAATAAAATAAAAATAAACAGCTATCGGGTAACAGAGTCGGCAGCCTCCTCACTTTCCTGTGCTTACAGGAATGCCCAGTTGAGGACCTCATGAGGTTTTCTGGAAATGGAGGCAACAGGAAGGTTGCAGAGTGCAGCCCAATGGAGAGATGATTCTGTAGAATGAAAGAAAGGGATCTCTCACAAAAATCTTCAAGGTAAGCACAGCAAAATTTCTGTACCTCACCTGTGAGAATTTCATTGAAATTTTTTCCTCTCCTTTCATAATGTTTGAATGCAATTGCTTGTCTGATAAACTGATATAGAATGTCCGGTGGGATGGGACAGGCAAGAAAACTTCCACTTCTGCTGCCCCCCCCCCCGAAATGTAGTTTCTGCTTGCTTTTCCATTCCCAAGATTTAGCTGAAGCCACAGAGCTGTAAAGAAATCGTTTGGTGCTTTGACAAAGGTGTCCACATCCTGCAAAAAGCCAAAAGTAAACCATGGACATTTTGTTGGGGACAAGAGACACAAGGAATCTGACCAGATGTGTTCATTGCTTGGAAGAGGGAGCAGAGCCAATGGCATATGTAGATACAGATTGAAATATCAGCCTAGTAGTAACAGTCAAATAAATTTCTACAGCTGGGAACTCAGCAAGAGGTGGGAATCAGGGCTTTCATCCTTGTTAAATCTGTAATCGGAGCCTCATTCTATTTCGTTTAAGTCCTGCTGTGCGTGTGGGCTGAAGGCTCTCATTGCAGAGCAAAGAGGTCACAGAGGGGTGACAGCAAATGATATGCCTATCCAAGCGAAGGCACAAAGGTGAAGGCTGGCAAGAAAAGGCCAAGGTGTTTTATGGGTCTACAGAGACATCACTAGTGAGTATCCAATATTCTAGTAACCCCCTCCCTCCCTCCCTCCCTCCCTCCCTCCCTCAAGCTAGGATGAGGAAGAATTTCTCCCACTCACCTATGAACTTCCTCCTCGAGAAAGAAGACCCAATAATTAATGGGAAAGGAAGTGGGAAGTCTGTATCCTCACTGACACTTCCATGTGAGACTACTCAGAGTAATGGGCCAGGATGAAACATGGGTGGTTAAGTGGTATATAAATATATAATTGCTGCTTAATGGGCTGGGAAGAATAATAGACCAGGAAGAAACTTTGGTGATTGAGCAGTATATAAATAGTTGAAAGAACGATTAAGGAGGGCCCAAGGTAGACATCAGCAGGCACCATGGCAAGTGCCTGAGGCTGACACTGGCTGAATAGTCTTCAGACACAAAACTCCCCAGAATGCACTAAAGGGGAGACACGATGTTTAATCGCCAAGCTTTGCTGCAACATTTATATTTAATACATAGGTGCCTTTTCACTCCTTGTCGGGTAGGCTTTAATTTAATTTAATTTAATTATTTAAAATATTTATGTTCTTCATCATTCTTTGCTTGAGGCAATTCACTACAATACTTGAAGTCACAACAGTACAACTAATGAAAGCAACAAAATGACAAACTCCAAATGATGGAGACATTCACTAACAGGCATATTTAGTATCCAGCTCATTTGGCCTCAGATCTCAACCAGCCATTTGAACAAGTGGGACTTGCATCCTCTTCTAAAGGCCATCAGGGCCTTCACCAGGAGACCATTTTATTACTGAAAAGGCCCAGTTTCTTACTGGGTTATCTTCAGTCTCTAGCAGTGATGGAACCAGACACCGAATGCTGATTTACCAGAGATGGAACATATCAGGGGGTGGGGGTGGGGAGAGAGATGGTTCCAATCCAGAAGCTAAGCATCGCCATTCTAAACCTGCTAGAACTTCCAAGTTGCCTTTAAGGCTTGAACTCACCACTGCAGCACCCATTACAGAACCCATTCAATCGGAAATGATGGTCTGTCTGAGCTTGTAGCTTCTGATATGCAGACACCATCTATTGCAATGACATGTGGTTTGGAAGCAGGTCATTGGACTGCTGACTGTAACTAGGTTTGTAACACATGATTGTGCCCCACCCCACAATTATTTTGTATGCCACTTGAATTGGCTGCTTCTTTCCTTGATCCGCAGTTTCATTTCGTTTTCTTTTTTTAAAGGAAGTATGAGCTCTTCTCAGTATGTTCTCCACCACCACCACCATCATTTTATTTGTATGCCAACTTTCCACAGTTAAAACAAAGCTCAAGGTGGCTGACAATATGAAAAAGATTTACATAATTACAAATATAGCAAAGTAGACATAAAAATAAATAAATAAAACACATTAAAAACCACATAAACAAACTGAACAATTTCCACATAAAAAAATAAAGATACAAAAAGTTAATATCAGCAACAACAGCAAAAACTCCCAACAAAACTTTCCCCCAAATACCCCAGTCCTTGCTGGGCAGCAGTCACAGCAGCAGACCTTATGAGGCCTGTGAGGACCTGCCCTAGGCCAGGTGGAGAGAGGCAGGAACGGGGCCCTCAGGTACTCAGGAGGCACTCACCAACCAAGGATCACCTTGCAAATCTCGTGCTTGAGTGGCAGTAAACATCCTTTCACTCACCTCTCAACAGGTTTATGACATAAAATGGCAAAGGCTCTTCTGGGTTCACTCAAAATACTTCCCCCAGATTCTGTCTGCTCAAGAGTCACCAGAAGGAATTACACTTATCATGGATACATATGTATGGAAGTGAGAGCTGGACCATAAAGAAGGCTGATCGCTGAAGAATTGACGCTTTTGAATTATGGTGCTGGAGGAGACTCTTGAGAGTCCCATGGACTGCAAGAAGATCAAACGCATCCATTCTTAAGGAAATCAGCCCTGAGTGCTCACTGGAAGGACAGATCCTGAAGCTGAGGCTCCAATACTTTGGCCACCTCATGAGAAGAGAAGACTCACTGGAAAAGACCCTGATGTTGGGAAAGATGGAGGGCAGAAGGAGAAGGGGACGACAGAGGACGAGATGGTTAGACAGTGTTCTCGAAGCTACAAACATGAATCTGAAACTGCGGGTGGCAGTGGAAGACAGGAGTGCCTGGCGTGCTCTGGTCCATGGGGTCACGAAGAGTCGGACACAACTGAACGACTAAACAACAACAATGGATACGGAAAGGGTTCATGACAAACACTCATCCTTGCATCTAATCCTTAATAGTAGAGAAATCCAAACTCCATTTTAATTTCTTGACTCTACATAGAGAAGTCAGAAGCAGATGATACAGGAACCCTGCCTTCCTTTGAATCTAGTCAATCAATATACCATCAAGGTGTTCAAAGCCTTTTTCAGCTCATCACTGAGATACCTAAAATATTATTTTTTCCCCATGATATATTTCCAACAAATAATCTTTCCAGGAGATCTGTTCTATAAAATATAAGAAACAGGCCTTTAATGTGGTGGCACCACCCTGTGGAATTTCCTCCATAATGCAAATGCCATCTCTATTGTCTTTTTGGCACTTACGGAAGACCTTCCTCTTCCAACAAGTCTTTCTAAGTGGAGATCTTCATCCCAGTCTTATATGTATTGCTATATATATATATAGGCATTGTTTTAACCCATTTTAAAAACAACAACAACATTGTTTTACGCATGGAACTGTTTTTTATTGTTTTCATACTTTTCTTGATTAGTGCTTGCAATTCCCTCCCCCCTTTTATAAATGCAGGTTTCATTGCTGGAACCTGTCCTGGGATGCTACAGCAAAATGCAGATACAATATCAGTTCAATAAATAAATGAAAGAACAAACTACCCATAGGATCCCTGCATATAGCGTAGTATGCTGATATACTTAGCCATGAGGAATATTATGCTTCCACATTCAGAAGCATTTAATCTCAAATTTGAAAGTGAGAAATTTCTTCTGAACCAGAGCAGTTTGCACCCACAGGTTTGAGTAGAAGGTTTCAATAGAAATCTGCTTTCTAGACCACATTGGGGTTCTGCAGCAGGGGAGATAACCCCTTTCTTTAAAACACAGGCTTACTACAAAATGTTAGCAATCAAAGCAACTCTTCTCCCCATTACTATATTACAATTTTAAACTGATACAGATTTATTTTTTAACAGAGGGTCATGCCAACAGCTACAACTTGTATGCTTTATTGCTGCCCACCTAATGGGACAAAAAGCATGGCATGACTATTACAGCAACATCATAAACTTTTAGAATTATTCACTGGAGATGGAAATGTAATAGACGGGTTATACCTGCTGACTTTCCATTTTCCTTGATGGTGAAACATTATTATTATTATTATGAGAGCTTGACCAGCGCTGCAAAAGACTATTTGTGAACATTCATTCATTTATTCAGCCGCAAACAGCAAGTTTGCTTTGACAGCATTCATTTCCCCCTTTCTTTACTGGTTGCAAACATTCTTGAGAAATGGCTTTTGTTTGCAAGAAATGGTCCTCCAGAGGGAAAATGTCAGGAATCTCTCTCTTCTCCCCTGCCCTCGCTCTTGGCGTGATGTGTATAGGCTAGCAGAAATCATTGTGGTAGAAGTGCTGGCACAGGATGCTGTTGGCAACTTTGAGAACATCCAGTGAGGGAGAAGAAACAGCTTCTTGAAATTATGGATCAGCCAATCGGGCTGTGCCTGATGGGTGGGCTAGTGGAAGACCCACCCATTTGGAACAGAAAATAAATCATGTGCTGACACAGAGAGAATGAAACATGGGGCCCATCACTTAAACGGTGTCCACAAATCTGTGCATAAATCATTTGCCAATTATTCAAAGCCTGCTGAAGTCGGTAGAAGCCTTTCCATTTACTTGAGCAGGCTCTGCATCAAGTTTTGTCATAAGGCATCATGCAGGTTGAATAATTCCTGTGCTGTAATTAATCCCTAACAATTCATATCTGATAGCATTATTGGTCCGTTCTTTTTGAAAGACATCCTATCCTCAGTCAATCCCCTTTAAATCAAATGGGCTTCCTTTTGAGGAGAAATATAAGATTGTGTTGTAAACTACGTTCATCCATTCTTTTCTTCATGCACCCTTGGGGCCACATTATACTTTATTTATTGTTAGATTTTTTAATTTGTTGAAAGCCTCCCAGAGTGACGGGGGCAACCCAGTCAGATGGGTGGCATATAAACAAATAATAATGAGGAGGAGGTGGAGGAGTATTGAATAGATTTATATCCATAGCTGTCAATGTTTCCCTTTTTTAAAGGGAAATTCCCTTATTCTGAATAGGATTCCTCGCAGGAAAAGGGAAAAGTTGACAGCTATGTTTATATCTAGCCTTGTGGGAACAAATCTTCAGAAAGTGGTAGATAAGATGCAGAAACTAAGCAACAGCCCACTAACATTACAAATTTCACCCAAATTTAGACTTTTAAAACACTCAAAATCCTTAAAAGGAGCAAAATCAAACAAACCACATCAAGCCATGATGGCTGTACTTGGCTGTCTCCATGGTTGAGGCCCTATGCCTCTGAATGCCAGTTGCTGGAAATGGACCACAACTGCTTTTCTAGCAGTACTTGAGTGTGGCCTAATCCTGACTATATGAACAGCTCCTGATCAGCTGCAAATTGTAATTGGGGCAAGAGTTAATATTCCGGCTGATCACATTTTGGAAAAAAGTTGAAGTAATGTACAAATGAAGACTTATTGGGACAAGGGGTCCAGTCAGAATAATGAAATCTTGTATAGGTGTGCCAATTATATAGGTAGATAAGGATGGGGGACAAATTTCTGAATGAGCTTGTATATAGTCTGCAAGCAGTCAGTAATCCCTAAGATCTCAGCTGGACTGGGCCAGAGGTACCCCACTCGTTCAGAGAAAGAGATTTGATCTGTGCTACAAATTAAATCTCAAGACTTCAAGTGGAGAATTTAAAGCTGGGCTCTACCAAACTCAGGTCCAACACTCTAACCTCTGTTTCAACAATACATGTCCCTTAGTAAGGACATTGGGTCTCTAATTCCTCTCTTGAGCCAACAGAAGACATAATGTCTGAAATTATCCAGTATAAACAAGGCAAAACAAACATGTGGGGCACATATGACAATGTGGGTCATGCCTCAGCAAATGAAATGCTGATCCTGAAAGCTTTTAGAATGTCCATTTAGTATCGAGAGATGCCCTCAGGGTTAACCACAAGACATTTCCCAAAAGAATTGGAAAGAGAACTGGGAAACACCAAGATGATGAGGGGGAAAGGGCAGCCATGTGGTGGGGAATATGCAACAAAATTTCACAGCTCTGATTCTGGGAATCATTCCTCTGAAGTCTGTTGATCTAACTTTGAAGAAAATGGTTCAAGGACTGCAGCAGGCCTTGAATATTCCAGAGAATATTCCTCCCACACACTTGTGGGAGAGCAAAATGACACTAATCAGTGAACGCGAGCAAAAGGAGGCACCCTAAGCATGCAAGCAAACACATCTTCTGTGCCACTTGCAGATCAAAGAGCTCAAACAGCTGAAAATACTCTTCGCCAATTCCTTCTCACTTTCTCGCCTCATGCGCCTTTCTGGTCCCCTGCTATATCTGGTCCATGTGCTGCCTTTTTCTGGTTCATTCCCCACTCGGCTGCTCTTTTGTGTTAGACCCTTCATCTGATTAACATTTCAAACCCATTGTTGGCATCTTCTGGCTTAAATGAACTAATCATCATTAGCACTTCAAAACCTGTCCTCTTTTTCCCTGCCAGAATCACAGGTGTCTCTGTCAGCTGCACACAAGGAAACACAATGTGAGGATGCTTCTGCCTCAAGCCACAAGGAAAACAAGGGCAGTGCTGGATTTCAGTAAGCGGGGGGGGGGGGGGGAGCTAGCCTTCCATTTGCCCTGTGACCTGATTAACCCAAACATGAGTCTCCACCTGTTTCTAGACTACAACTCCCATCATCCCTGGCTAATAGGAGCAGTGGTCAGGGATGATGGGAATTGTAGTCCAAAAACAGCTGTGGTCCTTTGCTTTAAAGTAGTCCTTTGATTTAATGCCCTGATGCAGCCAGCTTCACTGTTATCTGTAATTTGAATCAGAGGTTTTGCAGTTCTTTCTCTTGGCCTTGGGCCATATTAGCTCTCAAGCAAGCTTCCAGGCTTACATGTACAAAACTCCTCTCCCTGCATTTCCACTTCGGTTAAAATAGTGCTCAGGAAACCCCTCCCTCCCGCAGTCTCCCAAGACACGCAGAAATATCATTCTAATCTGTTGTCAATGTCCTGCGTGCCTCTTTACTTCTGTGCATGTGGAATAATCCCTCACTATCTCCTCCTCCTCCTCCTCCTGATATCTTTTGACCAGAACAAATGCCATTGTCTGCAAGTGCAAGTGTCTGGCTTTGAAGCTGCCTTCCCAAAGGGCAAGAGCCATCATCTGCAGCCTACCCATTCATAACTGGAGCAAAATTGAGGAGGGCGTGTCTGATTGCACAGAGAATTTGCTCAGCCAACTGTACCAAAGGAAAGTCAATGTGGCCTGAGCCTCAGGCACTCCAGAGCTATTGCAAGATGTTGACAGAAGGGGGCAAAATCCATCTACCGTCAGAGCGTGTTCCACGCTGGGCTTCCAACTCTCTCTCTCTCTCCCCCCCTCCTCTCCCCCTGTTACTTCACACTTCATGGGATTCAACCCTCTGGGCTGTCTGCTGATTGTGCAGGAGGAGGGGACGTTTTTGACTGACTCAGTTTAAATACAATCAAAACCCATACGGGCTGTCAAACGAGAGAAGAGGCCATCTCTCATTTAGTTCTTATTTACCGTCTCTGCTGCATAACACTCCTGCTCTGGAAGGCTGAGCAGATCTCAGCAGCATGGGGTTTTAACAGAGAGTTCTGCTTTTCCAGATATTCAGTAAAAGCCAAAGAAAGCTCAGTGCCCTTGCTTCCTAAATAGGAGCACACTTAAGCTAAGGAATGGTGAGTACAGGGAAGGCTTGCAGAGGAACATGCTGCTGATTCTTATAAGCATGCAGCCTGTTCATATTTACAAGTGCATATTTGCAAGCTCTATGACGTGCTTTCGAACTGCTAGGTTGGCAGGAGCAGGGACCGAGCAATGGGGTGAGCTCCTGTTGCTTGGTTCCTGCTCCTGCCAACCTAGCAGTTCGAAAGCATGTCAAAGTGCAAGTAGATAAATAGGTACCGCTCCAGCAGGAAGGTAAACGGCATTTCTGTGCACTGCTCTGGTTTGCCAGAAGCGGCTTAGTCATGCTGGCCACATGACCCAGAAGCTGTACGCCGGCTCCCTTGGCCAATAAAGCGAGATGAGCGCCGCAATCTCAGAGTCGACCACGACCAGACCTAATGGTCAGGGGTCCCTTTACCTTTACTATGTGACTAAAGTTCACTGCTGGGACATAGATAATCTGTGAAGCATTACTCATGGGAAAGGAATGGATTCTATCCAAATTTTCTGACTTTAAATAATGTGCATATTTAATTGGCACACATTATTTATTATGCTATTCACCCCTTAAATAAAGGCTTTGGGGGTCACACACATGGAAGAAGAAGAAGAAGAAGAAGAAGAAGAAGAAGAAGAAGAAGAAGAAGAAGAAGAATTGTGCCCCACCCTGGGCGGACTCCAGCATATATAAAAACATACTAAAACAATAAACCTTAAAAAGCTTCCCTATACAGGGCTGCCTTCAGATGTTTCCTAAGTGATATATAATTACTTATCTCCTTAACATCTGATGGGAGGGCATTGCACAGGGTGGGTGCCACTACCGAGAAGGCCCTCTGACTGGTTCCCTGTAATTTACTTCTCGCATTACCCAGTGAGATAAGTTATGTTGAGAAAAATGGACTGTCATCCAGTTAACTTCATCAACGAGCAGGTTCAAATATGTCTCCTCAATCAAATCCCAGTACTCTAATCCAGCCTTCTTCCACCTTTGGTCACCAGATATTGTTGTCCTACTGTTCACGTCATGCAGGACTATTGGCCATGCTGGCTAAGGGTGATGTGGGTTGTAGTCCAACAACATTTGGGGATCTATTCATTAACAAGCTAAGTTAGGTTATGCCATAAAAGGTGACCTGGTCCTTTTTAACATTCATCAGTCTCCTTGTGTACATTTTGAACATTTACGGTCACAGGAAGAACATTAGAAGACCCCTTGGCCCGTTCTGGTCAGCCACATGTTTCTGAGGAGCTCACAGCAGAAAATGAAAGCAATTCCTTCCCACAAGCAACTGGTGCTCAGAGATGTATCATCTCTAAACCTGGATGCTCTGGATAATCCACATTGACAGATCTGTCTACATTATGCTTGTAGAAATCTATTTAAGAGCCATCTAAGATTGTGGCCAGCACCACATCTTAGGGAAGCAAATCATATACATTACTTCTGCAATACCTGAATAACTACTTTCCTTGGTCCTCTCTCAGAAAATCTAATGCCAGTCAAGTTCTAGTATTATGAGGTAAGAGGAGAGACATCTGTCTAGTCAGTGAATCTACACCAATAATGGCAAAACTTGGCCCTCTAGCTGTCTTGGGACTACAACTCCCATCATCCTTAGCTAAAAGGACCAGTGGTCAGGGATTATGGGAATTGTAGTCCCGAAACAGGTGGAGGGCCAGGTTTGGCCATCACTGATCTTCACCAAGGATGGAGAACTTGTGATCTTTCAGATGTTGCTGAGTGAACTACAACACTTATTGTCCTTGACCATGCTGACTGGGGCTAATCAAAGGTAGAGTTTCACAACATGTCACGGGCCTATCTCTGATCAACACTGTGTATAATTTTATAGCCCTCTAGCATCAACCACTTCTGTTATATTTCACCTCCTAAAACAATAACTTTTTTGCATCTTTTCAAGCTCTACCATATTACGGATGGTTGAAATGTTTTTGATAATTCTCTTGACTAAGGGATGTCAGGTTTTTCTCCCCATTTGAAAGGCCAGCAATTTAACCACACATCAGAAAAAGAGGGGTGCATGTTGGCTTCAATGTGTATGGAAATGGCAGGTAAAGGAAACACCCTGAAACCTGGTTTCTACAGCCTCTCTCCCATAAGGATCCCCAATTTTTATCTTCATCTATTCTCATTTTATCCCCCCAGTTCAGAGCAAACTATTGCATTTTCCAAGTAGAAGTGCTTCAGTTCCTTTTACCTGTGGCGGTGAATATTAGTCACTTGGTTAGTGGTTTACATTATTTTGTATTAGATGAGTAGGAAAGCCTGCTCTGTATAATATAAAAGAGATGAATAATATTACTGGTCTCTTGGTAATGGAAAAGGAGGGATGAACATGAAGGACCTCCCACAGTAGAAAAGGCTTGACTACCTCCTCATATGAGAACAGCTTTGCTGGATCAGACCCTGTTCTCACACTGGGCATCCAGTTGTCTATAGGAAGCCCATAAGCAGAATCTGAACTCAACAGCCTGCAAGCAGGACCTGAGTGAAGCAGCAAGGGGAAGGTGTTTGATATGAGAAAGTAGCACAATTCACACCCCTTTCATCTTTCCTGATTCAGATGCTGCTTACCCCTATGTGTGCCTTTAAGATGCACATAGTGGAAGTGCATCTTAGGGGTGGGGTGGGGAGACTGACCAAAGTCACAAGTCTTTGTAATAGCAAAATCTCCAAAACAGCATCTGACAATGGACAAAGCTCTTGAAGTTGGTCATCCAATTCCATGTACCAGACTCAAGTATTCTCAAAAAAAGAAAAGAAAAAGCCCTCAAGGGAGGAGGATAAATCGATATGGGGACCAGCCCTCAAGTGCTCTTTTCAGGTAAGGGCAGATGAAGATGTAGGAGGGGAGAGGGAGGCTCTGGCTATTCAATCATAGACACAACCAATCCCTGTGTCACGGAGGAGCAAGTGAATTCAGGGGCATTCTGTTTTCCAATTTGGCAGCTGTCACTCTTTGTGTAATAATGGGAGATTTGGTGCTGCCCTGCTCTGGGTTAGCACCAGCCACCCGTGTAACAAGCTGCCATCATTAAGCATTCACTATCCTTCTGCTCAATTGAGTTTAATTTGACAGGAAATGGCACCTTCTGAAATTATCATCATTGTTCTAACTGCATATCGAATCATAGCTATCATCACTTTGGGGAAGCATGAAGGGAATCTTTTGCAGAAATACCATCAGCTTCTCTGAAGATGCCTTTGATGCTCATGGGGAACAGCCACCTCTATAGGGTTGAATCAGGGTGAACAGCCCTATAGGAGTCCCAAGAGATCCCAACCACTTGGGATAGCCTCGTTAATTTCTTCCACAAAGTAGCTGCTCCTAGGTAGTATCGTACTTTGTAGTGGCTTTCATCACACGGATTAACTGTGTTTCCCACTACAGCCCTGCACATATGCATTGGGGGGGGGAACCTTATAGCACGTAACACGGTGGAAATTGTCTATACTCTGTGATGAACAACTCCACTGTGTGAGGATCCATGACCAATCCTAGCTCAAGGAGGCAGGATTTTTACAACAAGTAGCTTATACCAAATAGTGTGCTGCCAAAGGAGTTGTCCTTGGTGGGCAAGTGAACAAGGAGCTTAGATCAGTCTGGCAAGAAACTGGTTTGGAAACACATAGATTTGAATCTTTTCAAGCTGCTTTGAAAAAAGCCAAACTTGAAGCACAATATTGTGAGCAGCAAAAACTGGAAGGGGAATTTTGGACACATTTTTGAGCCTCAGAAAGGAAATGAACTGTTTTCTGGGGGCTTAGATTTCAGTGGTATCATTCAGTCTTCTTCTTCTTCTTCTTCTCCTCCTCCTTCTTCTTCTTCTTCTTCTTCTTCTTCTTCTTCTTCTTCTTCTTCTTCTTCTTCTTCTTCTTCTTCTTCTGGCATTCTCACTCTAAGAGTGCCTGCCTGCCTACCCACTGCCATTATTCCCCCACAGAATGCATTTCTGGAATGATGTAATGCCCACTACCCCAATACGCACTCTCTCTTGTTGTTCAGGAACAGGCTGTTATCAACATTTCCCATTTAATAGTTTGTTTACTTTATAAGGGCTCAAATGACGCATCCTGTTTTAAAAACTTCCTCGGTTAATATATACAGTGGATGCTCAGGTTGCGAACATGATCTGTGTGGGAGGCAGGTTCGCAACCCGCAGCGTTCACAACCTGCAGCACCACATCTGCGCACACGTGGGTTGCGATTTTGCACTTCTGCGCATGCACAAGGCATGATTTTGTGCTTCTGTGCATGCGGGAGTGCCGAAGCTTGGAGTAGGGAAGCCAGCTGCACAACACTGCCTTGCCTGTGCCACCCCACTGAGGACACAGAAAGAGATCAGATTTCATCAGCTTATATTACATCTGCTTTTGTGTGCAATATGGACAAACTATAGCATAGATAACAAAGATGTAGGATTTCCCAGAAGCAAGGTTCATAAGCTACCCTGTGCATCATATGTAAAGGTAAGGCAAAGGTACATGACCGCTGGATGGTTAAGTCCAGTCAAAGGTGACTATGGGGTGCAGCACTCTTCTTGCTTTCAGGCTGAGGGAGCCAGCTTTTGTTCACAGAAAGCTTTCCAGGTCATGTGGCCGGCATGACTAAACCGCTTCTGGTGCAACGGAACACCATGACAAGTGCCAGAGCTCACAGAAATGCTGTTTAATTTCCCGCCACAACGATACCTATTTATCTACTCACACTGGTATGCTTTCAATCTGCTAGGTTAGCAGGAACTGAGACAGAGCAATGGGAGCTCACCCAGTATTTGTTCACTTATCCCACACATCAGGTTTATTGGACATTTAAAGGGATTCCATAATATGTTACAAGCCAAAAGGGGGAATTGAGGCTGTCTCATTATTACCACTACAGGGTTTGTTTTCTTGATGCATAAATCAACATTAACATTCCTAATTCTCACAGCCTATTATAACGTAAGTAGTCCCTCCATAGGGACCATCCAAGAAATCTAGACAACGATGTGTTGCTAGTAGAAAACTATACCAAGCTGTCTGCCTCTAGGTCAATATCTCTGGGAGGTTCATGCAGGGACCTCAAGTGGCCTGGTACAGGCAAACAAATAAAAAGAAACCAAAGGGGTGACTGAGTGGATCAAACTCCCAAAATAAAAATTTCCTCTGGTTCCAGGTTGTGCTTATCAGACAGTAGCTAAGCGAGAACAAAAGTTTCATTCAAAGAAAGCACAACTTATTGGTATGCAATATTCTGTCCGTATTTGTGGCAGCCCCAGATACCAAGAGGGAAACACCCAACAGTGTATGAAAAAGACCCTTTCTGTCCCCAAGTATGTTCTGGCTATGGTACCTGACCATATCCTCCTTTGGGGGGGGGGGGTGGCTGCTTCAAACATCACACTTTTTAATAATATGAAATGCACATCCATATAAAAATTAAAGTCAATACCTATGTTTGGCCCAAACATAGTGGTTGGGTGCATTGCTAGCTCACAGTGTACAGTCACCACATATCTACATGTAGCTTTCAGTTTTTCTTCTAAACATGTAAGGGGCTTCAAGTTACAAGAAAGGAGATTCAGACTAAGTATCAGGAAAAAAATTTTGTTTGTAGGAGCCATTCTCTTAAACTGGAAGGACTCCCTCAGAAGGTGGTGGACTCTCTTTCATGGGAGGTTGGGTGGCCATCTGCCATTGATGCTTTAGTAGAGATTCCTGCATTGCAGGGAATTGGACTAGATGACCCTTGGGGTCATTGCCAACTCTACAGTTCTAAGATTCTATGATAGGCATGTCAGGTCCAGACACGACAAGGGCACCTTGAAAGGAAAGAACTCTGCCAGCTTCTTATGCCATACTTGCATACAATCAGAGCTGGCCAAACTTTTTGATGCTATTTTTTTGCCACTTGTCTGTCAGAATCACATCTAACAATTCTGGCATTACGAAGATGAACATCTCTGGCCACTGCCTCAGTGCCTCACTGTTGGAAACATGCCCAAGAGAGTGCTTTGCTACACTTGCCCACTGCCTACAAGTGAGTGACATGGTGCATACAAATGCAGACTGAGCCTCAAAAGAATGCATTGATTTATTGATTAGAGGAAGACGCGGTCTCCTTGACAGAGGCACGCTGTCAAATGGCAGGCAGGACATGCTGCTAAAAGCCCTCCAGATTGATTACCCAACCTGGCACCTGATCCTTCACTGCCGGACCCCAGCAGAAGAAGATCACCAGGAGATTTACTCATAGCTGCATTTAATCAGATGAGATGGAGCACATGTATGAATGAAAGCCTTGGATCCAGTTCAGATTCTGCAGCCTGGGATGCTCTCAAGCTCTCAAGGATTTGAAATGGGAAGAAGCCCCTGGGTAAGTGAGTGAAGATGACAAAACAGCAGAGCAAGCCTGCAGCAGTTAAGTGCCACCTGTGGAACTTATAAAGCTGTGACTTTCTTTCCACATCTGTTCCCTCTTCTGTGATTAAACCATCCCTTTATGGAGGATTGTATAATTGGAGTGTGCATTGATAAGAAGAATAAGCACCTAGTTTATACAACATAATTCCCTTCCTTCAAGCATGAGGCATCTTGTATAGAATGTTCCAGGAGAAGAGACATGTTTGCCCAGTGCTTTCGGCATTAGTTTCTTATAACCTATAATGAACGTATACATTGGTGACTAAGGCTGCACTTAGCTGGCCTACTCAGCCCAGGTAAGTAGAGTTAACATTGCAGCCTTATTTAATGAACAACCACAATGTTGCTCTAATGTTGGAGGTTGAAGGGGGAGGAACAAGCCAGCAGTGAGGTTGGGTTCTGCCAGTTCATCTGCACAATGTCAACATTGCCACCTTCTTTCCTTGTCTGCATCTCTGTAAACAGCAGTGACATAACCAACTGGAAGTCAGTTGAGCAGCAGAACCTCACTACGTTGCTTTCTGCTAACCACAAGGATTAAGGATTCTTAAGAACCTATGTGATTGTGCCCCTTGCAAAGCAAGACCTTTAAACATCCCAATTGTGCTGTGAGGTGAAACCATGGGAAAGCAGTTCCTACACTGTTGACAAAATGTCAATATCCACCATGAATGCAACACCTTTCCATGGGTGAGATATGAACTTGATATCAACAGTTTTCTTTGCTTTTGAGATTGCTGTCACTGGTCATGGTATTGATGGTAACTGTCCCTATATGAAACACACACACACACACACACACACACCTCTGATTGTCAAACAAAACCTATGCATTTTTACTATATATGTCATTTACTTAGTTAATTTTGAGACTTATAGTGAATTTGGTGGATGATGAAAAGGGCAGAATTCATTACGATCCAAGTTGTGGAGTCAACATCCTCCCTCCCTCCAAAAAGGCAGTCGAACTCATTTAGGCACACATTTCCACCCTCAAAGTCTAGTTACTAATGATCTGATTAGTGCTGTATGTTACCGATCAGTTAAATGAAGAGCAGGAAATAAAGCAGCCGTGTAGAATACAGTCGCTTTGTCCCCTGAGACAGAAGGAAGACAACATCTGATCCCCCCCCCTCCCTTCCATCAGAGCTAAGTGATGTGTTTGCCAAGATTGGCTCTCCCCAGTTTATGAACACCAGGGGTAGAGGAGAAGGAGGAAGTGTTATCATATTTAATGGTGCTTCTCATGCTATGGCTTCAATAATTAAAGGAGATTCACCCATGTAGAACCACAGAGAAGAGGGGGGAAAGGGGGAGAGAGAGAAAGAAATCTCAGACAGTTGTGTAATTATTTTTCCCTCTGGGCCTGGGAAATGTTTACAATGAGTAATCCAAGACACTGCTTAAGATTCAAACTACCACTTGCCGAGGAAAAGAGGGAGAATACAGCAACAGTGTCTGGCTGCAGCTGCTCCCCAATGATGATTCCAGCACAGAGAGGTAGGAATAAATCTGACTGACATCACCAAGACTGCACATCTGGGAGCAAGAATGAGCTCAGAGGTCTTTAAGGATGCTCTGAGATCCTGGGCAAAGACACAGTCCAGGTAGTATTTGTTGAGTTCCAGAGTGCAAGAGGCCATCTCACACTGCAGGAAGCACTCCTATTACAACTCAACCATAATAGCTAAAGACTTCTTAATTGAATTTTGCTTTCCACTTATGCTTTGGAACGAAGGAGGAGGAGAGTCATAGATGTATGAACTGGGGACACAGAATCTGGCAAAAAGTGGTGCTGCGCATGTGGAGAGAGGTTTTCCATATTCCACTCTGCCAAAGGTTATTAATTAGTGATGGGCTATAACTGATCCAAAAATATCATATTCTGGATTTCCAAAAACTCATCCATTTTCAGCTGTATTAACTGAGGATAGGATTAATTGGGAGAAAGGGCACAGCTTAGTGGTAAAGCATCTGCTTTGCATGTAGGAGGTTTAATCCCCAATGTCTCCAGGTACAACTGGGAATGTCTCCTGTGTCTAAAATCTTGAAGAGGAGCTGCCAGTCAGTGTAGACAATTCTGAGCTAGATAGACCAGTTTCCTTTATCTCTATGAGGCTTGCTAAGGAGTCTATGGGCTGTGCATGTTCAATAACATGAAGGGTGTCTCAGAGCATCCTTGACCCATCTTAGCATGGTTCAGAATCTCCCAATGATTCTTTGGGCAGATTCCTCCCCCCCCTCCTTTTCGTTCCCACTTAAATTTCCCCATCTGTTTTGCTTCCTAACAACCAAATAGGGTGAGTGATTGAGGGTGAACAGTTTGGATAAACCTTAGTTCCTTCCTTCTCTTCTTGTGGCCTGACTGGCTTGCATAATTGATTTGGAGGCAAAGCACTGCACCTCTTGATAGAATTGTGAAATATCCAGGGAATTTCAATGCCACTGAATACTGGGTGCTGGAAGATCACTTCAGGAGAAGCTCCATGCCATGTTTCCTTGAAGCAGCAACTGGCTGGCTGCTGTGGGAAAGAGCATGCTGGACTTGAAGATCTGATCCAGCAGGTCTTTTCTTAAGTCCTTATTTTCTATTGTCAGGGTGGTCTGTACTAATTAGTTAATCCCTCTGTGCATGAATGCTTATGTGCATGCAGAACTACTAGTTAGTTGTTTCAGTCTTTCTATGTCGTTTGGGCTCAGCTCAATGGCCATTTGATTCCTTCCACATCTCTGATAGTTCCATATTTCTGTAGTTGCAGGAAAACAGAACTGAAGGGTGTGTGTGTGTGTGTGTAAACGAGGAAGGAAGAAAAGAATTGAATGAGTCTATGAGATGTTTTCTATCATATTTATGTTTATGTTCATACATAACACTTCCATGCATCATCTGTTATCTTTTCCCAGTGCCTCCCTGTCGCTATATATATTTCCTTCCTCTGGAAAGAAGCATCCAGACTGACTTGTGGGCAATGTGCTGTTCATAAGTGTGGGGAGCAGAAATTATTTTTCACTTTGACTCTGCTTGTACTGTCATGCTCTCCATCACAGCCCTCTCCATTTCTATTGCTACATTACAGACTCCCTCATTCCTCAAGCTCATACTTTCAAGAAAACCGTGAGGCTTGATATATTTGTGTGTGGGGTGTGAGTTGGTTTCTGCTGACGATTGCCATGATGAGCTTGGGGAAATAAGCTGCTTTCAGGTCAACTTGGCAAAAGAAAAAATGTTAATCTGTTTTGATCAGATGCTAAGGTCCTTATGATGGCATCAAAACACCAAGGAAAACAGATAAACATGAAGAAGTGTCTTTCAGATCAAATTTGGGAAATGGGCCTTCAGAGGTACTTGCTTTTCTGCTGGGAAATGTGAGAACATGTATCATTTATCAACTTCATGATTTTTCACTTTGTCTAGATAAACGTCCGTATCAAGTGAAACAAATTCCAAAGGTCCAACCAAAATCCCTGCCACTTTAGCTAATAAATTTAGAGAACCTCCAAGGCTTAGGTGCTATTTGGTCACACCTTAATGATGCACAAGCTTTCACCAATGAAATAAAGTATCTTATTTAGGATATAATACGTACATCTGATTCCATTAAAAATATGTATCAAATCCAAAAGTTTTAAACTTGTACAGGGATAGATATGGAAGGATACAAATAATGCCAGAATACAGGAGCTGGTTCCAAAAGAAGGGAATGGAAATGGAATTGAATAAATGAATGTATCATATGCAAATACGACAGGGCAAACACATTTTTAGACAACAAATTTTGGAAAGTGCATGATTCAGTGTGGTAGAATTTTGCAGTCAATTATACAAATGAAAACAACTTGCTTTATCTTCTGTTGTTTTCTGATATAATTATCACAGATAAGCTAACCTAACATGAGACATCAAACAAAACCACCAGTCTTGGGGCACACAATTGTCAGCCCGATAAATAGATTTCGCCCAGCCCCTCAAACAATACCTTCTTCTTTCTAAACATGGTAAGAAATTGGGACTGCTCGTTTGCTGCTTATATCTAAATGAGAACTTCTGTAGCCAGAAAGATCAGTGCTTCTAGTTGCTCTGATCTGGAAACTATCTGTCCTTGTGCTGACCCACCAACCTAATATGGGCCAACACAAGACAAGGTGTCAGAATTGCAGCTGATGGCAAATCATGAAAAGTGAGAGGAGCGAAGCCAAGGAGGGAGTAGAATCAGTGTCTGCTATCCAGTTTTGATCGAAACAATGAATTGTAGAAAGATCGGCTACACGATGCAAGTAAACTTCCTTGTAAGTGTTGGACCAGATGTTTGCTTGCCCAAATATCAGTGACCATTGTTCTGTAGAGGGGGATGAAATCAGTTCTGAAAATATCCTCTCTCTATTTTTACCTTTCCTGACTGATGTTTGATGATGTTCATAAACACTGTTGCCTGAGCTCCTGCTACTTCAGTTGTTGTTGTTGTTGTTGTTGTTGTTGTTCTTCTTCTTCTTCTTCTTCTTCTTCTTCTTCTTCTTCTTCTTCACCACTGGGCTCTACTCCTTGGGGTCATCCCAGCCAGTCAGGGACAATATAGTAAGTTCAATGACATCACAAGTGCACATGTAGCCAAGTCTGAGTGAAGGTAATGCTCCCTAGACCATACATATGTGTGATCCTAACCATTCAGGTGTATAGCGCTTCAATGCAGCAAAGAGGTGACAAATTGGGGAGCAAGGAAGTCACATAGTGGATGGCCTCCTTTAATGTGGTACTTTACAAGCACATTAAAGACGCTGATCTTTAAAGCAATTCACAGAGTAATATTATGTGATTATAAACTGTTCTTTGCTTTACATATTTATGTGATTGCAAATTTCCCTGGACTCAGCATATATAATATGGGGTGTTTGGGGGAGGAGGAGGAGGAGAGAGGGCATATTAAAAAGCATAAATTCAACAGACAATATTCAGAATAATCCCTTCCTCATCTTGGTAAAGGGCTAATTGAAACGAGCAGGAGGTGTATGCATAGTCACCAGTTTATTATTTAATATTTATTTATTTAAGGCCTTTAGATACTGCTTAATTATTAGCATTCCTACTTGGTGTACCATAAAGAAACAAACCATACAGAGATCCCAACAAAACAAATGAGATGAAAGGCTTTCTAATCTAACCCTAAGTCTTTTCCAGTAGGCCATAGAGGTTTAGCTGGTGCTTCCTGATCCCAGAATAAGTGTATGAGTCAGGGATGCTCATTGGTTTGAACAACCTGAGGATTTGGGTTTTCATTCTGCAGCCTAAACTGCTCCTGGCCTTACACCAGCATGAGGATTGTGTGAAGTATACAGGTGGTTTCTTTCAGGGGCCACAAGCTAAAGATGCCTTGCCATGAGAGTCCACAAGGGGAGACAAGGGGGAAGTCAGCCCCCTGCAATTAACCAAAGTCCCCATATTTCAATATTTCTATTATTTGTAGAACCTGAGACATGAGACAAAATGTACAAGCACTATTCTTTTTTCCCTTTTTTTAAAAGGAATCTAATCTGCCACCTTCTTTCAGTTTTAAATTTTCCCCATTCCTGGAAAGATTGCTGCAGACACATATATACATAGCTGGCCTTTTACTGGGACATTATACAAGCCAGAGAGGGATGTGGAAAGCTGGTTTCTGGATGTGCCACAGAATAATTTAATTTTGCTTATGTACAAGTGCTAAGGAAATGCATAGTCAAATACAATAATGCCACAATTATTTGTTGAGACCATGTTCCAGGAATTAAAAGACATATTCTGAAAGCTACGTTTTCACTTGCAATGTGACAAGCCCTATTTATAAAGCAATTAAATATGAACATGTATTTCACACAGCAAATCAAAGTGGAGGCAATCTGGCACTGTGGGTATCCGGTTTAATGTCGCAAGACAAAACTTAACCTTTGGAATAACCCAAATGTGGATGTTGTTTCTCATAATCTTAATAATTGTTGCATTAAAACTAGCTTTGCATGAACTCAAATTCTTTTCTTTCTTGTTGGAAGATTTAAAAAGAACTCTCTGCAGCTTTTATAGCTTGTTACGTTTATAAGCATTGCAAAATCAATGAGTTAAATTTCCAGAGACTATTCACCTTAAGTGTTATAAGTCCACCTAGTCATAATGCAAAGGTCAGATTGAGCTCACAAAGAGGTATTGTTTGAATACTTTTTGTTTTGTTTTGTTTTTTGTTAACACCTATTGGATCATGGCTCACCCACGTGTTCCATATGAGAGGAAGTGCTCATGGGTGCCATTCAGGAAATATGGGGGCAGTCTTCCTCTTCCACTATTTCAGGTGGTGTGTATTTGTTGGAAGCAGTTATTCTTCTAGTTATGATGAGGTGCACATATGCAAACCAGAGGAGAAAGCTCCAGACTCTCAAAAGGTGTGTGAGATGCATCTGAACTTTCAATAATGTGTTTAAATACTTCATCTATGATGGAAAGCTTACAACATGGCTTGGGACTATTCAGTTTAAAGAAAAGTTGAGTAAGAGACAACATGATAGACATGTATAAAGTCATGAATGACATGGGAAAAAGCAGATAGAGAAATGTTTTCATTCTCTCTCAAAACACGTTGACAAAGGGACATACCATGAAGCTGAAAGCTGGCTGATTCAGGACAGAGGGAAGAAAGTATTTCTTCACAAACCATATAGTTAAACTATGAAAATCGCTCCCATATGAGGCAGTGATGGCCACAAACTTGAATGGTTTTAAAAGCAGATTAGACCAATTCAAGGAGGATAGGGCCACCAATGGCTGCCCACCCTGATGGCTATGTTCCACCTCCCTTGATGGAGGCAGCAATGCTTCTGAATGCCAGTTGCTGGAAGCCACAGGAAAGGAGACTGTTTTTATGCAATCTCAAAGGTATCTAGTTGGCCACTGTGTAAACAGGATAATGTTTAATGTTTTAATATGTTTTTATATACGCTGGAAGCTGCCCAGTGTGGGTGGGGCAACCCAGTCAGATGGACAGGCTAATAAATAATAATAATAATAATAATAATAATAATAATAATAATAATAATAATATAAAACAGATGGTCCACTGCCCTGATCCATCAGGTTCTTCTTAGGTTCTTTCTGGTAGTTTTGCTGGTGGAACCCCAGATCTGCTGCTGAAATCTGATTTAAATAGCTGCCTTTATACAAAGCCACTGAAGGATAGAAGAACCAGACAAAACAGATCTAACTACACCCACACACTGTTCTCCCCATTTTGCAAATACTGGTAACTGTCACTCTAAAATACAGTTAGCGTTTAGATTCTGATGTGTATTGTTCTTTCTTTTCTTTTTTCTACCCCTCTCTACCTGAGAGATGACTTGGCTTATTGGCTAGTCCTCTCTCTCGTCGCTGAGGCACTTACAGGAAGACAGAGAAGCGCATAAGAGTTGAACTTGTCAGAGGAAAGAAATTTGATAAATGTCATCGGAATGAAAGATGATATAAATTAAAGAGGGTTCTTCTCTCTCTCTCTCTGCTTTCGGTAAATGCACCTCAACAGTCACATAGCCTGCGGCAAAATCTGACAAGCTAAGCAGAGGTAAGGGATATACGCTACTTAGAAAGGAGTTCTTTTGCAGCTCCTCAACCACAAGGAAATTCCTAGTGCTTCAGCAGGTTGCGTTCTTTTATCTCAGTCTGCACATACGCAATGTATTTTGATGGAGATCACAATCCCATTAGAGTACCTGCTGCATTTCCCCCCTTAAAAAATACCAGTAGCAGTATTTAATATCTTTTAAATATTTATACATGCCATTTGCTCAGATGATTTCTAAGGAGGCTTAAAGACAATACAAGAATATGATACAGAGCAATTCAGATAAGTGCAATCAACAGCAGAACAGCCCCATCAGAAACAACACAATTATTGTGGATTAAAAGCATGATCAAACAATAGAGCCTTTACCACATTGTGCTGAAACAAAGCAAAGTGGTTCACCAAGCAAATATTCTGGGCATGGTGTTTGATAACTGAGGTCTTTCCCCAGACCACATGCACATGTATGAACCTGCCTATGTTTTTGAAGTTTTCAGCTGAGGTTCTCTGTTGAATCTAGCACCAGAGAAAAGGCCTTTCCTACAGTGGCACACTGATAAATAGGCATAGATTGGCCCAGTGTTGTTGTGGCATGGATTGCAAGAGCCTGGACTAGATGACTCTCAGGGTACCTTTCAACTCCATCATTCTATGATTCTACATGATGGCAGCAGGGCAGCTCAGGCTCCAACAGATCCTGTGCTGTCTCAGGCTGGCTCTGCCTCTCCCCACCCCTGAAATGCCCTGTTTCAGGAGTTTCTTCTGGCTGCCACTTGCAAAATAATACTAATAATAATCTTCATCAAATTGCAAGTTTCACTGGAAAAAAGTGCAACTTGCACTTTGCTGGAGAAGATGGGTGCCATTCTGCATAAACAGACAGAAAAGATGGTAAAAAGAAAGATTAAAAACAGAAACAGTATGAACAGTGAATTCTTCTCAGGTTGTATCAGGGCATCCTCCCCCCCTTTTTGCTTTTTTAAAAAGGACACAGCTTCACCTGTTTGTTTCAATCTGAGTCAAGAAACACACACACTCACCCCTTTGTTTTGAATGAGAAAAGAAACATCTTTCTTCCTCACTCAGTCGTGCTTCCATCAACCTGAACTCTCTGACTCACATCTCCACAAGTGCACCCACAGCAGGAATTAGAACAGGTGACTGCTATGGCTTCCAGGTTGGGGCTGCTCTAATCCATTTCTGATGGGGAAACAGCCTGTGTAGCAGTGCCATGCTTCAATGGATCATTTTTACAGGGCGCTGCCTTGATGTGCTTGTTTCTTCCACTCATTTAGTTTCCACTTTCCAAGCTATCGCAGGTGCTTTATCCCCAGGAATATAGCTAGTCTATTTTGTTGCTTACTGTGGAAACACAAAGCACTGGATGAATGGCTACAGGTGGCCTGGGGGGCTCTCGGGAGACTTGGATTCATAACTCTACTATGGGCTTATTTCAGGCACGTCCTTTCATCTCTGTTCGCTTCTATTTCTCCATCTGTAAATTTGGGCCTGTAATGAATACTGCCGGCCAAAGGGGGTCATGTTGATAAATGCACTGGGGTCTTTCTAGACAATTTATGGCATGGCAAATAAAACAGTTGCTGCTCATTTGCTGGGTATGCTTTGTTGATGGTCCCTTTCCTCAGGGATCAGCTTCAGTTTCAGACATGCCAAATTTTCTCCATCACTAAAACAGTACTGTGTTGTTGGGGAAGATTCCAGCTCTCCCCCCCCCCCCCAAATATGGTGTCACAGCAGTTTGGAATGCTGAGGTGTGTCTTCAGCTTCCTCAAAGAATTCTGGGAACTGTAGGTTGTTAAGGGTGCTGAGAGTTGTTGTGAGAAGCCTATTTCACTCACAGAGCTACAGTTCCAAGAGTTCTCAAGAAAGAGAACTCCTGAGAATTGTTGCTCTGTGAGGAGAATAGCAGTCTCTGAACAACTCTCAACACCCTTAACAAATCACAGTTCCCAGAATTATCTGGAAGAAGCCATGGCTGTTTGAAGCAGCAGGATACAGTTTTAAATGTATCGTGCAGGTTGGGCCCTTAAATGGTAAGAAAATACTAGTACAGTGGTACCTCAGGTTACAGACACTTCAGGTTACAGATGCTTCAGGTTACAGACTCCACTAACCCAGAACTAGCACCTTGGGTTAAGAACTTTGCTTCAGGATGAGAACAGACATCGTGCGGCCAAAATTAACCCAATTTCAGGTTAAGAACGAATTAAGTTCATAACCTGAGGTACCACTGTAAAGGGAAAAGGCCAGATAGAATTGTGTTCCCTTTCAGGTGGTTAGGAATGGAACTGAGGAAAAACTGTTCAAAGATGTTCCCTGCTTAAAAGAGATTAAACGAGTGGCAGACTGGGCAGGGAAAACCTTAGAATTAAAAATAAAAATTTAAGAGAAGGCTCAGAGAAGGCCAATTTTCAGCAGGACTGCAGCGTGAATGATGGTTTAACACTTCCCTTACAGCTGTGATGCCAATGAAAATTGCTTGCCTCCCCCTTGCTCCACTAATACCCCATTGGAATCCTCCACGGATAAAGCATGTTTTGCATGTCCAATATTACATTTATCTAAGTGTGCAGTCTGGATTGCGGCCATTCCCATTATGTCATCAACTCTGAGTGTCTTCTGTAGTGAAAAACATTACCAATCTCCAAATGAACTGTGCTGGGTGATTGAGAACTGTGATTGGCCTTGGGAGAGCACAGCTACACATACAGCAATGACCCCATAACTGCTGGATCCATTTATTCTCCAGTATGCACACATGCAAAATTAGTGCATTTTCCGAATCTCATTCATGACTCTTGAGGTGAAAAGTTGTTTGAACACTCCAGGGCCGGGGCATGCCTGCTGAGATCTTCAGCTAGTTAGCTTGATTTCTGAATTAGCAGAAAGAAGATTTCATGCTGTTTTGTATTTTTCTGCCCTCCTTTCTGCTTTGTTTTACCAGAAGGGTATATTCATGTTCCTTGGTTATGTTAAACTTTCCAACTCCTTTGCCCTTTCCGCTCAATGGCCTTGCGTTTGAGGGTTTTCTTTGGGGTGGTAGTGATAGTGGCCTCCTTGAAAGAACAATGAGGGCAGAAGCTGAATTTGTATCCATTATGCTGCTGTTAAAACAGCAATGAGTACATGTTATTAGCCTATTGTATCACCCATTATGCTTTAGCAGATAATAACAGTCTGAGTGTCCTAGTATTTACTACTTTTGAAGCACTTTGATTGTGAAGGTGATCATGACAGAGCGATGTCAAGGAGTAGCTGAAACCAAAAAGCTGCTTTTTGAAACCGCACAGCAATATTATTTTTTTCCTGATTAAACTTATATATACAGTCATCAGCAGAGTGTCTGAATTTAGCACCTTGGCTAGAAAATCACACATGCCTCACTGCCAGAATAAAAAGAGAGATACCCCTGCCCGTACGGGCCAGTCTTGACAGACTCTAGGGTTGTGCGCCCATCTCACTCAAAGAGGCCAAGGGCCAGCGCTGTCCGAAGACACTTCCGGGTCACGTGGCCAGCGTGACATCACTGCTCTGGCGAGCCAGAGCCACACACGGAAACACCGTTTACCTTCCCGCTAGTAAGCGGTCCCTATTTATCTACTTGCACCCAGGGGTGCTTTCGAACTGCTAGGTTGGCAGGCGCTGGGACCGAACAGCGGGAGCGCACCCCGCCGCGGGGATTCAAACCGCCGACCTTTCGATCGGCAAGCCCTAGGCACTGAGGCTTTAACCCACAGCGCCACCCGCGTCCCTTAGTGTAGAAAATACGGAGATGGATGGGCCATTGGTTTGACTTGGAATAAGGCAGCCTCCAATGTTTCTGTGTATAAATTAGATACCTACAGAAGATATGTAGACCATCTCAGATACCCCCCAATCTACAAACCAAATCATTTAGAGGGAGTATATACCTTGTTTCCCTAAAAGTAAGACAGCGTATTATATTAATTTTTGCTCCCAAAGATGCACTAGGTCTTATTTTCAGGGGATGCCTTATTTTTCCATGAAGAAGAATACGGTACACAGTTATTGCCTAATTGTGAGTAAGCCAGACTCCGTCAGGGCAGAGCAAGCAGCAGGCGGCAGCTTGTCCTGGCAGTGGCGCAGGCTCTCTGATTTAAAGAGACCTCACACTACCTGAACAGCTCTGGCTGTGCTGCGGCCAATCAGTGAGCTGCGTGGCGGTGCCCGCTGCTACGGTCCACAGAAGTCAGATGCCTTACTGTAGTGGTTCTAGGGGTTGCTCATGCGTAAGCCGGTGCAAACACCTGGCTGGGTTGCCTAAGTGAACCTTTTCTGTCCGGACAGCCACTCACCCGTGGCTGTCTCAATCACTGGCAGAATCCGTCAGTGGGCGTTTCTTAAACTTCTTCCAGCAAAGAAGCTCTTTGACTCCTAGTCTCCTCCTACTCTCTCTGTGCGAAAGCCTTCTGCACAAGGAGGGCGTAGGCAGTGGAGGACCCCTACTCTCCCCGCTGGTCCCCGGCAAGGAGTCATGGGACCGTCTCACCGCTTCCCCCATCTGACCCCCTTCTCCACCGGTGCTATGCTGATTCTCTTCCCCAGAAGATGGGCTGCCTCTCCCAATCCCGGGACGCTCTCTGGAATCCCTCTGTATCTTGCTCTCTCCCTCCGGCACTGATGGCAGCTCCCTGACACTTACGGTAGCTTTGGGGGCCTTATATTCCAGGGAGGCCTTATGTTTGGGGGAGGCCTTATTATTGGGGGAGGTCTTATTTTCAGGGGATGCCTTATATTACAGCGAGAGGCAAAACTGGAAGTAGGTCTTATTTTGGGGGGATATCTTACTTCCGGGGAAAGATGGTAGATGTGCTTGCTATACCAACACCAGCTTTCACCATGGCTGAGCTGGTAGGGCTGATGAGAATTGCAGCCCCAAATATCTGGAGGATGTCAGGTTGGTAGAGGCTGATCTGCTTAGAGATTATTGGAGCTAAGCGGTTTATAAATTGTTTAAATAAAATAAACTGAATAAAAATAGGGAGAGGAAGGGAGGGGAGAGCAAGGAATAACTCTTTGTGACAGAGCTTCTGGGGGGGGAATAATACTAGATTAACAAAGATTAAGCTAAGCAAAATTCTGAATTCTTTAAATGAACTAAACTTTCTGGTTCAGTCTGCAGCATATTGGTTTGATCTATTTCTATAGCAAGAACACTCACAGGATCTACTTTGTTGGGCTCAGTGTGTGATACCGACAATCAGTTTTTAAATAAAAGATCATGAAGCTGTAGTGTTTCAAGCAACAAACTCTTCCTTGGTGATAAGCAATACAACAGCTGCTCTGTGAGCTCCATGGAGCTGTGTTGTTGTCAGGATATAAAGTTTAAAACAAACAAACAAAGTGATTTGATGTAAAATGTGCACTGTCTGATCGCTCTCATGTAGCTTTCATAACAGGAAGAGAGGCAGAAATTCAACCAGGGCAGTTTTCCTTCATGGAGATGAAGTGGTGAAAGCTTCATTTCTCACACATCTATTAAAAGCACATGTGGACAAGCCTGCTGAATCAGACAAAAGTCTAGCATCTTGCTTCCTATTGTGGCCATCCGAAAGTATCCTGGACACTCATAAGCATATCTTCAAGGCAATAGCCCCTTCAATGTCTGCTTCCCGCTATTGGTACATGTAAGTATAATGCATTGGAATATAGATACTCTATACAGGATACTCCAAATGAAATTGTTGTGTGGGTGTGAAATAAATAAGACGGTTGTTATAGATAATAGGCACGTATGAAAAATGCACAAGAGGCTCACCAGATAAAGAAATGTCAACCCTTCTTATAGCATTTCAATAAACCACCCAATAAGGCCCAATACCTCAAGGACTGCCTATCGCCATATGAACCAATCTGGACCGTGCAATTGTTATCTGAGGCCCTTCTCCATGTGCCCCTTCCACAGGAAGCCTGGAGGGTAGCAACCCAGAAACGGGCCTTTTCAACTGGTGGCTTCCCACTTGTGGAATTCTCTCCCCACGGATTCAGTGGGTGGGATGTTTTAGTCCTATATGTATGTATATATGTGTGTGTGTGTGTGTGTGTGTGTATCTATGAAGGAGTTTAATATTTTTTGTGTTTTGTTTTATGCTGGTTTTAATGTACGTGCAATTTATTTATTGTTCTAAGTTGCTTTCAGTTACCTCAGTATACAAAAAGTGACTAATAAGAAATAATAATGTTAACAATAGTGCAGGGATGTGCAACTGGGCTTCATACCTTGACATCTAGTGCATGTTTTACAGGACATTCAGACTGGCAAGCTTTCATGTTCCAGGTTCCACAAGTACTTTTATTGCAAGATGAAGCCTAAAGCTGCCTTTGATTTCTGTTTTGAATTGTAGAGCCGAAAGGAAGTCACCTTCCAAAATTATCAGAATCTTCGTAATGAGTTTTGCTAATGATCACAGAGAGAACATTCAACATCACCAGTACTTGACATGTACCTTACTTGCTATTTAATTCCAGTCTTTGATTTCTTATAGTGTTTGGTACTTAGAATGTAATGATAATAGCTTCTGACAACTATGCTGGATCTTTGACAGTATTTGATAGTTGATAGCCAATGATAATTGATTTGACACCTGCCATGTGATAGCTGACACTATTGAATACATAAGTGCATCTGATATTTGATGACTGATATTTGATACTTACAAGTCAAAGTGCAAGAAGATAAATAGGTACCGCTTCATCGGAAAGGTAAACAGCATTTCCGTGTGCTGCTCTGGTTCGCTAGAAGTGGCTTAGTCATGCTGGCCACATGACCTGGAAGCTGTACGCCGGCTCCCTCGGCCAATAAAACAAGATGAGCGCCACAACCCCAGAGTCATTCGTGACTGGACCTAACAGTCAGGGGTCCCTTTACCTATTTGACTTTCAGGGGTGAGTTTAGCCCATGCATTCAGATGCCAGATTTTTGAAATTTCATTTATGAAATGAATCAGGAAATACCTCAGAATACAAGGAAGATAAACCAAAATCACCAAAGGAAAAAAATGTGCCTAATAAAGCAGTTCTAGGCATGTTTACTCAGAAGTAAATTCCACCATGTTATCTGGGACTCACATCCATGTACTTGTTTATAAGATTGCTGCCATAGGACTCTTGGTGTCAAGAAATAAGTTATGGTCAAATTTCAAAGTCAGATTATGAATATTAACATGAAGATTAATTCCTCCATTGGAAGCTGGCTGAACAATAGTTAGAGCATTGGTCCATGAATCTCAGTACTGTTGACTTTGGCAGCGATTCACCAGGATGCCGGACAAATGCTAAGAATTGAGCCTGGAACCTTCTGCATGCAAAGCAGATGTTCTACCACAGAGCTATGACCCACCCTATTCTTCACAGAGTCTGATTTTTCTCAGTACTGTGTTTCAGCTTTGCTAATTTTTTAGCTTCAGAAACTCCACCTTTTCTAATTAAATTAAATGTAGGCATTGATAACATTTGTCTTAGCCACTATTCCCTGGTTCCTGCTCCACAACAATCATGCCTAATCAGTTTCCAACCCTAATCTACTTTCATCTGCCTAGTCCTTGCGCCTTTGCTTTGGAAATCCGATTCTGCATACTAGCAAGCTTGAGGCTTCTCAGTTCTCTGCAATGCATAGAACCTCACCTTCAAATTCTTTATTTTGGATGATAGGCCACATTTTCCCATCGCCTCGGAGAGATTGGTCCCTCTGGCAGGATTAACAAATGCAGCAGCTGGAGCTAAGTATAACAGGCCTGATTCCAACACCTATTAGACTTGATACAAACATTTACATTGGCCTCACTGGACACTGCATCATTGGTATTGGACAAATGTATTTTTACAAATGCTGCTCCATCCAAACTGCTTCAGCCCAGCAGCTTGCCCTCTCCTCAGGAGGAGCCCCATTGTTGGAGATTTGTTTATCTATCTGAGCTTTGATTTGCATCTTGGATGCACCCAGACAAAATAAATATATTTTCCACCCAACACAAACCTGCAAAGACAACACACATCATGGAACAAAGTCAGATTGTGTTAGGTTTTCCATGGTGCATGATTGAAACCATTTAGCTATATAGGTACCACTTAATTCGTTCTGGAGTTCAGTTCTTAACCTGAAACTGTTCTTAACCTGACATACCACTTTAGCTAATGGGGCCTCCCGCTGCCGCCGTGCCACTGCCGCATTATTTCTGTTCTCATCCTGAAGCAAAGTTCTTAACCCAAGGTACTATTTGTGGGTTAGTGGAGTCTGTAACCTGAAACATCTGTAACCTGAAGCGTCTGTAACCCGAGGTACCACTGTAGGTAATTGTTAAGATTTCATTTGTGTTTTCAACAGCCTTTCATTTCGAGGAGAGTTGCCAGGCACTCTTGACTGAGATATATATATATATATATATATATATATATATATATATACACACAGTGGTACCTCAGGTTACATACGCTTCAGGTTACAGACTCTGCTAACCCAGAAATATTACCTCGGGTTAGGAATTTTGCTTCAGGATGAGAACAGAAATTGTGCAGCAGCAGCACAGCGGCAGCGGGAGGCCCCATTAGCTAAAGTGGTGCTTCAGATTAAGAACAGTTTCAAGTTAAGAACGGACCTCCGGAACGAATTAAGTACTTAACCCGAGGTACCACTGTATATGGGGTTTGTGGAAGGGCTGGCAGATTGGTCAGTTAAGCAGCTTGCTAGCCATAAATAGGACTGCAGTGATCTGGCAGAACTTTCAGACAGTAGGAGCTGTTGTATAGTGGAAGAGACTCAGTCATTGAAGGTTTTAAAGCAGAGGTTGGATGGTCATCTGTCAATGATGCTTTAATTGTGATTCTTGCAGTGCAGGGGGTTGGACAAGATGTCCTTGGGGTCCCTTCCAATGCTACAATTCTATAAAGTGTAGGTGTCCGGGACTGGGTAGAGGAGGAGTGGTGGAGACCGCCTCCCCATCCTGACCCTTCCAGGGAGGAGGAAGTACAGTATAGATTTACAACAGTGGTTTGAGGGAGGTCACAGCTCAGAGGCAGATGAGGGAGAAAGTTGGGACATAATGGGAGAGGAAGAGGAGGAGGCAGAAACGGAGTGGCAGCTGGCTGACATGGTGTTATTAAAAAGCATCCCAGACCCTCCATCTCCCAGAACCCGGTGAGCCTTAAAAGTAGGAGAGCAAAGAGTTTGGAGACAGAGGACATGTAGCAGCACCCATAGAAGTGAGGAAGTGGGAGAGGCAGGGGTGGAGATTCACTCAGGACAATGCCATTATCCAAGGTGCTGGGTTCTACAGCCTCTCTCTGTAAATATTGAAATAAAAAAGGGTGATAAGGAACTTTTCCTCATCTTTATACTTTCCTGGGCAACCAGCCAGGAGCTGCTCACACATCCTGACAGTAGAGTAGTATGACCTGAGGGATTCCTTCAGTGACAACCTGCATATACTCCAGGAGTACAGCAGTTACAGGAGAGAACTTTATCACCAACAGCGCACATGGCGAGTGCCTCTCTTGGATCTTTTGATTCAAGAAAGATTCTGGGCTGTGGTCTCAGTGTCCCTGCTTAATCTATCTGCTGTTGCTTCCTTCAGCTATAAATCCTGGTGCCACAGTGAGTGGGGCATCAAGTAAGTGCCTGTCCAGAATCTCACAGCAGTAGTGCCTGACAAGAATAATGTCAGAGAGGGTACAATCTGCTCCAAAAAACCAACAACATATTCTACACAAGCTCCACCGATAATGGCAGCTGCATGGTAATATTGTTGGTTGGACTGAGGCTGTCATCCTTATGGTAGACAACAGGCTAATTGAAATCACTGCTAAATCAAGCCCTGTTGATTTCAGTTGGGATAATCTAAGCATGACTAAGTTTGGATCCCACCCCATAGTTCAATTCCATAATTCGTATTCGTTCTAAAGGGCTTTGCATAAGAGAACAAGCTGTTGACTTACACCCTCAAAAACCAGTCATTTTGTGAGGCTGCATAACACAGCATAAGGGAGTGCCCTCCAGATATTGTTGTTGGACTACAACTCCCATCAGCCTGAGAATGGTCAATGGTCAGGGCTGATGGGAGTTGCAGTTCAACATTAGAGAACACCATGTTGGCTATCCCACCATGGCAGATTTGTGCATATATGGTTTGACTTCATTCCCACAAGTGCACCCCATTGTCTCTCAAGACAGACAGAGGCAAACAAATATCATCATCTGAGAAGTTCAAGACATACCATAGATGACTCTCATTCCCCTTTTATCATTTATGAGCCAGGGATAAGCTCTCTAGATGTTGGACTACAACTCCCATCAGCCCCAGCCAGCATGGCCAGTGAACAGAGTTAAAGGAAGTTATAGTCCACTGTTGGCATGGACAGGTTCCCCATCCCTGTTTTAACCAGATTACTTTTCTTTCTTCATTTCCTCCATGCATACATTTCTTTCTTTCTCCAGCTAAAATAAAAATGCATTCATAAGCATAAGCTTATATTTCTTGCATGGAATATATAACATTAAAGATAAATTGGAATGTTGCTCTGGATTTTTCTTTTTCTTTTTTTAACACTTCACTTTTAAACAAATAAACAGTCCTTGGCACTATTTGCAGCAGAGCCTAGTGAATAATTCACAATGAATAATTGATTTGTTGAGTATAGCCAGTTTTTCGGCTTGTGTAATATCCATGAGCAGATGGAGACTGCATTGAATGTATTTGTTTTTCAAATTTGTATGATGGATTCCACCCCCTCCCTAATTTTCTACTCTAAGGGTTGATGGTGAAATTCAAAAGGTGTATTTGAATTGCACATCCATTTTCCATATAGTGAATGTGGATTTTCTTTGTGTTTCATGATTGGGTAGCTGCTGAAAATGTTGCAACTGAATGGTCACAAGTTTAACTCTGAATTCCCATCTTTGAAAGCACTCGTGATACATACTGCTGTAGTTTTATATAGTTATTTGTTGCATTAGATATTTGCAGAGAAAAGTAATAAATGAGGAACAAGGGCACTGTGGGGCTGAGGAAGTGGCACACTGAATGGTCCATGGCCCATGGGTTCAATGGAGGAGGGCATTCAAAAGTTAGACCCAATTAAGGACAAGGCAGGTCAAAGTGTGCCAATGCTTTGGCCTTTGCTGTAAACTCAAGCCCACGGTCTCATGCTCCCTGCCCCAGGTAATACAGTCCAAATTCCCACAAACTATCAGAACAGTATCAACTCCTTCTTAGCAAGTGCTCTCTCACCATCCTCCACTTCCTGGGTCATCTCCAATAACATCAGCTGAAGACACTAGGAGCTCAGGCCAGTCTCAAGAAGATTGGTCATTCAGCAATCGGGTCCTCCTAGCTTTTGGGACCTAAGGTACCTCAAACAACCCTTTCCCAAAACTATGAGGCTTGGGGAGTGATAGATCCTGTGGTCCTGTTTCTGGTCCCTCCTTAAAATACCCTATGGGTAACATCCAATATCTAGCTCCTCAGATATTCTCTCCCAAGAGGATGGGGTGATAAGGGAGGCCTGTTTTCAGAGAGTTTTGTACCTCTCTGTTGGCTGGGGAAGAAACTACAGTGGAAAAAAGAGATGGAGGTCCATTGAATCTCTGCTCTTCTCTTTAAAAAGTCAGTCTCCTTTCTCCTCTGATTATGACCTCTGAGCTACTTAAGTTCATAGGAGCCCATGTCCATTTATACATCTAAATTAGCATTTAATGCAGATTGGTGTCCTCTTTTGTCCTACTTTTGGTGATGTAGAAGTAGGAACCCTACACTGAAACACTGAATGGTTTTTCTTCTTTATTTTTATTTGTAAAAAACCTCTCAAAGATGCTCATCTTGGTCTTTTTCAGGACAGATGCAGATATTACATATAATATTTTTCCTCTGCAAGTTATTCCATTGTCCACAGTCAAGGGTTGTTTCCCAATATCTATATAAAATCTTCTGTGTTACAAGCAGAATCTATTATATATTTTTATTCTTGCCTTTACCTTAGGAATGCCACCTAAATGAAGAGAAGGTGGGGGATTCCATTTGTGGATTTCAGAGCTTAGGGACAGGCAGATTTATAGGTTCACTTAACCCAGGCATAGGCAAACTTGGCCCTCCAGATGGTTTGGGACTACAACTCCCATCATTCCTGACTAACAGGACCAGTGGTCAGGGATGATGGGAATTGTAGTCTCAAAACATCTGGAGGGATGAGTTTGCCTGTGCCTGACCTAACCTATAAATCCATACTGGTGTTTGTGTATTGTCAAATCCCCCTCCTCTTCCCACATGCACTGCAGATGCACACACACACACACATTCAGGCCTTACATGCAGCACGGTGTGGAATGAGTCCTCCCCAGTATTTTCAAGCATCCATGAAATGCTCTCAGGAGTTGGGAGGTCTTAAGTCATGCAATACAAGCCACAATCACTCCAGAAACATTAAACAGCACAAACCCTGAGTTTCTATGTCAGGTAGCTTTTGTGGGCAGGACGTTGGATCATACCATCCCCCAATACTCGGTTGATGACACAATCCTATACATATATACTCAGCAGTCCCTCCTATTTACTCTGATGGGACTTACTCCCAGATGAGCTGCAACTGAAAGTACTCATAGGATACTGCTTTCTTCTTTTGCAGAAGGTTTTCTCCTTCATGTAAGTTTCATGAGTTTAGCTCAGTGGTCTTGGCAAGCAGATGTTTATCTTTATGACCTCTGTTTAGGTATATGAAAATAGCCCTTTAGTCATCTTTCCTCTAAGCCGAACATATCCAGTTACTCTTCAACCCCTCCTTGTCATATCTATGGATCACATTGATCCATTTGTTTATCTTTGATGCTCTACCTTGAAGGCAATCTGGCTTGTCTATGTCCTTCATAGAGTACGTACAGCAATTAAAATGGGATACACTATTCTCATTGTGACCCAGAATAGAGCATCGCTAAACTGCACAGCCCCTTCCTGTATGATCGTGTTCATGCAATGCAGAATGTCATTTTCCCTTTGCTAGCTGCAGAAATGGGTGTGTAGGGAGGAAAGGGGGGGGGAGAGACTTAGAATAGATGCCAAAGGCTGCTACAAAACATGAACAGTAACCAAACAGTGTAGCAATAAAAAGTTAATCAGATTTTTAAAATCCTTTAGGTTTTAATGAACAGCCTCAACTACCCCCAATCAAAGTTAATGAGAATTTTCCTTTGACTTCACTGGATGCCAGGCTCTAATACCGCCCACAAGATGAAAAATCTGTGAAGTAAAGGAGCTATGAAAAGCTCACAAACCATCAGTGCTTGGGCTGAGATTTCTTAGGAAGGAGCTGCGTTAATCTATATTTGTTAGTGAAGCTGCTTTACAAATGAACAACTCTGAAGGTCTGCTGCCTTCTTCATCTACTTTTCTTCTGCTAGATTACAAAGACTCATCAGTGTCTTTTCTGAGACAAACTTTTTCTGTTCTGTTTGGAAGGAAAAGGGACCACTTCCTGAATATGTCAATAATTAACCATTCTCCCTGTTACACGACTTTCTCCTATTATTTTCATTCCATCCGTCTATCTACTCTGACATCACAATGGGATTTTGCAGTGGAGTCAAAGCATTATCTCTGCCTTCCATTGGCTTAGCTGCACTGATGTCACAGAATACAGAATTGAAATGAATTTCAACCATCCTCACTATTGTCATTTGGTAGTTTTCATAGCAAATACTCTCTGCTTGTTGAAATGTTTGCTGAATTTAGATGAATGTTGGAACTTTGACATCAGCAAGTAGCACCCAAAGATTTTGGAGCAGTAGTAATATTTCACATTGGAACGAAGAAGCAGTGGAAGACCTTGGGCTTTCAGATTTCAGTGGTGGCCTGTGAGCTGCCAACATTCAATGCCCCCCACCTCTCACTTTCTGTTGTTTGCCATTGTTGTGGTGCCCCCTGAGGTGCCATCCCAATGAGCTCCCCTAAATCTGCCTCTGAAAGAAGTCTACCCTATATAAGGTCAGACAGAAATAACTACATTGGAATCTCAAAATGACTAATCTGTTCCCAAAATCCTGAGCAAAGAGGTGTGTCTTGACTACCTGACAAAAAGAGCACAATGAAGTACTAGATGCACCTCCAAGGGGAGGAACTTCCATAGCTGGGGTGAAGAATCGAGGAAAATACCCTCTCATGTTCCACTGCTCCTTGGACTTTGATGGGTGGTAGCATCTTCAGCAGGGCCTTCCTCATGCAAATTTCATTTTTGTGCATTATATTGGTGTTCTGGTAAGATGAAATGCAACTTGTAGTTTGAACTCTGTTGAACAAATCACATTCATTATGCACAAAAATCAGGTCAGCTTAGACTAGATACTGAATTCATATATGTCTAGAAATTTTGTTTTGTTTCTAAAGGAAGCCCATGTGAAATCAATGCTGAAATTTGTATATATGTTTCACTAGTGAACCAATTAAGTGGTTCACTGCTATTATGTAGAAAAAAATTGGTTCAAGAGAAAGTCAGTTGCCTTGAGGGGGTGGTGGAAACCTTTGAATTAACAAGCATAAATCTATGGCAATTATATATAATGGGCTTTCAAATGACCAGATGGATTAGATCGGTAGAGTGGTTTTGGAGTCATTTTACGTATTTTGAGCAAAAATGGGCTCTGTGAAACTTTTCTGTGCTCTTTGTGGACAATGAAACTGGGGTGTCTGCATCCCAAATAAGAAATGAAATTTTCAAAAAAAAATCTGAGAATATATTCTCAGAAATTTCAGCTCATTACATGTAGGACAAAACAATATTGTTAGTTCGTACTGAATGAAGCAATGAGTTATGATAGAAGGAATGGAGTGAATAGAAACTAATCCCATTGCTTCTTTCAACAATATCAAAATAATATTAAACACTATTAAAATGGGATAGACAGATGGGCCAGACATTCATGGGGAGGCCATTCTACAGAATTGATTTATGAAAAAAAGGCAGAAAGACTGGTCACATGCAAGAGACATATGCAAGAATGGGTTCAAAGTCAGATCTTTGAGGAACAGGGAATGGTTTCTGATATTCCAGAGAGGAGTTTCAGGAAGGGAAGCACAAATGAGTTGCGCTTCCTCTTACTGTGCTTCTGATATTTTGTTTCAAAAGTAATTTGCGTGGGGAGAAAGCTCAAGCTGTTTCTCCTTCTGGAGCTTCTGCCTTCCACCCCATGCCAATTTCGTTTTGAGTATAATGTTGGATGCATGGGGAGAAGAAGTGTAACATGCAGTTCTTCTTTAGAACATCAGAAGCCACCCTCCATCCTTCACTGCTCTTCAGTCTGAAACTTGCCTTGCTTTGTCTTTCTCCTTCTTACACATTAGAAAGAATACCAATTCTCCACACCACAATTTGAGTTAGAAGCACCTCTGTGGTGCTATACTAGGTGATCTGGTAAAATCCAAGTGTGGTTGTATCACCAACATTTCCCTTTTCCAGAAACACAGCTAACATCACTTAAAGGAAAGCACATTAGTCTGTACAGTTTACAATCGATGAATGCACATCTCATTTGTCATTTCTCACATCTCATTTTGGTTCAGTTGGCTCAAAGTTGAACCTGGTTTCCTTCCATCAAATGGTTTCTAATATACTAAAGTCTTTATAGTAGCACTTTACAGTCCACAGGTATTTTAAATTTCTTTGCTACTGGGCCTCAACATGTCACAGATCATGTAACTTTATTTAATGGTGACTATATGTTTCTGCATGTGCTGTAGGGAGAAGTGAGGGGCAGATAGGGCTCATCAACTTGGGAAGGTAGACGATCTAGGATAGTGTTTCTCAACCTGTGGGTCCCCAGCTGTTGTTGGACTACAACTCCCATCATTTCTAGCCAGCATGACCAGTGGTCAGGGATGATGGGAGTTGTAGTCCAACAACATCTGGGGACCCACAGGTTGAGAACTGCTGATCTAGGAGAATGAAATCTCTGATCCTAAATCCCCACTGCCTTGTTGGATATCTTCAAGAGAAGAAAAGGCTAAGGAGTAAACCCTACACAAATCTGGAGTGGAATCCCTAAGACAGTTGGATGGCACCTTGTACGGGCTCCTTCTGGCAACTCCTGCAGTCAAGCTGGTGCCAAACGTATTCCTCTGATTTCCTTTGGACCACATCAGCAAGACCGGGAGAGAAATCTTATCAGCTGGGCAGCTCAAGACCTCCATGCACACAGCCCAGGCTTGTGCCCTGGGGAAGTGACTTGGGTGCTGCCAATGTAGCAGTTTGACAGCACCCCCAGAGGCATACTCCATTTTCTCTTGAGACAGACGGATCCTGAACACATACTCCAATGAAACCAATGGGACTTGTAAGTGTGGAAATGAATGCAAGATCGAAGCCATGAAGATATTTGGATCAGCCACTGATGCAGTAATTCCTCTGTGTGTTTTTCCCCCCTTCTGAAGCCTTCATTCACCTTTAGGTATGACACTGTTTGATAATATATCATTTATTTCAAAGCTACAAGTATTCAGGAAGTGTATGTGCCATGCCAAAGACATCATTAATTTATTTCCCATCATTATAGTGTAGTTCCCTTGTTCTCCTCTTGTTTGTGTAATTCTAAAACACTTTGCCATTCATTTAATTTCTTGGACAAGATCCAATTTGACTTTTAGCAAGCCTGTTCCTACTCTTACATTTTCTGCTTTCAGGACAAAAGCATATTATGGGTCTGTTTTCCACAGACTCTTTGCTTTGTTGCTATATTCTCTGTATGATAATTATGATTATTACCCAGATCACGCTGTAATTATCTTTCCCCATCTTAAAAACAAGAATCAGTACTTACTACTGACCTATCTAGTAAAGTTATTTGAAGGATGACGTGTGTGCCTTGAACACTCAAAATACCAAATATGCAGCAGATGAAGATTCCCCCCCATACTGTAGAAACAAAGCTAAATTTATATAACCTAGTGTGCCGTAGGTAAATGAAAATTCAAATGTCTTCCATGATTAATGCTATGTTTCCTCTTTTCTAACAACCTTTGGTACAAACCGAATCAAATGGACTCATCACCTGTCCCTCACCTGTCTCAATGCCTGCTTTAGTCAGCTGTCAATTAACTTTTGCAATCTGCAGCCAAACATGATTAGCAGAACCAGGCCAGGGCATCTAGGCCACAAACTGTGCTGCTCAGCAGCAGCAGGTGGGCAGGTGGGCCAGCAGCACTTACCTGACTTCCTAGCAGTGAAGTCACTGCTGCTTACTGGGAGGGAGACTGGGAGGGGCAAGGTGGCAGGGAGTTCGTTGCTTTGCTAATGCAGTGGCTGGAGCACTGCACTGAAATGCATACGGTGAGATAAAATATGTACAGTGGCAGAAGGCCCCATTAGCTAAAGTGGTACCTCAGGTTAAGAACAGTTTCAGGTTAAGAATGGACCTCCGGAACAAATTAAGTAACTATAGATACCACTGTATTTAAATTCTTATCCAAACACAAAATTGTAGAGTTGTTTTTTTAAAAATAAAAATGACAGATTAATGAAGAAATAGGAAAAACATATGAAATTGACACAGACCTGAAAATGACTCAACCATCAATTCCTAAATTCTCTTGTGCTTCATCGTTCCTTTCTGAAATGAAGTGGGGACCACTTCCTGACATGGCAGAGGATATAGCTTTATTTGAACCTTCATCCCTCATCTTCATCCCTCTCTTCTTCCTCTACCCATGTTCTTACCCCTCCCTGCCCTCCCTCTATTTTGCTTCCTACAGCACAGTTTCTAAATGCCAATGCACCAGCGTGGCTGACTGAAAAGGAATCCGGCTTTATTTCATGCCATTTCGTTAGTCCAGGATTCTGCACTCAGCAGCTTTTCGTAGCAGGATCCCTTGGAGTACTCTAAAAGTCGACAGCCAGTGTGTGAAAAGTCTCGGCTCAGGCCTACCCTAGGGGCAGGCAGGATGGACCGAACACCTGCTACAAGGTTCCTCCTTCCAAAGGATCCCGACACAAAGGAGCACTTGGCTCGCCAAAGTGAATTCTGTAGGCTGGGCTCAGGCACATTGCAGCGGCACACTTCTATAATACAAGCATTTTGGCAGGTACATGGACAGCAGGGTGTTTTCATGCCAGAACTGAGGCACATTGGCAGGATTGGATTTGGGGGTGCTCTGGACTGGAATAGCAAGGAGGGGTGCGAGTCAGAGGAACTGGCAAAAGTGAAAGGTAGGGGACTGGGAAAACAGATGGTGCTGGTATCAGCCCCTATTAGATCATGGAGATAATGGCTTTCAGCCCCCTTGTTTTTCTTATTTTCCATCATGTTCATTTATCTCCTCCAAGCTGGCACCAATCATCCAAACTGGCAGTTTCAGGCAGACACATTCCCACAGTATCTCTATGCATTGGCTTCTGTGCAGAAAACACACACACAAAACAACTTCGGTACGGTCTGGAGCCCTTCCCCAGCTTCTCCTAGGCTTCTTCCTTATGTATCCTCCTTCATGCGCGTGCACACACACACACACACAGCGCCTTGGCTGCATGTGCCAGGCTGCTTCACAAAAGTATAGACACAGAAAAACCCTTTAAACACACACACACACATACACACAGCCGAGTTGTCTGGGGAGCTGCAATGCTGGCTGGCTCATTTCCCCCCTCCCTCTCCCTTTTATTTCCCCTCACCCCAAGTGGATTGCGTCGCAGTCCTGGAACAAACCCGACAAGGTCACACTGTTTGATTCCGATGTCAGTTTCAATTACGCCGCAGCTTTTATAACCAAATCAAAATACAAAAGGCTAAAAAAGAGAGACAGTGAGAAGACGAAGCAGGATCCAGCTGCAGGCTGGGAAATGACATTTCAATTTGTCAATTGATCCATCCCCCCCCCCCCTTTTGAGGGTTCCCCCCCACCTTTTCCTCCTCTTTTCTTTTCTGCCCGGGTAGTTAATTACCATGTTTACATTGTAGATAACCAAGAAGGGGACATGGGCCCTTTGCCAGTGGGCATGCACAAGTGTGGCTGCTCCCTATATGCTTTAAGTCTTTGGGATTGTTGTACTAGTATTTCTAGATATATAAGGGCTTCTTTTATAAACACATGCACATAAAATAAACAACGAGAGCATCTACTGTTGCTGCCCACATACCCAGACTGGCAATAGCTAGATAAAATCAACACCATATAATTTTTTGCTGGATGGACTGAGGCCTTTTGACTTCATCAATCCTAATGTGAATCGTGGATTTTGATTTCTCTTGCCTTTAAATTCCCTTTTAACTAAAGCAAATTTAAATAAAGTCAATACACTTTAAAAAATAATGCTATTCAAGGGCATTTTATAGGTAGATCTCCCATGGCAACAGCATAAAATGTAGGCAATATTTGCGTAGATATTTTTTATGTATTGGACATTACGCAGAAGAGACAGGCCAAAAGCTTAAGACATTGAGGCCAAGGCAGGCTGAAAAGGCAGACTGGATACAGTGGTACCTTGGTAGTCAAACGGCTTAGCTCCCAAACACTGCAAACCCAGGAGTGAGTGTTCTGGTTTGCAAATATTTTTTGGAAGCTGAACATCCATCACAGCTTCTGTGGCTTCTGACTGAGTGCAGGAAGCTCCTGCAGCTAATCGGAAGCTGTGTCTTGGTTTTTGAACTATTTACTGAATCAAACGGACTCCCGGAATGGGTTAAATTTGAGAACCAAGATACCACTGTACTTGAAACTGGATTATTGTAACAATGGAGGCAGCAATTAGGAATGAGGACAGAGGAGGAGGAGGAGGAGGAGGAGGAGTAAGGCGAAGGTGGTCTGTAGCTAGAAAGAAAAGACATTGAGCTTCTTTGAGCAGCAAGGAAGCCTGTCTGGAGAATGGCCGTGGTTCAGTGGTAGAGCACCTGCTTTCCAAAAGTTCCAGGTTCAATTCCTGATGTCTCCAGATAGGCCTGGGAGTGACTGTAGTTGGAAACCTTGGAGAATGCAATGTTCATTGCTCTATTCAAAGGTTAGAGAGATTCATAGGCATCTGTACATGCATCAGCATCCGAATGCATTGGCTGGTGAAGGGTCATAGCTCAGTGGTGGAACATTCACTTTGCTTGCAGAAAGCCTCCGGTTCAATTCCTGACAGGTCTGAAGAGACCTTGGTCTGAACCCATGAAGCAATGATGCCAGTGAGTATAGACAATTGTGAGCCAGATGCATGACTTGGTATAAGGCAGCATCCTATGTCCCTAGCAAAGTCAAGAAAGTATCACTTGACTTGCTGCGGCCAAATGGTGTAACAAAGCTTCCTTACAAGTGCCCCAGTATCCCTCCATTTATTTCCATTGGGCACAGCTGTGTGGTAAGGGACAAGCTGAATTCTAACATGCACCCACTATCCTTCAGTTCATGGGTTCAAAATGTCCTGCAGGCCTGATACCCAGAGCTTGGCAAATAATTGGGCTGAGGTCATTTGGAAACCAAACTGAGCTATGGTTTTGATTGTTTCTAAGTCTGAAGAGCTGGATGCCTCGTTACAACATGTTTCAGAATACTGAACTCCCCATAAATGAAATGGCACAGAAGTTCTTTAACCATGAGGAACAGAGCAAAGCAGGGGGTTGCTTATCCAATCAACTAGCTGTAATGTGAAGACTGTGGTTCAGGCATCACCCCGATGTGCACAGATGAAGCTCAGCTCACGTCAACAGTTATATGACAGGCATGAATTTGCGTGTATACATTTTCAGTCCTTTAGAATTAATGTATTATTCCCCCAGTCTTCCTTTATCTTTGCCAATCTTATGTGGACTTATTTCTTTAATAAGTACTTCTCTCTCTCTCTCTCTCTCTCTCTCCCTCTCTCTCTCATAAAAGCATAAAATCCTTAATTCTTTTCAAGTGCTTTACTTATGTCAACCAAGGGGGGAAAAAGAAAGGCATTGTTATCTTGACTTTAATGCTTGAGTGGAGCTATAATGGGCATGATCAAAAGAATGTAGGTAGCAAACTCTACGGAGGCTATCACCAGGACTTCCTGCTGTTGAGCACAGGATGAAGGGTTAGTCTGACAATAGCAGGTGGCCATATTCAGGTGCGGAACTGTGTGGTGACTGTTTGCTTTTTCATTTTATTATTTATTATATGGATGCAGTGTATCAAGACGTTGTCAAGAATAGCTGTATTTGTAGGTTATGACAGTGTGTGTGTGATCTGCAACAAAATGTTACATCCTCAGCTCCTCAAAGTAAGTGAGTGCACCTGTTCAGAGTTCCCCATCAGGACATTCCCATTCTACCTCCCAGGTTTTTGTTTACATCCGGCACTCCACATTCCACGATTACTGAGCATGCTCCCTGCTCATTCAGGTGTGGAGTTTTTTTTTTTTTTTTTTTTGGGGGGGGGAATAACTTTTGGTTTCAAAATATTATTTATTTATTACTTCTGCAAGCCTTATGCACTCCTCCCAGCATGCTGATGCCTACCTCTTTTTTCTCAGTGTGTCCACTTTGGCTCCATATCCGTTGGCCCTCGCCACTTGAGTTTGCCATTAGAAGGAAGGATTCTTAGCATATGGAGAGAACCAATGGAGCTAAAGACCCAAAGACAGCTAATGTTGATAAAGACTTTGGGCTCTTTCACACTTCTGCTTGCCCCATGCCTAGAAAGCACAGGTAAGAGAGGTTTTCTGCTTGTCCAAGCCATTTTTTGTTTGTTCCACCACTTTCTCTGGGAAAACCTACTGTTTACTACTGAATCAGAACAAACATCCATCTGCCAAAAAAACCCCTGACTGGTGTTCGTTCTGATTCAGTGGCAAAGAGTGGGTTTTCTCAGGATAAAATAGTAGAACAAGTAAGAGTGTGGATGAGCCCTATGACTACAGCCCTATGCACATATTCACTGGTAAATGAAACCCAATGAACAGTGGAGCTTGCTTCTGAATAATAAAGAAATCACTGGATTATGAAGCATGTTGCATAGACTTCAATAGAATTTAGCCAATGGCTAACTTTACTTGGGTTGGGGCCAGAGATGAGACAAAAAGACAAGGAAACCTATCAAAGCTGTAATATACTGTAACTAACTCCAAGTACTCATAGATAAGCATTATGACAGCTCAAAACAGGGTTGGCAGGGTTGGCTAGGTTTTACTGGTCCTTTCTGAAAACAATACACCAAAAATTAAGTGATAATTTCCCTCACATTAATCCCACTGGCATTTGATCTGTACAGCGGCAATTCTCATATAAGCCTCCCTCCTACCTCCATAGAAAAGATGTGGCCATTTCACATAACCTCTAAGGTGAAATTACCAAGGAGTATATCACAGATGCACTACACATCTACAGAATGACCAATTGTTAACAAAATTCTTGAGGGACCTGTAACCACTGAATAGACAGCTATTCATACATCCCCTCTCTAGTGCCATAACCATTGAGTAGTTTGTTACCTACACAGGACACAGCTAGACAAACAGAAATGGAAAAACTGTTTCTCAAAAAATCCTGCCAGCTATATGCAGTTATAGATATACATTTAAAAAGGAACAGTTGGAAATGACCCATAGCCCATTCCATTTCTCCCCTCTCTTTTGACAAGATGAATGTAATTGCTTAGGGATGTTGTCAGTGCCTGGTATTTCTGAGCAGCTGCTGAGGACCTAGTATCCTTTCAGGGCCTACTTCTGATGCCTGCTCTGGATTCCTTAAAAAAAAAAATGGAGCTCAGTGCTCTAAGCAGCACCTGACAGATGGGTCTGGCTACCATTCTGATGTATCACAATGCCCCTGAAGGAGTACCATTCTGGGATATTGTGCTGACCATTACCTACCCAATACAGTGGTACCTCAGGTTAAGTACTTAATTTGTTCCGGAGGTCCGTACTTAACCTGAAACTGTTCTTAACCTGAAGCACCACTTTAGCTAATGGGGCATCCCACTGCTGCCATGCCGCCGGAGCACAATTTCTGTTCTCATCCTGAAGCAAAGTTCTTAACCTGAAGCACTTTTTCTGGGTTAGAGGAGTCTGTAACCTGAAGCGTATATAACCTGAAGCATATGTAACCTGAGGTACCACTGTACAGTCGTACCTCGGAAGTTGAACGGAATCCGTTCCGGAAGTCCGTTTGACTTCCAAAATGTTTGGAAACCAAGGAACGGGTTCCAAATGGCTGCAGGAAACTCTTGCAGCCAATCAGAAGCCGTGGAACATGTGTCAGACGTTCAGGTTCCAAAGAACGTTCACAAACCAGAACACTCACTTCTGGGTTTGCAGCATTCGGGAGCCAAAATGTTCGAGTCACAAGATGTTCGATTTCCAAGGTACAACTGTATTGTTCAGGTAACTTCCTCAGGACCCACTTGAGTGACTTTGTCCAGGGCCCAGCCAACCCTGGAGCCTGCCTTGGTAATGCTGTCTGGTATGAGAAAAACACACTCCTACAGGTTTCTTCACATGCTGTTCGGGTTACCTTGCTCCTCTTCAACATTCCATAATTTGATCCGATAACAAGAGACCAAAGAGATGGGGGTAATTGAGTAGTTCAAAAGAGGAAAGGAAACTTTTGGCGGCCGGTTTGAACTTCCAAGCCTCTTTGTTGTTCACCCACCACTGGTAATCACAGACTTTCATACTGCCTCAAAAGTCACAGCCAGTCTCTTCAGCCCTTCAACCCTATCAGCAAAGACCCCCCATTTTAAAATGAAATGTTTCTCTTGGCTTATCACCTTGTACAATTTCCATTAGTCTGAAGTGGTACAATTGCAAGCCTGTTACAAATAATAGAGAACAATGTTTTCTATGCTCATGCAGGAACTCTAACCAATTGAAGATCTCCTAAAGAGAGAAAAAAAATGAAAGAAAGGAAAGAAAAGAGGGGAGAAAAGAAAAAAAAAGGTGGGGGAAACACCCAGATTCTTCCTTAGATTTCCAGATTCAGTTAAAGAAAGAAAAGAAGACAACTGCTGGCTTCAACTTCCGCTAGAATAATGGCTTAACTCATCTCTCAGAACACTTCAAACCATTTTGCAAGAATCTATTATCTGAGTCTTATGACTCAAACGGTGAAGTAGGTCCCTTTAATTATTTCTGTTATAGAAATGCACACAAAGGGGAAGCAGGTTGCCCTAGGCTAGATTTAGCATTGCCTAGACTGCACTGCTACGTGGGATCCTGAAGCCCTGGATACCATTAGGTTAATCCTGTATGATAAAAGTGAATTAATTTATCCAATTGTGGTTCCTGATGTGGCTCTACGTCCACACACAAGGAAGATGGTGGAATTAGCAGGCTTGAGCAGCAATGGTTTTAGGGTGGCATGACTGGTGTGAGGGCACTGGATGCCATGCTGCAGGGAGTGCCACAACAATGCTGTAGAATGGAGCATGAGACCTGGGGTGTGTGGTGTGGGCCAAATACTTGCGTTGCACAGGGCACTGCTGAAATTCGAGAGCCCCAAATCCACCAGTGGCTTGAGTGTGGGGAGGAAAAAAGATTTTCAAAAGGAGGAGAAAGCCCTAAGAAGGATGGGAAGCCTTACCTATGGTGTGGTGTAGTGGTTGAGAGTGGTAGTCTTGTAATCTGGGGAACCGGGTTTGCGTCTCCGCTCCTCCACATGCAGCTGCTGGGTGACCTTGGGCCAGTCACACTTCCTTGAAGTCTCTCAGCCCCACTCACCTCACAGAGTGTTTGTTGTGGGGGAGGAAGGGAAAGGAGAATGTTAGCCGCTTTGAGACTCCTTAAAGGGAGTGAAAGGCGGGATATCAAATCCAAATTCCTCTTCTTCTTCTAAGGGAACCTAGGAAGGATGGCAGCACATGCTCAGGAATGTGAGAGGGAAAAAAACTCCTAACCAGAAATGCGGGTGAGGGGAAATGGAATGGAGTATTCTGAAAGAAAGTGTGTCTGGGTGGGTGGAAAACTGAACAGGAGCACTCTACACTGCAGCATTTTGAGGAAGGTCCAGGCTAGGTGAATCTGGATTGGTCTGAAAAGAAGACTCAGTTTCCCCAGTCTCCTGCTCATCTCCCTGTCTGTTCTTCCTGCTTCACAAGCAACCACCTCCCAAAAACCAATAACCTTTGCAAACCAAAGTAAGTTGCTGGTAACCAATGGGGAAAAGGTTCAATCACATGCATGTCAGAAACATCATTTCAAGTCCTTGAATTATTGGTCAGCTGGGCAGGCTAGCAATTAGGACTAATGACCCATCTGTGAGCGAGTGAGACAGCGAATGTACCTGTCAACTATCATTTTCCTTATGCAATGGAGGGAGTTGTTTGCAAGTCTCACACAGCCTCTGTTGTGATGGAGCCTCTGACAAACCTTCCCCCTCAGCAGTTAACAAAAGCACCCCAAAAAGGGATTGAGCTAGTGACCAAAATTTTGCACGCTGACACACTACATTATCACCAAACCTGAAATGTGGTTTTGTTGCTTCAGGTTTTCTCTCCTGTCCTAACCTTCAGAAGCAAGATGAACACTGTCATTCTCTCCAGTCTCTGATTACATTTTGCGTCAAATATTCTCCTCAGAGTCCTCAAGGAGCATAACTGACAGTGTGTGCCTCACAAAGGCAGTTCCGATAGCAAGTCAACCTTTGCGGCTGTGCAGGTGACATGTGTATGGCTCTCATAAAGTCAAAGTGCTTTCCAAGTGCAAGCACAAGTTTTACAGTGGGATCTTGGGGTGGCTTCTCAGTCCCTGATATCTGGCGGTGAGTGTGAGGACAGGCGGCTGAGGCTGCAGTAGCCCTAGGAACTGGAAGGAGGAAGCACTTATGAAGGAGGCCGTTTTGAAATGCAGCTGGCAAGGTTAGATAGCAACTACCAAGTGACTATAAAGAAAGATTTATAAGCAATGACAGTTTCGACTAATGCTGAACAAGGAGCTACAGTGCAGCAAGGGACACACTTTTAAGCATAAATCTGTGTAAAATCTCTTTCCACATTATAAAGTGAATTTCTAGATGCTTCCTGGCCTTCTTTTACTTGGTTTCCTAATGCTGATATAGGTAAAAGTAAAGATAAAGGTAAAGGACCCCTGGACAGTTAAGTCCAGTCAAAGGCGACTATGGGGTTGTGGTGTTCATCTCGCTTTCAGACCGAGGGAACTGGTGTTTGTCCACAGACAGGTTTCCGGGTCATGCAGCCAGCATGACTAAACCACTTCTGGTGCAATAGAACACAGTGACGGAAACCAGAGCACACGGAAATGCCGTTTACCTTCCCGCCACAGCGGTACCTATTTATCTACTTGCACTGGTGTGCTTTCGAACTGCTAGGTTGGCAGGAGCTGGGACAGAGCAATGGGAGCTCACTCCATTGTGAGGATTTGAACCTCCAACCTTCCAATCGGCAAGCCCCAGAGGCTCAGTGGTTTAGACCACAGCGCCACCCACGTCCCTTAATGTTGATATAAGACAGAATATCACAACAGTGCAGGAGAGCCCTAATCCCACCCCATGGAAGCATGGAACCATTCCTCATATTACAAAGTGAGATTTGCTCGGAACTTTGATGAGGTTCTGCAAACAAACAAAGTATTGCGGGCCTGAGACCCAAAAGGATTAAGGGCAGGTGTACTGCAACAGCTGGATGACATTGGAGAAGGCTGAGCAGGGATATACTTTGAACGTTCAAATTTCAGTGGTGCCCTGTGTGAGACCAGCTTTTGGCAACCCACTGCCTCTCTACACCATCGTTGCAACATCCTGCAGAGCCCCCTTTGATTCGGCATCCTGTGCAGAGAAACCAGTTACACTGCCCTAAATCTACCTCTGGTGCTGAGTTAGCTGTATGGGCTGAGTGTGGACTGGGAGGGAACTTGCTTTCTGAGGTTCTAGTTTTGTGTTTTTGTTTTTTGCTTTTTACTTTCAGATAGCTTTTTATTAAAAGAAAAAGAAAAAGTGAAGGAGTAGTTGAAAATTGTTAAAACCATGTTTTACGAGTGATCATCAAAGAAGAAAAGAAGAAGAATTCCTACCAAGTGATAGATTCCATGGGAACACTGAAGGATTAGACCATCTGACTCTCCTACACATGTGACAAAGACCTGAAACTAAGTGCCACAAAGATGCCTATCCTATGAAAAATCTAATACTCCTTTCCCCACAATTCTCCATATACCATCCCATGACCATAACAGAACTAGGGGAGAAGTTATTTTGGTCTGCATTTTAAAGCAAACTGACCTAGTTCACACCTCCTGAATGAAAACATGCATCAGAATATAATCATCCTTCAGATTTCACACTTCCTCATATTTTTGGCATACAGTCTGCAGCCCCCCAAAAGTACCAAACCGCATTTTAAAATGCATATTTTAGGAAAAAGCGCATTCAGAAATTCATACACTAAAACAAACCATGAATTTAAATGCACCTTTTGAACTAAAATGAATATACCACTGAAATACAAACTTTCAGACATACAATTGTTTTAAAGAGGCAGATTAATGAGGAAACAGGATGGAACAGACTTCTGAACAAACACATCCACAATTAGTACAGACTGGAAATAGACTCATCCACCCATCCATAGACCATGATAAATTTTGAATATAATAGATTCAATGGCTGAGAGATAAGTGGTCAAGGAGATACCAACAAGTGCTCCTCAATATATCTATCCTGTACCCCAGAAGGCTAAAACTCAGTGATATAGCTTTTTTATAATAATAAAAAAATATATCCTTGACATTTCATAAGGATTCAGCAGAGTTATCTTATCCAGCAGTTTCTATCAGATATCTTCAGTTATCTGTCAGCTACTCCATCATGAAATATCAGTGTGGGCAAATACACACTGAGATGTATCAATAAATACCCTTAAAAAACAACAACAATATATGCACTGAGTCACCAACTGAAGGCCTAGTGCCAGATCAAACAAGAGAAAGGCTGCCAGCTAGCCTACTGACCTCAGGAAGTTGGCTATGAGCCTACTGCAGCAGTAACCCATCTAATGTTTCACCAAACCTACAAATCTTCGTTAGGAAGTGATCGTGTATGACTGGGAGTCAGGGAGTGGGGATATTTGACAGCATTCACTGGAGATGATATTCCAGCGTGTGGGTCAGGATCAACTCATCAATCTAGTTGCCAACCATGGACATTGCAAGCACACCCATACAGAAGACGAGCAACCAAAGCTTGGGAGGAGGCTGTATTTATTCAAAATATAACGAACTGGAGGCTCTGCAAACAATAAATCAACCTTATTAAACAAATCCAAATATAGGTCTGGTCATGTTTGTCAGCTCATCTTCTGACCCCATAGGAGAGGACTGGAAGGAATTCTTCCTCCTTGCTATGAGAACCTTGAGTGTGTGAACTTGAAAAGCACACTTTGTAGCTTGAGTTGGGTGGAGTGGGTTCTGCCTATTTTCTGCAGCATTGGGGAACATAGGAGTCATTATACGGAACCTTATATATGGAACCTTTTAAAATAGCCCCCCACACCCCAATGATCAACATTGGGATGCTCGTTTTTTGGTCCTGAGCTCTTGCGGGAGCCAGCTGACTCTCAGAAGAGCATGAGACCAAGGAATAGGCATCTTTCGATCCGGTGCTCTGGTGTGAACCAGCTGATTCATGCGAAAGCATGAGACCAAAAAAAAAGAATGTTTTGGGCACTCTGGGCACTCTGCCCCCCTCTGATTTTATCTTCTCAACCATCTCCAAAGGCAGGTTACAGTGAGTGAGTTTGGATTTGATCCCACATTTCCCCAGTCCTACTCTGACATTCTAACCACTGTACCATATTGGCTCTATACTCAAGTTCCCTGTGGAACGGGGTTGCAGAAGGGCCCTCTGATAAAACTAAGCCCAGTGTATAGATATCAATGCCATCCCTTTCCAGCAATAAAGGGGCACCTCCTTTTCTGCATTGCACAAGTATTTATTGTGTACACTGACTTCAGCTCAAATAGTGGGTACTCAGCATGTTTACAAAGCAAACCTACAACAGCTCAGCCAAAAGGTGCAAGGATTTTCTTTTCAGAAACTAGCATTATCCCAATGCAAACAACCCAGGACTTTATAAATTGGAATTTTTAATTAGAATCTCTGAAATGTCATGGGCAGTGCCACACATTTAAATTAAAAATAATAATAACCTTGATCCTCTCACATCCAGTGAAATCACTCCAACGATGGTATCTCAAGTGGTCTTCCATTCCATTCCCTGAGTTGCTGCCAACATTGTCTGTCTATCCCACGCCTTCCTGTGATTACTGCCCACTTTTCCTTTCCTTGTCTGAATTGAGCAAGGCTAGCATTTAAGAAACGCTTATTCCAATCCATTTCTACGCTTGCATGGCAATCGGGTGTCATTTGCTATGATTTAGTCAATTTAGTCCTACGAATTAATTGGTTAATAAGCCATCTGTATGCATCAGGTGACATGTACAAGCTCTTTACACACAGGCACACTTGTCCTTGCTTCACACTGTAAAAGGCTTTGGAGAGGGGAAAGGAAGGGCAGATTGCAATGTCTGGAGGATAGTAAACAAAAAAGGCCTTCTCTAGCGCTGAATTGATCTTGACCTCCGTGGGACTTGCTGCCTAGGACAAGCCAGTTAAGCAGAGAGGAAGGCTATAATATTACAGAATTTGCAGCGAGAACCTCAACCACATATGTTGGGGGGCGGGGGGAGAAAGAAGTACAGGATGGAAGCAATTTGAGCTAATTACAAGAGCGTTAGAAATTCAAATTGAGATTCTGAACCTGTCAAAATTTAGAAGGATTTAATTATCAAAACATTTCATTCACTGGTATTTCTGTATTAATGAAAATCACATCTCCCAAGCAGCAGACACAGTAATGCTATGTACAGAAATGAAAGACTTATTATTTTTATGACACCCCTTCTAGATTTCCTGGCAAGAGCAAATCCCACAATAGATCCCAAACCTTATACACAGTAAGGAAAGTTAACCATCTGTCATAGAAGATGTTCTTTTCCCCCTTTCTCTTTTTCTGTCAAGGGCACTCCCCTGCCAAAGGCATGCACATTGCAGACAGTTAACTCTTTATTGTCAAAACTTACAGTAGTTTCCATGGCTCCAAATATACACCCACCCACACCAGTCTAGGGTCTAGGCAGCTATTCCTAGGTCTGTGCTCTATGGAGCAGTGGCAGCAACAGGGCGCCACGCCTCCTTCACCAGATTATACATCTTCCCCCAAGAGCCTGTGCACACATAACCAGAGATTATGCCTGCGTAGAAGTTTCCTCTGTTCTTCCTCCATCAATTCTCTCCTGGTTGTGCGAGACAGTAGTGCAGGAGAGGGTGGGGGACCACTCAGTCCTCCACTTGCCTGACTTGCTTTTTCTTTTTCTTCCTCCTCTGCTCCACCCTCCAGCCCTGAAGATTCCCCCTGCCTCTGATTCATGTTTCCTGGCTTCCCCTGGTGCACACTTGTCAGTGTCCTGCCAGTACCTGACACCTTGTGAATATGCGATCCTTTGAATATTTACTCACAGGTTAGTCCCGCTGGGTCCAATGCTGCTCACTTCCCAGCAAGTGTGTTTAGAACTGCAGCATGTTACAGACCACAGGAAGAGAGGAAATACTGAGTTAAGGGCATCTTAGGAGGTTATAGTTAAAAACTTGCTCTATCTGCTCAAGGTCTACCCCACCCACCCTTCTCCAACTCAATGCCCTCCAGATACTCCATCTCCCATCACCCCTAGAAAGCATGGACAACGGCAAGGATAGAGGGAGTTGGAGTTCAACAACATCTGATTGGAGAATTGTTAGCTGACCCCCATTCCCCTCCCAGAGCTACAATTGGCAGAGTTCTCTGTGGAGGGAGATTGATTGTTGAACCATACTTAGGACTGCAGCTCTCTGAGGGGGATTAAGGGCCTCCTAGCAACTGTCAGTGCCCATAAATGCATCAGCTCCCAGAATACTTTGGTGGAAACCATGACTGTTTAAAGTTGCATCATAGCACTTTAGATGCATGATGTGAATGTGGCCCAGGTTGCGGGAGACTAATTTATCCAGTTCAGATATCTGTTTCCAATCCAGATGCCTTTGGGAACATAAAAAAACAAAAACAAAAACATGGATGTGGTGACCACTCTCTGCTGTTTGTCCCCAAAATTTGATATTCAGGAAAATATATTTAGGTATCATAGCTGATAAGCCTCAGTAGGCAGGTAACCAAGCCTTATGTGGAATATTTTGAAAAGGTGGGCATGTTTAGCCTGTGAAACAGAAGCTCAAGGACAAATGTGAGAGCAGTCTTCAAATATCTGAAGGAGTATCACACAGTAGATAAAGCAGGCTTGTTCTTCATTGCTCCAGGGGGCAGGAATAGAACAAATGGGTGGAAACTGCAGACAATCAGATTTCAGTAAAATATTAGGAGAACCAGCACAAGCTGTCTGACATTGAAATACGCTGCCTTGAGAGGTGGAGAGCTCTTCATCACTAAAAGTATTTAAGAAGAAGACTGCTGTCCATCTGTCAGGGATGCTAGAGTTCCATCCTACCTTGCAGATTGTGATTTGGTAGGGATGTCGGATACATTTTATTTTTATTTTTATTTATTTTTTTGCATTTCAGTGTGAAACTACCTTCTTCACTCTTCTCAGAAGGTCACATGAACTCGAGCACAATTTCCCCTCAAAGTTCAGTTTTTCAAATATTTCAGTGCAGTTATCCAATCAAACAGAAATCTACATGTTAAGGGAAAGTGTGCATAAAAATGCACATATTGCTAAAAAAAATAGCATACAAAAATGCATTTTATTAGGGGAAATTGCTTGCAAAAATGTGTATAATTCATCAATGCTGCATACAAAAATGTATGCATTGGAGGAAATGAAATGCTGAGGACTTTCCATGAGGTTTTTTTTTTTTTAAAAAAAAAAATTACAGATTGCTGTGGAAATTTGAACTGAAATTAAGATTGGAAATCTGAGAGAAACCAAAAACTGAGAGAAAACCAAACTGGAACACTGAGAGAAACCAAAACGGACAGATTTGCCATCCCTAGAAGAGACTTGGCCTGGATGACCTCCAAGGCACCTTCCAGCTCTACAGAGGGATTCAATAGCTAATTTTGCTTAGTCATGCGCTAGTTATGCTAGTGTAAGAGAAGGCACAGGAAGTCACCATGGTTCTCTTCATGCAAGAGATTGTTGATGTAGTCTCAGTACTTCCTGTTCTGCAAGCTGCTGCTCAACAAGCTTTTTCTGCTGCAACTATAGCACTGCCTTTCATATTGTGTGACCTTTATGTTCATCTTTACACTAGTGTAGCAGTCCTTGCACTGTTGGACAGAGACAGTGATGGGACCTGGGGTCAGTGGCGTAGCGTGGGGGGTGCAGGGGGGGCTGGCCGCACCAGGCGCAACATCTGGGGGGGGGCGCTCGCACTCGCAGCTCTCTGCCCCTACCTGGCTCACTCACTCTCTCTCACTGCAGTGCTGGCTGTGCGAATCCGATCCGAGCCGCCGGGTCTCCGCCCACTGTAGAGGGGAGGGTGCCAGGCATGCGGTGCGGAGAGAGAGCGAGGGACTATCTGGGGGAGGGACAGTGCAGCGGGGGGGGGGCGCAAATTACTTGCCTTGCCCCGGGTTAGGGGGCGCAATTACTTGCCTTGCCCCGGGTGCTGACAACCCACGCTACGCCACTGCCTGGGGTGAGAGCCTTGGGGTCTCAAATTTCAACGGCACCCTGTGCGACACCAAAATTCCATGTCTCCTACCTCTTGCCTTCTATTCTACATCATAGTTGTGGCAACCTCTGGGACTGAATCAGTCACGCTCCCTAAATCCGCCTTTGCCAGAGAAGATCAAATCCAGACCATAGGATTTTATCTCGATGAATTTTACAACATGCACAAATCTAGATTTGGAGATTAAAAAACCCCACAACATTTGACCCAAACTCCAGTTTCTTTCTTTTCCTTAATTGAGCTTTTAGTCTGGTGCCAATTAGTGATGCAAACAAGAACTTTGAACTTTCAGATTAGGCAATTGAGGACTTTGCATATTGGGCTCTGTGTTTACATCCCCACCATGCAAAGTTTCAAAATAACATCCAGAATGTGGATGTCACTTGTGCAGGGGCTGGCCAGCTGTTACAAACCCAATCCGTTCCACACACCTATAGAAAACAAATCTCTGTACTTTACTACAACTATAGGGCAGATGGTATGATTTGCATATTAAGGATGTGCTTTAAAACAAGATACAGAAAGAAATATAACTGCCTCCTCCACCCCAGCCATCACACTTTATCACAAAATGTTTAATTCCTCTTCATGGAACAAAAACAAAATCAGGACATATATTAACCTACCTAGCCATAGCAAATAGTTTTGTTTGATCAGTGGCCACACAGTGCATCCTCTTAATCCTGTACGTGGCTAAGCTGCTTTACAGCTTTCTTGTAGGTCATGAACACATACAAGAAGTTTAATAAATCCTAATTAGTCAGCTAGTGCAGCTGAAAAAATAGGAAATAAGAACGTAAGGTGTGTCCCACCTGAACAGACCCAGGATCCAGTATCCTGCAACAGCCTGTCAGATACCTATAGGAAGCCTAAAATCAGGGTATGGGAGTAAGCGCTGCCCCACCAACTTCAGCCACCACCTGATTGCCTTCTTACTTCCATGTAGCTCAGGGGACAGAACAAGTGGATGGTTTCCTCTTCCTTAGTCTCAGGGCTTATCCACACCTACTTTTTGCCCCACTCTTTCCAGGCACAGGTGTGCACTTTGAAACTCTGTGTCTGGGTCAGTTTGTCTGGCTGTTAACCAGAAAGTTGGTTGTTTCTGGAAAGATAGGTGCTCAAAAACTCACCATGAAATTTCTGCAGTAAGTGTCACACTTTTTAACAACAGCAAAAGAGGTGCTGGTACTGAGTACCTCTTAGTACCCCCTGAAAATATAAGCACTGAGTGTAGGCATGAATATTTTGAATATCAATTGGTCTGAAATGGGTTTTTCAAAAACATCTTTTCATTTTGATAGAATCAGAATCATAGTTGGAATAGACCACAAGGGCCATCGAGTCCAACCCCCTGCCAAGCAGGAAACACCATCAGAGCACTCCTGACATATGGTTGTCAAGCCTCTGCTTAAAGACCTCCAAAGAAGGAGACTCCACCACACTCCTTGGCAGCAAATTCCACTGTCGAACAGCTCTTACTGTCAGGAAGTTCTTCCTAATGTTTAGGTGGAATCTTCTTTCTTGTAGTTTGGATCCATTGCTCCGTGTCCGCTTCTCTGGAGCAGCAGAAAACAACCTTTCTCCCTCCTCTATATGACATCCTTTTATATATTTGAACATGGCTATCATATCACCCCTTAACCTCCTCTTCTCCAGGCTAAACATGCCCAGCTCCCTTAGCCGTTCCTCATAAGGCATCATTTCCAGACCTTTGACCATTTTGGTTGCCCTCCTCTGGACACGTTCCAGTTTGTCAGTGTCCTTCTTGAACTGTGGTGCCCAGAACTGGACACAGTACTCCAGGTGAGGTCTGACCAGAGCAGAATACAGTGGCACTATTACTTCCCTTGATCTAGATGCTATACTCCTATTGATGCAGCCCAGAATTGCATTGGCTTTTTTAGCTGCCGTGTCACACTGTTGGCTCATGTCAAGTTTGTGGTCAACCAAGACTCCTAGATCCTTTTCACATGTACTGCTCTCAAGCCAGGTTATGATCAAACCTCAACAAGTTCAGATTTTTCTCTTTTCCACAAAGCCCTAATCATTTTCCATCTGGACCATCCGAAAACCTTGCATTTACCTCTTCTGCCTTTCCTTTTGTCCCATGTGAACTCCTCCCTGTTTTTCTCTCTCTCTCCCTCGCCCTCCCTCTCCTAAAATCTTGGTTTTTTTGCTGACAAAATACTGCATGATCTAAAAGCATATCTGATGAGAACTGTAACAGGGAACCAAATGGGTTAGCAAAAGTGCATTTCTGTTCCACATGGTCTCAGGCTTCTCAGAATAAGTAGATTTGGGGGGGGGGGGCAGAACCAATTAGATAACACTCAGCGACTACAGTGCAAAAGGATGGTGCAATTGCCAAGACTAATAGGGTATTTAATAATAGATTTCTCTCTCTCTCTCTCTCTGATTCAGAAGAGAGGCAAGTAGTTTCAGTTGCAGTGCATCTTCTTGCCAATGCTCAATGAAATAATTAATATTTCATGAATGTGGGGACTAACCTGCCCTCTAAGCCTATTATTCTTACAAGGGAGATCCCTGTAGATGAAGATGGGGAGGTTGAGCTCATGAAATGGACTGGAGGGAGTACCAAAGGGGAACATGGACAACTCTCTTACTTTCAGAATGTGGTTGACAGTAGCCCCAGACAGGGCCCGGAGCTAAAAGTTGAGGTGAGACTTGTAGAATCACCTAGAGGCAAGGCTCTCTTGTTTCCTACAATGAAGGAAGGTTGGTCATAAATGTGACAGACCACCAGGATGCTTTGTTGGAGAATGGCCCTGCCCTTAAGTAGTCCAAATAACTTGGCTTGCTCCTAAAAGGAAGTACTGTAATCCTCGAGTGTTTGGTTTGTGGACTGGTGAGGGGGTGTCCTAAAAAGGCTCCTAGTGGACATTATTGGTGAAGGAGGCCTCAGGCCATCTCTTTTGTTCTACAGAACCCGTTGCTTAATGCCTGCTAACTCAAAACACAAATAAAATCCATGGAGGGCATTTTTTCCTTGTTGCCATAGGAACAGTTATTACAATCTTACCAAATGGTACTTAATACATCGCCCCCTCCCTCCAGCCCCATGTAACAGTCTGCTATTAGAAGTGAAGGCTATGTTGCTCTCCTCAGTGAAGAAGCAGATACGCATGATGACCCTGACAGCCTACCCTCTGTCCTACAGTCCCGTGACCCAGCAGTCCCGTGACAACATGACTTCCTTAGGCACACAGTTTACTTCTCTCTCCTCCCCCCTCCTCCTCCCCCTCCTCCTTTTCTCTTTCTTTCAGCTCTCAGTTCTTTTGAGTGTCACATCATTTACATTTATGAAAGGAATTTCCTGGAGGGTGCATGGGTAGCACAAATTGTGTATGATCAGATCAACCTTGTGCATAATACATTTGTCTGTGAATCAAATCCCTGGGGGCTTCCCTCCTGGCTGAAAGTCTCTGTAATGAAGTATTTGACTGTAATTTAGTTAAAGACGCTCAGGGTAGGAACAAGGCAGTGGGGAGGAGGGGATGGGGATTAGGGAGGCGAGAACGCCGCAAAACAACCCTGCCTCTAATTACAAGATTGAAGGCCTGCTTAAAAACGTTACAGAAATAACAAAAGGGGAAGTTAGATGAATCCTCCAGCCAGTCTCTTGTAGAATGCAGAATGCAGCTCTTTCCCATCCAATCCTGCAGGATGACTTGGGCATATGATGTTCCCATTGGTTCATCCAGTCTAGAACTCTGATTGGCAGTAGCTCTGTAGGGTGTTAGGCTAAGATCTTTCCCATTAACGGCTACCAGTTCTTCTCCTTCTTCTTCAACCTAGGACATTCTGCATACAACGGATGGGCTCCAGCATTCTCTCCCATCCCATCTTGCAAAGTCCTGTGCTTGGTGCAGAGGTTAAAGAGCAGTGGACTCGTAATCTGGTGAACTGGGTTCGCTTCCCTGCTCCTTCACATGCAGCTGTTGGGTGACCTTGGGCTAGTCACACTTCTCTGAAGTTTCTCAGCCTCACTCGCCTCACAGAGTGTTTGTTGTGGGGGAGGAAGGGAAAGCAGACTGTTAGGCGCTTTGAGACTCCTTAAGGGGAGTGAAAGGTGGGGTATCAAGTCCAAACTCCTCCTCCTCCTCAGTAAGTCCCACTGAGTTCAATGGGAGCCACTCTCCCAAGTTATGTGTGCATAACTCTTAGAATGGAGTAGGTCCTAAATGGTTGCAATCTAGAGAAAGTGAAGTGGAATCAACTCTTGTTGATTTCAGCAAGGATAAATTGTCTTGAGCTTCCTCTCTATTATACTTAATTTACAGAGCTTATATCAAGCAGCTTCTGTGTTATGTTTCCAGTTGTGCCACTGAATGACTGTTTTCGTTTGTTTGTTTTATTTTGCCCTTTGCAAGGCTTGTGGGGAAGAATTGCTTCAGAAAGACTTCAAAACGCTCCAGGCCCTTCAGTTTTTTGATGCAAGAACCAGCTAGGAAATGTGCAGTGTTTGAAATAGCAGCCTTCCGCTAAAAATTCACCTTCCTCTAATGTGGTATCCTCTAGATTTTTTGGGACCACACATCAGCCTTGAGTCAGCATGGCCCATGGTCAGGGATTATGCAGTCCAACAACATCTAAAGGGCACCAGGTTGAGGAAAGCTGATTTTTTAGCAGAAGGCAGACTGCAAGCTTCCTAGCTCTTAGTAAGTTTGGTTGCTATTTCTGCAATAATTCTCAAATATTTGGTACTTAGAAAGTAAACACCTAATTCCACTCAACATCCAAACTTAAGTGGGGAAAATGTCCTCTAAAGAACACATTGATTATAAAAGAGAGCACAAGTCACAAAGATTGGGGTGAGGGATCTGGCATCCCTTTTAAAAATGTGCTGACTAAAATACTTGGTGACTAATATATCCATTCAGCCATAGTGAAATAGGATGTTGCCTTTTACTGAAACAGACCATCCAACTCAATACTGACTGCTAACAATTCTCTGGGTTTTTAGACAAGAGTCTCCCCAGCCACATTTTACCCTAGAATTGCGGGGTTCTGAAATTTGCCTGTTCTTGGACTGCTGAGAATAACCGATATGTTAGCAAACTGCCATTCTTCTGTTTTTGATTTCCGGCCCAGTGCACATGCAGTTTACTGCAGTTTTCAGATGGTTAACCTGTCAGCGTAAAAAGACACAATGAGTACCAGCGCATAGGTGCAGCGATTAAATCCCAGCACAGTGCCTTTTTTGTGCTGTGATTTAATCAATGTGCACATGCGCTGGTGCTCATTGGTAACCTGTAAGGGAGGAACAGGTAGAAACTGAAAATTGTGGCAAACTGAGCATACACCAATCTCAAAATTAATTCTAGAATTTCTGAATGTTAAACTGGAAAGCAGGAAGAATGGACCAAAGGGCAGAGGAAAAGGTTTTATGGGTTTCTGTTTTTTTAAGTATTTGAACCAGATCCATCTGACTAATTCAGCTCCAAACTCTAGATATTAGGGGTGATGCACAATTAAAAAGTGTAGTTGACTCACCAAATGATTTTTAATTGATTGATCATTCAATTAAATGTACAAATATTTGGACCAAAACAATAGCTTTGAAGAAAATGACATTTTTTGCATTTTTAGATGGTGCATCGGACATCATAGAAGAATGTCCCTTCCTGCGGGTGAACAAAGGGAGAAGGTTTCCTCTTGTTCCTGTAGACTTTACAAGTGTGCATATTAAAAGCCATTAACAGGGTTGTTGTTTTTTAATGTCTTCATCAAATGGGGGTGCCTTTAAGTCAATTAATTTAGGTGGCAGTGGTAAAATGGTACACAGTCCTCCTATTTAGAACCCCTAAGCCGATCAGGGAGAGAAAGCTGTTCCTCAAATATATTCCTCTGTCTGTTTGTCCTGAGAACTATGCAGCTAATTGGTTCCTGTGGATTAAAGGTAAAGGTAAAGGACCCCTAAGTCCAGTAGCGAACGACTCTGGGGTTGCAGAGCTCATCTCGCTTTACAGGCTGAGGGAGCCGGTGTTTGTCCACTCCACAGACAGTTTCTCCGGGTCATGTGGCCAGCATGACTAAGCCGCTTCTGGCAAAACCAGAGTGCATGGAAATGCCATTTACCTTCCCGCTGGAGCGGCACCAATTTATCTACTTGCACTTTGACGTGCTTTCGAACTGCTAGGTTGGCAGAAGCTAGGAAAGAGCAACAGGAGCTCACCCCGCCATGGGGATTCGAACTGCCGACCTTCTGATCGGCAAGCCCAAGAGGCTCAGTAGTTTATACCACAGTGCCACCGGCGACCTGTGGATTAGGGATGGGCAATTCTGCCAATTTTGGTTTGTTTCACTTTCTAATTTTCCCCATCTTAAAATCAGTTCTAAACATCGCTTTGCAGTTTTTTGTTTTTAAATGTCCTCATGAAAAGTCATCAGCATTTTAGTGCAATGACCGCTCCCCGCTTAAAACGGGGGGCGCCCTTTGCGTGGACGCGCACAGCCCTAGATCTGGAGCGGCCCCATCAGCATAGGCTTGGCTTTGCCTTCCCTCAGGTGGGATACCTGGAGGTCTCCGCCTACCTCAGTCAGTTGTCCAATCCCACCTGGGGGAAGTGTTGCCAAGGAGACCAGGCCAGGTAGGGGAGGGATTACCTGCCCACACAATAGAGGGAGGATCTTACCTGGGAATCCTCACTTGGCTCCAGAGCTTCTCCCACCCTACCCACCCTCAGTTAATGTCTTCTTTTGCAGGTTAACTTTTCTTCATAGGTTTTGCAGGTTAACTTTTCTTCACAGGTATGCGGGCGCTGCTACGCTAAGGTCGCTGTTAAAGGGCCAGAAAGGAATTTCCCTGCATTGGCAGGTTTCGCCTTTCCCGTAGCAAAATGTCACAACTTTGGCAGTATCAGGCCTTGGGTGGAATCCTTTAGTCCATCTTCCTCTTTGCGGCGGTGATACCAGGGTTCCCCATTAAAGGGGTTTCTGAAGGGAGGCTTTGACCGTACACCGAAAGGTCGTCATTGCTCTCCCCAGCGGCGGCGGCGGCGTAATGGGAGCGGCTATCTCTGCTTGAACATATGTTCTCCAGAGCTGGCCCATCCCCCCCCCCTACACAGTGGATAACACAGTGGCTGGGGACCAGGGAGGGAGAACACCCAATGTCTGAGCCAAGGTCTACCCACATTTGAAATTTAATAAAGTTGTAGCCAATTTAATCCCATAGCACTGTCTCGAGTCGTTATTCCACATGACAGGGGGGACCACTCGGGATCTGGGGACTCCGCCTGTCCACGCAAACTTTTCTTAATATATGCAATTTTCCTTTAAACTAAACATTTCTGCAAAGTAATTTAACCTAATAGAATGCATTTTTCTATTGTATGTTTACTGTTACTGTATATAAATCTTTAGGCACCCCCACCCCCCCATATATGCAATTTGGCACACATTACTTGGCTGGGCAAAATTCACAAATGTGCGTATTTTGAAGAATGCCTATGTTCCAGTTTTCAGGTTGTTTCAGAACATGTGGAATTAGGTCAGTTCACCTTTAGATATGAAATAGATTATGAAATAGAAATTTCATCCCTATCCTTGGGAAGGACCCAGCCACAGAATGGTGAAGAAGAGGTTTACTCAGGAAGCCACCAGCTGTGTTTTCAAGAGGAAAAGTCCTCACACTCCTGCGTGATGAAACAAACAGAGAACACCGGTAAGTGAGGATCTCTGGCTTTTGAAAGCTCTGTGCTCTACCCTTAGGTACTCTAGCCAGCCAGTGAAAGTGAACATCAGCTCCCCTGAGATGAGGTGTAATTTCACTTTCTGCTGTTGGATCTGTTCTTGCCCACTGGCACATGGAGTAGCCATCAATTGATGTTGACAATGAGCATGCATGTGTAAAGCAGCAACAAATCTGAAGTAAAACCCATCCATCCAGCCTTTTCAATATTTAATAATTTTAGAGGCACCACTTGTCTCCAAGGGAAAGTGAAAAAGGAAAAAAAAATCACTGGCCATCATTCATTTTCAAACCATAATCTGTAACTGTGCATGTGTATTGCCTGTTGCCTAAGCCTTGAGGCTAAGCTAACTAGCTGGGTAGGAAATGGTGGCCTGGCTGTTTTGAAAGTGCCAGGTGGCAACCCTAAATCAAGGAGAGTTTTGATCTACTTTCAGCTTCCTCTGCCAACCTCTGTTTTTTACCTCTTTCTTTCCTCTGAATTAAGTGCTGTAGAGAACTGAGGCGCTATTATATCATTCAAAAGCTCTGAATGCACAGACAGCAATGCGACTCCAAAAAGGGGAAATGTCATTCAAGTAGAGGGACAATAATACTGTGGAATTAGAAGTTCAAGACCTTAGTAGTGACCAAAAGAGCAAAGAGCCTAAGGGCTCTTCCAGGCAAGGGTGGAATGTGGGGAGATCATTGTGTCTCATGCACGCATGTTTTTGCATGAATCACACAACACTTAAAAATATATATATTTAGGAGATTTAGAAGCTGCTTGATCAAAAAGTTCTCTAAGCAGTGTACATATAAAATTGAAGCTAAAACACAGCTAAAATTCACAAACCAGTTACAAAAGACATACATAAAACTGCCATCATTAAAACACCTATAAAATCATTAAAACTCTTAAAGCAATTACAGGTAACTAAATTATATGTTGGGGTGGCCTTGCTAAAAGGAGGAAAATGTTGCCAGCAGGTGTCTAAACAATTTTGTGAGTTTGACTTTCTAATGTCAAAATGTCAACCCATTTTTTTCCTCTGTATTTAATCTGCTGATCTGTTCAGGTTCCCCACCACCATTTCACTTTAGATGAAAACTAGTGATAAACTAGGAATGTGTAGAACCATCTGAGGATTTTTGCTAAAAACTTTTATAAGAGACAGATTTAGCGGAGTGCAACCAGCTTGCCAGCATAGGGCATCGAGCTGAGAGGGAGCCACAGAGAGGGTGCAACAATGCTGTAGAATGGAAGGCAAGTGGTGTTGAGATGCCGAGTTTTTGTGTTGCACAGGCTGCCACTGAAATTTGAAAGCCCAAAGTCTGCCACTGCTGTTCCAGTTTTCCTCAAAATTTCTGAGATGTTTTATGTGAGGGAAAACCCTTCACAGGGGATTTCTATGGCAATTCTGGCTCAGTTCAGATTGGATATAAACCTAAAAGCTGAATCCAGAGACCAGTATATTAGGCTGAATAAATCCTGCTATCTGCATTCATGCAGAAGGTGGCTCTATGCTCCTTGAGAACCCATCCAGCCTCTGCAGTACTACTGCCAACTCCCTAAAATGAGCAATATACTTCTATCACAGACAACACATGCAAAATACAGCAAAACGAAGCAGCTACTAACAACAACAGTCTCCAAGCAGGTGACAACAAGCTTTCTTTGGGAAGCATGTGATGATATATAAAATTGCCACCTGGCTCTTGTGTCTGTGAAATCCCAGAAGTACTAAACTGCTGTGATTTCACTTTAAGTTCTGTAAGGCTCCTCGAGAAGAAGGCCAGCTACAGAAGACTGAGAAACTATACTTTTAGCTGAGTAAAGAGACTTGAATGCAAGGCGTAGGCGGTGGGAACCTTTCATGGATGCAAAGAAGAGAAAAGGCCACGCGATGTTGGCTAGGAAAGAACACTGGCAGGGGAAGGATCAGGAAATTGAGCTATTTAAAGACAGAATGTCTAAAGCAAGGGTAGGGAATGTCAAGTTTGGGTTGCAAATGCAGCTGCCTTCCCCAATAGCAACGATCCCAAACTCTACAATTGGAAGGTGGGGCCTTGTTGATGGCGCCACCACCAGAGGATAGCCAGTTGACACTAACCCGTTGCAGGGCCTTTTCAGTGGTGGTTCCCCAGTTGTGGAATGCCCTCCCTAGTAAAGGACACCTGTCTTCATCATTATCGACCTTCAGGAGGAATTCGGATGATTTGGTGGCTGAAGAATACTGTTCCTTGCAATTACTGGATAGAATAATGCTTTTATCTGTAGCTGCTTGTAGATGTTTTTAGGTGGAATTGTTTTCTAAAATGTTTTTAATTGTTTTAGAAAGTTTTTGTTTTATTTTTTAAATTGTGAAACTGTTTGCCGCCCTGGGCACCTTCCAGAAGAAATATAAATTCAATGAATAATAATAAAATAAGAAAGAAAGAAATGCAGCCCTCTAGGCCTCTCTATCTGGTCTCTCCCCAGGCTGCACCTCTCAGTTTCCTGGGTGCATTTGCATGGCTGAAAAGTGTTATTGAATAGTGAAAACTCTTCCTTGCCTGGATGAAAATTGAGAAATGGGTTGTGCTTAATGTGTGTGGCTTGTGGTATTAGGATAGACCCATTGCAAGATTTCTTCACCCTTCCCAAGCCCATGGGATATTATAGTATGTGTGCAAAAATCTCTGACTTTTGCATGGCTGGAATGCAGCCTACTGTAAAAAGGTGACATTCAGTGCTTCTGGCATAGAGCCGCCACAAGGTTGTCCACTGGGGAATGTGATCCTTGGGGTGAAGACATTCCCCATCTCTGCATAAAGAAAGCAGGTAGGCAGACATTTGGTTCAGAAGTAAGGAAACATGGAGGAAGAACTAGAGACCCAAAGGGAAGGAATCCTAGATTACCGGTAAATGAAAGGAGGAACTAAAGAGAAATGATGACTAGAGCCCATATAGAGAAACAAAGGTCTATGGTTACATTGCCAAAATATCAGGCTCATAGTGTCAATGTGTTAAACTCAAAATGCACAGATTTATTTATATTCATCTTCTGTGAACATAGTCTGGTGCTAATTGTTTAAATCAATAATATCCTAAGCGTATATGCCCATTAGCTGTTCTATGGGTGGTTGGCACATGTGCACTGATTGTTGAAATTGACTTGAACTTTTGAAAATTGTAGTGTAAAGACAGCTGCAGAACTTAATTCAAGCAACCAATTTGGCCAGGAGTTTTCAAGTTACAAAATCCCAAGTATGCCCCACGGGCAGGAAATGCATTGTGTAAATGTAGCTTTTAAAAAGGCAAATCATTAGCCTATTGGGAAAACTCTTCTATACAACTATTTGTTGGGCTCATTGGGATTGGGGACCTAATGGTGAACAGCAAATGAACCAACCAATTTAAACATGTACCAAACCAATAAAATTAAAACCTAATCATGATGCACACCATACATTGACCTAAAGGAGCTTGAGGTGGTTGCCTAGGTAAGAGAATGCAATACCTTCCTTTACACCTGCACTACACCTCAGATTAGAGATGGATAAATTGGTGAGTTTCAGCATCTCTTTCCCTCATTTTTCCACTCTTGGTCCATTCACTGCATTTCCATATCAGTTTATTTTTTGTTGTTGCTCTAAAAAACCCCCCACATTTTAGTGCATATGTCTTCTAAAATACCTATTTTCTGTATACAAATTTGCCTAATACACATATTTTATGTTATTTTCACAAATGCTCACCTCTCTGCATGTTTTCCCCTAAAATCTTCCTTTTTGTGCACTTTGTTGTTTGGAGAACCGCCTCGCAAAATTCAGAGCAGGGCAAATTTCAAAGGATCGCTGTGTTTCAGTTTGCACACTGCTTCAGGGAGTGAAGCTTAGAGAGGTTCAGATTAAAACATGAACTATGTACCAAATTTATCCTCACCCCCATCACTAAAGCCTAAGTGGCAGTACCAGAATACACTTATCAGCCAAGGTCAGAGCTCTTTTAAAAAACACTTCTCAGATTATGCTCACACTTCTTGAGCTGATTAACATTCAAGATGAGGGAAGTCCATGCATCATTATTTGTGAACTTTTGGCAGTATGGATTCTGTGGGTTAGATATCTAAGCCGGCAGGGAGGCCACAGTGATAGCACCATTAGCAAGCGGAGGGCACCAGGATAGCAATGAGAAGAATGCGTGAGAACCTTCTAAATAATACCTCCATTAAAGTTTGTTATTTTTTCCAGTCTTTAGTTTACTAGTAACCAAGAGACAAACAAGGCATGTGGCGTGTTAGTCAGAAATGTCAGAGTATCAGATGGTGCTCACTCCCTGTATTACTGAAGGACTGCTGGTGATACAGTTATCTCCAGGCTACCACCTTTCCCACTGCTTTCCCATTGACCTTTTATTTTATACACCTGCTCCTGACAAAAATGATTAGGGTTATGGGCTAGCTTATGTCTGAAGAGAGACTGGAAGAGAAGTACCAATACAACAGTGCCCTATACACACAGCAGGAAAAGTGAGCATTTTCATCATCTTCTAAAGTCAGAGTTTGAAAGCATTCAAGGGACACTTTTTAATGGAGAACCTCTTAATATTTTCCCCACCACCACCATATATTTTGCTTTTCATAGTTGAATGGGTAACGGTGTATAGGCTTCATTTCTTTTGTTTGATGATGTTACTGCAGCTTTACTCCATTTTTTTATTTCATTTGTTATTATTATTTCACCTGAGCATTGATGGCATGGAACCAGACATGTTTTCCATATTTGTTTCATATATATGTGATTTTTTAATCATCAGTTGATTATAACAGATGTATTGCTGATGCCCTGTTAAGATGGGGTTTTTTTTTTGGGGGGGGGGTAACCTTGCTTGGCTATCATCACCATTTATTTATCAATTGCCTCCTACAAAGTTGTCTCAAGGCGATATACTGTACAATAAAAACAGTTAAAGACAGTTAAAAACACAAAAAAGCTGATGAATATAAACCAAAATGAAAACAATACAAAATAGACAATGGTGGCAAAGACTCATTTATCTAGCTGGGAAACCCTGCTGAAACAAATTATTTAATTGCTTCCAGAAAAATGCAGATAGTCGGCACCTGTCATACCTTGCCAGGAATGCTATTCAGGGGAAGCCCCAGTCCATGTTCCCCACTATGATTGGGTAGTGAAAGCCTAGAGCAAGTAACTATCTCTTAGGTCAAGGTCTGATGCTGTCAAGGATAGCAGTGCAGTTGGCTCAGGAGCTAGAAGATCCCTGATTGGGAATGCCCCAGGAGCATTCCATTTTGAGGCTGTCTGTGGGTGACCATCTGCAGAGATCACATCAGCAGTACTTCCACCAACACATTCAGCAGGCAAAATAAATAATAATAATAAATTTTAAAAATTGTCCAGTAGCACCTTAGAGACCAACTAAGTTTGTTCTGGCTATAAGCTTTCAGATACCACAAGAAGAAGTGTGCATGCACATGAAACCTTATACCCAGAACAAACTTAGTTGGTCTCTAAAGTGCTACTGGGCAGTTTTTTTATTTTTATTTTTATTATTTTATTTTATTATTTCAACTGCATCAGACCAACACAGCTACCTACCTGAAGCAGGCAAGATGTGAATTTATGTACCAATAAAGTGATTCATAGCTGTATAAAACCTCCAAAACAATGAGAAATCTTACTAATTAGCCCAGCACCTGCTTGTTTGGCGTTTTTTCTTTTTTCTTTTTCCAGTTATGAAAACTGACATAATTTTAACCAGCTTATCAAAAAGGCCAACTGTGTTTAGGAGCCATGAGAACGAGGAAAATAATCACGCAGAGGCTGAATACTCCTTCCCCTTTCTTTGACAGGGTTCCTACTTCATGCTAGCAATCATGGCAGTTGCCAGCATCTTTAGACTATCCTTGGGGACATAGCTAAGGACACTTCTTGAGCTATAGAACTATAATGAGCTGCTGCACTTTGCTACTGCTTCTGAGTAAACATGCACAGAAGCAGTGTGCTATATGTGTCCCTTGCACTGGCAGTCTGCACAGGGTTTCAAGGGAAATGAAAGAGCTAGAAGATATTATGTTAGGGAATCCGTTTAAAGGTTGTTCCATCCTATGATGACCACAAAATTCAGTCAGACTGTGCCCACACGCTAAAGCAATTGTGTAAATGCTGTGGTAGTACTGGAGTGTCAAAAGCCTGATGCATGCTGACTTCAGCACATGATGTTGGTGATGCTTACAGCTTGCTCAGCCTGTGGCTGTGTGGAAAAACTCAGCAACAGTGGGCTAAAACCTGTGGCTGCCAAGGGCTGAAAGTATTCTGTGACAATGCCCAGAGGGAAAGCTTTTGAAGAGTTGTGAAATTGCTGCTCCAGGGTCTGACCTGGTTTTGCCTTGGAAATGGTACTGGCTGCTGATTCAGATGAGTTTCTTTTCAGTGTGAAAATGTGTAAAAACATATTGTGGCAACATGACTCCATTGCACTCGCTTTTCTGACAGGTTGGTCTGAACCTTCCACCACAAAGCAAAGAAGAAGCAAAAGCGGCAGAATAAGAGAAACGGAGAAATGAAATGTGTGTTAAATGAATGGGTATAGGAACAAAGGAAAGGTCAGTCTATCAGGGTTGCATCAAGGATGGCTATTCCATGCATGCAACAGACTACTTCTTGCACAAAAGAACTCCTCCTTCCTCTCCTCTCCCCTGCAGCTGCCTCTGCACCTTCAAAATATGCCCCATAGGGTTGAGGGACCCACCAGAGCAGATTTTGAGGCACACAGGGGAAGAGAGGAGGGGGAAATCCTGTTCTTATGAGTGAAACTCTTCTTGCCAGTATTGGATTCAGCTCAGTGTAATTTCAGCTTTTATTCCATCCAATCCCTACTAGGCAATATCTGGAACTGCTTTAAAGTTGACCAAGATGCAACCAATCACTTTTCATTCTGCTCTACCACATTGTCTGAGTCAAAAGCCCTTAACAAACTGGACATTGCCTACTGGAATAGCTAGTTGCTCAAGACCCTCACTCTGCTGTCCTGCCCACCCTCCTTAAGCTTGCTGCACCTCTCAAAAGTCGTGCTACTTGCCTTGCTAAAGGTAAAAGGTAAAGGTACCCCTGCCCGTTCGGGCCAGTCTTGCCAGACTCTAGGGTTGTGCGCTCATCTCACTCTATAGGCCGGCAGCCAGCGCTGTCCGCAGACACTTCCGGGTCACGTGGCCAGTGTGACAAGCTGCATCTGGCGAGCCAGCGCAGCACACGGAACGCCGTTTACCTTCCCAGTGGTAAGCGGTCCCTATTTATCTACTTGCACCCGGAGGTGCTTTCGAACTAAGAGCTTGCATCTAAAGGACACATTCTTAAATGTGCACATGATCATGAGTGACAACAACTTCTATTACATGCCTGTCCACTCAGTACATCAGGGAATATCTCCCAGTTAGCAGTGCATGTATTGGGGGTGGAGTTGCACAGTCACCCTCTTGACGCCAGCATCATTGCTGCAGCCTGGGCAGAACTGTAGACAAGCATGCTCTGGTTTTTCCATCTGTCTCTCAATAGCTGGGGGAGGCAAAAGCTGGTTCCCTCATGGCCTTGTCTCTTTGGTGGGAAAAGTAGGGCCAGTAGCAGAGTGTGCAGTGGGGCGGAGCTGTCTTCCTGCTACCTACATTGCTGCTGATTATGATCACAGGGTGGGTCAGAGGTGGTTTTAGGGTTGTGCAACTGGTTCAGCCGCACTGGGTGCAATGTTGGAGGGGGTGCTACAACAGTGCTGTAGAACAAAGCACAAGAGGCGGGGAGCCACTGAATTTTAGTGTTGCACAGGGCACTGCTGAAAGTTGAGAGCCCAACATCCACCATTGGTTGGGTAGAAGGAAAGTTGGGGCTGAGTTGGCCTAGTGGTGGAACTGTTGTTACCAATCTGGCGTGTTCATCTCTGACCTCACCGCCACCCAGCTACACCCAGGTAGGCAGCAGCAATGCCAGCAACAGGAGGGCAGCTCTTCACCATCACACATGCCGCTACCAAACCTACTTTTTCCATCAGTTTGACAAGGCCATGGTGAAGACACTCTGCTCCCCATTACCTCTTCCAGCTACTGGAAGAGAGGTGAAAAACCTCCACCCCAACAAGGAGATAAGGCCTTCTGCATTTTCAAAGCACAAACAACCTTGAAACATCTCAGCTGTCTTCAGAGACCCAGTCAAAATAAATGTAAAAATTGTCCAGCAGCACCTTAGAGACCAACTAAATTTGTTCTGGGTATAAGCTTTCTCATGTGCATTTCTTCATGAAAGCTTATACCCAGAACAAACTTAGCTGGTCTCTAAGGTGCTATTGGACAATTTTTTAATTTTTTTATTTATTTCGACTGCGTCAGACCAACACGGCTACCTACCTGAATTTAGAGACCCAGAAATAAAGCTTGCAATCTTCCCACAAAGTAGCCTCTGACATTGCAGGTAGATGAAAATGTGACATTTAAAAAGAATGTTGATTGGCTGTAGGTGTTTTGTAGCATATCTTAAAGTTTGCAAAGTGCTGTTGGAGAAAGCAAAAGAAATAATTCTCAATCAGCCTCTGGGAAAACAATGGTAGGGCTGTGGCAAAAGAAAACCAGCTTGGCGGTGGGGGATGAAGAAATTAAAAATCACCACCCCCATCCTTGAATAATGCAGCTTGTCCTCCTTCTCCTTTCAAAATAAGAGGCCTTATTCTTACCATCAATGTAACGCCCGAACATACCGAAACATAATTGACATTTTCTTTTAAGAGTTGTTAATTAAAACAACATTAAACATGCTGTGTACGGTACTTTGTCAGGCACCAGGCTAGGCTACTAAAATTATCACTAAGGGGCCTATTAAATATCATAATGCTCTCCCAGAGAACCTAATTACAGCAATTTTTAAAGGTTCTCAATCCACCATCTTGCAAAAATCTTTTTTTTTATTTACTTACATAAAATAATCAAAATGTTAACAACCTGACATAGAAAAACCTGTGCATATGGAACAAAATACATTCTCAAAATACACGTCCCTGTGCCAAGAAAAACCTTTGGGTAGCTACAAGTAAGAAATCAAAACAAGCAGAGTTGTTGATTTTCTTGGTTAGACATCACAAACTTGGCATTCCCTCTCTCTACAAGGTTCAGTCGTAGCCACAGACCACATGGGGACTGGATATTCTTCAGGCCTCTGTATTCACAAACCATATGACAGGGACAGTAAAACTGTGGACTTCCAAATGTGCTTGGACTACAACTCCCATCATCCCTGACCATCCCCCGTGCTGGCTAGGGCTCATGAGATTTAGAGTTCAAGAAGATGTGGAGGCCATAGGCTCCCACCCCTGTCTTATCTCCCCAAGTCAAAATAGCCCAAGTCAAAATAGCTTTTGTGTATTCAGCTGTGTATTCAGTGGCTCAGATCTTATTCCTAACCAGTTAAAAGAAATTGAACAAGGACCATAGTATGTTTGGCAGCCCTTAATGACCACTGTTTCTGATTAACCAAATGTCAGCTGATCAAAACACTGAAAATGCCGTCACAAGCCAGTCAGCAGTCAGGAGATTGGTTGGAATATAGAGGAATCTATGGGATGCAAAAGGGGCACAAAGCTCCTTGAATCTTGTTTTCTTGCGGTGATTATTGAGGAATTCAGTCTTTGTCAATTCTGATACAAACTGCCCTGACTGCACTCCCAGACATGCAGAAAATAAATTTGACTGAAGTCCACTCTAGTAAGTCAGTGGTGGAACATTGGGGCAACAGCCACATCCACAGTCCTGCTGCACTTACCAGCTGGAGCGAGAAAATTGCTACCCAGACTGGGCCTAGATCTAGCCTGATGCCAACAGGTGGTGCTGGCAGCCTTGCACCAGCCCCCTGTGGGAACCCCACACTGGTGCAGTGATGCTGTTGTCATTTTGGAGGCAGAGGCTGGCCGAGACCTGTGGGGCTGGGGAGAGGGACAAATCTGCCCAAGTGTCCCTATTTTCCAGGGATGTCCCTGATTTAGAGAAGCCATCTCAGTTTCTGATTTGATCCCAGAATGTTCCACTTTTCCTTAGGCCGTCCCTATTTTCATTGGAAAATGTTGGAGGGTATGTAGCTATCCAAACCCCGAGCTGTCTGAAGGCAATCCTGTATAGGGAAGTTTTGGGTTCCTGTTTTTTTTAAAAAAATGTTTAATGTTTTATTTTGTTTTTGTATGTGCTGAGAGCTGCCCAGAGTGGCTGGGACAACTCAGTAAAGGTGTGTGGGGTATAAATAGTAAAAATTATCATTATGGAATGGGACGTCCCTATTTTCATCAGAGAACTGTTGGAGGGTATGCACACCCCAAGCTGAGTGCAAAGGATGTCTGGATTGTAGTGCCAGTCACCCACTGCCTAAATGTCCCAACACAGTTTTCAGCCCAGAGGTATATCAAAATGCAAAATATTAAAATATATATATATCTGAATTGCAGAAAAGGGACAGAGGCACAAAGTGCTGTCAACTCAAAGCAGCTGTCTGATCCAGATGAGTCAGCCTTCACTGAAAGGCCCCAGCCACTAAAATGGATACTCTTCTGATTCAGTTCAGCGGGAGCATTTTGTGACTTTGGGCAATTGCGTGTAACCTTTTGTTTCCTATTTGATCCCACTGTTTATGATATTTTTCATTTCTTTCTTCCTACCCACCTCTCTCTCTTACTTTCTCTCTCTCTGCCTGACAACTGAGGCTACATATCACACCTCTGACGGTGGGCTCTACTCCTCAAAAGCTTATGTCACAATAAATCCGCTAATCTCAAAGATACCACAGGACTCCTTCGAGCTTTTGCTTTAATGGACTAACAGGGCTATCGCTCTGGAATCCGTCGCAATAAGATCAGCACCTCCTGCTTTTACAGGCCCTGCTCTTGTGTCTTTAAAAAGCAGCTTGACAAACAGAGATTTTCCACATGAAGTTTTCCCTGGCATAGTGAAAAAGAAAAAGAAAAAGATGCCTGGGAACTTTCACCTGCTGAATTCTAGGTGACCGTCAGAGGACAGAGGAGTGAGGCCCATAAAAAAGTGATGGCAACTCAACTGCCTAGGCCTCGTCCCATGTGCACAAGGGGCAGCATTTTATAGCAGCATCTCATGTGCCATCGATAAAGGAGTGCCTTCAGCCATTCCCCTCAGTGTGTGATAAAAACTAGGTCACCGGCTTCTGCTTCCTTCCTCCCAACTCCCACAAAGCCCATTAGAACTCAAATCCTCAAGACAAACCATTATTATTATTACTTCTGTTGTTGTTGTTGCGCGTTTTTACTGCGATAGAAAATATTAATGTTACAAATAGCTGCCATTAGCATAAGCAGAGCTGAATATTAATCTGCGCACGGGTGTCTTCGCTGTCAGGAGGCAGAAAGGCCCCAGAGGCCTGGCTTTTGCTGGGGAACTGATGAAGGCATTAGCGCTAATGATAACGATAAGGAGCCCACTGTAAATGATATGCCAATTTCTTTTGTAATCCTGTTTGGGCAAGGACTTCTCTCCCCCCTCCCCCCGCAACTGCCCGCCCTACGGTGCCTACAAATAGCTGCAGCATCAGAAAGAGCGGGGAGGGAGAAGAACCTCAGCAGGATCATTGGCAAGGACAGGAGACTTCTGTGGAGGGTAATGAGCAGGCAGCAGCTAAGTGGAGATGAAAGCAAAATGCAAAGGGCCGTTTGCACAATGAAGGCAAGATTAATTTGGAGGAGAAAGTTAATAAGCACAATTCCCCACCCTGAAATTTGTCTTTCGAAAACACGGAACGCATCAGCTCTGAACTCTGGTTCCTCATACCCCTAACCTCAAGTATCCCACATGAGCACATGATTAGTTGAGGGGCTCTTTTTTTGTGGGAGAAGAGAACAAATATTGAGTCTGTCAAGTTGAAACTTAACATGATGAATTTACAACAAGTCTTAACTTCTCATGTTTAATAAGGCACCTCTCATAGTCAAGCTTCAAAATTTCAATGGTACGAATTTTAAAACCTGAAATCAAAATTTGGAAAACGGGCCCCATTTTTCCAACTTCTGTGTCATTTAAGTTCTGTACTCACCCTGCAATATTTCATTTTAAGGAGCCTCGGGGACTTCTTTGCTTTCCTTTCTCTTCTCTGTCACACCATTTATTTTGTACCAATAAAGTGATTGATAGATAGATAGTTTTGTTACATGACTTATAACTTCCATCAGATAAGACAAGGCAGGGGCATGACAGATGTCCCTTCCTTTTTGGTCTTGTGGCAGAACAGGAAACACAACTGAACTCGGTTGAGCATTCAGCCCAGCCCTAAAGTTTGGCTCCAAACAGGGTCTGTTTTGAAGCCAAATGAAGGCTCCATCTTGCTGAAGTTCAGCAGGTCTCAGTCCGACCACTGTCTGAATGGATGGATGACTGGCTGGGAAATACATTTATGCTACCTTGGGTTTTGAAGAAAGAAAAGAAAAGAAACGAGGTTTAAAAAAGGAAGAAAGTCTGTTGCGTGTGTTTTTTGAAGTGGATTTGTTGCACTCGGGCAACAGAGCACTTTAATCCACATTGATTGTGAAAATTTAAAATTGTGGTATGCAGCTGAATCACTTCTACAAAGTACCAACGGTCTGGAAGTGCCCTATGTCTCTGCTTTTACTAACATAAAATAGCTGAAAGTTGTGACGTCTGTTATTAGCTAACAGAACCACTGAAGACCTTTGGCTGGTGTTTGTCAAAATAGCAAGTTCTTGCTCTAGGGCTGCAACCCTAAAATGGCTTAAATCCTATGGAATAAGTTTAGAATCAGACTATAGCATGGAAATTGTATGTACACTTACTTCAGAGTAAGGTGCCTTGAATGTGGAATTACTTTTGAGAAATATGCACGAATAGGAACTGTAATAATACATCTTCTAGTCACACTTCAGACTTTTAGAAGCTAACTTTAAAAAATGATTAGAATTAAAATGTTATATCGTGAATCAAGATCAGATACCAAAGCTGCAATCCTATACTCCCTCACCTGGTAGTAAGTAGACATATATATAAGCACACTTTTATACCACTAAGAAATGCACAAAGGAGTTCAGAATTTGTTTGTTTGTTTGAAGTGGCACATTGTGTATTACAATATTTCATCATTTAATGAAGATTAAGCAAAACCAAATTTTCCATCAGCTCAACACAAACTCAGAACATATCTTGAAAACATGGGTTATGAACCTGGATCAACTTTGAAAAACATTAAGAAGCAATGGCAACAGTGAAAACAGCTCACACTTATCAAGGAAACGGATGGTTTTTGCACATGATGTTTCTTCCTTTTGTGCTTCTGCATTATGCATGAAGAGGAACTTGTGCATCTTCTCTGTGGGGAAGATGCATGATGCTCAGGTGGTGAGATGAGCATGCACTACACAAAGAAACAATGAATTTCCCCTTCTGCACAGAGAAGAAGTGCAGCTTATTCACATTTGCCCTTTTTGGCGTGTTCTCCTAACGTGTGAAGCTGCTCTAATTTTAATTCACGGCATTTGGGGAACAGCTCAGTTTCACACCTCACAGGAAACTGATACCACCCACATTATAGATTCTCCACAAGCTAACTTACTCACAAATGACATCTGGTTGACAAACAACACAGCCTAGTTCACTTGAAGCAAGCTCTTGTTTAACAGGTTTCTTCTAGCAACATTTCTCTAAGCAAGTCCCCATCCCCCTACAAAGTCCCCTTTGCTCCGGTGATGGTTGCAATTTATATTCAAGTCACGGGTCCAGATCAGCATTTTATACAAGGAGGCAATTTATTACAGCAAAGTTATTTTAACACAATAAAACTATGACAACAGAGTCTAATTTCACAAAAGATAGTCTGAGAACAACCTTGTTGACAATTTGGGATACAATAGCAGGGAGAATAAGTGATTATTATCTTACCCTTGTAGCTGTTGCTATTTGCTAGCATTCAGAAGTAATGGAAAGTCCTGATGAATGACAGGATACTACCACAGTAGTCTCTCTCTCTCTCTCTCTCTCTCTCTCTCACACACACACACACACACACACACACGGGATGGGGGAAATCCATGTGATTAGACCTGTCCATGTGGTAATTTCATTCAAGCACACTCTGCACCTGTGTGCAATTGATCCATGGCCAACATGTCACTCTGTGTGGGGAGCAGTTTGGCAGGTCTGTCTCAGCTGTGCTTAGAATTGAGCCTAACCATGGACATGTTTATTTGTCACCTTGTGAAAGGTGTCCTTTTTGTGTCAGTTCTTCAAGGGAGGGCTTGAAGTGGGATTCAGGCAAACCCACACAACCCTGGAATATGTTGAGATGAGCCCACTTTCTCTGATGCTCATGATCTCAGGTGAGGGTGTTCTCATTGGGCTGCTGCTTTGTCACATAGTCAGATTTCATAGGCAAGCTGTAAATTGTTGCCAGGAAGAGAAGACTTGAAGAAGAAAAATGTGTGCCAAACAGCAGCTATTATGTGCATGGCTGCAGAAGAGGTTCCGATATATTTTATCGTCTGTAACAGCCACTTGCAGGACTGAAAATATTTGGTGAAAAACACTCAGCTTCGTCCTGCCTGCGCCCACTAGGGAGTTGCACCCTGGATGAGACTACTCAAGTTGCTGCGTTCCAGTTATGCCACTGATCCAAAATTATGTCTATTAACTGACCTCTACTGCCAGCAAATGTTGCCTTTCCTCATGTTTGTATACAAAGTAGAATAACTTGGAGTAGCAAGTGACTTTTTAAGGCAATCAAAATTATTAGATGCTTGGCATCTGTTCAGGAAGCCACTGTTCTGGGGACTGTTTTGGCAAGGCCAAATAGGAAAGGGCATCGATTGTTTGATGGAAAATGTAACGGAAAGTATAATATTAGCGTGATGCTAATTGAAACCACATGCCAATTTCTGCTAAAATCATCTGCTTAGGAGTGCTGACCACACTATCTGCCTGCAGTGAACTCAAGTTCTACAGGACGTGACTTGCCTCATAGCATTCCACATGTACACAAATCAAGGCTGCCATCCTATGCACATTTTCCCTTTTACCTCTGAGCAGCTTCATAAGTTCCCTTTTTTTGAGAATAAGCCTCATTAAAGTGAAAGGAATATGCTTTTTTGGAAATACGCATAGGATTAGGCTGCCTGTCAAAACCAAGTGTGTATTTCAGCCCCCCACAATCTAGTGTCCTTCAGCTATTGAGAGATGCCAGCTCCCATTAGCACTAGCTAATGGTTGGGGACAATAGAAATTCTAGTCCCAAATATTTGGAGGACATCAGATTAGGGGAGGCTGGTATATGTCATTTTGGAAGGAGCATAAGGTTGTTTGTTTGTTTGGCAATTTTACATTTCTGGTTTTCTTTTTCCTGAAGCAAATGCATGAGTCAATTGACTGCAAGCAATTTTCTTTTTCTTGAGAGCACATCTCAAGTGGAAAGGAGCTTCTGGTTTCACTGTGATTTTGTAATTCTTCCAAAGCTTGGATGCTTTTATGACCCTTAAGAGTTCGAATATGTTAAGACTTATGTGAAATATGTAAAGCGAGGATGGTTTAGGGCTCCTGCACTTTTAAAAGCTGTGTGGAACAGCAGAAGATGCAGATTTTTGTATCCCTGTGTTCCAAGGGTATGAAATTTCACCTTCTGATATTTCTGATGGAATTCCTACTTCTATACAACTATGAAAGGTGTAGTAGGCCTGATTCTTTGCATCCAATCATCCCAGGACAGACATGATCATGTAAATGGTGCTAGTCTAAAATATAAGAGACAACCCATGATGCAATTTGGGCAATGTTCAAGAACTTCTGATCTTCTGATGTAAAGTGATTAAAGAGACTATCCAAACCTGTTTCACCTTGCACAGATACCACAGTTGATTTAAAAACTTTTATGTATGTCATGATAAATACCAAAAGCATGTTGAATGCTGACAATTACTGGGTATTTTTAAAGACTTTATAAAGACTCACAGATATTGTGAGAAATGTTTATGTCATGAGACTTGTCCACATTTTACATCTGAGGCATGGGACATAATCTCTACCTGGAAATGAGAATGACATTTGGACATTTACTGAAGGCCCTCAGTTGACTTTGAATTTTACTGGTAAACGTCAGAATTTTCTGACATTTTCCTCTTGGTTCCTTAAAATCTTAAACATTACCAATAAATGCAAACATCCACCAAATTTCTAAAAACTTACCATAACATGATCATATTATCTGAAAACAGGACTATTGCACATAGCAGGGGTGTCAACGTGAATAAAATATGGGGGGCAGGTAAACCCCACTCCACAAAATCACAAGACTTGGCACTTGCACGCCATTTGAAGGGCAATACCCATAAACTTTGAGGTGGGGGTGTTTGGCCATCTCAAATATTTTATTGGGGGGTTTAAAGGGACCTTGGACCCTAAGAGTTGGCTCCTATGGATCATAGTAAGTGTTTGTTTTAATAGTCCCTGTATAGACTGATGAACTTGCATACATACTCCATTATGGTTACCATTTCATTATAAGAATTAGTTCAATCAAGTCACAACAGATTTTACACCTACCTAGGGCACATAGCACATGCTTAACTGAGAACGCACACTGGAATCCTCAGTGGCATCATAGGCGCAAATGGAAATAAAGGTTGTATGGGGGTGCCTTTGCCTAACCATGTCTCAAGTGACCAAAATCCTTGAGCCAACACTGATATCAATGCCAAGAGGAACAAATATTTCACATGCATGTATCAACAGTATGGAAAACAAGGATTTCCAGCAGAGCATTAAGTCATGAAGCTTCCTAAATCTGAACAGATCACACAACAATGCTTCATATCTTTGGTTACTCAACAAGCAAATCATACTTGCAAAGACTCACAGATATCTGCAGCGAACACCATGAGTTTGAATCCAAGACACCACAAGCCTGAGTCACACAAAAGAATGGACCTTCATCACTTCAGGACTATGAGATCGCCAGGTAAAGGAAAAACAGGTTTTCACTTACCTAGAGAAACAAAAAAAGGAGAAAAAGAGAACAGCAAAGTTAGTTGATTTCTTTCACATTCCCACGATACATTTTCCCCCCATGAGGTCATGCAAATGAAATCTAAGCATTCTGTTATGAGACTGAAATAGCTATGATCTATGATGGCTCTATTAACACATGCCTGCTATCTAAGCAGCTGTAATTGGTTTGTAGTGCCATTTAATGCCATACAGATTACTCATTAAGAAAATGCGAGCCTGAGCAGGTGTTTTCATCAACATCTTGTTCTATTAAATAAATAAATAAAAACCTGGGAGGGAAACGCCATGACAACATTAACCACATGGAAAGACACAAATGATCCCAGCTGTGAACAACAGGGTTCAGAAGGTCTCACTTTCTAGTGACAGACGCTAAATGGAGGATAGAAAGAGCCTCCCTTTAAAACAACAGCAAGGACCTGGGGCATATACATTTCACCCCCTCTAAGCTGAAAGTTGACACCACCACCATGTGGATTTTGGACAGGAAGATATTGCATAAAATGATGCTGTCAAATGATGCTTAGAAGACAGCTCTTTCCTCCACTAGAATTGATCAGAAAATACTTTCCATCAAAAAAATGTATTCCTGAATAGGTTGTAGGTTCTCTGGAGAAGAACTAAAACTTGGAGATATGCTTTAAAATATTCTGCATAAAATCAAAAAGGATGGCAACACTAGAATATCAATTCCATGCTCTGACTATGTACACTAATGGCTCAACCAAAATAAAATAAACAATATGTGTTATTTCCCAATTCTGCAACACAGAATGGAACGTTAGAATGCCAGTTATTCCTGACAGCTACAAACATATACCTGTTATGGAGAAGGGAGAATAGGACACATCTAACACAGTCTCCTGAGATCCACATCCAAAACTCAAGAGATCTGCATTTAAGTTAGTTCTGTTCTGCCATGGTAATCACAAAGCCCACTTGACAAAAATCTGACTGGCTTTATTGCATTACCACATCACCACATTCACAAGCTTGTCCCTAGCTGACTGGGATAATAGACTCTTTCTCATATTTGACTTGGGAAGTTGCATGCCCAGAAACATGCTCTGCAAATTTGAAACTCATTTGTCAAGTCTCCATTAAGTGCTGCTGCAACTAACCACTGCTTCAGCAGCACAGAGAACCTCCTTTGATGCATCTTGGAATGCCCCATCCTTTCCCCGCCTCCTTGAAATCACCCCCAGGAAAAACAAAAAGGGCATATTTTTTAAATTGTGTTATTAGCTGAATTATTAATTGATATGAAAACAGCATTTTACTGGGCATAAAAACTCATTTGCAAATGAGATAAAATGTTCTCAGTGTTTTCCTGCCTCCAAGCAGAGCTGGAGAGAGGTCTCTGACAGCTTGAATATTATGCACATTAGTGCAATCTGCTGAGCTTCTAATGCGCAGAGAGAGGAATCCTCCAGTCTCGTATTCATCAGCCAGCCTCTCCCTCCCTCACTCCTTATTGCCTGCTTTACATCTCTATCTGGGGAACCTCAGGGCAAGGAGATTTTTCTTTCTGATCAATCCCCAATGCTATGGATATTGGATGGCTGAGGGTAGAAGTGAATGATGCTTTTCTCTACATCCCAGTGTTGTCTTTCCCTACCCCTCTTAACCTCTGTGACACTCAGGGAAGGGTTTGCTTTGTACCACTCTTCATCCAAATTACGGTAGCCTTTTGGCCAAAGCTAGTTGTTGCAGGAGATATTTGGTTGCCACCAAAGACAGCAGTCCAACATCTCCTTCTTCTTTTTCCATCAGTAATGCCGGGTGTGGCGTTTGCCTCCTAGGTGGGTCATAAGGAAAGGGTTAAACGAGTGTGTGATGTGATTGGCCAGTGAGAATGCAAGGGGAAGAGTAAAAATTAGAGTGGGAGGTTTTGAAAGTCAGTTGAGAGTTGGGAGTTGAAGAAGGAAGAGGGAGGTCTGTGGGTTGGTCGAGTTGTGTTGTGAGTGAGTGAGAGGAATTGTTAGATGGAGTCAGATACATAGCTGGAATAATCAGTTTGAAGTTGTTAGGAACACATAGGACAGTTAAGGAACTAAGTTTAAGAATCTGCCAAGAAAAATTAACGGAAACCATAAGCTTGTTCATGCCTATAAATAAACTTGATTATTTGTTAATGTTAACAACAGTCTGGACTCCGTGTGTACCTGTGAGACACGGGTTGGTGGCAGCGAAGAAAGCAATCACAGTAGTGGCACAGGGTCAATAGACCGTCAAACGTCTGGGAGGCCCTGTGTGTGATCGCCACACTGGGCAATGCAAAATATGTGACACACTAGTACTACATGGTGAGTTTTCCTTGTTCTGCAAGGAGCAGCCAATGAATTGGACTACGTTGAGAAGAAATAAAATTAAAAAAAAAAAATCCTTCCAGTAGCACCTTAGAGATCAACTAAGTTTGTTATTGGTATGAACACGAAAGCTCATATCAATAACAAACTTAGTTGGTCTCTAAGGTGCTACTGGAATAAATATTTTTTTTATTTTGTTTCGACTACGGCAGACCAACCTGTATGTTGAGAAGGCAACACACAGTGGGTCAGTGATGGTTTGGCCACCACCCAAAGCTTTAATTGTTTCTTTTCCTGATTGTATTGTATCTCCAGTTGCTTTTGGATGTTTATGTACATTCAAAGTAAATAACAATTAAGTAATGTTCTTATTACTATTACTATTGCCAGCAAATAAGTTCACAGCGTGGTTTGATGACATCACACATTTTGGATTACTAGGGACTTGGGTGTACTGTTTATGTGGCAATTTTCATTTTATTGGGTTGTATACAGCTACGTTTTACTCAGAGTAAACATACTGGAATTAATGAACATGAGTAAGTTAGGTGCATTAATTTCAATTGGTTTACTGATCAAAACTTTGTTGCATACCACCCAATATATCCATTTCGGATGGAATTTCATTTCACTTTTATTGGCTTCTACAGTTTGCTGCTGTCCACCAAGGTGGTTATTTTCCAAATCTTTTGTCTTCTCCCAAGGACAGTATTTATCTTCCAAACTTTAAAAATAACATTCCTGTTTTGTATGTGAGTTCAAGGGATGTACATAGTTCACAACGTTCAGTTCACAGAAAGTTTGTCTTTATTGAAAGAACAACCACCTTTATTCCATTGAGGGGAAACTGGTGGCCCTCAAGATGATGGTAGACAACAAATCCCATCATCCCTGTTCATTTAGTTTGCTGGTTCAGGTTGATGAGAGTTGGGACCCTGATCTTAAGTTGCCTCACACTGCCTCAGATCTTCAAACATTCCCCTTAATTAATTAGATACAAACTTCTCATTCCTAAAATGATACGAAAATACTGTAATGTTCTATATAAATGTTGTTGTTGAAAGTTTGAGTCAAACTTTACCTGTTTTTGCCCCTGCTCCTAAAATCTCTGAAATGTTGACCTAACTTTGCATCCTGAAAACAAGATGATGAACTTTGTTTCCTTAATGGCTCTGTTTAATTCTTGTGGTGGGCCTTATTTGGTCATATTAGCCTTTGTTCATATTGTGAGCAGGTCATTTCACTGTATTTGAGGCAATTATTTATAATTAAGTTTTAAAAGCAACCAACAAGAAAGGCTGGATAACAACAACACCAGCAGCATTCAAGATCACTGGGGTTCTTTCCCATTATTCCTGTAGGTATCCTTCCTCTCACATCTGTGACATACTACCTGCTCATGCTCATACAGCCACTGTTCCCAGAAGTAGCACTGTCAATTTCCCCTGGTAGACAGTACCAATTTTTTCAAATGTCCACAATATATAAGAAAAATGGAAAAGAGCTAGACAACTGCCTGCCCCCTATTCCATATCAATCAACAAATAAATAGGAGTCTATCCCTACTGACTCACAGCTTCAATAAACAATCACCAGAGTTGGCAAACTCTACCGATCAATCCTGTCCGTTAGATGCAAACCTTGTAATTTAGTAATAACTACTCACCCACCGCTGACCTGCTAATTAATGCATAGATTTTTTTTGTTCTCCTTTAATCGTTTGCCCCAATATCTGAGTCACTACTTTAGACCACTGGCTCTGTGCTGAGCTAAACAACTAAATGCTACTTCAGTTCTGTGGTAATAAAACACTGAAATATATTGACTCACTGCCAGCTTTCGCCTTCTCTCTCTCCCTCTCTCCTGCTATCTCTCTATATGCTATGATGAGTGCTGGTGTGTGTAAAGAATACAGAGAGAGCAAAAACAGGGGCTGTGTATATGCAGTTCAGGACATAGGTGAAGAAAAATGGGAGCCAGTTATTAGTAGGAATTGACAAACCTGTCCATTTTGGTTTGTCTCCATTTTGCATTTTTTTCTGATCTTGAGTTCAATTTGTCACATTTCCACATTCGTTTGCCAGTTGTTGGGTTGTTATTGTTGTTGTTTTAAAAAAATGCCCCACAAAAATTCATCAGCGTTTTAGGACAAAATTTTCCTACCATACACACCATTTTGTGAGCAATTTCCCCCAGTATAACACATTTGGGAAGTTATTTTTACTAACATATCCATTTTGATGCACACTTTTTCTCAATACATCCATTGCTGTACACTTGTTACTGTTGTTGGAAAACTGCATAGGTGTTTATATTGTTATCAGTTTGGAGCATGTTTGCAAAACTGCGTGCCAGACCTCTCTAATGCCTGGATAGAGAAAGCGTTAGGATTTAATAAAGGTTTCGTGTGTTAATTTGCCACCATCTTAAAGTAGGTGCATCGTGTGGGAGGTGGGAGCCCTGAACCCTGAAAATTTTCAATGAGGGGGCCGGACCCCCTCAAAGTTCCACAGTGACCGTGTGTGCACACCGCGAGGCATTGCTTGCGTCACACACGCATGCCATGGGGCATCTGCATGACATGTCTGCATGCCCTGTGGCGTGCACGAGTGAAGTCAGCATTCTGTGGGGCATGCACACTCGCCGCAATCACTCTGCAGGGCATGCTGGTGATGCACAGCTCCGGCCCCATCAATCGCATGGGCAAAGCAGCATGCATGATCTTAACTGAGAGCCAGCGTGGTGTAGTGGTTAAGAGTGGTGGACTCGTGATCTGGTGAACCGGGTTCGCTTCCCTGTTCCTCCACATGCATCTGCTGGGTGACCTTGGGCTAGTCACACTTCTCTGAAGTCTCTCAGCCCCACTCACCTCACAGGGTGTTTGTTGTGGGGGAGGAAGGGAAAGGAGATTGTTAGCCACTTTGAGACTCCTTAAGGGGAATGAAAGGCAGGATATCAAGTCCTAACTCTCTTCTCTCTCAACTATGGGAATTTCAATATCATAGGTGCGGTCCATACTGCTTCACCGCCTGAGGTGAAGTGGAAAGGTGCTGCCCCCACTGTTGCTCCCCACCACCACTGCAGCCTCACTTACTTGGGCGATGCAGTGGCATCTTCTGGGAAGATCTCACAGAACTCTGGCAAGATCTTGCAAGATCCTGTTGGAAGCTGCCACCACCGTGCAACCCCTGTAGTGGTGGGTGGAGTTCTGTGGGGGTGCCGCCTACAGGATTCTGCCACCCGAGGCATCTGCTTCAGTCTGTTTCATGGGTGGGTCAGCCCTGCAACATCACATGCCTCTATCATGTGATTGTATTTGTAGATTGTAAGCTTTCCTCGTAGGAGAGTCCTTTCAGGGTCAATATGCACTACAGCTAACCTGCTGATAATATCAATAAAGATTGTTATGTCATTGTTAGAGTTGTGTCTCTTAGAGAGTGGCTGTAAGTGGGTGTGTGGGTTGTAGGTCTCTCCCCCCCCCCCTTCTCATTTAGTATAAAATGAGTCTTCCAAACATGCCCTTGAAACAGTAAGATCTCATTTATTCTAAAACCCATTGTCTGTTAGAAGCTTGCAATTGTCTTAAGTGACTGGTTGGCCCAATTAAAAGAAGCATTTCATTCACCCTCATTTTGCACTAATGCCGTGATCAATAATCTGTAGGACTCTAAATGAATACAGCCAATAAAGTAATAATAACAACATTTCACATGTTCCGAATATAATCAAACACAATGAAAATCTGAATGTTAAGCTACCGGGCAGCAAGCTCACATTGCTCTTACTGAAAAAGCAATACCTCATACAACACGGTTCCTATGATGATAATGTGGAGCCATTGCAATATCAATTTAATACTTAGCCTAATAGCACAGCACCATTAATATAACCGACAGTAACAGTTTCATTATTGGGGCAATGGTATGGCAGGTGTCCGTGAGCTGTTAATAGAATAGTGATACCCCTGGGACTATCCTTCCTGCTTTTTGCACCAGTGCTGGGAGGCAGGAAAAAATCAGGTTTCTATAACTATTCTTCCACCACTTGAATGTGGATATTGCAGTTCATCCCTAGGAACCACAAAGTCAGAATATTTTAGAGGCATGAACAGTTTACATAAAATTTCCAAGCCACATTCAAACATGCCATTGACACAGGGATTGCTGATATTTTTTAGAGTTTTTTTGGAGACTTGCCATCTCCCTCCCCCCACCCTCACAAGCTTCTGTAGCTGAAGTAGGTCTATCAGAAGCTGTTCTGCTCCCAGAGAGAAAAAAACCTTCTGTGGTAAATTCCCCCACTGACCCCGCCTTATAATTAGAGCTGATATCCTCACTTCATATGGTTGAAGCTTGCTTGAAGTGTGCTACACATGCACAACTTAGTCTTCTATGTAGGGAGTTATATGACCTCCCTCCCCCGGCCGGGTTTACTTTTATGCATCTCTTTGTGACTGGGCCCTGTTCCCAGAATTCTCTGGGAAGAGTGATTGACAGTTCACTACTCTGAAAACAACTCTCAGGCCCCTTACCACACTACAGTTCCCAGAATATTTTGGGTGAAACCGGGACTGTTACATAGTGCTTTGAATGTAACAGACCTATGTCTGTCAATAGTTATTTGTTCTCCTAGATGTTTCTTGGTTTTTCAACTCAAAATCCCAAACAATTGGTGACATAGGCATTAGCCCCCTGAACAGGTTCATTTCAGAAGATGCTGAGGAAAGCATTGATACTGCTGGGATAGAGCGAAAACATAGTTCTCAGTGGTTTGCCTACAGTAAGGGCAGTTAGCAAGGGATCTGTGGAGCGGGAAAGAAGCTTAGCCCCCCACACAACCCCATCTAAAAGACATCATGTATGGATTTAATTCTAATCTTCTCCACATTTCCATATCAGAGTGCAAAGTCCTCATGAACATTCATCAGCATTTTACGGTGCTCCTCATATGTACACCTTTCTATGCAATGTTACCCAATATATACATTTCCTCAAACAGAATGCATTTGTGCATGTGATTTTCACTAATATATGCATGTTCATGCACACGTTGCCCTGGTACATGCATATTTGTACACATTACTCACCTGGGGAATTGTACTGCAATATTTGGAGAGGTGCAAATTCTGAATGAGGGCAGGGGTTTTTTATTTTTAATTTTTAATACTGTTTCAGAAAGTGCAGATCAGGTAAATGTGGACTGGATCAAATTTCTCCCTGACGCCTAATGAATTCTGTATTTCTATAACAAGCCCTTGGCCAGACTTCTCTTCACAGCAGGGGCTTTGCTGGCAGTGCAATGTAAATGATACACCACCATGAATCAGGGAAAGAGAGTGTTTTAGGAGTGAAGGAGAAGGTCCCAGGGATGCCCCCATCACTTTTCTACTTTGGCAGACAGAGAGAAAGCTCCTCTGCACAGGAAGCCGCCTAAGCGACTGATTGCATTTGCGAGATGCTGAAAGATGCTGATGAGAGAAAGAGAGAGAAAAGGCCCAGGCTCTTTTCCTGTCACTTCCAAAGCCCCCAGCTGCTGGCTTGCAGCCTTGCCTGTCGCTTCCCTTAAGCCTCTATGGAGGAAGAAGAGTGAAGATCTCCCAGACAGTGTTTAGTGTCACAGACAGTTCGGCAAGAGACAATTTTTCACCCCGTTAAACCCTTCTGCAGCATATTATCTACTGGTTTTCTCTCTCTCCCTCCTCGCCTCTTTTTATGATTTACTTATGATTATCTCTGGCTGGTTCAACCACCAAATAAACGAACAGCCAGCTGCAGGACTGTATTGGCTGCCTCAGAAGAACTAAGAAAGCCCCCTGCCACCCAAAAAACTATACTCTACCTGTTCCTGATGAGCCCATCCCAACTTATTCTCCAGTGAGTTTCTCATACTATGGCTTGGCAACGTGGCCTAGTAATTAAGCCAGAGTTAATCTGAATGAAAAATTGGACCTGCAACGACTCATTTTCAGTTTCTTGGAAGTTGGGAAAGGAGTGCCTCTGAACTTGTGAAAGATATTTTTTTCCTCACCATTGATGACTCTGCAGCAAGAACACACCACCAAGTTATAGTTAATTCAAAGCATGGTATGAGGCAGGTCAGCCCCTTGTAAGGAAAGGAAAGAGTCACGGGGAAAGTAGCAGTCACCCAGCAGAGCTGAAGGGCTGTCAGAACTCCAGTGCTCAGTGGAGGCTGGTCCATTAGGGTGAATCTTCAACCTGCTCTCAGTCATCCCTGACCTGCCTACCTTCTTATAACAAGTCAGCATGTGGTTCTCTCTGCCAATGGCTCTGGCTCCACCTACTGCTGGTTTCCCCTGCCTTCCCATTGGGCATTAGCTGGTGGCTGGCAGCCACCACTGCCAATGCTCCTTTGAAATGGCGAGAATGGGGAGTTAGAGAGAACTCCTTGCAACAGGATTGACTTCGTGGTTATGGCACCAAACGGGGAGTATCTGCAGACACATAGCACCAAGTAACTGCCCATCTTTTTAATTCATCCCCCACCTCCCATTATCTTGCCCCACTTCCCTTTTAAATCAATATATGGTTTATGATGCATATATAACTATACAGGTGCACGTTCCATTTATATAAAAGAACATTACACAAGGGGCTTACTACTGCATTCATTCATACCATCTATACATGTTGCATCTCCCTTTAACATTTCTTATCTCTTTGGGGACATATTGCATACGCTCTCCCTTTTCCTCACACTATCTGGAATCAGCTTTCTTATATTGCTCATGAACAGCCAAGATCCTTTTGTAATTATGAAGAAACAGAGGTCTAGGTGTAATACAGAAGGAATGCATAGTTGGGTAATTCTCGCTGGAGAGTCAAAGCAAACATAAAAATGAGGAGACCTGGAAGGTTAATGGAAACTAGAAACTACAGCTATGCATCTCTAGAGATATTGTACCGTCCTGCAATTGCCTAATTATTGCTGGTGAGCTCAGAATGAGATTCCCATTCCAGTTCATGAACATATGATCCCATTCCAGTTGTCGCAGCACTGAAACAAATACACCGCAAACAAACCATCACACCAAATATAAACAAGTTCACTTGCAGTGCAGACATGCCCTTAGGCTGCCCAACTTGCTGCTCAACCTCAGTCCTGCCACACAGTATCCAATCTTATCCCAACCCTGCTCTGCCTACCTTATGCTCGTGATTGTCCATATTCACAGCATCTTCTTTCTGCTAAATTCCGGGGTTCTGCAAATAGCCCTGCACTTATTTCTTTTCAGTGTTCGGACATTTCAGGAAAACCTGTGCCGAGTCCAGATATATGGTGCATGTTGTCATTCTTTGCAGCAATAATCTACAGTTCTGAGATCCAATGCACTTTAATATTATATTTTAATTGGAGCCACTGGAATCATGTTGTTGTTGTTGTTGTTGTTGTTGTTGTTGTTGTTTTACAATCTAGCAGAACTGACAAAAACTAGAAGTGGTTTTGGGAAGGTTTGTTGGGATTTCTTTCACTACCTTTTTAAAACGGGAGATGGCATTTTTAGTTGTGGCCCTGTGCCTATGAAATGCTCTCCCCAATGAAGCCCAACTGGCTTGGGATCATTGAAGAAAGCACCTCTACACTTTATTTCTCTTAAAAACGAGTAGGTGTTCATCAGCATGATTCCAACTTGATGACTGGCCACAAACCAAGGAAAGGCATGGGAGTTTAGACAAATTCATGCAGGAGAAGGGTATTCTTGGCTATTAGTCAAGGTGATTATATGCTACCTCTGATTACAACTTGCTGGGGGAACTACAGCAGGAGAGGACGATTTCCCTCATGTCCTGTTGGTGGGCCATACTGGACTTGATAGGCCTTGAATCTGATCCTCTGGCCTCTTCAGAGGTGGTTAAACTGGCAATATGTTAGACAGAGCTCTAGTTGCTCTTTTAACCTATCAGTAAGGTAGGAGGCAGCAAGGTTTTTTTTTTTTGTGTGTGTGTGTGTGTGTGTTTTTGCAGCTGGACACATTTTGAATTCTGAAATAGTGTCACAAGCACCAGTCACAAAATGGCTCCCATGTCAAGTGTATGTCTTAGCTAATGCCTTGCCATGAATCTTAAAACTCAGCTTATAGACCTATGTGTCATGTATCCTTGTACCTTGAACTAATGTTGGGACCATGTACTTATTTATTGAATACAGCTTTCTGGTTTCCTCAAATTGTGAGTCTTGAGTATCATTCCTGAGCATGGGAGTCAGCCCCGCATGGACAGAAAAAAGGACACCTGCACCAACAACCACAGCTTTCATACTCTTTTCACCCCTCATCAGTTCAAAACAGAAGGGGGGGGGGAAGAAGGGTGTCCTGTCCTAGCATCCAGGGGGATGGGGCATGTTTAAAGGTGTGTGGGAAGGTAAACGGTGCTTGCACCAGTAGTGGTTTAATCATGCTGGCCACATGACCCGGAAAACTGTCTGTGGACAAACGCCGGCTCCCTCGGCCTGAAAGCAAGATGAGTGCCAAAACCCCATAGTTGCCTTTGACTGGACTTAACCGTCCAGGGGTCCTTTACCTTTTACCTTTTTTGTTATAGAAGAAGAAGAGCCAGTGTAAACAATAAACAGCAGAAAGAGCAAACAGCCGCTCATTCAATGTGGATTTTTGTGGGGATATTCACTGAGCCCTTTCGTGGAAAGTACTAGTGGTGTCTGTGGGTGCTGCATTGGTGACCCCTGCATAAGAAGGACCTATGCTTGCGAACCTGCCCCAACCGCTGCACTTGGCCTCTTTCTACACACATGTAGGTTCCCCACACATTTAAAACCCAGCTTGTGCAAGGTTCAAAAATATATAGGAATCTACACTCCTAGAGCGGCTCCCCACTTCAGATCTGCCATTACCACCACTGTGTGAATGACATTGGGGCCAAAGCTGGCAAGAAGGTAAGAGTTGTGACAGGCGCAGCAAGGATTGCACCACTCGTCTGCTCATATGATGGTGACCAGACAAGGATCAACACTTGTACAGGTTGAAGATCCCAATATTCCAGAACTTGAATGATTGGAATAATACAGTGGTACCTCGGGTTAAGAACTTAATTCGTTCTGGAGGACCATTCTGAACCTGAAATTGTTCTTAACCTGAGGTACCACTTTAGCTAATGGGGCCTCCCACTGCCACTGCGCCGCCACCATGCGATTTCTGATCTCATCCTGAAGCAAAGTTCATAACCCAAGGTGCTATTTCTGGAGTCTGTAACCTGAAGCGTCTGCAACCTGAAGCGTCTGTAACCCACGGTACCACTGTATAATAATGGGTAACCCCTTTCCCATAACACAATTGCTCTCTTTAATTGAGTAACACTTACTATATTTGTTTTTGTTTCTCTTCCCTTCAGTGTCTTTCATATTATCTAATTCCTTTTATACTGTCTTAATTAAGATAAGGCTAGATTGAACAATTTCTCATTTTTTATTAATGTTTTACTAATGAGTTAATGCACTAATCTTCTTTTGGAGGGGTCATTATTTTCTACTTTGATGCATTAACACATTAATGTACTAATATTTATGCCCTTATTAGCCTCCTGTTTTTTCCTCATTTGTAATATGATTATTACAAAGATAATCATCTTTGTATCTAAGTATTTTTAAAAAAGGCAAACATATTTTTGTTGTTGTTCCCAGGTGCTCTTTAATTTTTCTTTCTTTATTGGAACTAATTCTCATGAGAGAAGGAGAACAACCATCTTAGCAGCATAAACTGCAAAGCCCAAGATTCTTAAAAATGCAGTTAAGAGTCTGGGGTCTACCTTTCTCATATTAAACCTCACCTCACTTTTGTTGCAGTCTGGCAGTAGGCCTACAATGCAGAATGCAGCACTGTGAGCAGGAGCACAAAATGTCACACTTTCCAGCTCCATCAGGAAGTGTTCTGCCTTGTCTCACTTTCTAGTTCATTATTTGGTCTAATTTACTGACTGACATTGTGGGTGGAGGCAAATAATGGCTCTATTGTCAGTTGGTGCTAGGGAGAAAGGCATATTAGCTACACAGAGGCCGGTTAAGAGCAACATTGCCTTTTCAATGCTTCCGCTCAAGCCTTAATACATCTTTGTCCCTTTATTCTTCCCAGTTGCTGTCACACCTGTGGCACTGTTACCTGACTTGGCAGCACTACTCATTCATAAAGTTTATGAGTCATAGCGTAGGTGACACACTAAAATTCGAGCAGAGCCAAGTTTGGAAGAACATTGCTGCTGAATGCCCAAGTAGCAGCAGAATGTGGTGGCTCTCAGAACTCATTATGGGGTGAAATCTCGCTCAGGTTAGCAATGATCAATGGTCAACAAGCCTCTTTGTCAAAACAAGCAGTTGTGCCAGGCTCATGACTTTCCCCCACCAAAACCAGCAATAGATCTATCGAGGGGGAAGGGGAGCAATGCATTTGATGAGAAAAAGAGGCACTAGAATAATGATAACACAGATTTGGTAGGAACCTCCGAGGTCCTCTAGTCCAGCCCTGCTGATGTAGGAAATCTGCTGCAACAGCATCCCTGATAGGTGACCATCCAGCCTCTTCTTAAAAACCTCTAATGGAGGAGAATCCACCAGCTTCCTAGGCAGTCTATTCCATTCACATACAGCTTGAATAATCAGAAAGTTTGTTCTAATGCTTAATCAATATCCATTCCTTGAAAAGTGAACCTACATACTCAAGCATATGTGATTTCGGTTGCTCTAGAGCAGGGGTGGGGAACCTGTGGCCTTCCAGATGTTGCTGGTCTCCATCTCCCATCAGCCCTGCCTAGAATGGTCAGTGGTCAGGGATGATGGGGAGCTGGATCCACAGAAAACACATCTGCTCCATCATCTATATAACAGCCATTCAAATATTTGAAGACGGCTTTCACATTTCCTCTTCATAGGCTCTCCCACAAGCTAAGCATACCCAACTCCTTAGGCTTTTCCTTACAGGACTTTTACTGCCAGGGACTACTGATAAAATACAAGTGAGGGTAACATTTCATACAATTTTAGTAGAGTGAGTTAGATTGCTGCAGTCTGGTTTGGAACTTTTAAGGTCCACCCTCTTCCATATCAACTCACCTAAGTCATCTTCTGAGGCCCTACTCTAGATCTATCACACCCTTGCACTGAGACATGATGCTCTACAACACTGTTGAGTGCAATGTGCATCTGAATACCAGTTGCTGATAATCAAGGGTGGGGAGAGCATGATGTTCTAGGGGGACATTTGCCGTTGTAGCTAATTAGTTGTCTCTTACTATGTGGCATTATCAACCACAGCAAAGCCAATAGCAATAATTCCCTTAAGTGTTTTCATGTAAAAGAAAATCTCTAAATGCATTATATTCTCATGGAGTTAACTTTTAAAAACTTCCATAGAGCTTAACAAATGTGTGCCAGTGGCTTCTTGGCAGCCAGTGCTTGCCACATGTTCAAGGGAAGCAGCAAACATGCCCTTGTTGAAAGTGGGAGCCACTGAGTGAAGGAAGGCGAAAATCCCTGAAGTTTTCTCCTGCATGAGGGGGAAAAAACTTCTTAAAGCAGTGTGTAAATTCATGGCAAGAAGCAATAAAGGTGAGTTTTATACATTCCCATTATTGCTTCTACGTCTTTGCAATAATGTTTATTGACATGTTTGAATGGAGCACAAGCTGCAGTTCAGTTCAACTGCCTGTGAAAATGGGACATTTGTCAAGAAACAAACCTCATGGTTTTTTTTAGTGGCTTCTCTCGCTCAGAAAATATGATCACAATGTTGTTAAGGGAAGGTAGGGGGATGGGAACAAGGCTCCCTGGAGTGCGTTGTTAGCGGGTATGTGTGTGGGTTGCGTGTGTGTTAGGAATAGCAGTCACAGATCTCTATGGAGAAGGGGAGGGGGGGGAATGACAACCACAACCAGGAAAGCTTAAAAGAGTTGTGAATGGCTTTGCGATGCTTTGCACCGCTGCACATGCTCAGATTAGAAGTAGACTCACCTATTACTAGATCCCTAGGAGACACAATAAAATTAACCTTCCGTGGCCAGAGGAAGGCTTGCTGGAAATGCAGGCTCAGCAATACACTACCTTTGCCTCCGACACATTATCATGAGAGAACTTCATTAGTAGACTCACTGACAAGTGAAACATCTCTATGATCCTTTCATCTCTTCAGTCTCCCTCTCCCCAAAGCCCACGTCTTGCCAATATCATCCCTTTTTGGTTCGTGAACGGAGCAAAAATACCAGTTGAAGAACCCTGGCGCTCTAAGGTTTTGTACAGGACACACCTTAACTTTTAAAGTACATTTAAAGTGCACTCTCCCAAATAATAATTATCCTGGGAACTATAGTTTTTTAAGGGCACTGGGTGTTGTGGTTCTGTAAGGGGTAGTTGTCAAGATTGCTTGGAGTGAAATATGCTTTAAGGTTATAACTAAGAGCTGTTTGACCGTGGAACAGTCTCCCTCGGAAAGTTGGAGGGGGGGTTGGACTAGATGACCCAGCTCTACAATTCTATGGTTCTGTTCTATGATATTGTGTGTATGCAGCCCAAGAGTGTACACTTTAAAAATTTTGGGTGTTCATTTAGGACTAGGAAAACACACGAGTAAGCCAGTGGTTTGCTTGCATATTTATTTTCTGTCCTTTTATTTAGAAGACTTATCAATTACTTAATCAAAGAGCTCTCTAAGTGGTCTAGAAATAAAATTGTAGATAAAACACAGCTAAAATTCACAAACACAATTAAAAACAAATATCCATAAAATAATTCATTAAAATGCAGCTAAAACCTTTTAAATGAATATGGGAAACTAAATTATATGTATGGGTGGGCTTGCTGCAATAAGAAAAAGTTTTCAGCTGGCATGTAAAGCAAGGATGTCTGCCTAATGTCAATACGAAGGGAGCTTTGATGGCTTAAGAAGAGGATTAGACAAATTAATGGAAGGCAAGTAAGAAAAGTAGAATTAATAGAACAGTGTGTTCTCTAAATAATCTGGTCCATAAATGCACGGTTCTTGCAAGAATTCCTTTATGGCCAAAAGATGTCCTAGGAAGTAATGGATGACTTTGGGTAGTTACTCCAAGGATGATGGCGTTTCCACACATGGGCAGAGCAAGTATAGAGATGGTCAATTAACATTTTCCAACATTCCATATAGGTGGGCAAAATGTTCTAATGGGATATGCATCCTCTTCACTACTGTCAGGGAGGGCTCACTAAGGGGGAGGCGATGGATGTGTAAGGATACTTGAGATATGTTGAAATGCAGATTCTAAGTCATTGGTCAGAAAAAAGGGATTTTTAAAAGAAAGGGGTGTTTTGTTATTATCGAGTCTTCAGTACAAGGGGGTACATAGGTAGAGCTCCAAGCATTTTGCATTCAGGTCAACATGTGTACCTTGAGAATGCTCCCCCTACATTAGATTCTAAGCTGCCACCTTTCTCTTACCACCCTCTGATCATTTCATGCCTCTTTTACCTGTTCCATTTTGCTTCAGCTGCCATTGGCTTAGCTGCTCTGCTGTCACAGAGGGAATCATGGCATCCTCAATGGTTCCATCACACTGCTTAACCTGCCTTAGTGTCCCGGTGGCATTTAACAGAAGTGCTACTCCATCTCAGTCACCTTAGTCCTTTTTCTTCTGATGTCTCAGAGGTAGCCTAGGGCAAAGCAACTCAGTTCTTAGATGTCTTAAGGTTAGGATTTGCATTCTAATACCATTAAGCAATGGAACTATTTAAATAAAAGCACTCACACACCACAGACCTTTAAAAAAAAGCTAAAAAACTTGTTAGTGTGAATTATGTGCCTCTGGAGCCTTTCTAATAAGAAGTAATTTGCTACAGCCAGATGAAACTTGCAGTTTATAAATCCTCTGTGATTCAATCCCATATATGCATGTTTTTGGGTTTCCCCTGAAAACCCAAAAACATGCATATCATGCATATCTGCATGCATATCTGCATACCGTTTGGCAAGAGCACACCATTTCATCTAGCCCCACAATTCTCTGCTGATTCTGTTCTGGTTTTCACATTTAGTTCTGCTGATGCGTCTCGAATTCCAGCACTGCGTAGTTCCAGTCCGGAGCCCTCTCAACCAGTTTCTATGGAGATTGGACTCTGCCCAACCAATGCCTCCTCCCACTGTACCCTGCCGGAGCCAGTTTTCATCAGGCCTCATAAACTCTTCAAGTGATGATTCCCTCTGCTCTGGTTTCTGAATGGGCCCAAGGAATACCAGCAGCCTCTCATTAGCGTCACATCACCGATGCTACTGCTGTCATTTTTATGTGTGTGTTTGTGTTATGTGTGTGTTTCCCTAGGCATGGATCAGATATTACCTAGCACAACAAAAATAATAATTTAGAAATAAATTATTACGCTTTTGCAAGAACATAACTATTCATAGCAAAAGGTGCCTGGCAATCCATTAGTCAGTCCTCCCAGCTCTCCCACGCAGTGCAAACACCATCTCCGTCATGTCGTCAGCCAAACTCATAAATTGCAGCAAACTGCTGCTCTCCCCCAACAAACACAGGGGCAATATGACTTACTGAGAGATATGTGCTAATATCTCACTATCTCCAGACCTGGAAGAAGTGGGGATATGCACCTTGCAGAAGACAGAAACACTGAACTCTCAGGACCAATTCATCCAACCTTTGCAACATGGTTTAAGGCAGACTGGCTCAGCCCGGGATGCAGCTACTGAGTCAGTAGGGAAGCAATTGTGTCAGGAGCCTATTTTTCACTCACTGGGGCTGAGCTGAGGGAACTGTGCAAAGAAGGTGGAGGCCTGACTAAGGTGAACACATCAGTCCTGCTGCAGAGGCACTGGCCCAGACATTGACCCAGGAGGAGGCAATAGGCAGAAGCATTCCTTCCTCCCCAGCCAGGGGTACTGACTGTCTATAGAAAGGATGGGGAAATTTTCACCCAAAGGCCAAATATGCTCCTCCAGGCCTCTCTATGTGGCCCTATCTGGCCCTTCATAAGCCCCCACCCCCATCACTGGTGCTGCTTTGTATCCTCCTTGAGTGTTTTTGCCTGGCAAGAATGTGTCCTGAAACTCTGATTATGCTTCTAGCTTGCCTAAATAGAGAACAGTATAGATGTGTAACTGTGAAGAAATTAGCTTGTGTGTGTGTGTGTGTGTGTGTGACATTTATTGTTTCATTCCCTAGAACTAATGGCCATTCGGTGAAGCTGAATGCTGGAAGATTCAGGACAGATAAAGTCATGTATATTAGACTATGGAACTTGCTCCCACAGGAGGACGCGATGGCCACCAACTTGAATGGTTATAAAAAAGGATTCTGGCATGGTGCAAATCCTTTGGAAACTGAAACCTATGAACAAACAATGACATTAAGTGGGCTTATAGATAGTATTACTTGTGTTCTATGAGAGTGATGTTGAGTATGAGCCTCAAGAGCCAAGATAGACGTGACTTCAAGAAGGCTGAGGACTAAAAGACCATTTGGAAGAAGCACGATGAAGGTGTTCATCAAACCTCTGAAACATGACAGTTTTGCAAAGAGTTCCTGCCCTCTACATATGCACTCAACAGGAACTAACCAGGGTGTTTCTGCAAGTAGAGCAGCAAGAACTGAGACCATCCACCTCCACTGGCCATGGAATGGCCAGATAGCACTCTCTCTGTTCCATTCTCCTTTGAACCAGCAGGTTTACAATGCTCTAATTCCCATCTACAAGTCCTGCTTGCCTTGTCAAGGAGCCAGTGGTGCATTCTGTCATTCAAACTGCTGGAAGGCCTCTCCTGCCAGAGTTTACTGCTATCGTGCCAGCTGCTCGGAGCTGGTAGCAGATGGCTGCGTGGCACACCTGACAGAAAGCAGACCTTCCAAGGACAAAGAGGGAGGCAGGATTTGCCCAAAGTGTGGCAAATCCATTCCCATCTGATGGAAGGTAGTGGATGTACTCCAAGTGCCCAACTTTTCAGAAGAGATTTGGATGCCAGGGGAAACATGCAAAGAAGCATACCTGTAACAGCTGGCAGTTGTATAGCTTGGACCAAATGGCTTTTAAAAGAAAATGTGAACAATCTATCAAATGCAATGACTGCCAGCCTTTTTTCAAGAGAAAGACAGGAAAGAATGTTACAGAAACATGTGGGTGATCGTAGGGTGTAATTCAGGGATGATGAACCTTTTTTTGTCCTTAGGGCCACATTCCATACTGGGAAACCTTCCAAGGGCCACATACCGGTGGTGGAAGGGGCCCAAGGCAAAAGTGGGCATAACAACAAATGTAAATGTTACCTTTCCACAGTAGGTTAGTTTCTACACAAACTCACACAATGCTCTCTATCATTTACCCTCACGAGGAAGAGCCATGTCCACCAAGAAACTAAAGGACAGTCATTGACTGTATTTGTTCAAATATACACTAGCTTATAAAGTGTGCAGTATGAATTGCTAGTTTTAAATGGTATTTGGGCCATCATTTGCAACCTAGGAAGACTGCAACACTAAACATGCTTGCAAGTGAGTAAATGCCATACGGGGGAAAAGGTGGGATTTGGCAAGTGACAACCTGGTGCCTTCCAGATGTTCTGGATGACAATTCCCATCAGCCCAAAGCATCTGGATTGGTGGAGGCTGTTCTAAGTACAGTGGTACCTTGCGTTACGAACTTAATTTGTTCCGGAGGTCCGTTCTTAACCCAAAACCGTTCTTAACCTGAGGTACCACTTTAGCTAATGCCGCCTCCCGCTGCCGCGGCGCGATATCCGTTCTCATCCTGAGGTAAACTTTGTAACCCAAGGTACTACTTCTGGGTTAGCGGAGTTTGTAACCTGAAGTGTTTGTAACCCAAGCTGTTTGTAAATCGAATTGTCTGTAAAGGTGAATAGAATTGCAGTGTCTGTAACTATCGCACACAAACAGCTTTGTTTTCCAAGGCCACCCTGAGCTCTTCAGGACGTCTACTGATTCAGTTCATTCTAACTACCTTTCGTACTTGAGTCTCTACTGATTCTGTACTAATGCTTTTGGACTCTATTCAGTGTAATTCATGTGCTTTGTGTCTTTTTATCATTGTTGTATACGGCCTATGTTTGCCTGAATGATCTATTATCCTTTGTGGTTCAGGGCCACCCCAACTTTTTTTTTCTTTTGCTTTCTGTAGATTGTGTGGGAAACCTAGTGTGACTTCAGTTCAAATGCGCCAGTGCACTGAATACTTCCTTAAACTGCTGGCTTATAGATAAGTCACTACTGTACTCTACTTTTTACATTCCATGCCTTTAATGGCTACATGAAAAGCAGAAATCAAGAGATAACTTTTCTCCTGACGTGGAGACACAGTAATGGGGAAGGCTGTTGATTTCTCCCTATAATACAGCAGTTAAAGGCACAGGTTTTTAAAAGACCACAACACAAATTTCTCTTCCAGGAAAATGGAAATAGGAGAGAGGTAGGGGAAGTGTGACCTCTTGGCAGCTTTTGATACTGTTGACCAGAGTATCCAGCTTTGGTATTTCAGGGAGGTAGGAGCTGGGGGCATTATGCTTCAGTGGCTCCACTTCTATCTCCAGGCCCCTTTCCAGGAAGTAGTCATGGGGAGCTACTGCTCAGCACCATAGTTGTTGTCCTGTGGTGTCCCACAGGGTTCCATATTGTTTCCTAAGCTGCATCTGTGTGAAGCCCCTGGGAGCTATCATCAGGAGATTCGGAGTACCATCAATATGTAAATGACACACTATCCCTATCTATCTGTTCCATCTGAATTGGGAAAGGTGGCTGAGGTATTAGACCAGTGTTTGGATGTGGTGATGGGCTGGATATGGGCCAGTAAATTGAATCCTGCAAAGACAGAGATGTTATGCATCTCAAGTTTTCACATCAGGAAGGTGGGGATATAGCCTATGTTGAATGAGGTTGTATTCGCCTGGAAGGAGCAAATCTGCAGTTTGGGGTTGTTTCTGGTTTCAGCACTGTCAACAGAGGCTCAGGTGGTGGCCCCTTGCGGCGCTGCCTTAAGCTGGGCATTGAAAATGAGTGCAAGGCTCTGGCAGGGTCATGGAGCCCTCCCACCTCCTTGCCAAAGCCCAGGAAGCGCTTGCCCACCTTGGGGAAGGACAAGAAGGACTCTAGAACCCTATCAGAGCCCTCATACCTTCTTCCTTAAGCCAGGCAAGTTCTTAACAGGCTGTAAAAAGGTGCCCTCCTTGGCTGTGGGCCCAGGGCCACTGCACCACTTACACTGCCCTAAATCTGCCTCTGCCTTTTGTACTTCATGCTCTGGCTGGATTACTGCAATAATGTCTATGTGGGGCAGCCCTTGAAGATGAATCAGAAACTTCAACTGGTCCAAAATGCAACAACCACATTACTGATGGGGTTCCATTTAGGTTCCGTATAACCCCACCTTTAAAACAGCTGCACTAGTTGCCATTTCGCTTCCTGGCCCAATTCAAAATGCTCACATTAGTGTTTAAAGTGTTCAGTAACTCTGGCACAAATAGCTGAAAGATTAATTCCTTCCCTATAGACCCTCTTGGATGTTAAGTTTGGCAGAGAGTTTTTAATGTTGTATTTTAAATTGTTGTAACCTGCCCTGGGACCTTAGGGTGAGGGGTACGTTGATTATAATTATAAGTGTGGGGGTGGGTGCATACAACCAGTGGCTGCAGCATAGGTCCCAGCCAGTATCTGTCAATTCTCCTTACATCTTCTAGATTAAATGACTGTACAGATTGCAAAAAGAGAGAGAACATACAGAGTGCAAGATATTTATGCAGTGATAATGCTGTGCACAACCTTTCCAGAAAACTATTATACAAGTGCAAAGACATTTAAATATTTGAAAAGCATCTTTTGCAACCAATATCAAAATGACATTCATTCCAGGTTTGAGGAAAAAATGCCCTTGCTTTTCCCTATCTCCCTTTTCTCATTACAGAGATAAATCCCAGGTGCATCTCTCAGTATAGCAGAGAAGGACCAGTATATCTCTGTGTGTGTTTGTGTGTGTGCGCACACGGATGTCTGTCTGCTTGCTCATGTAAGAACAAGAAGGATTCTTGGGGAAGCCTTGCAGGGTTGCCTTGGCCAGTATATTGTCCCACTCAACCACTTTGATCTGTGAAACTGACACCTTTACAGGTGCCACTTAATACTCATTCTGAACTTGTAATAAATTGCTCTTTAAGTGTGGGCAGCACCTACACTTTGAAATGCCCTGCCTATTGGCATCAGGTGGGTGCCTTCCCTGTGCTCTTTTTCATACCTGCTTGAAACATTGTTGTTTAGGCAAGCCTAATACAGTGGTACCTCAGGTTACAGACACTTCAGGTTACAGACGCTTCAGGTTACAGACTCCGATAACCCAGAAATAGTACCTCGGGTTAAGAACTTTACTTCAGGATGAGAACAGAAATCGTGGAGCGGCGGCAGCAGGAGGCCCCATTAGCTAAAGTGGTGGTTCAGGTTAAGAACAGTTTCAGGTTAAGAACGGACCTCCGGAACAAATTAAATTCTTAACCTGAGGTACCACTGTACCTGTGTTTAACTGCTTTTATCTATACTTTTCAACATTTTATATTGTTGTGAATCAAAAACTGTCAAACGGTATATAAATTTTATTCAACAAATAAATAAATAAGTAAATACTAACATTGTAGAGTTAGAAGGGACCCTAAGGGTCATCTAGTTCAACCACCTGCAATGCAGGAATCTCAACTAAAGCATCCATGGCCACCCAACCTCTGCGTAAAAGCTTCCAAGAAAGGAGAGGCCATAACCTTCTGAATGAATCCATTCCACTGTCAAACAGCTCTTACCATTAGAAAGTTATTCCTGGTGTTCAGTCGGTATAGCCTTTCTTGTAATGTGAAGCCATTGGTTTGGGTCCTACCCTCCAGAGCAGGAGAAAACAAACTTCCTCCATTTTCCATGTGACAGCCCTTTAGATATTTGAAAATGGCTCTCATGTCTACTCTCGGTCTCCTCTTATCCAGGCTAAACATGCTGAACTCTCTCAACCATTAACTGCATGAGGGCAAGCCCTGGATAAATCATTGCTCAGTGTATCCAGTCTTATTAATGAGCAACTCCTTCCACTGTTTATTTTATTCTAAGCAGTGGGCTACTGATAATCACTAGAATCTCTGGGATGCAAAGACATAAGAGGAAGAAATAATGAATGGCAAAGGCAATTTCCACTTGAATGGTGTCCATTAGGGCCCGACACACATGCTTGGTAGAAGGGGATTGTGATTATATTCGCTTCCCCACCACTAAAGTCTATGTTGTGAGCATTGCTTTTGCAGAGGTATTGTGTGCACAGAACCCAATGCATGTAGAGCAGAACAGTGCGGCACAATCTACATTCTCTGTTTCCTGCAGTATAGATTGTGTGGTTGGGAACGAGAGGCACTGGCTTCTACAGGAGGAGCAGAGCTGACAACCTGTGTGCACATATTCAACCGTCCACTTTGACAATGGAGTGGAAGGAAAGTGATATGCTGCTTAAAAGCATGCTAAGAAGCAGTCCAAAATACATCATCATTGCTGGCCTGGGCTAGATATAACTTTTACTTTCTGGGCTGAACACTTTCTGACACTTTTACTTTCAAATCTGCAACCTCTAAGCATTGGCTTTCACATTACAATACAATCCTATGCCCAGTTACCAGGGATTAAGACTGAAGAAATGCTTCTATCTTGGTTAGCATGGATAGTGCATAGGATTGCACTCAACCTTGGAATCATAAAATTGTAGCGTTGGAAGGGACCCAAAAGGTCAACTCCATTGTTGCACAGCTCTTGCCTGCAGAAAGTTCTTCCTAATGTTTAGCCTGTCATTTGAATCTATGATTTTGGGTCCTACCCTCTGGCACAGCAGAAAACAAGTTTGCTCCACCTTCCAGGTGGCAGGCATTCAGAAATTTGAAGGAGACTAGCAGAAAGGTTTGAAGGAGACAGCAGAAAGGTTGTTTTCTGCTGCTCCAGAGAAGCGGACACGGAGCAATGGATCCAAACTACAAGAAAGAAGATTCCACCTAAACATTAGGAAGAACTTCCTGACAGTAAGAGCTGTTCGACAGTGGAATTTGCTGCCAAGGAGTGTGGTGGAGTCTCCTTCTTTGGAGGTCTTTAAGCAGAGGCTTGACAACCATATGTCAGGAGTGCTCTGATGGTGTTTCCTGCTTGGCAGGGGGTTGGACTCGATGGCCCTTGTGGTCTCTTCCAACTCTATGATTCTATTCTATGATTCAAGCTTCTCTTCTCCAAGCTAAATGGACCCTACTCCCTCCACTGTTTCTCATGAGGCTTGCAATACTGAAACATCAGGCATGCCTGGCAATGCATAAAAGAGAAGGCAGGGCTTAGAATAGATGCAATCTAATGCCATCTAGTTCCATTTGAAGATCTACAATCTTTTCCCTAAGGTATTTCCCAAGCCTGGCTTCCTGTAGGTCTTCCCTTAAATATCGATGTACATCTTTGGACACAGTGTAGCTCATTGCTGCACACCTGTCTCTTTAACAATCATGCTTGAAACACCTGCTGGCTGTATATATCAGCTACTCAGCCTAGGGACCCTATGCTGTTTCTCTCTCCTTGCCCCCATAAATACTAAGAGGATAAAGGAACCCCTCAAGTTCTTTAAGAACTAGCAATGCAACACAGCAGGGGTGCTGACATGAAAGATAAGAAAGGGTGGGACCAGAGGGAGCTTTTTGTTAAAGTAGGCTGGGGGGGGGGGTGGATTGCCACAAGCACTAGCTCTTTTCTTAGGTGTGTTTCATACTCTGCACGTGAAAAATGAATGCAATGATATTTTCACTTAATCAAGTCAACTGGCAGAGGTGTCAAGAGCAGAGAAATCGCTTGTCACTCCAACATTTCCCGGCGTGTGCTTGCCGCACCAAGGAATGGAGGGCAAAGGGATTACAGAATTAAGCAGTGCTGGTACAGCAGCCGGAGAGCGGCCGAGATTTAGCTGTCACTTCGAAGAAAACACCATTTCATTTTGTGATTTACAAAACGCGGAAGTTACCTGGCCTAGCCTTGGGATTTATGAGCAGGGAAACTTGAGCCCTGCAGAGGGGTCCTTCACCAAGTGGGTTAACCCTTTGTGCAACCGCAATGGAGCAACTGCATCCAAGTAGCACTGACAGATGCTAGGTTTTTTCTAAGTTTTCTGTTACTGGATATAAGTCTCAAAGAAAAGGACAGATGCTTTATCTAAATGCAAGGTTTTCTGTGCAAATAATGGAGGCTTATCTGTTGGCCTATCTAGCCCACCCAGTATTGCCTGCTTTTTCAGGAAGACATTCTCCAAGGCCTCAGAAAGAGCTCTTTCCCAGCCCTTCTGACTGATATGGTAGAAATATATACAAAGAGGGTTTTTTCTCCCTCTCACACAATACTAGAATGCTGGTTATTCAAGTAGCTGAGTGACAGAACAGAGCAAAGGAAATACTTCTTCACAGGATGCATAATTGAATTCATGCCATTCACTCCCACAAGAAGTGGACCTGTCCACCAAGTTATATGTGTTTCAAAGGAATTATTAGACAAATCCATGGTGGATTTGTGCAGTGTCATGGTTAGAGCGTTGAACCTGGGAGACTTGGGTTCAAATCCTTGTTCCTCTATGAAGCTCCCTGGGTGAGCTTGCTCCAGTCATTCAGCCTTGCCTGATTCACAGGGTTGTTATGAAGAAAAAAGGGGGTAGTACCAGCTTTAGCTCACTGTGGGAAAGTGGGACCTAGATGTGAAAATAAGTAAAGAAATGAAAAACAAGCAAATGGCTACTACTCATGACGGTTATATGCTAATGCCAATGGTTGAGGAACATCAACAAGAGAGTGCTGTTCAGCTCAAGTCCAGCTTGTGGACTTCCCAGGCCACACTCATGCCATACATTTAAAGTGCTATGATACCACTGTAACACTTTAAACAGTCATAGGGTTCCCCCAAAGAATTCTGGAAGCTGTGGTTTGTGACTGGTGCTCAGAATTGTCAGGAAGCTCCTATTCCCCTTACAGAGCTACAATTACAGCAAGGTAGCAATCACTGTGCTTTAAAACATGTGACCTCCTAAAGCCTATAAAGCAAAACGAGCTTGAACATGCATATCAATGTCAGAAATGAAAACCTGCATATTGCTATCCCACCAATTACCCACAAAGCCAAATTCCCTTCACTTAGGTGAAGGGCTGGGAAAGAAGATAGAAAAGTCCAACTATATAGCTTTTTACTTTCACCCTTCCCTCAGAGAAGTCCTGCATACTCAGGATTATGTGATATTGACATCCCTTTGTTATAAAGAGTGGTTAAACATGAGTAAAATGATGAACCCTCTCCCTTTGAGTGCATGCTGGGCAGAGAATTCACAAGGACGCAGGAGCCTTCTGGATCAAGCTAATAATGCATCTTGTCGAGTTTCCTGTTCTCACTGTGGTCCCCCAGATGCCTGTGGGAAATCAGCAAGTAGGGCTGAAGTACAAGACTTTCCACCCCCATGGTTTCCAGTACAGTGGTACCTTGGGTTACATACACTTCAGGTTACATATGCTTCAGGTTACAGACTCCGCTAACCCAGAAATAGTGCTTCAGGTTAAGAACTTTGCTTAAGGATGAGAACAGAAATCGTGCTCCGGCGGCGCGGCAGCAGGAGGAGGCCCCATTAGCTAAAGTGGTGCTTCAGGTTAAGTACAGTTTCAGGTTAAGAACGGACCTCCGGAACGAATTAAGTACTTAACCCGAGGTACCACTGTAACTGTTATTCAGAAGCATTACTGCCTCTGACCATGGAGGTTGAGAATCACCATTATGATTAGTGGTTTGATCCTGCTGTCTGCAGGCACCACCTGTGTCAACAAGTTCCCATGCGTGCAGAACTGAGCCAAGCAGGATTGAACCCATGATTACATGAAGTGAAAAACAGAGCTGTCCTTCAGATATTTTTTTTGCTGGATTCTGGGGACACGCTGCTGATCTCTGTCTGTCTGTCTCTCTGCATCCCGGCCCACTTGCAAAGCGTAGTTTACCCAATTAGGACACATTCATCACTGTTCTGTGCAAACAGCTTTAGTAATCCATAGTGCTTAAGAGCCAAGGGTGGAGTCTCTAATCCTCGCAAGTGGTTGCATTGTGTGCCGCACCTCATAAAACAGTGTGTGTGTCATATTTGGAGTGCGGGAGATAACATGTTATTTCTCATAGGTTTTCCTATGGCGCATCTGCTTATCCCACAGTTCCTGCAACAGACCGTGGGAGAAGAGGCTTTGTTGTTCCCCATTGGAGGAAGAGTGATGGGATGTGGCTGCAGCCGACATCCTCAATGCCATTGTCTCCCCAGGGCAGATGGCACCCATTTTATCCAAAAGGGGTATCTTATCTGCTGTCTGGCTCCCGCAATGGCAGCTTGAGCTTCATGTCACGACACCATCTGGATTCCCTGGAGCAGTTCTAAAATAAAGCAACAATGGGGAAAGAACGCCACTGGAAAATGCTGAAAGCCTGGTTATTTTTCTTCCACTGAAGCTTGCAAATGTTGTGTTTTGGAATATTTACATGTTCTGAATGGTTAAGTGAACCTATTAAAGATCCTTAAGTGATTAATTGTCTGTCTTTTAACCAATTAATTAACAGATTACATTCACCAAATACAGGGGCTTAGAGAGTTGGAACATCTTTGTGGCCTTCGCAGTGGTGAGTCCTTAAAGAGTCCAAAATCCTAGCCTATTTTTTAGCCTTGTAAACTCCACCGATTAATTTTTTGGCGGGAGGAGAGTTTAATCAATGGCATTGATTAATCAGTTAAAACTGGCAGTCCTAGTAATTGTACTGGACAATGACATAAATCTCTCTCCCTTTTTAAATGAAATATTAAGTTTTCCAAATGACTTCCAACTAAATCTGTTTTCAGAAGTTTCACTCTGAGGGAGGAGTGAGAGTATCACCCGTGGTTCCATCTCCAGCCTCAGTGTGTCGTGTCTAATCATGGTCCTGACCTCCACCTATAGCTACCACTGAATGAAAAGGGCCAGCAGGGCACAGTTTGTTTGGGGCAGGGCCAGAAGGTATGCATGGAATAAATGTATGGAGAGAACATCTGCAGGGGAAAAGACTCAGGACAGTGATACTTAGAATCATAGAATCATAGAATTGGAAGAGACCACAAGGGCCATCGAGTCCAACCCCCTGCCAAGCAGGAAACACCATCAGAGCACTCCTGACATATGCATTTGTAGTGCAATTCCTTTAATAATCTACAAAATGATGAGGAAACTTTCAAGTCTCTGGGTTATTTGAAAGCTTACCTGTGCAAGAATGCACACTACTCAGTCACCCATTAATTATTTTAAAGTAAGACAGAGCAAGAAAGAAATCCCCATCCCTTTCAACAATAGATTATGGAGGAAAGTGAATTCTTTTTACTTCCCCAATGAAAAGACCCTGGACCTATTTGTCTGCAATCTGGCAGGCTTAATCCACTCTTAAGAGAGGTTCCTGTGCCAGAAAATTTTGGTCATTTTGGCCAAGAAGGGATGAAGATTCCCCACTATATTGGGTGGGGAACAGAGAGCTTCATTTCATATGAAGCAGCTCAGAACCCAAATTACAGATTGAAGTGGCCAAAGAAACAAACAAACAAAGAAAATAACTTTCTTTCATGTGCTGGAAACTGCCTTGATAATCAAGGACTGGCTTAAAGCACTTCCTTGACACAAGTCCTCCTCCCCCCCCCCCCATGCTTTTGTTCTAGCTAATGTTCTGTATATAATGGGAATTACCTTGCATTAGATCCAGTTTCCCCATTCCTTCCTTCTCCCTGCTTGATATCTAATAACTGGTCCTTATCTGCTGATCGAAGACACAATGGTCCTTTTAAAAATAAATAAAAACGAAATGTTCTGCTTCTGAATAAAACTGAAAAGCGCCCTCACTGGATATTATTTTCAGATTTTCGCAAACAAGCCCCAAGGCTCAGTCCAAGTGAATTTGCCTAGAAAGCATCAGTAGAGAGTCTTGAACCAGTTTCATACATGGAAATTGCTTTGCACCAGTACTCCAAGGTCTTTTTGAATTTATTTCTAAAGGAGAACACCGATATTGAAATAATTGTTCCCTGCTGCTCACTCCCTGACTCTTGCAGCTAGCTATGGATCTTGTTTAAAACCATGTATTGACTTTTATGTAAGGCTTAGAAGGGTCTTGGGTGAATTTTTGGGGGGAGAGGGGGGTCAACTTTCTTTAAAAAAAACCACAAAAAACCAGCACTGCTTGGACTTTTCATCTAAGCCAGATACTATCAAGAAATAATCCTTTGGGTGCTATTATTTCATGTTTCCTGTTCCCATAGATACTCTAGTTCCATGGAGATCCCAGACTGCTCCATTTTCCAGTGTTGGTGCCCCGTTAACATTTATATTCTACCTTTCCTCCAAAGGAGCTCAAGGTGATGTCCATAATTGTTGATGACCTGCTCCAAGTCTGAAATCAGACCTGGTGCAACCATCTGCTTCAACCCACATCTTAGAAACACTATATCGAACACCAATCTTTTCAGTTAACTTCCCACAGATATGATAAACCAAGTGTGAATGAGATCAGTCTGAGTCTCTCCTCCTCACTCCATCTTGATTTAACTCTATACTGTTTAAATTTATGCAAATGTAGTTTTCATGCTGTTAAAGTTATTACCTCCATCTGGCATTCAGGATGGGATGTTATATGTATACTTCTAAACTAGGGGTGGATTAGATGATGCCTTCCTAGAGCAGACTAACAGACATTCAAAAATGAGCACCAGCCAGCAGGGTACACTTGCCCCAAGCCTCAGAGGGTTAAGCTGGCCAGGTGGCCTCCCCAGGGGTCTTCCGGACTTATGGTGTCATGCCAAGAACAAGACTCCCACCCAAGACTTCAGACAAGCTCTGCACAGGCCTGCAACACACCTTTACAGTACGCTCCCTGAGCCTTGGCCCAGTATACCTGAAGGAGCGTCTTCACCTCCATCGTTCAGCCCAGACACTGAGGTCCAGCGCTGAGGGCCTTCTGGCGGTTCCCTCACTGCGAGAAGCCAAGTTACAGGGAAGCAGGCAGAGGGCCTTCTTGGCAGTGGTGCCCACACTGTGGAATGCCCTCCCATTGGGTGTCAAGGAAATAAACAACTACCTGACTTTTAGAAGACATCTGAGGGCAGCCCTGTTTAGGGACATTTTTAATGTTTGATGTTTTATTGTGTTTTTAATATTCTGTTGGGAGCCACCCATTTTATAAAATAAAATGTTAAAAGCTATCGAAAACAACTTAAGATCACAAAATAATGTGGATCCTAAAAAACATACTTATCAGTTGCCAAAAGGGTAAAGGGGTGTGTCTTCAGCATCTACCAAAAGCTATACAGTAGGCTTCCTCATCTCAGCCCTCCATATGTTTTTGGCCTACAACTCCCATGATCCCTAGCTAGCAGGACCAGTGGCCGGGGATGATGGGAATTGTAGTCTCAAAACATATGGAGGGCCGAGGTTGAGGAAGCCTTCTATACAGAGAAGATGCCAGATGTACCTCTATTGGGAGGGTGGGGGGGCGAGCCTTTTGCTCCCTGGCTCTCTCAGGACATCTGTAAGAATGCAATGAAGGAGAAGTGCCCTCAAGGGTTAACGTTCTTAATATCACTGCCCTAGGAACACATCTTACAATTTAATTTGCTCTGCCATAAGGATTACTTATGAGGGCCTGCTCCCACTGTAGTGATATGTTAGGCTGCAATAAATGATTGTAGCTATAAGAGGTTCTAACTGTCACAGGCATCAAAATGGCTTTGCAACACTTATGAGTAGATTTAACTCAAATACTTGACAGTCCCACGTGCTCAGCGGTGCGCTGAGTGATTCAGTAATGATAGTGTACATACCTTCCCAGGGGAATCCCGAGTGGAGATACACGCAGATGCTTCAAGCATACAGACCCATTCCCCAGCAGCAGCAGCAGCAGCAGCAAAGCACCCAGCATCCACAAGCTACAATTGGACTAGCTCACCTTTCAGATAACATTGGTACCATCAGTGAGACAAAGTCATGGAAGAAGATATTTACCGTTCATTTCAGGAGATTCCCGACAAGGATTCTGCCATCTGCCCACCATTGCACAATTAGACCTGCCTCATCTGTATAAGTTACATGGCTGATAACTCGGGATCTGGGGTGGGACGGAGGATGCAAGTGGAACTATCAGGCAGATGTGATGATTGATGACAGCCCACAGCCATGACATTCAAATGGAAGCCAGCTAAATGATGCCAGCCCACATTAGGTACAGGGAAGAGCCTCCTGTCTTGCGAAGCTAAAATGCAATGCAGCAGGAGTAAGGAATGCAATCTACCATTGAGGGCCACTTAAGGCAAATTCTCTTGTAGCAACTGGATATGATAAATTGGATGGTGGTAGATGCAAGCACATTATGAGGAGTCACCACAGATCATTGCCTTTTCTCACCACAGGTTAATACCCCCAGATGGATACCAGTCAGGGGAATATTGAGAGAAATTGTGCGTGTCAATCCGCCACGTGATCTCTGATGCTGTTTGAGCATTTCACATCACCACATTTGCCGTTCCTTTGTCCGTTTGAAAAATGGCCATGTTCTGTGGTAGGCTCCATTCATTTTCCATGGAGGTTTATTCAAACGTAACTTAGAAGAAGGGTAGAGCAAAGACAGGGGTAGTCCATGCTTGGCCTAAGAGCCCTTGGTGGGGTGGGCCAGATGCCAGTGGTGGTCATGGGACATCCCACACTCTCAAACCCACACATATACATCAGGCTCATTGGTATGCACTTACACCCTTAGTGAATCTGTGCAGATTAGTTGACCAAAAAGGGTTATTACCTCCTCCTCTCCAGCCTTCAAATGGTCAATGTGATTACTGGGGTGAGGACCAGTGCTGTGTCTATTTTACTTCTTGTTTTGCTGATGCCACCCCAAAAGCAGATGGGGGTCTTGTATCTAACCCCTCCCCAATTGCTTTGAGTGGGACATTATCCACCCCAATCTAGGATGTATGAGAAATGAAGCAGGAGATGGGGCAAGAAAAAACAAAGGAGGATGGTTTTCAAAGTCCATCTTCAACTTGCGATAAGTCTGTTGGTCATGCCTTAGTAATTACTTCTGCTCCTGAGATTAACCCCATGGACATGTGTAAGAATGAAGTGTCACTTGGATTTGAAAACTATCACCAAGGCAATGTCCAGGCAACCTGTTTGTGTATGCTCTCCATTTTTCATACGAATCTGGAAAGTCACCAGTATTTATGGACATTCCCTACTCTGCTCATATTTGCCCCAACTTATTTGCAGAGCTAGACACACCACAGAGATCATGTAGCATAAGGACCCATTATAAATGGTGATAATGGTAATACCCAAAAAGGCTGCAACAAAGAGTAGGGATTGCTTTCCTGTCTGCAGTATTTTACCATCCAGTGAGTCATTTGGCAGCTGCCTGTCAAAAAAATAAGAAACAAGTTCCCTCTGGGCTGTATACCAGAACATGCCCATGTCTTTGGGGAACTGTAAGAAGAACATGGACAGTAATTCATTGTCAGAAAATGTTGTCTGTATATAGAGAGAGGTGGGGGGGAGAAAGTGAGAGCGCGGAAGAAAGCCCATATAAGAATGATCTGTTGGGAATGAGAGAATGGGGAAATATTGGAGACACATCAAAGTCAGAGAAAGGACCTCCTTTTCTTTCTTGCTGAACAATATCTTAGAGCCTTTATGATATGTGACAAAGACTCTCAGATATGAGATGTAACAGAACATGCACTGCCTTTGTCCTCTCCTTAAACTAAAGGACACAAGTAATTCCTATGGAACTAAATGGGAATCATTCATATTCTGCCACCAAATGCAGCGTAAAGAGCTGTGATTTGCAATGAGGAGCACTTCAGATATATGATGGCTGAGGAAATTGAGAGGGGATGGAATTAATGGTAGCACCGTTTGCTGTCCGTTACGGTTGTCCATAGCATATTGCCATACTTGTCTGAAAACTCTCCTCCACTTGTACGTGTCATTTTAAAGCAATTTTAAAAAATTGTGAAATGGTATTGATGTACTTGCATTGATATCCCAAACATACAGTATGAGGATACTTGAGGGAGGAATTCTGATGCTCCTACAGTATTTTTATACAGCATATTTCTGTTGTGTATTCTTTTCACAACCCCCCTCCACTGCCTCCAAGTGACATCATCTCTGCATATTAATTGTGTGTGCGCATGCACAATATCATCTCACTCCTTGGGTTAAAAGTTCTGCACAAAATTACCCGTAGGATTTTTAGGGAAACAAAATTGGATTTTATACGCAGATGCTGTCAGTGTTTAGGACAACAGTTTCCTCACAGTGTTCAAAATGATTTGGAGAGATCTGCAATGCATTGGAATAATTTGCAGCAGCATGATGGAAATTTTTCAAAAGAGATGCTAAAAAATATGTATAACATGTTGAAATAACTCTTTTACTTCAGATTTTCCTTAAGGAGAACAAGAGCTTCTACAGCCTCATGGCCTGGTATTTCAGCTACAAATTATATACCATTTCCCCTCTTTATGGTATCAGAATGCATTATTGGGGTAGAACTGCAAGGCCAAAACATCACCTACTCCTTTCTTTTCTATCAGGAGCAACACACGCAGTACTTTGTTCGTGTATGTATACTTCTTTTCCTTTCCATAGAAAGTAGCTGGAGAGCCATGGCATAGACTTTTTCCAACAGTGTCATTAAGAATAATGACAACTGCATTTTATTAATATCACATTTTCCTTATTTGGCAGCATGAAAGAAAATCTGAATACACAAAGGTAATGAAAGCAATACCCAACTGTCTAAGACAGTAGACGTCAGTACTTTTTCAGTGATGAAAAATTATCCAGGGAAATACTATCCTTGCAATGTATTGCAAGGACAGGCCCTTCTGTTTTCACTCATTAGGCACACCTTTCTTTCTTTTTTAATGGGGATTGTGGCAAGGAGGGGAGATTATGGAGTGGCAACTGGCTCCCTCCGCTGCCATGATCCACAAGGAAGCAGAAGTCGGAGAGAGACAAAAATGGAAGGGAGAAGGGGGGGATAAGACAGAGAGAAACACAATCAGAATAAAAAGGTTGAATTCTGTGTCTGGAAGTGGGGGTGACTGGCTACAACCAGGACTGACCCATTTATGAGGCAAGGTGAAGCAGCCACTTCAGACAGCAAAAGCCCCCAAGGCTGTGCCCCCACAGGTACCCCACCTGTTGTCAGAAGCTCAGCCTACACTCGAGTAGGAGCCTGGTAGAGACACATGCCTGACTGGCATGTTCTCTCCCTCCTGGTCAATCATTTGGGAGCTTCAAAAGCTTTCTTCAGCCCGAACATCACAGAGACCGATGCCAACCGACACCAGCACACTTAGGGATCCACAGAGTTTGCGCATCATGCGTGACAGACCTCAGCAACTCAGCATTTTGGCTAATCTACTTTATTTACATATAAACACACACGGAGCACTGCAACATGGCTCCCACTCTCTCTAGCATCAGACAGCAAAGAGGAAAAAGGTCAAAGGACAATAGTCCCACTTAACGGAACACAGTAACACAAACATCCTGTCTCCATCACATCCCACTCTGTGGAGTCAAAACATATACCGTCATGTGATAGACAACAATCCCATGACTGCAATCATGGAGCAGGAATCCTAACACCTGCCCTGCACCTCCACCACTGGTGGAGAAACAGTGATGGCAGCAGCAACACTTTCCAGTGAGATCTCGCAAGACCTTGTAGAGCACAATAAATCTTGTGAGACTGGCAGCAGTATGGCAGGAGGAGGGATTCTCTTCCTCCCTTACTGCCGCTGCTGGAAGCAATCACCCACCGCCACTTCCAGAGACAGACACAGGCAGAAGCTGCAGATCCATTCCAGCCTTTTTCTTCTGCCTGCATATGTTTCTGTCTCATAGTTCTGTCTCCATCCAAGCTCCACTAGGCACCTTTTGTGGTGAGTGATCGGGGTGGTAAGAGGCTTCTTTTGTGGTGCACTAGCAAGGAAGAAGAGGAACCACCTCACCCTTTGCCACCAAAGCTGCCCTTGACAAACTTTTTTTTTCCTCTAGGAAAAATACCCTGGTTTAACTTGTTGATCACTCTTGCGGTGGTTGCTTTGCTTTCTATGCTTTTTTCCTTATTTCCCCTCTTCCTTTTCTTTAATTGTTTGTCTTGTCATCCCCCCCCCCCACCACCTCAGTCATGGAAATAAGGAAATAAATAAAACCCCTTGATTTACACCCTAGGGAAATGGTGGTGATACTTTGAGTGAAATCAGACTGTGACTAGTGTTGAACCCTGTTTCCTTTCCCATTTTAAATTATGGAGGGATTCTGCTGCTTTCTGGTGGGGTGAGAGAAATTCTACAAATTTAATTTTGGGTGAGAGACGGTTTACCTTCCTTTACTTAATTGAGGTGGTGAGGAATTCTTGCTCACTATTTTTTTTAGAAAACCTTTTTAAGAACCTTGCAAGAAGTGATGGAACTTTCCAAGCTGTCAAATTTCTGGTCTGGATTACCTTACTGAAAGTGTTAAAATATGCTTGTTTATCTTCAATTAGACTTGTTTTAAGGCTTCACATAGCCTTTGGGAGTAGGGATACAGAGAATTCTTACAAAAATGGAAACGAGAGAGGAACTTGCTGGTGTTCGCTTATTTATTTCAGTCTGGAACGGAAATCAATCCAGCAAATTCAATCAGTATTTGCTGCTGTTGTTGCTTTCAATCCGCAAACAATACATAATTGATTGAGTTGAGGTTTTTCCTTACCATCAGCAGTATATAAATTTTATGAAATAAATAAAATTAAATTACTCTGCCCATTTACAATACTAAAAATAAATAATTTTATTATTTATACCCTACCCATCATTGTGTTTTCTTTGCTCTGAAATGAATGGGATGGAATAACGTAAGGACAACCTAATTAAGTAAGTTACATAATTCGACAGTTATACGTGTTATGACATTGTGCCACTACAGATAGTGAGATGAATAATGAAGTTTTTGGCAGAAGACGAATTGCAGTGGAAGAGAAACAGGCCTGCCTGTGACTAATACAAGGCAAAATGGAAAACAGTGCCTTCTTACAGCCCTAGTTTGGAGCATGTGTGAGGCCATGGAAATGTTCCCCTCAACATTCGGTCTTGCTCCCAGCAGGAAATGCAGCCAGGTGTGGATAGATCTTGTGCTCACTAAAGGCAGCCATGAAAGTGGTAGTGGTGGCAGGTAAATGGCTGGGATTAAAAGCAGAAAAAGGTCGTGCCACCTTGTTCTCTGGGAGGTAAGCCCAAATCTCCCTTCTGCTAATCCATGGGGGTTTGTTCTAGCTTTTTTCCAGTTTCAGATCTATGTGGTACCGTAGTTTCTTATTGCCCTCTCCCCTATGAATGGCCACCCTCCACAAAAACCTGCATATGAAACATCAACTCTGTTCTCATTTTGACTGGCAGTGCGGCAGCTGCACCTCTGAAAACTCTTTTAGTAGACACTTTGGCATATTTCCTTCTGAAGGGGAGAAAGGAGGGGCCCCAGATTCATTGCATTGTGATATGTGTTGCCCTTGACCCAGACTAAACCAAAGTCGCTTCACAGTCTTTCTGATCTGCATTTGTATTCCTAGCAGTTAAAGGGGTGTTACAATTCGACATGTTGCTACTTAGAAAGGACACCTCAGGAGACTTCTTCTGGAGAAGGTGTTGCTGTAAATACTTGGTGTGGGCACTAAATCCCCATCATCTGCTCTCCTGGGCTTGCAGAAACTGCGAAGCAGATCTCTAATCTGTCCCAGCAGGAACTATTTAAAGCACCATTAACTGAGTCACTTTCGCACACATCATGTAGATCAGAGCTACAAGAGGTAATGTGATCTGGTCGGAGACTTGATACATCCAGTGTTATGTGTGTGTGTGCGCGCACACACACACAGGCTGCAAGCCCCAGCAGTGTGCAATCTTTTGGAAATGCTGAGTTTAAAGTGGGGCTGGGAAGTTACATTGCTAAAATACCTGGTTGTTGAGGAAAACATGACTACACTGTCTTTAAAAACTCAGAGAGAAAGATGAACAGAAATAGCACATCTGTTAACTACATCTGATGTGGCTTTTGCACCTTGCACTCTGGCATCTGAAGGCAGCGTTGTATAGGGAAGTTTTTGAATGTCTGATGTTTTACTGTGCTTAATGATTTAATTTGTTGGAAGCTGCCCAGAGTGGCTGGGGCAACCCAGTCAGATGGGACGGCATATAATAATAATAATAATAATAATAATAATAATAATAATAATAATAATAATTATTATTATTATCTATGTAGGTAAAGTAAAAGACCTCTGGACAGTTAAGTCCAGTCAAATTTGACTAGTAGCATGCCAATATGCCAGGGTATGGTGGTCTCAAATTTCCCCATTTTTCCTTTCTGTGGCACACTGCCAGCATGACTGCTTCTGTGTTTGGGGGGTTAGGAAATGGTGGGTAAGTTTTGGAGATCAGGGCGGGGAAATAGAAATTCTCCATCTCAGATCTAAACTGAACCAGACAATACGCTGGAGGCATGTAAAACTCACTTAATCTTTAAGGCTGTCAGATATAAATACAATGAGGAAAAGGAACAATGGTCAACATTCCCAGCCAACCACTGACAGAATCACAGGTGCCAAGTTGTGCCCAATATTGGAGGGGCTGCATGTGACATCATCTGTGTATGTGCGTGTGTGTGTGCGCGCATGACATCAGTGTGTCTTTGCATGTGTGTGGCAACTGTTGCATCCGGAGAGGCCGACCAGACCTCCTCCCAGTGTAACCTTTGCATGCTGCTGAACCCAGGGCAACATCCTGCCAGGCTACATTGCATCTGGAGGCACTGTGCAGCCCAGGGCAAAATCCTGCCATATCTCTTTTGCCCCCTTGAGATTTGGAGGGGTACTGAGCCCCATCCCAGCAGACATGGAGGGTGTAGAAGCCTTAGCCCCATAGAGTTGATGCGCCTGGACAGAATTTTAATTTTAATTATTCCACTTACAGAACAAAAGTGATAGGTCACTGGGAGCCTATAGCTATGCTGATGATGCATAAGAAACATTGCAGATATTAAGAAAAATATGCATGTTGATGCTTGCTTTTTGTGCAAAATTTTAAAAGAAAAAATTGCAAATTCATATGGAAATGCAGTGATATGAGCCTACACTTGGAAAAAAAGAGAAACCAAGAAACACCAAAATTGAGAAATCCAGCCACCCCTATTAGGTCCCCTAATATAAGCTAACATACGAGTGCCCAGTTGCCATCAATCTGTACAGAGCAGATGTTAAAACACAGAGGACCAACCAAGTGCCTTAAAAAAATTAAAGACAACACACAGGTGAATGTCTTCTCCAACAACTGTGCAAAGGTGTGTGTGTGTGTGCGCGCGCGTGCGTGCGTGCGTGCACACACACACACACACATGCAGGTATACACACACACACATGCACACACATACAAAAAGATAGTAGGGATGGGTATCAAAGTCAATCCATCAATACACTTCAGAATTGCACTTCCCAATATAGACACAGATAGACTCTCGAACCTGAATAGTGATGGCAAAAAGTAATATAAACTGAAATCCTGTTCAGCAGGGGGAGACACTCACGTAACTGTGATTAATGGGCCGCAGCTTGGGGAGGGGGGTTGAAATAGCTCAGAGCCCTTTGAGAGTTAACAGTGGGAGAGCATCTCCCTATTCTCTCAGACAGCCTACATAATGGACCCTAATGGGTTCAGCAATGTCAAGAGGAGTTTGAAAAATCGCAAAGAACAACACGGCCAGCCCTTCTCTGCCTGCCGCTGACTTGGAAGTATGAAAGGGGGATGGAAGCTCCATCTTGCCTCTCCCACTGGGGCTGACAGTAACGGAGATGGGGGACACCCCCCCTTGAGGGAGTCTGGTTGGCTTTTGCATTTGTTTTCATTTTGTCACCAGACGTTTCTGTTTAAGCTGCTTGGAAGGATATCTCAATAACATCCCCACTCTGCTCAAGGAGACAGAGACAGATGATGTGCTTCCCTTTGCCTTTCTTCTTTGGCTTGGCACTTGGCGTCAAAAATAGTCAACTGCTGAAAATGAAGCAAGAGCAGCAGTAGCAACAACAACAAAATAGGATTGGGTGGGGGAACAGTACCTTTTTGAAAGAAAGAAAAAAACCTGACCATACAGTGTTGAACTATGGGTTAAACTATGGAACTCACTCCCACTAGATGTGGTTGTGGCCATCAACCTGTATGGCTTTGAGAGAGGATTAGACCAGTTCAGGGAAGATAAGGCTACCAACTATGATGACTATGTTCTACCATTAATGGAGTCAGTATGCATCTGAAACCAGTTGCTGAAAATCACAGGTGGGATGAATGCTATTGCACTCAGCTCTTGCTTGTGGTCTTTCCATTGGCATGTGGTTGGCCACTGTAGAAATAAAAAGCTGGACTGTTTCATCAGGGCTCTCATAACCCCTTTCAGATGTCTAGATTTCTGCTAAATCAACCTTGTGAGAAGTGAATCCAACATGATGTCCTGGAATGCAAGCTACATGTCCAGCCAAGATAAATGTGGGGTTCTTGCCTTCTATCTTTACAGTCTTTCTCATGCAATCACTCCCAGCTTGTTTCTGGGCCCAAGTAAAAGTGCTGGTTTTGATCTACAAAGCCATTAACGTACTGGAAACAGATTATCTGAAATATCATCTTCCTCCACAGATGCCAGTTCCAAACTTGCCAGATGTATTTCACAGAAACATGAAGATGTCAGGTATTGAACCTGGGACCTACAGAATGCAAGGCTTCAATCCTGCCATTCTGCCATGTTTCTTCCCTTATTAGTGTTTAGAAGAAGAAGAAGAAGGTAGAAGAGGACCTAAGCACCATTTCCAGCCTTGAATACCCTCAGGTAGGCTCAGCCCAGCGGAGGGTGCAGGAAAAGCCAGAGGGAGATAAAGGGAGAGACAGATGGAACCAGCTCCACTTGAGCTGTGTGCTGCTCTCAGCACTTATTATTTGTACAAGGTCTAATTTATAAACTCTGCCCATGTTTATAAACTCGGCTGTCCTAATGGAAATGAAAGCATTAATACAGCCAGAGGATTCTTCACTTTCCAGGTTTTAATTAAAATCATAGGCGTTAAGGAGTGAAAGTGTCTTCATGGAATACAAGTCTAATGAAGTATTTCCTCGCACAGCACAAATCTCTGTGTGCAGTCCCAGATCGCTGGCACTGGGTGCCTGAATAACCGACCCCCTGGTAACTGGGAGATCAAAGCTTGGAAATTAGAAAAACAAATTATCCCGCAATTTGTTGCAAACACAGTTGCCAAGACAAGGCTGGAAAAGTAATATCGAATGAGGAGTGGGGAGGAGGGGCATAGGAGAGCCATGAAACATGATATCTTAATTGACTAACTAGAGACAACAGTGACTGCACTGCATGCCAATGCAGAGAACTGAAAAAGAGAGGAGAGGATGGGGAGATGAAGGCAGGATGGGAAGCAGCGGCAGAGGGGAAAGCATTCATGTATACGAGAGAGGGAGGAAGTTGCCTAGGAAGCAGCCTCATGTGGAGTCAAACTGCTGCAGCATCTAATTCGGAACCACCTCCACCAGGATTCCCCAATCTGGTGCCCTCCAGAAGCTTCGGAATACAGTGCCCATCAGATTTCGATTAGCCTAACCCATGGTTAGGAATGATGGGGCTTCTGAGAACATCCATAAGAAGAGCCCAGTGACCCATCTAGTGTAGCAACCTGTTCTCACACTGGCCAGCCAGATGCCTGCAGGAAACCTGTAAGCAGGACCTGAGCATAGAATCAATCTACCCTGCTGTGGTTCCTATAAAGTGGCATTCAGAAGGACTACTACTTCTGACAGTGGAGCAGAGCAGAGCAGAGCAGAGCTATCATGCCTAGCAGCCATTTCCTACATGAATTTGTCTAATCCTCTTTTAAAGCCATCCAAATGACTGGTCATCAGCAGGTTTGATCCCCAACATCTCAAATAGGGGCTAGGAGAGCCCTCTGCCTGAAAACCTGGAGTGCTGCTATCAGGAGACAACACTGAGCTAGATGGACCAATGGAAAGCCTAATGCTGGTGGTCAACAAAAGAGGTTTAAAGACTCTCTCAAGGCAAATCTAAAAAAAAAATGTAGTATAAACACCGACAACTGGGAAACACTGCTGCGAGAGCTCCAACTGGAGAACAGCCTTTACCAAAGATGTCATGGGCTTTGAAGACACTTGAACTCAGGAAGCAAGGGAGAAATGTGCTAGGAGGAAGTCATGCCTCACCGTGATCAATTCCCGCCTGGAAACCTATGTCCCCACTGCAGAAAGACATGTGGATCCAGAATTGGCCTCCACGGTCACTTACAGACTCATTGTTAAAACCATGTTTATGGAAGACAATCTTACTTGACTACAAGTGATCACCAAAGAGAAAGAAAGAGATGGACCACTGGTCTGTTTCAGTATAAGGCAGCATCCGCTCTCCTAATAAATAAATAGCACCCCTTATGAACTTCAGAAGCTTTATTTATTTATTTATTTAGTTATTCTTGCTGTACCAGAACTCTGGTAGTTAATTTGTTTTCCTTTGTACGCTGTCCAAAGAACTATTGTTATTTGGTGCTTGGTAAACTGAACCAACCAATCAATATTTAGCCTTTTAAAATCATGGGGGAGCCGAATCTGATCATGAATTTCCCACCATCTTCTTTAGTTTTGTGAAATACTTAGAAATAGGCTACCTGCCACTTAATCATATTCTCACAGGAGACAGAAGCCAGGTACATGCGATGTTGACAATTTGTTAACTCTAGATAACATATTCCTGCCTCCAAAAATGGCCATCCATGTACTCCTGGGAACTCAAAAGTGGGACATCAAGGAGATAGCCTCCTCCTGTTATTTGTCCCTAGGATCAGGTAATCAAAGGTGTGATGTGTCTGGATTTGGAGATAACTAGGAGGGGGGGGGGAGGAAGCTGCTTTCTGACCCCCATTGACTGCTGGATGTGATGTTAATAAGGCTAATGCATAAACAGATAAACTAAAAAGAGGAGCTGATGCACTGCAAATCATAAACTGCCTCCCGGTTACTGGCCCAGCGGGGCAACTTTTTGGATTTTATGTGGCTAGTGCTTTTGTCAAGGTCCACACGGTTCACATCCTTTTTATCATAGCAATAAAGTCAGGGGAGATGCTCACGTCACTTAAAAAATGCAGTGCAGCAGATTCAAATGAAGATGACCTTGCAAATCTGGGGCCACGAATCATTTGACAGAAAGGGAAAAGGAACAGAACTCAGCATAAAAGGAAATGCTGTCTGCACACACACAGCTCTGCTCGCTGCTCACTTGCACAAGAACATTCTTTTTGCAGCACCTTCCCTCCAGATATTTCTTTTAAGCACTTTATATAATGAACACTGGACAGGTGAGCAAGGGCACATGTCAAGGTTGGTTCTTCTCTGACTGTACCCTCTTGTCACCAAAGTGGATTTTTTATTTTATTTTAAGCAAAGCACATTTCTACGTGTTCTGGCTGTTGTGGAAAATATGCTGTCACAGGGAATGCAAGGATCTGTCAGTTTTCATTCTCTTAACTTTCTCATTTTTTGAAACGTAAATTCAGTTCTCCACATGTCTTCAGCAAAAAAAAAAAAAAATAAAAAAATTAATCCTCATGAAAATTCTTCAAAATTCTTCTCCTAATAAACACATCTTTGCATGCATTTTTTACTAATTTGGCCACTGATGCAAGCGTCATTTTTGTATTTCATTTTCACTATCATTTTCCTTTGGATGCACACTTTTACCCCCTATTTGCATTTTTGCACACATTGCTTGGTTGGAGAATTGGATTGCAACAGCAGGGAAGTGCAAATTTCAAAGGTTGGCTGTGTTTTGGTTCTGCATGGAGTTCAGCTTTACCATTAGCCCGATAAATACCAATTTCCTGGGTCAGGATGTCACCAGCACTCCACACATCAGCATTAGTCCTTGAGGTGGTAGATGATTTTGTCTACCTGAGTTCCACCATAACCAGAAATTTCTTTATTGATGTTGAGCTGGACAAGTGTATCAGCAAGGCAGCTACAATAATGACTCCAAAAGGATATTGGAGACTGTGATGCTAACAGCCAATGCCAAGATGAAGGTCTATCAGGCTTGTGTGTTGAGTATGCTACTTTATGGTAGTGAGACGTGGTCAACTTACACCCGCCAGGAGTGATGCCTCAACAACTTCCACATGTGCTGAGTTAGGAAGATCTGGCACATCACATGGCAGGACAGAGTCTCAAACAGAGATGTGCTCTCTCAAGCCCACATTCCCAGCATGTTCATACTCCTGTTTCAATGATGTCTATGCTGGCTTGGCAATGTCCACAGAATGGAAGATGGCAAGACCCCCAAGGACGTGCTCTGCTGGGAAATGGCTTCAGGCACCAGGCCCATGGGCAGACCACATCTGCATTACAAAAAATGTCTGCAAATGCGACATTAACTCCACTGTGTGGAAATCCCTTGCAGATGACCTTGGCACCTGGAGGCATTCAGGCAGGTCATGTATCCACAGCAGTGATCAGAAGAGGAATGGCCACTGGTAGGAGTGCAGAATCAAGAAGCGGCATGGTACACCTGCATCAGCACAACCCAGTGCCTTCATCTGCCCTAGCTGCAACAAAGCATGTCTCTCCTGTATTGGTCTCTACAGCCACAGCAGGCGTTGTAACTCTCCAATGGTTTGTCTTCACTTCTGAAGACAAACTCTTCCATTGTCTCCCGAGACAGACAGATACCAACCAGCTGCCAGTCAAGACATACTGGACTTTTCCAAGCAGGGTATAAGACTGAAATTCTGCAGATTATCTCAGAATAAATCTCCATTGCTATCATTGAGGCTCGCTGCCAGGTCAGAAAGCATGTGTGTTTCTTCTTAGAAACTGTTTGTTTTATGCATATGTAGATGTATGCAAATCCATGCAAATTTGATTGATTAATCAACTGAAGCTCATATGATTACCTAAATATGGTTCTTTAATCAGATGGTCCTGCTAATTTTCTAGAGTTTTTAAAAACGAAACCTAAAACCCCTAAATCTATCGTTATTTCACGCTCCATTTCCCAAACATTTCAGCAGTTTATATACTAGCTGTTTTAAAAAGTGCATCTTTCAGCTTTCATCGCAAAAGCTTTTAAACCTGGCAGTGATGCCTCATAAGAAATATTGCAGAGAAATCCAACAGGCAAGGGCACAGCATGGGAAAGTGTAGCTTTGTGGCAAGTACTGAAGCAAGCCAGAGCTTTCCTTTCTCTCCTGAAATTTTCACTGAAAGAGAAAGAGAGAACATGGTGGGAGTAGAAAGTACTGAAGCACCAAGTGAAGCAAAAAAATAAGAGTGTTTTGTTAAATGTCAGGGGGGAAGCCTGATAAATCACATTTGATATGAAATGCAAAACTGGACTGCTCTAGCATACACTTCTTATGTTTTTATGAAAATATAAATCACAATAGCTTATCTTGAGATATTTTAGTTTTGCCCACAGTTGTTGAGCCTCTCTCAAAAAATTGAAACTTTTAAAGCTATTTCTGGGGGGGGGGGGGGGGGACGACACTGCCGACATGGGCTTTGGCAAAAATGACAATGCCAACATGGGCTGCCATATGTCCAATTTTACCGGACATTGCACCACTTTCTGCCCAGACACTGCTTGTGGCTGCAGTAATCCGGACGTATGGTGACACTATACCTGTGAAGATGACAAATGTGCAAGTTTGTTCTAATTAGTGTGTAAAGTGAATATGGAGGAGAAGGAGAGGACGAAGAAAGAGCTGTGAGTGCAGGGGGGGGGGGCTTCTCCCATCCTTTGGACCCCTGGGGAAATTCAACAAACCTGCTGCACCTGGAACTAGGTGCAGAAAGAGCAGCTGAACAGGACACAGTTGTGGGCAGCTTGAGGAAGGGCCACCCACCTTGGGCCTGCCCATAAGAATTAAGTCTAGAGTGAGAGATTATGGTGATGTCCACTGTTTCAAGAAACTTTTCTCCTTGTGAGACTCCGTGGGTGAGCTGAGAGTTTGTTTGGACCCTAGGTGAGAAGCTGGAGGCTGAAAAAGAGGGTATGTCAGTATAAAAATGAATTGATATTGATTTTTTATACATTAGTAATTTTGTATTAATGTAACATTTTTAGATGTAACTGTGCATTTCTGTATATTTTGTTTAAATTGTCTGTTGTTGCTTCAGGTTTTTCTGTGTGCACCGCTTAGATAAATTTTCAATATATTAAGCGGTGTAGAAATTACATAATCAAATGAATATCAGCTTTTAAAAACCCGGTTGTTGTAGCTGTATTTAACTACCCGGTACATGAAAACAAATTAAAAGATAGGGACATTCTGATTTTTGACATTTACTATCCTGTTCTCTGATGTTTAAACTCAAGAGAGAGAACGCATAGAATGACTCATATTATGGAAATACAACAAGCAACAAAATGCAAGATTGGGACTGTGGCACATCCGTTTGGGATATGGAAAGCAAATTCCACGTCAGAAAAAAACATGAAATCTGTGACATGCATTTCTTCCAACATATGCCCAAGTTCTGTTTCATCGTGGTTGCATCCACAGGTATCTGGCTGCAATTCTATGCTCACTTACCTGGGAGTAAGCCTCACTGACATGCTTTAGAGTTTACATTATAGGATTATAGCCACCCAGAGTGGCTGTGGAAAACCAGTCAGATGGGTGGTGGTGGTTACAAAGAATAATAATAAAAAATTAGGATTAGGTTTGCACTGATAACTTTCTGATTCAAGTGTCCCGTGTCAAATATGTACATATGTACATAAGGGCATGTGGCTTGTTTTTTCCTGCTGTGAAGCTATCTTGGGATCATCATGTTGGAAAACATAACATGTGAATTAAGCTTCCCAGATACAAGCTGAGCCAACACAAATGTTTGCATTGCATTTAATCATTTCTTCAACTGTTGCTACTGTAGCAGCAGCAACAACAACAACAACAACAACAACAACAATTCATTATCATTAGGCTTCTGTAGGAAGGGGAAAATGAAGTGGAGATGCTCAGATTTCACTATATGATCTCAAAATTAACCGAATAATAGGTAGTGTGTGGTAGACAGATCAGATTTACTCTGTGTTTCAGAGTGAGGGCGGGGGGGGGGGGGGGCTTGTATAAGAAAGAGAATGAAAGGTTTTCCCCTGACTAAAAAAAAAAGCTAATACAAACAGCTTTGGAAAAATACTTTCTTCATTTTTCTATTTCACAGCTGGTTGATTTCAACATCCCAAGGCCCATCTCTCCAGCCCACTAAGTGCTCTCTGTAGCCTCCACCTGTCCATTGTGCTACCGTATATGGGCACTCAGTACCTGTGTTCTCAAGTTTCAGGAAGGAACTCTGACTGCTATCGAAGGTTTGCCCATCCATCCAACATCAACTGATGGCAGAGACAGGTTGGAAAGCAGAGTTAAATTACGAGGATCTCTCCACTCTGCCCTAGTTTTTATGCATGGAAAGATTCTGGGTGTTTGTAAATCACAGGCTGAATGAAAGGGAGAATTCTTTTGTTAGAGCAGACAAGGCCAGGTCTATTTAAGACTAAACCAAAAGTTCTTAATTGAGAACCTTGAGCTTGAAACTCCATGGAATGAACACAGGAGTTTGAGATGGTGAGCAAACATGAGGCATGCTTGTGAGGCATGAAATTATTCACATGTTTTGGAGGCAGCTTAGCAAGGAATAAACACTGGCTTCCAAAATTGCTAATTAGCCGTTAGTGAAATGTGATCAAGGATGATACCTTGTAATGTAGGAAACAAATTGGTCCCACAGAAGAGACCCATTATCATTGCATACAATAAACACATCAGGAGTCTTGTGGTATCTGTGTGGAATCTGATTACAATCCACTCATCTGCAATGGCCATGGCCCACTGAGCAGTTATAAGGCAAGCCTATTCAATTTTGACCCGGCAAATCAAATGCAGCCTAAGAAGTAGGCATGGGGGGGGGGGAGGAGAGGGAAATTTGAATCAATTCACATTTAAAGTTGAAGTTTCCAAATCAATATGCAAAGCAAAACACAAGCATCCTTCAAAAGCTGCACTTTTCTGAATTTTGCAATGCAGTTCCCCAGCCAATGAAAATGCATATTCTAGAGTAAATTAGGCCCATAAATGCATGCATTGTGCAAAATTACATAGCTATATGCATTATTTTAGGGGAAATTGCAATTTTGCCTATTCTACACATTTTTGCAAAGCAAACAAAAATGCACATATTAGGATAAAGTCCCAGTAAAGTGCTGAGTTTATTTCTTTTTTGAAATAAAAAGAACAGACGGATGTGGAAATGTGGAGAACTGAAGAGTGGAAAAACAAGAAACTGAGAGAAACCAAAATTGATCCAATCACCAATCTTTACTAACAACTATGCATTATCTCCTTCCAAATGATTGATCTTTCTTTCTCTCTCTCTGCCTCCCTGAATCGTTCAGTATCAGGTGGGCAGCGACAATATATTTAGCAGACTGATGAGCTGCATTTTGGGTCCATAATTTGTTGGGTCTGTTATAAGCAAATCACATCCTTCCACAACTTCATTGATTTAGGCAGGCTACGTGGGAATCTCTTCAGAAGAGTAGATTCAGGCCATATGAACACCATCACTTTGCTTATATCTTGGCAATTTCTCCATTTGTAGGTCTTAGGAATTTAGCACAAAATATGCTCTGAAATGTCTGGTGTCTTCAGCCTTTTTCTTATTAATCTTATTACACTTGTCTTTGTGAGCTCTCCAAATTCCTTTCACTCCCTCTGGAGTTTGGCAGCAAATGAGATTTTGCGTTTGAGTGTAAAAGAACTCCAGCAGATTCTCCCATCCCGTAAAATATTAAATAAATATCCCTGGAAGTCCATGTCAGAATGACAGGCCCTTTCTCTGTCCAACATCTCTTTGCTTTAGAAGGATCCTGATATTTTTAAAGGGAAAAAAATATTTCATTCAGGAAAAAAGAAAATGCTAAATAAAGAACAAGCTTTGTTATAAGGATCTGAAATTCACAGCTATCTGAACACACTGAGGACCGATTGTTGTGTAGGGGACCCTGGCATCAGAAAAAAGGGATAGAAATAAAATAAAATAATGTTTTCATCTTCACATAGCAAAATTATCACAAAGTCACCTTTATCCCCAATTAATACCAAGTTGAAGCAGCACATGGCAAATTTGCAATAGTATGTTCTGTTGTACAGCACATGTATCATCCAAAGGTTTTGAACACTCTCATTAAATTCAGATATCTCAATGTGAAATTATCGTCTGCCTTGGTGGTTCTGCTTTAATATCTAAAAGTCAATAGGTGGCAGGCATACAGAACCCATTACCTAACCCAATGGCTTCACCTTTGTTGTTAAATGCATTGCAGCCAGTCCCCTCACCACACCAGAGTTTCTTTTTATAGTGCATTCATGTTGATTTGTGCTCATCAATGTTTCAGGATGGTTATACGTGATCCTGCTTTCCAGCACTGTTTGCACCTGCAAATGTTTTTGGGGTGGTCACACTGCTTCATTTCCAATCAGTTCATGTCCTGTAACTTCCCTTTGAAACCCTGCAACTTTAATCCACATACATTCTGTTTTAGAGCTTTTCTCCTGCTTTTGTGGCACTATAGTGCAAGAGTGCCCCTCCAGAACTCTCCCCAGCCCACAACCCTCATCAACCCTACAAAGTGTTATTGCCTGCCTTGAACATGGCTGTAAACTCTGAAAATTCATATTGCTAATTGAGAACAGAGGGGGTGCATGAGCTTGTGAGCCTACTGCTCAGTAAAATTGATATGCATTGCTCTACCCATTTTTACCTCTCATGGCACATATCACGGGCATTTTGCCCTTGGAAACATGCCCAGAAGGAAACGTGGTCCTCAGGTTTACCCACCCCTGGTCTAAACCATATAGCACTGCGGGCTAAGTGGGGAGAGAGCATTCAAGTATTGATGGAGTATTAACAGTTTTATCTGATGCTGTCCTTCTTCTGATGGAAAACACTTTGATCCACATTCCACCAGGATAATGGGGAGGTGGCAATTTTGCTTCTGTTCCCCTCCCCCTGCAACTTCCCCATGCCACCACCCACACAGTTCCAATGGATTCCTCCCCCAATTCTCTGGAGTAGCTATGAGGGGAAACAGGGGTGTAAGCAAGGAGGGGGAATCAGAAACAAAATCCACTGAAGGAGACCTCAGTTGGATCCTGTCATCACTGGATACAACACGTAATCTGAGCAACAACTGCCAGTCCTTATTTTTTTTTATCAGTAGTTAGAGTTCTCTAATATTTGACGGCCAGGAGCCACTCATCTTTCTCCCTCCCCTCCCTCCCTTTTCTCCCTCTGCATTGGCTGAGATAAGTTAGGAATGAATAACCCCCTCTTTTCATTCACACACATTCCTTTCATCAGCCCTGTGGCCAGCAGGACATTTCCACTCAATGCCAGAGAGAAGAACTCAATATGTCTATTAGTGTACCTGCAGGGGGTCTTCCTTTAAAGTCCCTGGCAGTCCTTTTTCAGATATCAAATCATAAGTAAAACAACTCAGAAGGGTTCTTTTTTTCAGCACTGCAAACAAGATCTGACTTTACTATAGGCATGTCGAGAATTATTTCAGGAATTTACGCTCCTGGGTCCTCGCTATTATCTGTAAGCCAGGGCAATGCAATGTTGTGGGGTGGTGGCACAGGGATTCACAAAATACGATACAGAGACAGTTTATTAAGGGCAAGAACAGTAGGAGCATAAAGCAAAGCTTTCCAGGAAAATGGAAAATGGCAAGTGTCTGTGAAGCATTGCTAATGTCAGATGTAGATTAACATTAATATCACAGCTAGCACCCTGGAAGTTTAATTGCTTATGTATGTTGTGTGAGCAGATTTAAAAATCTATATTTACACACATTGGGGTGGCATGTACTCATTAATAAATTAGATGCTCACAAATCAACAATAAATCACTGGAACTGTGACTTGATTTTCTGATTGACTGGCACTTTCTGGTTGATAGTGCCTTGCTCCTGTGCCAAAAGCTATTTATGAGATGAAAAGCTATCCCAGCTTGCATCCTGAACTTTCGCAAATATTAAAAAGAGGGATGCATGAACTTTCTTCCTCAGCCACTTTGCATTTCTGAGTCAGAAAAACAAGGAAGGAAGTATAAAGTTTCTGATAGGAAACGTGTGTGTGTACATGCCTTGCCATGCTGTGTGAAATACCACTTAGCTGGTATATCAATCTTTCATTCCTTTTGCAAAAAAAAAAAAAAAAAAGGAGAGAAACAAAAGTCTGCACTCTCTGTTTGAGAGTGACCTGTGGCTTTTTCTGCATGGAAATGCTTTGGTACTGCTCCCTGTGGAGTAACACACAGGGGCAACATGGTTACAAAACACACACAAGTCTCTCTAAAACAACCCATGTGTGTGGTTATTAGAACCCCACTGATTCTTGCCTACAAACCTTCCTGGAAAAAACTCATGTAGAGTTTTTCTTTTCTTTCTGACCTAAGTCCTGTAAACACACAGTAGCTGAGGCATTCTCCATCATGCGGAACCCTGGTGTGCAAACAGCTGCTCATGTATAGGGGTTCCTTTGCAGATGTCCACCATCAAAGCCCCCACAAAAATTCAGTGGCAGTAATGGCTATGGTTTGTAGCAGTGTATTCAGTTAATGGAGCAATAAAGGGAGTTGATATAATGGAAGACTGCAACATTAGCTTGAGAGCTGGTGTTGCATAGAGGCTGAAAGAGACTGGAGTTCACAGACCTGAACTCACTAGGTGGCCATTCTCTCTCTCAGCCTCAGTCCTGCTATATGCAGAATGGGTGACTAATGAAAGTGACGAATTAAATGAATGACTTACCCCGTAGGCTTTTGAAAGGATTGCAACTAGATTATACATGTGGAGTGCTTTGAACATGAAGGCAGTATTGTTGTTTCGTCGTTTAGTCACGTCTGACTCTTCGTGACCCCATGGACCAGAGCACGCCAGGCACTCCTGTCTTCCACTGCCTCCTGCAGTTTGGTCAGACTCATGTTTGTGGCTTCGAGGCAGTATAAGATTGTTAAATGTTGCTATTACTACTGGTACCACCATAGGATGCCAAGGAGGAAACAGCTACCCTGGTTGCCCTTCCCAAATGCCAATACCTCTCCTTTTTCAAGCACTCATGATTTTAAAGATATTATTGGCTGTAATCTTTTCCTCATTATAAAGAGTATATTCTCACTCAATTCTGACCTGCAGTGGGGTCAGTTTATGGAGCAATAAGCCATACGATCATTAATACAGAGACAGGCATGGAGGGCAAGGATAGTCATCTACAATGACCTCAGTGGGGATATCTTAGCTTTTTTTGACAGAGGGACAGAGGAAGAAAGGAGTTCTATGCCTCTCCGTTGAAGAATGCCAATGGAAGTCAGTTTGTATCAGAGCCAGAAGGAATGGACATTTTGTGGGATAATCAGTCTCATAAAACCAACTTGCTGAAGTCTAATTCATGACCAAACGGGTTAATACTACAGAGTAAGCTGTCTTGCCAGGCTTAGCTAGGTCACTGCTCCTCACACTGGGAGGAAGGTAATCAAGTCTATTTTTTCTCCTTCAGTATACTTGAGAAGCTAAGTGTAAAGAGCTCTGAGTTGGTTGCTCCAAGCTCATACCGCATGGCTCTAACAAGCCTCTTGAGTTCTTTTACCAACAACTTAGGAACTTTCAGCACTTTGGAACCAATTTAAGTTTTACTGCCTCTGTTTTCTAACTGATGCATGGAAAAGCACATAAACCTGACCTTTGAAGAGTTTGTAAGTAAACCATTTTTAACTTACCAAACATGTAGTCTTTTTCCTATGCTGGGGAAGAGGGCAACTTTGAAAAGAAACTTGTTAAGGGGACACTTTTGGAACTCACAAGGGCACATATTTCCATGTTTACTTTGCTTCACATTTTGTGATTTTAAATCTCTGCTGGGGTTCATTCAACAAGGAGTACTTGCCCAAAACTTGGATTTTGGCATCCAGGGAATTAACATTTTATACCTATTTTTTCCTTGCCAGCAACACATTTCACTTTTGCTGGTGCACTGTTCTATTTTGTGAAGATTTCCTTTTGAAAGAATGCAGGGGAAAGTTCACACTTCAGTTGTATGCATTATGATATGCATTACTGTCTACATTTTTGGACACATGTCCCAAAAATATGCATTTCTGCATAAAATACATATTTTTAACTACAATGCCCTTCTGGTACGCTGAAATGGAATTGTAATATCCAGAGAAGTGAGTAATCCAATCAAAAGTTCAGCAAACAAGTTTGGGACTGTTGAATTGGGTTGGTCGTTTATGAAGAGGAGGCTGAACAAATCCCTCCTCCTAGGCACACTCTGAAGCCTTGCATGTGCACTGTACCTGGATTTGGAGTCAGGTAAGCTTCATTGCACAAGATGTAAGCAAAGGATAGATATAAGCAAGGTTTGGAAAAGGCGAAGGCTTAGAACGTCAAACTGCTGCTCCAGTGAGCACGCTGACAGTAAATTGATACTCCTCTGGAATTAAAAATAGCAGTGAATCTTGTGGAACTTTTATGATTAACAGAGTTGCTATGGCATAAGTATTTTGTGGAATAGAGTCCATTTCATCATACACACCTGCGAAAAGCTTGTGCTCTAACACAACTGTCTTGCACACAGCCATTCTCGTATTTCAATATGAGACTGCTTTAAACAATATTACTGATGCTATTCATATTATATATTTAATTTGTATACTGCCCTTCACCTGAAGATCACAGGGCAGTTCACAACTTAAAATACAAAATGAGAACACAAACACATTGAAAAAGCCATAGAATGTTAATCAGCCCAAAGCCTGGTTGAAGAGAAATGTTTTCGCCTGATGCCTAAATAATGAAGGCGCCAGATGAGCCTCCCTAGGCAGAACAATCCACAAACGGGAAGCCAGAAAAGGCCTGTTCCTGTGTTGTCACCCTCTGGACCTCTTGTGGAGTAGGTGCATAAATAAGGGCATCAGATTACGATTGATGGGTCTGGGTTGGTTCAAATGGGGAGAGGCAGTCCTTAAGCTATTGTGGTCTAATAATATACCAGTGCCGCAGATCCCATACATAATTGCAGTTTTTAAATGGTATTTACAAACTAGGGAGGCATATGTAACAATGAAAGCTCTATACAAACAATGGTACAGTGGTGCCCCGCAAGACGAATGCCTCGCAAGATGGAAAACCCACAAGACGAAAGGGTTTTCCGTTTGCAGAGGCGCTTCGCAAGACGAATTTCCCTATGGGCTTGCTTCGCAAGACGAAAATTGAAGAAAATTTTCGGGGGGGTTTTCCGCTCCAAAACCCCTTTTTCTGAAGCGCTAAGCTGCTAAAAGCATTTTAGCAGCAAAACCGCTAATCCCTTAAGCCTTAAAAAGCCGTTTTTAGCCCTTAAATTGCCAATAGCGCTAATAGCGCTAATCCGTCAATGGGCTTGCTTCGCAAGACGAAAAAACCGCAAGACGAAAAGACTCGCGGAATGGATTCTTTTCGTCTTGCGAGGCACCACTGTATCTAACTTTAGTTTCCTCTCCTTTGTACGTGCATTTGTGAGGTGGTTGTAGGCTTAAGGGCTACTATCATGTGCACTGGGTACATATTAACCCAGAATTCTGGAATATAGTATGGTTCTAACAGTCGCCAGACAAGCAAGGAAGGCCTGAACATTGCTTGACCTACCAAGGTCTTCCTCCTAGCCATGCATGGTGATGACCCACCAGGTGCCTGATGAACCTTCTATGTTTAGTTTCTGACGCAACTGTAAAATATGGGGTGGTTATCAAGCACCTGGGAATTAATGGCTTGTGGGCTGCTTATATTTAGCATGGATCATACACTGTGCAGTTCTTTCCACACATTTGAACTAAGCCTCAATGAAAACACATCTATCATGTGGGTTCCAAAGGTCCAGCTGTAACTGTACAAGAAAAAGAAGCCACAATGATGGCAACGAAAGACAGGGAGGAAATACAGGGATACATGCAACAGGCAAACATCGGTCAGTAATAGATGCTATGGTCTGCCTTGCCAAAGGATTTTATGTGGCCAACACCACCAAAGAAAACTGATCAGGTGATTTTAAAGGTGGACAATGTGGTGCCTTTCACACTTCATATTCGCTTTCTTGAAAAAACTTACTGGCAGAACACATAGCTAGAGCACAGGGATGAGTGCAGTTTAATTGCCCAAATGTAAGAGATAGGAATGAAGAAAGCAATGGAAATAGCCTAGCCTTAGATAGGCAGATCAATGGTGGAGGCCCCTGCACACACAACCTCTATCTTGGCAAAGTGTAATCTCCCCCAACCTCTGGAAAAAAAATGGGACGGATAATAGAATAATGGAAATTTCTCATCCCCTAGTGCTGTCACATCCCATTACACTCACTCCAGGTAAAAGGTACATTATCGGTGCTACTAAAAACTACACTGCCTATTGGGTATTTTTTTTCTCTATAGAGAAAAGCACAAAGGGTAGAACGTGAGAGAAAGAGGTAGGCAGAAATATCAGCTCTGCATGACAGCTACCAGGTGAGGGTGATAGGAAGTCATATTCCAGGGAAAGCAAACAGAGCCCTACATTAACTCAGGTTATTGCTGCAATGTCCATTCCAGGGGAATGGATTGCAGTCAACTGTAGGATGGGAAAGAGACAGGCCGCTGGGATATTTATTTAGTTATCATTTGAACATTTATATCTACCTGGTGTTAGAATTCATGACATCAGTCATTATATGTAGCTATCAACAAAACCAACTTCAAACAAACCAGAACAATAAATTTATCAATTCTAACCAGATGTTGTGTTGGTCGGAATGTTCTTACAGTATGGCAGCAGTGACAACCATGGCAACTGCCAAAAGAGAGCACATTCCCCTCTCCCAATGCACATCTGGGGTTTACTGGGGAAATGAAATGACAGCTACTAGGTGTAGCTGTAGAAATCAGTTCTGCTGCTGCCTTCACTACAAGTAATGCTACCTTCCAAAACAATTAAAGTAACAATAAAAATTAACCAATTTAGGCAATGAAATGAATGTAATATTACTGAATGAATATTAAAATCACACACACACAATGAAAGGAGTAACAAAAGTCTTGCACATATTTATCGGATGATGTTTCTAAGCAAAAACAATGTTTTCAAGCAAGAACACTTTCCTCTCAGACAACAGCATTTTGCACTGATATTGTGGGGATACCTTACCCCAGGGGCTGGGAACCTGTGGTTCTCCAGATGTTGGATTACAACTCCCATCGTCCCTGACCATTGACCTTCCTGGTTGGGATTGATGGGATTTGGACTCCCAACAGCATCTTGGGAGTCATAGGTTCCTCGCCTTTTGCCTTATCCCATTAGTCCATCTCACTCATTACTGTCCAAAGTGACTACCAGCTACTCTCTAGGGTTTCAGGCAGAGATCTTTCCTATTACTTCTACTGTTTTTTTAAACTAGGAAAACATAAATTAAAACCAAGATTTTCAGCACATTAAGTATATGCTCTAGCAGTATAGCCTATCCCTAAATGTGCCTAAATTTCTGGTGGGCACAGTGCTTTTTTTCTTAAAAAATGTTTAGGGGTACTCTCATTTTCCTACTCATATTGAAATATTGCCCCTCAATGAGGCCAAATGTTTAGGGGTATGCATACTCCTGTGTACCCCCAGAAAAAAAAAGCACTGGACACAAGCAAGGTTGGACTGAGTAATGTACATCTGACTTGCTATTTCCTGTGCCCAGACAGATTTCCTTTAAATATTATTGCTTGATGGGACCATCTTCCTAGAACTTTGGCAGTTCTGCAAAGTAAATGGCAATAGCCCCAGATAAGCCATTGGGAACATTGGGTTTTATAATCATTTGCAATGTGCCTAACATATTGAGAGACATTCTGGAAGTCTTGTCCCACCAGCTGGAGGCCAGACCCTGGAACAGATCTGACCATCAGCTTGGCAGCTTGGTTTCTGCATGCCCTTGCTGTATATATTTTCTTTTTTTCCTTTTCTTTTTTTTAATTGCTAAGGCTTGTACATATAGCAACAGACCAAAGTGAAATCCGATTATCCAGGGAAAAAAGTAGTGCTTAACTGGTTGATACAGTTTAAGCTCTCCTGAACTTTTTTCAGCTGCCATTGCAACTCTACATACTGGTGGGACAGAAGGAACTCAAAGCTTCCTTTGCCACAGCCTTGATAGCAAGACACTGGGGTTTTTTCTGTGGTTCTTCCTCCATATGCAATAAACCCACCACTTATTGCAGAGTAGTCCCAGAAACAAAATACTGGAGGCCCTGGTTCTGATCCAGAACTGCTCCTGCTCCCACCAGAAATTTTGGCTCTCCCCTGCATACCAACAGAGACGGATTTTGTATCATTCTGAAGATCATCTAATGAATACATCTGAGTCATAGCTAAATGTGATGACATCACTCAGAGTAAATAATTAACAAAAAGGACTGTGCTTCCTGAATTAGTCACATTGCTAATTCCAGCCTATCAGGGACCATGTAGTGGACAGGGATAATGTCACAATGCAGTGACATTTGTCTGTGTTATGACATTGCTGAGGGCAAGTGAAATCAATTGAGAGAGAGAGAGCAAGTTGTAGCAATATAAATAGGAGAAGGGAGGTGTTTCCTTTCCTTTTTTGACACTGCAAAACTGAGTGTAGCTTTCATACAGCCCTAAAATAAAACATTCACAATAAGTAATATTGGCACGGTGGGGGACAAGGACTTTCTTATCTGTCCGTTTCTTTATAGGAAGAATCAAGGTGATGCTGGTACTCTGCTTTGGTAAAACACACTGGAAATAGTGGAAGGATTTTTCTAGTGATGACAGTAGTGCAAACAAGAAAGGGTGAGAAGGTTAATCTTTGCAAAGCACACAGTACTTCTCAGGTAGAAGCACTGACTACTTTCCCCCCATGTATAGCCTGCAGGAGTAAGTCTCATGTAATCACTTTGGCCATTTACAATTGAATGGCTAATTTGCAGTTATTTGTGGTCCAAAGTGTGGCTGTGCTATCATTCCTGTTATAATACAGTAAAAGACATGATTGCGTTCTGAGCCAGGCTTGTCACTTAGCAAACACTAATGCCCCACTTTTGCAAGGCGATTATTATGGGGTAGTCCAACTTTATAATATACAGTGTGCCTGCATGGTTGCAGACTGATAACACCCGAACAGCAGTGGCATTGATTAAGTGCTGCGGGCAATCTCGCTGTTGGAATAGCAATAATATTGGCTGGCAGAAGCTGTAATACTGGAATAATTAATAACAACGCTTAATCTTTCTCTCTGATGAGCAGTTGCTGAAGTCTCTCCCCACCCCCACCCCCAACAAATCCTGCAGAAAAGTAGGGGGGGGGAGTGGACAGAGCAAGGGACAGAATGAAAAGAATGTTTTCTGACCCACTGCCACTTTAGATTCCAAGTTTGGAAACGATAAGAGGATTGTCAGATGGCTGACTCCCTCCCCTCTCCGTTGCCCAAGATTCCACGATTAAGTCAAATTCTCTTTCTTAAGCTCTGGATCAAGGCTCAAGCAAATCAACTGCAGCCCCGCAAATATGTCTGAAGCTGATTCAGCCACTGCCACATTATATTCTTATTATATTGCAGTGATGATTTGTTACTACACATATGCAGCCTATACTTTGATGATTATGATGATGTTCATCAACATCATATAACAATATAACTAAGGGCTGTAGCTCAGTGACAGAGCATCTGCTTTGCATGTGGAAATTCCCAGGTTCAGTCCCCAGGGCTGTGCAAGGACCCCAGAGTGACACCAATGACCTGATCTCACTGTAAGATCTTCCTACCCCGTCCACTCAGCAGTTGAAATGGTTGTGCAGAGTGAATGAACACTTAATAAGCAAGCTTCCCCATAATTTTACACCGCATTCCTTTGTCTAATTTCTTTATTTAAAAAATGTACTATTTGCCTTTCTGTCTGCTAAGGCACTCAAGGCTATGTGTAGCAAGACAAATGTGAAACAAAACAAAAAACCCACCAAAACCAAACAAAATAGAAAACCAAGCAAAATAGAACAAAATAAATTCCCATTTAAAATGCTTGAGTAAATGAAGCTCCAAGGAAGGAAGGAAGGAAGGAAGGAAGGAAGGAAGGAAGGAAGGAAGGAGAGCCAGTGTGGTAGTGGTTAAGAGCGGTAGGCTTGCAATCTGGGGAACCGGGTTCGCGTCTCCGCTCCTCCACATGCAGCTGCTAGGTGACCTTGGGCCAGTCACACTTCTCTGAAGTCTCTCAGCCTCATTCACCTCACAGAGTGTTTGTTATGGGGGAGGAAGGGAAAGGAGAATGTTAGCCGCTTTGAGACTCCTGAAGGGGAGTGAAAGGCGGGATATCAAATCCAAGGAAGGAAGGAAGGAAGGAAGGAATTGGACACCTAAAGCTTAGCCAGGGCATTGTCTTGTGAGTGGTCTAAGGGAATTAGACACCTATATTAAGGAGCGGTCTCTCATTGGCTCTAATCCCTATAGCTAAAAGGAAGATCTAGGTTTAGAGCAGAGGTGGAGAACATGTAACCCTCCAGATTTTGCTGTACTACAGTTCCCATCATCCCCAACCATTTGCCATGTTGTCCTGGGGCTGATGGGAGTTGGAGTCCAAAAACATCTAGAGGGCCGCAGGGTCCCCGTCCCTCCTCTCCAGAAAAACTTCAAGCATTTGGATTGATATAATCATATTAATTTGAGTTAAAACTCGAACCTTTTCATGCAAAGCTCTACCACTGAGCTATGGCCCCTTACTTTTGTTCCAGAAGGCCCACCTCACCAGACTGTGACTTCTCTTGTCTTCAAATCCATTTGGCCATGGCCCATTCTCAGATGCAGCACAGGTGGATATACTGTAGGGCAGCACAAACAGTTCTACCACACTGGGTGCCAAACCGGGGGTGGGGTGGGGATTGTACAATGCCACAACTAAAATGCAGTGGACTGAGCAGAACAGGAGGTGAAAGGCAGGTGTGCACCAAATTTTGGCCTTTCACAGGTCGCCACTGAAATTTGAAAGACCCAAGTCCACCTCTGGATACGGTGAATTTTTCAAGTCCTTGTTTGAAAGGACTTCAGAAACTCACAAGCCAAAGAAGACAGATACACAGAATGAAGGACAAGATTCAGTTTGATCCAGCAGTTACATTCTCAGTATCCTGGTACTGAAAGAAGCAACACACACACACACACACACACACACACACACACACACACACTTGTCTGCCTGCCTCAGCTTTGTGCCTCCTGGACAGTTTCATCACAACTTCAGATTGCTTGAACAAGCTGCCTGATAAGCCCGCAGATGCTGACAGGAAGCGATGATGTTACAATAAGTGTCATAGGGAAAATGTCAACTGTATCATTATAATGAAGGTCATGCCTCCCTCACTGAGAGAGAAACAGGGAGCTCAGGGCTCTGCACAATTCACATGATGTTCTGAGGCAGATGTTAACATGGTGCGGTTTCCACCTTACAAGAGCTGCTGTGCAAGGCATGATGAGGAGATGCCAACTGTGGAGAGGTCAAGGGTGCTCCTTCCCCGGCAGGAGGTGCTGTGCGAAATCATGTGAAAGGTCTGAGCTCACAACAGCTTCTGTCTCAGATCCTCTCAGCATATGAGGTTTACATGATGTTGCATGGAAACATGCACAATTGTCTTATACTGGTTCTGAACTTTGGTCCATCCAGCTCTGGCAATGGTTCTCCAGGGTTTAAGACTAGGGACACTCCTAGAACCGATGCTCTACCACTGAGCTATAGCCCCTTGCTCTTGTTCCAGATGGGCCACATGACCAGACTGTGACTTCTCCTGTCTTAGGGAGTGGCTATTGTATGGACTTTACTGCTTTTAAACTCAGCGGATTAAGTGATGGATGGTGAGACTTTAAAAATAAAACAAAAGCACTATTAAAAAGGCTTACTTCCCTTTTTAACGCATCGTCCTGTGAGATTGAAATATATATTCTCTTTAGCCCTTATGGTGGGTATGTTAGAAATATGTGTGGACATATTGGGCGTGTGTGTGGGTTTATATAAATAGGCTTTTATAATTTACCTGGAATGGCACTAGACAGAACAAAGTGTTCTTTCCTGCCACTCCTCTGCCTCCACATCTGCCAATAATGCATTGAATGAGAATAATTTTCTTTTTTTCCCTTTTTTGGCAAGAACACACATGGATAGCTATATTGCTAGAATGCTATTTTATATATCAAATCCCAACTTTTTAAAAAACTCTTTACAACTTTTATGTAGCATTAAAGCTACATTGCAGCTTTAATGTACAGTTGTTCTGGGGGAAAATGAATGCCTGTGAAAACTGATAAGTTTCTAGCCCGTTCTTTTATTCATTTTATTATCCCTAGGTGTCCTTGCCAAAACATTACATAGGTTTCTCAATCTGGTCCTCCAGAATTTCTGACAGAAACATACATTCCTATGATGGCTAGATAAAAAGGAAGATAGGGCTATTCTGCCTTTAGTAAGCAAAATGCCTCCACAATTCTCTCTGTCCAAACTTTTGCCTGATTTTTTAACTTCCCAACTACCTGGACTTGTTTCTGATGAAGAACTATTACATTTGTTGAATATTTACATATTCGTTTCATACCTTGAACTTAAGTGTCCTATTCCCTCCCCCCTCCAATTCTTTTCAAGCTGAGGTTGTGGATAATGCCAGATGTTGTAACTGCGGTTTTAAGCACTTGCAATTTTAAACCAATCTTCTTCTTCTTTTTCTTTTTTGAAGAAAGAGAAAGACGAGAGACAGCATGAAAGAATGATTTCAAGTGCATCTGCTTCAGATTGTTAATAGGGCTAAGTATTTTGTCCTATTTATCTTTTATGAGGTTTCCTTTTGAAAAAGATTTGTAAAATGGCCGTCACAATAAATGATTTACTATGGCAACCTAGGAGACAATAAAGGAATCTCAGTTCATTTCTCGAAGGAATCAAATATCCGGAGAGAAGTTTGAACCACTGTTAACTATTCTACATTGACCTCAATACAGGACAGAAGCCTGAACAAAAGCACTGCTATGATGGCGGAAAATGGCAATGCAACACCCTGGTGCAGGCACTTGCGGAAGAAGGGGGGGAGCGCACTGCCCTCGGCGCCATGATCCCAATGGGGCGCCATCGTGGCTACCCTCCTGCGCACTTGGTGCCATGCCCCTGCAGGCAGCACACCACACCCCATGACACACGCTAGCCACACCCCCCATCTGCTCTCCACCCCCGGTGCTGGAGCATGAAGCTCCGCCACTGGGTGCAGGTCCTATGTTTTTACACCACCACTCAATTCCCAAACAGCCTGCGACTCAAGTACAGTGGTACCTCGAGTTACAAACACCTCAGGTTACAAACGCTTCAGGTTACAACTCCGCCAACCTGGAAGAGTTACCTCAAGTTGAGAACTTTGCCCCAGGATGAGAACGGAAATCGAATGCCGGCAGCACAGCAGCAGGAAGAGGCCCCATTAGCGAAATTACAGAACAGCTTCAGGCTAAGAATGGATTCTGGAACGAATTAAGTTCGTAACTAGAGGTACCACTATATCCATCTTGCCTGTGCCTTAGTTTCTCGAGGCCCTCGTCTGAATGCAGAAATGCATTTTGTAAGCCCAAAGTGACCCTCTCCAACTCTGGAATGCAGTCCCCAAAAAAATATATCACTGGCACCATTTTTATTTGCCCTGGCATTTCACAGTGTTATGCTGCCCCTGTCTGCTTTGAGGGTCTTTTGTTGCCTCTCATTCTGCTAAATGTTATGAAATATGTTGTTTCATCTGTACCTTACGCAGGCACCGAGTTGTGCCCAACACTAGGAGGGCTGACTTCACTTGCATGAAATTCCTCTACCATTCTTCCCTTTTGGTACTCAGTACTCATCAGCTCCCTTGAACAGGAACACTCTGGAGCCTGTTCACTGTGCATTGACCCAAAATCACGAACAGTTGTTTTATTTTTAATCAGTGAAAATAAATATTAAGTTTTGCCGTGCAGATGCTGGCTTCCCTCTCAAACATGATTATATGATTATTCGCCCGCAGCTCTTTGTCTAATTGCTGGATGGCTCCTATTAGCAGAGTAAGAGGTGACTTTGTCACTTCACTGTCGCCTGGCTGCTCCCTGTGAGAATGCCTCAGTCATCAAGTGTTCCTCCTGGGAGTGGAAGAAAGAAATCTGAGCCAAGGGAGAGTACTAAAAAAATATAGGCAGGAGGGAAGGCACCAGACTAACTACTTAAGACCTGGTATACAGGACAGACTAGAGCATTTGCCATTAGCTGTGTCTCTTAGTGCTATGGTACACTTAGCTTCAGTCTGTCACTCTCAATAAAACTCTTATTGATTAGCATGTGACTTTATTGTAGAGGGCTGGCTCCAAGACAATGGGAAGAGACTCTGAAGAGAAAATAAGAGGAAAGTGAAGAGAAAATGAATGGTATTGAGAAGAGAAATTAATTCTAATTGTTATGGCCATCCATCTCCTTCTTCAACGATAATACAAATCAAGTTGGAGAAAGAGCTACTTGGGGAAGCAGCATGGAGAGAAAAGGTGTACATTTTTTTCATGATACACGTTCATTCCCAACACCATCCTAGACCCAGAAAGTACAGAACTATAATACGATCACCTTCGCAAGTACACATTAGATTGGAGATAATTGAGAAAATGGAACACTTTGTATTTGTTGGCTCTGTGATTGCTCTTGGAATTTTTCATCTGATAGTAGGTATGGGGAACCTCTAGACCAGGGGCAAATTCACTGGGCGCACAGCTGAAGAGGGTGCCTTCTCAGAGTAAGGGCTCTCACAGGGTCCTAGAGTCTCCTTCCCAAAACTGAGTAAGTGCCTACCAGGCTTTGGGAAGGAGGTGAGAGGTCTCTAGGACCCTGCCAGAACTTTGTGCCTTATTCCCAATGTCCGACTTAAGTTGGCATCACAAGAGCTGGGGGGAGAGGACATAAAATGGCCTCACACAGGGTGGCATATTACCAAGGTCTGCCCCTGCCTCAAGCCACACTATACTCACTCATCCTGCTTCCCACACCTACGCACTTGTTTTTACCTGGGGAGAATGTATCCTTGATTTCTGAAAACACCTATTGCTTGTCTGGATGGAGAATAGAGTAGGAGCTAGTCTACTGTACAAAGGTGAAATTTATATCCGTTACTCTGCCCACCCTTGCTTGTGGCTTTTAGAAGGTTGCTCAGAAAGGAATGCTGCCCTTGCAGTGAGAAAGATTTGATACTCCTCTCTTATAGTGGAACTTAGAAGATGTGACTCCTTGTAGTTCTGTGTGAAGTTGCTAATGCAGTTTGAAATTAAAGGCAGAACTAGAAATTTCTCTTTTGGTGAAGCCTCTGCAAGAATGTCAAGGAGCCCATGGAGATTTCTAGGGAAATTAAAGGAATTCATTTGAATGGGCTTGGAAGATAAATAAACAGACAGCCAAATTGACTGTTCCTTTTATTTAATATATGCAGCTTATCTAGAATTCGTTGCAATTTTCCCTGTGTTTTTCCAGGCTAGATTGTACCATTTTTTGACCTTCTATTGCTGCTTACTCCTTCAAACAAAATCATGTTTGAATGTTATGAGTCTCATTATTCTCTGCCTTATTAATTGTGCATCCACCTAGAATTGCACAATTTATCTGTGAAAGCTAAGAATGCCAGAACTTGGAGAATGTACAGCTATAAGCTGTTTTAAAAGCAAGTGATATTTGGCTTTACTTGCCTTCCTGTGAACTTGCATGGGGTTCCCTCCCTGTGTGTCACATTTTCGCTCTGGAAAATGGTAGAATTCTGTGTAGCAGAACTGCAAAAGTTTATGTTTATGGCCCTTTGAGAAGGATGTTGAGAAACGGGGAGTCCTCCAGGGGTTCTCAAAAATTATAGCGACAATGCTCTAAGATGGCATCAGCAAGATCCTTTACTATGCAATTCATTTGGCCCTGAAGACTTGAACTCATTTAAGGTAGCAAGTTATTTCCTCAACAACTCCTTATCTGTCTTGAACTACAATGCTGACCCTTCACCGGTTATGCAAGGTTGAACATAGCTTCTCTTTTCAGAGAAAATGGAGGCAAAACAGGAGTGTAACCATTCTGCCATCTCTTTGTCACCTGTTAAAATGTCACCATCCTTACTGAGTAGCAGGCCTATCAGTTCCTTTCTATTGCTTCAAACATAAATGAAAAGACCTCTCACCGCCCTTATCATCCCTTGCCATCCTCAGCTCAGACATGGTGAATGATCACGGGACACTTGACCTATAAACCTTTTGTCTGCTTAGAATCCATGCAAGCTGTCATTAAACGAAGATATTGAATGAGGATTAGGTATATTTACTAAGAAGTGCAATCTCAGTGGATCTGGGTTTTTAGTTATAGAAATACAGTTTTGATAGGCAGACATGAAGAAATGTAATATTCACAGTGTGCTTGCTATTGGCAATGAGACCACGCAGAGGGCCTGAGCCACATCACACACCGGCCACATCTGCACTATCCATTTAAGGTAGTATCATACCACTTTAAACAGGCAAGGCTTCACCCAGAGAATCCTGGGAACTGTAGTTTGTTGAAAGGTGCTAAGAGTTGTTAGGAAACTCATATTTCCCACACAGAGCTAAAATTCCTAGAGTTCCTAGAGGAAGAGAAATCAACTGTTAAACCATTCTCCCTGTACCAGGGCAAAGTGCGATTAAGAATGCATATATAGTAGTGGGAGAAAAACGTACAAAAATACATTATATTAGGGGGGAAATGTTTTGTTAAAATGTATGTGGTAGACACAATTGCATAGAAATGTGTGTATTAGGAGAATTTCCAATGAATTTTCATTAAGAAATAATAATCTGACGAGGAAATGCAGAAAATTGAATTAGAATGGGCAAAGAAAAAAAGAAAAAAGAAAACCTAAGAGAAACCTAAACTGGCTGATTTGTACATCCTTCGTGTAGAGTCTTTCAATACTCCTTTAGGTTATGGAAAACAGCTATCATCAAAGCAATTAGACCATATGTGTAAGAGTGAGAAATCAGCTTAGCTCCAGAACCTAATGTAGCATGCATTTATTGGGAAGGACACGACTTGGAGCCAGGCATGACTCCATTTTATATCACAAAAATGAGCATCCTAATTCAGTAAACTGGGCTGTGTTTCTGCTCAATAGGGGTGTATGCAACAGGGTTGCCCCAGGCTATCCATAGAGATGCCTTGGCAGAGGTTGTGTCATAGAAGCATCCAAGTCCGTGACACAAAAGGATGCTGCAGGACACAACTGAACTGAATTGGCAAGCTATGTGGATTTTATGGAAGGCAGTGTTTGTCCTATAATGGGAATGTGCAGGCATAATAATCAATCATCCTCCATATCAGTCTCTTTGTAGAAGCAATTTTTATCTAAATGGGTTAGCTCCTTTCTGAAAACATAGCTCTCTGGCATAGAATGATGAAACAAGATGGGCTGTTATGAAGGGGGGGCTACTTTCAGCCTTCCATAACGGCCCAACAACAAAAAGGGAAAGCCCAGAACAGGAACCATTCTTCCCCTTTTCATCATGCACTCTCCACAGCAGCATGCAGCCAAAGAATACCCAAATCCTTGGTGAGAACCCTCAAACGAAATATTTTAAGGTTGTCTAAAGCTCATCTCCCTCAGTTTCAACCACATTTGCAACCACATCTTTCTTATAAAATGGGTATAATTCAGCTATCACATACGTGCCCCAGAGCAAAACAGATCAAGTGTCTAAGGGGAAGTATGCTTGGGCAAATGTGTCAGATGAAACTGGATGGACCAGACTTCCAATATTTCATTCCTCTGTATCTTCTGATTCCCCTTTAGACACTTATTCCCGCATATTTCCCTAGTTCAGAGTGTCAGGAACTCTCATGGAGCTTTCTTAATGGCACCGGAATCAAAACTTGATAAATTCACTTGAGCATGGGTAAAATTGATCCGGAACCTGAGAAACAAATAGCTTATCCTTGTTCTAGTGTAGGAACCGGGATGGTTTTGGCAGCAATCAAGCTTGTCCTTTGAGCTGAGCCCCACTTGCCAGCTCACAGCTGTTCCTGAGCTTTGCATGGCAATCAGGCTTCACGCGAATGTTAGCGATATTTAGCGGTTCAAATTTCTTCAGTCATGAAAAAATAACAAACCGGACAGCAACTTATTGAATTGGGCCTTTATAGTTGTGCAACCAATTTCTGCTGTGTTGCTGCAATGTGTATTCTCTTGAACTCTGTTTAATTGAGGTGATGGCAGTAGGCATTAACTTTCATTGTTATGTTTCGATAATCCTGCCTCCTACCATAATTTGGGGTGGGCAGAGGTAGCATGCTCAGTGGTACTAGGATGAGCCTTATAAAGTCTGGTCATATGAATTGCACACATTTTATTGAGTCCTCTTATCCTTAATTCATCCTATATTAATATCATGTTTTACACTTGCTTCTCATACAGAGGAGGAAGCAATGCAAACTCTCTTTTTCCACTGTGGAGAAGCTGGACATTCTAAGGACAGGCAGTTTATGTCTGTATTTAAAATGTGAATCTCATCTTACTGAAGTTGTTTTTTTTTTTTTAAGATTTCTTATTTATATTGTGTGGTTGGATTTTTTTATTTAAAAAAAGCAAATGAAAATGTGTTTTGTTTGTTTAAAAAAATGGCTATGCTATATTTGTAGAAATGCTTGCGTCAAATAAATTGTTTAATTGTATTCATTTCTCTCTTTCTTGTGTGCTCTGGAAAAGGTCTGGCAGGGGCAGTGGGTGGCAGCTGGCATTTTTAACTAGCTCTTAAAGATCTTAAAGATCAGAGACAGCAGTTATTTTGGTGGCTGGTAGACGGGTGGTGGTGGGGAGAACAGAGAAAGAGCAGATCATACAGCATAATCTTCTATACCAAATACATCAGCAAAACAAATGCACATGAATCCAGGGACCTTCTGAAAAACAGAGAGCTGTTGCCAGTCAGTGTATATTGAGCTACATGGACCCCAAAGGCCTGACTCCCTATGAGGCAGCTTCCTATGAAAGGTGGAGGGCTGGCTGGAGGGAATGCACATCAGTACACACACACACACACACACACACACTGCATGGATCCATGAATACACACCATCCCTTGCCTTGGCCATGTCACAAGGAGCAGCTCAGTTTTCTGTATGTGTATAAAAGTCATGCAAACACATGCACAAAAGCACACACATTGTCATGCAACATGATATGCCACTGCAACAGTGCCACTGCTTTCTCTAACAGTTAATAATATAAACAATACCAGGTTAGCTATAAATCTGTTCCGAACCATGTCTACTCAGCAGTAAGTCTTATTTCAGTCAATGGTGCTTACTCTCAGGTAAGTCAGGGAGGAATCCCACCATCACTGTGTTTTGTTTTGTTTTTGACTACTTCTCAGTAAGCAGCACAGAAAAATTTAGCCACCTCTTCACCATTGTATTTTTTGGGGGGGACTGTATATAATTCAAACAGCCCTGCATTTAGTTTTCCTTTCATGGAAATAGTATCCCTGCACTCAGTGCTTCTTCTTTTTTTTTTTTTTTAATGTTTAAGGGTACTCTCATTTTCCTACTTATACTGAAATATTGCCCCTCAATCAGGCCAAACTTAGATTCACAAATTGTTTAGGGGTATGTATCCCCCTGCGTCCCCCCAGAAAATAGCTCTGCTTGCACTGACACATCCCACCCCTACCCCACTTACTTTTAGTTTCTTCTCTTTCTTCAGACTAACACATAAGTGAGCCATTGTCAAATTCATGAGGGAGAATCGCCCCTTCCTCTTGGAGTTGAAATTAAGAAAAAATATAAATATTCCCAGGCATGAGTGTTATGGTGAACACAATTTGCTCTATTTGTATTGCACGAGGGTGATAACAATGACACTGCAAGGCAAACAAATTGCATGCTCAGGGGCCATGCAAAAAGGTACTCTATGCTGGTGGGCAATGATTCACAGGAGCAGAAGTGCAAATTGCAAACTCCATTGTGCAAGGAGTTCATTGTGCAACACAATCTGAAAAAATCAAGGTCAATTGTGTCATTTTTGCAAAATGCAAGAGGAGGCTGAACTGACGTGCGTTATAGGAGTCATGGACAAACCAAATCAAGTTTACAGAAGGACACCGTGAAGAGGAAAAAAAACATACCTAACACTATTCCTATTCTAGAGGGTTTAGAACAGGCTTTCTCAACCTTGGCCCTCCAGATGTTTTTGGCCTACAACTCCCATGATCCCTAGCTAGCAGGACCAGTGGTCAGGGATGGTGGGAATTGTAGTCTCAAAACATCTGGAGGTCCGAGGTTGAGGAAGCCTGGTTTAGAAGTTCCTTTAAACTAGGGATGTGCCTCCACATTTCGATAGACTACTGTTCCATTCATTTCTGACCATTGGCCATGCTGGATAGGTCAGATGGGAATTTGAGTCCAACAAGATCTGTAGGCTCACAGGCCTCCATCCCTCTTTCAAACGTTTATTCCTGGAGCATGTTGCTTCCTCCTTTGAAAGCATTTTATCTCTCCTACCTTTCAGTCCAAGCTGCACTGTCAGAGAAGCAAAATGTAAATGCAACAGCAGGCTTGTTGGGTAATGACCAGGTTTCTGTGCCAATTACTCTGGAGTGTTATGGTGATGACACCATTAGCTGTGCTCCGTTCTGCTGCTATGAAGTAATCGTCGTGAAACCTTCAGTCATCACTGAGATAACAGCCTCACTGGTATTGTACTGCAGCTCACAGGTGCTTTTGGACAGACTTAAGGCAGCATTAGCACCGCCATGGTATCAGCACTGCCCATGGAAACCTACAATATCGGAGCCTGACATCAATGGCTTGCTGTCAGGATAGCAGCTGGAATGCTGGGCAGCACAATAGCTTCATGGATGCTGATTGTCAAAGCCCATTTTCTCTCTGCCTTCTGCATCTTCCCACAGCCGTGCCTTTCTTTTCAATGCCTCGGCTGATGTCCGCTATCTTATTTACGAGATCCGCTCTGCTTCTGGGTTCCCTTTAACACTTCAGATCAGGCCCCTCTTTGCTTTGGATCACTTTAGGGAGGGGGGCTTGCCTCAGAACCCTGAATCCAAAGCAACATGCAGAAAAAACAACAAAACTTCAGTCCTCCCGGTGACTTGAATTGGGGAGCCAAAATGACCACTCCCCCCCCCCCTTCACACAGGTGCAGGACTCGTGTTATTACAATTCATTCCTACACTAGAGAACACTAAGGAAGTATTCCTATTAACAATTTACAATTTGTGCAACCAATTGTTCCATCAATTGTAAACAGATAAGAACATTGGCAGGGTTATTGTAATAACCTGCAGTTTCATAAGAGTATATATTTAAAGTAGATGAATAAATGAGCAAATGAAGTTAATTTGGATATGGAGAAGATACTAAAAATAAATTTAAGGAACCGCAGAAAGAAGGTGAAGGAAGTCAAGTTTTGAAATGTTAAAATGGTTGTAAAATTAGTGAAATGTATAAACCTGAAAAGCATTATTTTTTATTTAAAAAACTAAAAAACTAAGGAAGTATTGATGCTGCTACTACAGTATTACTACTACTAGAAGTTCTTTCTTGCCCTTCACTCTAATGCCCCAGGTCAGGTTACAACAATTAAAACACACTATTAATACCAAAGCACAGTATTTGAGCACAGTTGAAAACAACTTAAAATTACATAAATAATGTGGGTCTTAAAAACGTACATCTCAAGTGTTAAAAGTCAATAGCCTTGGTGATGCTGGGAGTGAACCTGCACAACTTACAGAATTATAGAGCTGTTCAAGCTCTTGATTCTTCTATGCCCACCATGTGCATCTGTCAGTGTCAAGCTTTGTAAGATGTACACAATTTCTCAGACAACCTCAGCTGCCTTTTTAAATATGCAGCGTCCTTCTGGCCATGCTGACGGCAGTCATACAAATGTATCGACTAACCCTTGGAAACCTGAAAGGCTCTGCCTGGCTCTGAATCCTTGGGACGTGCCACGGAATACATCTTAATTAACAACGGCATCAAGAGATCACCCATGTGAGCCAGCTCAGATGAAGTGTTGAATAAAGGACAGGACAGAGCCACTGCCTTGCCCTCGCAGCAACACTGAAAACAAAGGAGTGTCAGGCTTTGAGGCACGGGAGAAAGGGCAGAAATTCAAAGGGTGAGCACCCAGGCTATGCAAGCTACACTTGTCCTAACTTGAGCCTTTGTGATTGCTGAGGGGAAGCATGAGTCATTTTGGGCCCCATTGTCCTCAGGGTCTGGAAGAAAGAGGAAATTTTACTGCAGGGTCTTTTGGTGCAACATCCACAGAGTTTCCATTTCAAAGAACCCAGTAAAAGGATCATTCCTGGCTGCTGCCTGAACAAAACTACTAAGAACAAAAAAGAAAACCCAAAAGTCGGCAAAGGCAATACTTTGCTTCTATATTCAAGCATGCATGCATTCCTAACATATATCAATGGTTTAAAAGTGAGTTAGAACTTCTATTTGTTTTACTTTAAGGTAGTTTAGATGACTTTTCAGGATTCAAGCACACTTTTGCAAGGGAATGTCACCAAATTCCCAATTGCCCACACCGGAAATTCTCTGTGATATAACAATATCACAAGCGTTCATTATTTTTTTTCGGGGAACTCCCCCCATACTTCTGACTGGATGCTAGGATGTGTTTCCAGGTGCACTGATTCTGCCCCATGTCTGATGCCTTGTATACACTGCAGAAAGAGTAGTCAGTACCTTTTCTCACATGAAGGGTGGCAGGGAAGGCATCAAAGAGAATGCCACCACATAGCATTAAAATTGCATCTCCTATTAGCCTTTAAAATAATTGATTACACTTAAACCACCAGCAGCACCAACCTCTAGCACAACATCTGCTTGTTTATCCTAAGAACATTGCCCCTATTGGTTCAAAAGCAAAACTGGACTGCTGTCAATGCATTATCTCCCAAGAGCTAACAAGTCCTCATATGCTTTGTTTTTAAAGCAAAAAAACAAAAATAACCCCATTAAATGTATCCTTGCACATCTGTTCTTGCAGCTTCCAGTTGAGCTGCATTTGATAATTGGGATGTCATGGAGTGCAATCTTCCGCTGTATTTATAGTGAGCATCCAATGGTCACTGATTGCCTCTTGAAGAAGAAGAGCCCCTAATGACCATCTATCTAGTGAATGCAGTCTGCTCCTTCCCTGTGGGGATCTGCCCCAACCTCTGCTGATATAGTAGAGCACAACAGGACACCTCTGAGGCAGCTGATTGATTGGTGGCTCCCAGCCCTTGCTTCTAGCTCTAGAGCCAGCTGGCATCATAGAGGCCAACTTAATCTAGCTGTATCAGAAGGTCCTGGACAAGCTTGTTTGGAAGAGACACAAGAGGTTAGGAAATCCATCACGTTTTATCGTTCCTGCTGAATTATGACATGCCATCATTCATCTCTTTGAAATGCAGAAAGCCTGCATGCTGCCTTGCATTATTCTGTCAGCTTAGTTTTCATTCCCTCCCACCACCCAACCATGTCTGGTGCATTCTTATTTTAAAATGGCATGCATACACATGTCCATAGAGGAGATTCAGAGATCAGCTTGGTAGATGGGTGGGTGGTGGTGGTGGGGAGAGATTCCTGACAGTCCCATTTCCCATCCTTTTCTCCCAAGTGCTCTGCTGCCTTCTGCCATATTCAAAGAGATTCACTTCTGAAAGAATATTTTCTTGCTCTGGAAGAAAGGGGAAATAGGGAATGAAGCCAAGAGTGATGGATTTGCTGAATCTTACCCAGTCCATGCTATGGCTCAAAAAGTATTTTTGGAATTGGGTATCTCATAGACACTCCCCAAATTATTGGAACTGGACCACATTTGCTCAACAGAGCTACAATTAGGATGTCTGGGGTCATGTTAGGAAGAGACAGGCTACATTAACTTGGAAATAAACTGAATGGAGTTAGAATGGGAAGTGATATGCCCTTTCCATGGAATGTGGACCTGAGCTAGAGTAGGGAGGGAAAATACTAGGATTTTTTAATACAAGTCAATGAAAACCTGAGTGAGCACTAAATACATAGTGCATGCCTGTCTTAGGTGCCAGACCCTGGCATTCTCCCAGATCACACCATAAGTGCACCTGATCTCAGGAGTGATCTGCAAGATAACAGTCATTCATACCTTGCCGTAAGGGACAGGTGAGAAAGTCCAACCACCAGCACTCAGATATAAAACATCTAGGAAATATGCAAATATCTGGAAATTATCTGGAGGATATTCAATGTCAACAGAGAATTTGGAGGATAATTCTTGACGTTCTGTCCCTCTGAGACTCTCTCCATATTTCTGTTTCTATTCTAGCTCCTTCCTTGTGTGTGAAATTCCTTTCCCCCCTCTTCTTTAATGATCAAATGACTTATGTACCTAATATTATGTACCTAGGCCCAGCTGCTCTTTGGCAATTCCAGTCAGTCACTGTGGGAGAGCTTGAGATGCAAAGTATTTGTATTATTATTATGTATTATTAAACATTATTGACCTCACAGCATGGAGTGGAGATCTGGGAAGCTAAGATGTTTGATCATCTCAAACAACATTCCCTGCACACTTTCCATGCTGCATTGGCTCAAACAAGTTGCCATAGCTATAGTCCTGCATATGGGGCATCAACAGCTTGAAAAATAATATTCAGCAGCATCTTCCTTGCGGAGAGGTCTTGGGCACTTAATAAAGCCCCTCACCCTGTCCAAATGCCCTGAGACGGGTAACAGACTGCCCGTCCCCCACTTGTGTCTGAGAAGTCATAGGTTAGAAGTATCATAATTGCTTGTGACACTCCCACTACCATGCCTGTTATGTCCCTTTCATCTCAGTGTTGCTGCAGATGGGAGAGAGGGCCAAGCAGTTGTGCCAGAGTGGGAGGGCCACTCTCATAAAGCAACCTCTCATGTAAGCAAGATATACCTTTGACGTGCTCACCTCTGGGGCACCAAGGCATGAAGCAGGTGATGTATATCAAGCTGAACAGGTGATTTGTAGGTGCTAAGTGTTCATGAAAGACAAGATTAAAGAGCTTTCCAGTGACTGCGCCTGCAAAGCAAAAGACCGGGAGAAAAGGCGCCTCCCTTTCCACCCTCTTTAATGAAAGCTAGCTCTGCTGCAAGTAGGAGGTCTGGAGCTCGTTGATGGCTCCAGACAGAATTTGGAGTTTGATGGTTGCTCCTGTGGCAGCAGATAATGGTGACTAAGTTTCTCCCTAGGGAGCATTTGCAAAAGTCTGCAAATAATATAAAAAAACAACAACCCTGGGTGATGTAGCACCAGATACTGTATCTGTCTTTACCCGATACACCCTGTTCATAGCTTAACTTAGGATAAAGTTTCCAATGCATATTAGATCACTAGAAAAGGCCAACTCCAGTCTGTGGACAAAGATACGTAGATCTGTTGCATCTTAGAGCCAGTGTGGTGTAGTGGTTAAGAGCGGTGGGCTCATAATCTGGTGAACTGGGTTCTCTTCCCCGCTCCTCCACATGCAGCTACTGGGTGACCTTGGGCCAGTCACACTTCTCTGAAGTCTCTCAGCCTCACTCACCTCACAGAGTGTTTGTATTGGGGGAGGAAGGGAAAGGAGAATGTTAGCCGCTTTGAGACTCCTTAGGGTAGTGATAAAGCGGAATATCAAATCCAAACTCTTCTTCTTCATCATCTGAAACTGCCTTTAATTTTTGTAGGATTCTAGCCAGAACCAGGACTCAAGCTACAGGACTCAAGTGCTGCGTTAAGGACCATTCCTGATACATGGGTACCTGGAAGGTGCTAATCTCTCAAACATATACACTTGTTCAATTATACCCTTTGCGATGCCAGATGCCCAAATACAACATGCCTACCTCAAACATACAAAGCTCCACAGTTGTCAAGACGTCTTCAATCTCCACATTGTCACATACACCCAGAGATATACTGGGGGGCCGGGGAGCATTCATCAGTGCTACAAAAATATTGGTTTATTCGGAACAAGGGTGGGGAACCTCAGTCGCAGGGGCCAAATGCATCCCTCCAGGCTATCCCCTTAAGCCACACTCCTCACCATGACCTCTGTGAGCTCTACAATTGCTTTTGCCTGGCTAGAATGTGTCCTTATACTATGTCTCTTGATTGTCTGGCTTGCGGACAGAGAGATTTTGCATGGCTGGAATATAGAGAGCTGTATAAGGTAAGAGCAGCATCCTTTGCTCCACCCACTTTTCTCCATGCCCTGACCAGCAGTGGAATGTCTTCAGTAGATTTCCCATGACAGCATCTGTCCCTCAGACTGGGGGCAGGGGGAGTTTCCCATTCATGATTTTAGAAGATCGACCTTTGCATTGAATGATCCTCAAGGCTACATAGAATACATTGTAATAATATATACAAACCCACGTAACACAGCAGCTCTTAATCTATGTGGGGCTTCTGCTGTGCTTGATGCAGAAGCTGCAGTTAGGGCAGAATGCTGCAGCACAAATGCTGACAGAAGTGAGGCCTTGTCAGCGCAGAAGACCTGTGCTCAGAGATCTGCACTATGCCAAGTTCAAGGTGTTACCACTGGTATATAAAGCCCTGAACAACTTGAAAGATTCTTGAAACAAGCAGAAGGGTGGATTAGATGACTTGCAACTCCATGGCTCAGTGAGTTGGCTCACCCCACAGTCCCACCCTGCCTCTTCTTTGCTGTGACCTGTAATGCTGAGTCCCATGCCAGCTAATCTGCAGGGGCAGCGAAAGCAACACAAGCCCTCTCCTAACAGTGATGGAAGCAGTGCCTGCCAAACTTCTGCAGCTATTCAAAGAGCTTACTGGGATCATGCAGCAGGAAGTCTAAATATACAGCTCCTGTTGAGAGCTTTCCTCCCTCTAGCTACCAATTGCCATTTCTGAGTCCATCAGAGGAAGAGGAAGAAGCACTCAGGAACCCATCCAACATGCCTGGATGCAGCTGTAGAGCTGAGAGGTCCTGCTATGCATGTGGAGCCAAATCATCCTGTTATGTATATGAAACGAATTATCTTTTTTAAGCCACTTACAAAAGGGAGGCCTTTCCCCTGAAAGATGGCATACATGTACTTCAAATGGATGGATAGCAAGCTGTAGAAGCTGCCTTGCTAGCATGGAAAAAGACTCTTCTTGACAAAGAAGGGATGCTATCTAACTATGTAAATGATTCTGCTACTGCAAAGACTTTTGACTGTGCTATTGACGTTCCTACCTTCTCCTCTCCCTTTGACACCCCTAAATCTGTCCTAGAGGTTCCCTCCTCCCTACAGAACAGGTTTAGGAAGAGTGCACAGGTTGTGCAGGAATATGAAAGGAAAGGGAAGTTCTGATGCACAAATATACTCCCTTCTGCTAGTGGAACCACTTCATTGAATACCACCCAAGGATTCTGTCATCCTCACACTGCCCCCTGCAGGAGAGGAAAGAAAGAGAGAGAGAGAGAGAGAGAGAGAATGCAGCCCAGTGCCAAGGACATAAGGAAGATCTCGTAATCTGTGTCATTTGCAGAGTTGGTTGGGAAGTTATAAGAGACAGTCACTGCAAAGCTCACTCATCCATCATGAACATGTCATCCATTTGGCCAATGTGTCATAAAATGAAATGAAAGGCAATGTCAGTGGGACTCAGATATGAAAAAAAGAAAGAATAAGAAAGTTAAGATTGGGAAGATACAGAGTTCTATATCAGAGGGGGATCAAATTTGCATGTGATTGTGAATGTGTGAAATACACTCGGCATCCTTCTTAGATGTAAAGGGCCACATGAATTTTAAATATGGTCTGCCTTCCTAAGTGAAAGGAACTTGCAAAATCAAAGGGAAGGAAAAGGAATGGGACTCTGGCATTTCTAAATTTTAATCTATTCCGTGTTGCTAACACTTATGATTATTAGGAGAGAAAAAATGTTAAAGACTCTTTTGTGCAGCAGATGCCAACTTGGTACTGGTTTCATTAATTTATCAATTATGTCACCCAGGTTCTCACACAATCACACAGTACTTGTGAATTTATGACTCTCCCAGTTCCAGAATTTTCTGTAGCAAATAATATGGTCATTACTATTGCAAGGGAGAAAAGCTTGAGATTTCTACGACTGTTGCTTTCTTTATTTTGTTTTTTGGCAATTCCACTTCCTGGCTTGTGGATGAAAATCTGTTCTAAATTCATTTATTTCCTTAAAGTATTTTCCTCTGGTGTTTTGCTTTCAGTTAGGGACCAGAAATGGAGGTGATCAATATCTGAACTCCCAAACCATTGAAGTCAGCCCAGAATGCCTTTCATTTCACAGTCCAAATAATAGTGATGCCATTTACTAGCAGGAAAGCTTATTGGAACATTGGATTTTCAGCAAATGTTGCAGAACAATCATTTTAAGTCTTATGGATGTGAGTCTTTGCAAGGCAACCTTGGTTATATTACTCATCCACAAGGATAAGTGCAACAGCCCACTACCCATATGCACATTTTTTGTGTGCAGCTAACTAGACTCACATGGGTGACGCTGTGGGTTAAAGCCTCAGTGCCTAGGGCTTGCCGATCGAAAGGTCGGCGGTTCGAATCCCTGCGGCGGGGTGCGCTCCCGTTGTTCGGTCCCAGCGCCTGCCAACCTAGCAGTTCGAAAGCATTCTCGGGTGCAAGTAGATAAATAGGGACCGCTTACTAGCGGGAAGGTAAACGGCGTTTCCGTGTGCGGCTCTGGCTCGCCAGAGCAGCTTCGTCACGCTGGCCACGTGACCCGGAAGTGTCTTTGGACAGCGCTGGCCCCCGGCTTCTTTGAGTGAGATGGGCGCACAACCCTAGAGTCTGTCAAGACTGGCCCGTATGGGCAGGGGTACCTTTACCTGTTACTAACTAGACTCACATCTGGAACGCAACTGCTGTTCTACCATGCTTTCTGTTGTTCTATCATTATTTAACTTTAATAATCTCAGCTGGTTCACTGTTACCTCCTATCACACATGCACTGAGAGTGGCTCATAGATGCCTCACAAGTAGATGATTACTATGGAGCTGAAATGCTGAGCCCCTCACTGGGATTTGATGTGTATGAACTCCAGTCATATGGCAGCTAATCAAATTTACCAACATGTCTTGATTCCCACTTTTGGTCAACTGTGTATGTGCTCAGCATTCACTCTGCAGAGGATCAGGCTGCTGTGAAATCCCTATTAAATATGCACTTCTTGTGATTATGCAAATATCTCATCTCTGCTTTTAGTAGCTCCTGCATATAGCCATCTCACCATGAAGGGTGGGTGGGGCAACTGTCATGTGCCCTCCTGGCATTCATGTGCCAGTAAAGGTAAAGTAAAGGTAAGGGTACCCCTGCCCGTACGGGCCAGTCTTGACAGACTCTAGGGTTGTGCGCCCATCTCACTCTATAGGCCGGGGGCCAGCGCTGTCCGGAGACACTTCCAGGTCATGTGGCCAGCGTGACATCGCTGCTCTGGCGAGCCAGAGCCACACACGGAAACACCGTTTACCTTCCCGCTAGTAAGCGGTCCCTATTTATCTACTTGCACCCGGGAGTGCTTTCGAACTGCTAGGTTGGCAGGCGCTGGGACCGAACAATGGGAGTGCACCCTGCTGTGGGGATTCGAACCGCCGACCTTTCGATCGGCAAGCCCTAGGCGCTGAGGCTTTTACCCACAGCGCCACCCGCGTCCCCATGTGCCAGTATATTTACTTAAAAAGCAAAGGCAAATTAATGTGGCTGCATGGGGGCCACTGGGAATCCAGGTGACATTGTTGTGCTTGCTGGTTACCGCCTTTGCTCAGTCAATCATAGGAAAATGTCACAATACAGAGAGACAGTGGTGTGTGTGTGTGTGTGTGTGTGTGTATTTATGTAAAGTGTGTTAGTATAGTAGAAAAACAGTTGTGTGGCCTAGAGGACTTACTGGTCCAGATAGCTAGTGAGCCAAACCATGGATAGAGGTTTCAAGCAGCCACTACAGAACCAAACAGTCATGTAAAGCCATACTTCAGTATCACTGATTATGATATATTTGGTTAATTTATTTTTAGTAAACAACTAATGCTTTCAAATTAGTAAAGTTGCTTGAGTGGAAAGCAAATTATGCACCTGCTACTGGACTAGACAATTTCAGGCTATATGTGAGGGACTAAAAACCTGACTGCGCCTCGTTTTGTCCCCTTCCTGCAAAAACTAAACAAACCAAAAACCAAACCAAACCAAAAACCCTCTCTCTGGAGAGTCAAAGTAAGTATGGCAGGGGAAAGCTAGGTTTGACTCTTTTCCCTGACATGCTCATTCTCTATTTACAGAGACCGTTTGTTTAATATAGGAGAGCACTGAAAAAATACAATTATCTCTACCTATAGAAGTATCCAGACCAAAGACAGCTGCATCATGCAAACTTGCCAATTGTACAACTTGGCTTCAAGAGACAAAAACTAGTCAATAAGACAGAGGAAACTCAATCTGGAACAATAGCTGGCAAATAGGCATGGTTAAATGCTGGGCTGTGCCCTGTGGGCTATTAGCTCTGGAAAAAAAAGTAACTTCATAGCAGGCTCTGAGTCAGAATGTGGGGTTCAGCTGGAACATCAGTTCAAGATCACAATAAACAGACAGTACAGTGTAAAAAATAATAATTCAGTGATTTCTATATAAGAGAGACATTAAGGAAGGAAATGGTTCAAGAGTTATGCCATGTTATGACAATGCTTTTAATCTGCCCAACCAAAATATCACAAAGTCATACCCAACCTTCTCTGGAGCTCCCTATCAGGCTCTCTTTCTGCATCTTGATAGAGGGAGGGAGGAGGCAGCAGGCAACCAAATGAGACTGTATTAGATATCATGATTAGAGCAGCACCATGGATAGCAGCATGTCCTGATTGTTCATTGCTGAGCATACAAGTGATCCACTGACTTCTTGGCGTCAAAGTCAATCATATTAGGATTGCCTTTGGCAAATACAAGGCCATTTCAAAGACAGTTTGCTCTGCCTAGAAACCCTGATTGCTCCAGAATGAGCAATTAATTGAACAAAAAGTCCATGCATGTGCGTGTGTGCATGCACATCAAACCAAACTAATTGCATTAAAACCTTTGGACTTTCTTTTCAATCTTTATGTTTTCATATTCTTTTCCTGTGCATCATGATCAGAACTGCCAGAGGAACTTGATTCCTGAATAAAAGCTTTTTGCTGTCAACCTTGGACATCTTCAAGCTCCATAGTAATTGCCCTTTTCCTCCCCTTAGAGGAATGACAGCCCATCTGCTGTTGGCCGCTCAATCCTTCTTTCTGCTTATGTCACAATTGTGTGAGATTATCAAATGAATGTTCATGTGGTTTGCCCATGTTTCCCTTTCATCAACAATTTGTTTTGTTTAGTTTTAGATTATGGGCTCTGAGTCTGGAATCTGGTTTGTTGAGCCTTCTATTGTACATTATTATGTAAATTGCTGATGCAATAGCAGGAATCTCAGTGATGCCACCAGTCTGGTAACTGATTTTCTACATGGCTTGGGGCTTGGAGACTCTTTGGAGACCATTTCTGTAGGGTAGAGGTGGGAAACCTTCTTCAGCTGCATTCCTTCATGGACAACTTTTTGGGGGCCTCATACCAGTGGTGAGCAGGGCTAGAAGGAAACAGTGGGTGGGGAAATGGGTGGGACTCTTAGATATCTAAAGGAGATATCTAAAGTAGATATTTCAATTTCACAAACCAGAGATTCCATTCACCATCCAGCCAAGCAAGAGACATTATAGTTCATTAACGCATTCTATCTGGCAAAAACAGTCAAGGAGGAACAGGATGAGTAAGGGGTGTGGCCTGGGGAGCAGCACTGCCAAAGGAGAATTCTGATGAGCAGATAGAGAGGGGAAAACATTTGACTCCCGGGCCAAGGTTTCCCACCCCTGCCTTGGAGTCAATCTTGACCTCAGCGGCCACCTTTGTGTGGACTTAGAGGAAAAAATATGCAGACTATAGCCTGTAAGATTCTCATTTCAATTTGAGATGTATCTTATTGCTGAAATTATAAGGGGACCTGTTTACATATACATGCAGTGTTAGAGCAAAAAAACACCCCCACAAAAACCAGTGTATTAGCTCTGTTTTCCATTTTCACACTCCTGCTGTAAAATTCCATGCAGAGAGCCATACTTCTCTCCTAAAGGAAGATGTATGTACTGCATAATCCAGTGACAGCTCGTGCCACTCAGGTAGGTGTGATCGCTCCAATTATTCACAACTTAAAATGTTCCTTATGTGTTTAGGACTAGAAAACCATTTTCATAGCACCTTCTTTGTTTTTAAATAAAATCATCCACTCTTAGTCTACAGGAGTTTGTATTATCAGGGGTGGGGAAATTTTTTGAACCTGAGTGCCACATCAGGACAACTTTCACAGGGCTGCTTGCCAGTGGTCGACAGGGCCTGAGGTGGGAAAAAAAATTATATAAAAATTTCCTTTGTTCAGTAGGCCCATTTCTACATACACTCACACATCCCTTTCTGTCTTCCATCCAAAAAAAAAAGCAAGATGTATTATCAGATTTCAAGGAGACATTCCAGTCAGACAAAAGCACCTGGGATACAAAGCAGGGCCAGTGGAGAGTGATATCTGTGGATAGGGCCAGACAGGGATGCCTGGAGGGTCACACTGAATCCCCAGATCTGAGGTTCCCCCTTCTGGTCTTATGAATAACTTCAGTAATGAGGGACAGATCACTTTGGCCTCTGCCGTTGACCAGAGGTCCAGGGAACACTGAAAGGTTTGCCCCCCTTTCTCTGTCAGAAAGTACAATAAAATAAAATAAAATAGTGTAATCAGCCTGGTTCGATCATCACTCAGAGAATGGTCCTATTCAGAGATCCTACTTCCTATCCCCCTCACACACCCCAGCTAGAAAGAAATCTGCTCCAACTGCCTATGACTGTAGAAACAAAGAGGGTGTGGGTGTCTTTCTGGCCTCTCTTAGCTGCCTGAGACCAAAGGCTGCTGGGAAGTTCTATTACCTTCATCTCTGTAAGAAGACTAGCAAGGGGAGAGCTGCCTAGCTCAAGCTGGAGACAAAAATAGCTGTTCACAAGATAATCATTTGTTCTGGCATTATCGTCTACTTCCCCTTCTCTTGTGTGTGTCTCATCTTTTAGTTTGTAAGTCCAAGGGCAGGGCCAAACTCTCTTATTTTCATTTATGGACAGTATCTGCCAGGGACATTTTGAATTGATTTTTTTTTTTAAAAAATGATGTGAGTTGCCTGAGTGTGCTCATTTTGCTCATCCCTCCTCATACACTTTTCCTTTAATGTTGTGTCTTGTAGATTGTAATCCTGATCTATAATCCATTCTAGGAGTCTTTTTTGGCTGAAGAGTGGGGATAACATGAGATTGATTGATTGTTTCATTGATTGATTGGTCAATCAATCAATCAATAAAAAGCCCTTTGTGGATCCATTTTAGGTATTTTAGAACACAGGATTGCAATAGTGAAAATAACTATTGTAATTTTCAGTTTGTTATTATAACTATGAACTAGAGTTCAGTTTGCATATAATTTGCTTGGACAAAACATTACAAAATGTTGATGGAAGCAAAACTTTTTCAGAAAGGTGTGCATGTGTTCTATACGTCCCTACAAAGTAGCAAGGAAACTGCAGGGTTTCTTTGGAGATAATTATTATTTCTACCCTGGAAGTAACATATGAACATCCCTAAATTAGAATAGAGTAAATTATCTGGAGTTATTCAAAATCCTGTCAAGATTCTCTATGGGTGTGAAAATCACCCTGTATAGCTGTCAAAAGGGATGAATGTACTGCATGCATTTGAAAAAAAGTTCTGTTTGTTTCAGCTCTTGTGCTATATTTAGACGAAATGTTTTACCTGGATTGGCAATTAAAAAGACAACACATGTGTAAATTCCAAGCACTCCATAAATGTTTTGATTCAGAACTTAAATGTTTATAGCTTACCCTAGAAAGAACTCTAGATTTCTGTCTTGGAACAAACATCTGTGGAGTCTCTCATTTGTGATGCACACATATAGAATGACTAGGATCAATTGGCAATCATATCACTTCTATAATAAGAACACAGAGTTCATTCTAGGCATACCCGCAGATGTCAAGGCAGACAGTATAATATAGCTATTGTCGGGTGCTCAGATCCAAGGGCTGGCAAAGTACATGGAAATGGCAGAGCAGGAAGATGGTGCAAAGGAAAAGGCAGACCCACATTTAAAGCACATTACTTCCCCCAAAGAATCCTCGGAACTATACTCAAGTAGCTGTAATTCCCAGCAGCCTTAGCAAACCATAGTTCCCAGGATACTTTGGGGGAAGGTTATGCGCTTTAAATGTAGGCTGGAAGTGCTTTAAATGGATGCTGTGGATCTGCCTAAAGGCTGCAGCAGATCTGAGAGATCAGCATGAGAATGGCCTTGGGGACCACCTGGCTCCCAGGACTAGGAATTTTCTGAACTATGAGTTACCAATTCCTTTCCAGGCACATTCAAAGTGCTGGTCTTGCTTTGTAAGGACCAAATTATCAGAAGGACCACCTATTTTCATATGAGGAAAGGAGACTCTTGAGGAGGAGGGGGCAACCCTCCCCAGAGACCTAACTTGTGCTGTGGCCGTTTTTTGAATTATTTTATATTACCTGAAATTGGCTGTATTTTAATTCTTACTTTATTTGTGATGTTATTAGTGTTAGATGCCATGAGCATCCTCAGTTAAAGCATAGTTGGCTGTTTGGTTTAATAGCAGATATAATAATATAAATAAATGGTGTCCTACTGAAACAGTCCTCAATATCCTCTTCTGACAATTCATAAATCATGTTAGGAACTTATTTTCCAGATTGTCTGTGGCAAGTTCCAGAGGCTAGGATATTCAGTAAATCAAGAAGAGAAATGGATCAGGGCTGGTTAGCAGAATCCTTACCTCCCCTCACAACCCCTGCAGATTTACTTTAATAGATCCACTTTACCCCCTTTGAAAGTGCAGCTTGTGCATTAAATAAATTGAATAAAATAAACAGGTAGGTGAAACTGCCCTCCTGTCAGTCATCTAATGTCATAATGATACCAGGTGACCCATTTTCCTTAGCCCACATGAGCAAAAGCACAAGGCTTTGTGGGCAAATCTTGCTTTCACCAGGGAGCTGCATCTTTACCACGTGGGATGGCTTGGCTGAAATAGCCCAGTTAGGCTGTTGGACCAGAAGGTCCACGCTGCTGCAGTAAAGAGTTGCTAAGTGACTTTCTGACAAACTTGATCACCAAAGGAGACAAGAGTGTGGAGAGCAGAACTGTGCTTGAATGGACCTATGTTTCTCTTCCCTCTCTCCGTTTCCTTTCAGTGCTGAACACACACTTTCTTTTCTCATTCCCCACCTGCATGCAGCTCCAACTCCTGCCAGCTTCTGGAGCAAGCTGTGATAAATCAGATGCCAAGAACAACAGACCTTTGATGGTGTACTGCCCACGGGGCCCCGTCCTCCCAGTCCCTTTCAATTTGCAACACCTTTCCCTCTGATTTACACATCTCCACAATGTTGCTCATCAGTTGCTCCATAATTAAAAAGACACAGAGCTTGGCAGGCTGAAGTCTGTGTGATGGGCCTGTCTCAAGCCCTTTGCCCAGGCAGCGATGCTTAACCACCCTCTTTCCCCCTTTAACAATACACTAACATGTCTGTCACACACAAACACACACAGAGGCTTTGGAATTATCTCTTTTCACCAGAATGACAGAAAGCAGCTCTGCCAAGAGTGGTAGAAAGTGAGAAATTGGCATTCAAGTAAATGCCAGATCCCTGCCAGTTATTCCACCAAACACTGGGCTTATGGGATGCAGTTGCTCTTAAATGGCCCTGAGCATTCCTACCCTACCCCCAACATTGCAAGCCCATTTCTCCTTACCTGCTCCCCCATTCAACATATTCAATTTATCCTGTTTTCCTATGTGTTGTAAACTTTTTAACTGCATACTATGCCCAAACCTTTATTTTCCACCCCTTGCCTGAGTTTCAAAATCTTACGACTTCTCTCTACATCTTGCCCCCATTCTTGGTTCTTTGCATCAACCAAAGAGACCGATCCATATTTATTTCTGATTATGAAGTCGAACAGAGGGACACAGAATTATATGGTTCTGACTCTAGGCAGGGATAGGAGTCCTATGATCCTTCATTTGTTTTTAGACTCCAGTTCCCATCATTCCCAAACAGTTTGGTCAATCATTAGGGGTGATGGGAGTTATAGTGCAGCAACATCGGGAGGGCCTCGTTTTCCATTTCTATTCTAAAGGATAAAGGAGGAAATAGAAAACCAATGCAGGAGATCATTGTTCTTCTTATCTGTATTTGTTTAAATATACTAAGTGGTATTCAACTGAGCTTTAATGTTAGGTACAGTAAATTTCATTGAGTCTACTCTGAGTAAATTTTAGTACACTACCACCTACTGTGTTTTAGTTCCCAATAAGAAAAAAAAAATGCGATAACTGATACTGACAGAGGTCCACAACTAGATATAAATTACAAGGATATTGTGGTATACTGAAGAATGGAAGCCTAGAGGAGATATTAGTCAAGCAGTTCATCTCTGGAGGCAAACTCTGTTCCACAAGTTATATGCACAATTGGCTTGAAATATGCTTCTGCTCATGAAAAAGATTCTTCAATTGCAGCCTGATGATTCAGTCAGGCTTCTTGGCTAGTTGCGGCTGTAAAGACTCTTCAAGGCATACAGAAAGTGCAGCATTTGAGGATTTCTGCAACAGCAAGGTTCCTGAGACAAGCGGCAGTGGCAGACTTTGGGGTCTCAAATTTCAGCAGCGCCCTATGTGACACCAAATTTTGGTGCCCTCTTGTCTCTCAGACGCCATTCAAAACCATAGTTGCAGCATCTCCTGCAATGCCCCCAAGGCTCCATGTCTAGTGCAACCAAATCGGTCATGGTCCCCTAAATCAGTCTCTGAAAGAGGACATTTGAAAGCCATCAATACAATGGTTACTAAATGAAATGTACATTTATGCAACTTTGTAAAACTTGAAGCTGGAGTTTTTGTTCTCCTCTTACTTTTTCTCCTACTACAGTGGATGCTCAGGTTGCGCACATGATCCGTGCAGGAGGCATGTTCGCAACCCGCAGCGTCCACAACCCACAGTGCCACGCCTGCGCACACGCACATTGCGATTTGGCACTTCTGTGCATGCACAAAGCACGATTTAGTGTTTCTGCACATGTGCAAGCGCCGAAACCAAGAAGTAACCCTTTCCAGTACTTCTGGGTTTCGGTATGTCTGTATCCTAAAAACGCGCAACCTGAAGCATCTGTAACCCAAGGTATGACTGTAGTACTGGAGACTAGCAGATTTGTTGTTGCTGCTGCTGTTGTTGTCTTGTCGTTTTTTTGCTACGCATGTTCATATAAGCTCCTACCTATCAGACGTTTTCAAGGCTAGTAACAGGAACCTGTTGTGTGTGCAGTCACTATGTATGTTGAACCATTAGAATTGTAGTTTGGCAGTTTGGAGCATCTTCTTACCAATTTAGATTTCTCAGGCTCTGGACTGGCCCTGCTTACATCAGTTGAGCATTCCAGCTCCTGGGCAGGAAGGTTTGTAAAAGAATTCCTGATTTGGTTGGGAACATGTCTTGAGCAACAAGGTCTTCCTGGCATTGGTGAATTTCTTGGCTCTAACTCCATGGCTCAACTCCTGACTCCTAGTTCATCTTTGACTGTTGCCTATGGCTCAGCTTTGACTCTCTGGATTGATTATCTTTGCCCTACATTTCCATTTCCAACATGCTGAACTTGTTAGTTACTAAGCTGAACTCCCAGCTCACCCATCTATCTAGGCTTTGCTTTTTTGTAAAAATCAACAATAGATGAAAGGAATAAGCTGTATCCCCAGCGCAGAAGCTCAGGGCACCCTCTGTCTGTTGCACAGCATGACTTTTCATCATCAGTAATGGATAATGTCAGAAGACTGTTCATTTGATGCCTCATCCATGCCCAGTAGTATAGTCTAGTACAGCAACTAGAATATGCAGATTGAAAATTAAAATTTGGATTTAATGATGGATGCTTTACAGAGCCTCTTGGAACTATGTATCTGTATGGTACAGCCACAATATAATTTTGGCAAATTCAAAAGATACGAGATTCCAGTATACCTATGGGACAAAGGGATTATACAATATATGAATTATAATTCTATTTGATAAGGAAGGAAGGAAGGAAGGAAGGAAGGAAGGAATCATTGGCTGAAGAAGAAAACTAGTGATTCCTAACATGGGATCCCTCTCCTTGGAATCACACCAAAGTTGGCATTGAATAACTCTGGGAAATTTAGTTATATCTTTTAGTTTTAAATTCTTTTTAGATATTATGGTCAGGCCGGACATTCCTATGTTTGTCTATGTCTGGCAGAAGATTGAGTGGCATGGTCAAGGCGCCAGCCCAATCTCCCTGGGGAGAGCATTTCACAAATGGGGAGCCCCTGCAGAAAAGGCCACTCTTGTGCTGCCATCCTCCAGATCTCTTGTGGAGGAGTCACACGAAGAAGGTAATCAGAGGATGATCTAAGGCTCCTGGTAGGTTCATATGGAGAGAGGTGGTCCTAGAACTTAGTTGTGAAGGTGCCTTTTCAATTCTCCACCCACAAAGTTTCAAATTCAGTATCTGCAACAGGAATCTATGGTTTACCTCTCTGGGAATCTGTCCTCATTCACTTTGAGCTTACAGGATGGGGAAAGTTTCAAGCAGAGTCAAATACATAAATTGCAGTTATTTGGAAGCTTTTGGGGGAGAAAAACTAGTCTACAGCATCAGAGATTAACAATTCCTATATTCACTTTCATATATTATATCAGCTATCCAATTTGGCATCCCCATCACCTGCTGAAAACATCTCATCTTTCAGAGGAATGGGGAAAGCACCAAAATCATCAGATGAGATGAGGATAAATCCTTATAGAGCTCTGGAAATGGTTACTGAGGCATCATTTTGAAAACTCACCTTATGATCTCACATGAATATATCACGTTCCAGAATAAAAATAACCAGCTATCCCCAATTCACCGGCTCCTCCCAAAGACATTTAGTATTGCAGGAGTCCATTGTCTGGTGTGTGGAACTCATCATCTGCTTTCTAAGCTGTGCCAAATTTAGGAGGCTAGAGGCAATCTCCCCCCCCCCCCCCCCAGTGTTGCAGGTAACAATGATAGAACCATCATTGCCTGTGTCATGCACATTATCTCCAGTAAACAGGCTTTCAGGTTGTTGTAGTGCTTCAAAAGCTTGCAAAACCTGTTTCACCAGAAATGAGAGTAGGACAAAAGAAATGAATGTGCATGCTGTGGGCTACCATCAGCTCTCTTCAGAACTGTATCTATTTTCAGCCTAAAACAACAAAGCCTAATCCAAGACAGACAGCAAGATGCCTCCATCCCTCTCACCACTTCTTGTATTTCCTATCTGAGTGAGACAGGACAAAGGCAAACTGTAAGTTCAGTATCTGTAAGTAAAAAGGTAAAGATAAAGAAACCCTGAACGGTTAAGTCCAGTCAAAGGTGACTATGGGGCTGCAGCGCTCATCTCACTTTCAAGCCAAGGGAGCCGGCATTTGTCCACAGCCAGTTTTCCGGGTCATGTGGCCAGCATGACTAAACCACTACTAGTGCACAGAGGGCTGTGACGAGTGCCAGAGCACATGGAAATGCCGTTTACCTTCCCACCGCAGCGTCTGCTTTCAAACTGCTAGGTTGGCAGGAGCTGGGACAGGGCAACAGGAGCTCAACCCGCCATGGGGATTTGAACCGCCGACCTTCTGATCAGCAAGCCCAAGAGGCTCAGTGGTTTAGACCACAGCGCTGCCCGCATCCAGTCTCTCTCACGACTTCTCGTATTTCCTATCTGAGTGAGATAGGACAAAGGGAACCTGTAAGTTCAGTATCAGTAAGTATGATACTGCAAGAGACAGAACACAGGCACACTCCTCACTTTCTTGTTGGACAGCCTCTCTCAGGACCAGCAGCCATAATATAAATAAGAATCAATTATTTGGTGAGTTGAAGCAACTGGCTGGGTATGCTGAGTTAGCAGATGGACAAGGTTTCTTCAGGGTAAGCTAACATGGTATGAACATCTGGCTTCTACAAACAGGAATATTTTCCCAGGTCTTTTTTCTTTTTGGTCCAGAAAGCAAGAAGGAATAACCAGAATCAGGTTCACATAAACAAAAGCTACATACACACCTCAGTGAAAGTTATGCACTATGTGGTAAGTTGCTCTTGACTTGTTCATGCATCAAGACAATAGAGCTGTGGCCTATATCACTCTAGTCCCTGGTAACAGGTAAAAAGACTCTGAGTACAAAATCTATGTTCTGTTGTACTATTCAGCATATTTGCACCTGGTGCCCAGAACTAAAGTAAGATTCTAGCTATTATTAGCATCACCACCATCATTATGATAATATTTATTTATATCCCACCTTTTCCCTAGACTGGGACTCAAGGCAACTTACAGATAAAATTTAACAAGATAAAAATAAGGCAACGACAATGATAGATATGTAAATAAACACTAATAGAATTAAAATGATGTAAATTAATTGAACACAGACAACAATAAAAACAGCATCAGCCTTTTCCTCAAAAACAGCCAGTAGCAGAAGGCCAGCAAGGAGGGGGCCAGCCTAACTTCTCTGGGGGGGGGGGGGAGTTGCAAAGATTGGAAGCAGCCACCGCATTCCTACCAAGTGTGCTGCTGGGGGAGGGGACTGAGAGAACCACCTCCTCTGAAGATCCCAGAGCCTAGACAGGTTCACATGAGGGAATACAGTATTTTAGATAGCCTGGACCTAAGCAGTATAGGGGGACGCTGGTGGCGCTGTAGTCTAAACCACAGAGCCTAGGGCTTGCTGATCAGAAGGTCGGCGGTTCGAATCCCCGCGACGGGGTGAGCTCCCGTTGCTCGGTCCCTGCTCCTGCCAACCTAGCAGTTCGAAAGCACGTCAAAGTGCAAGTAGATAAATAGGTAACACTCTGGCAGGAAGGTAAACGGCATTTCCGTGCGCTGTTCTGGTTTGCCAGAAGCAGCTTAGTCATGCTGGGCACATGACCCGGAAGCTGTACGCCGGCTCCCTCAGCCAGTAAAGCGAGATGAGTGCCACAACCCCAGAGTCGTCTGTGACTGGACCTAACGGTCAGGGGTCCCTTTACCTTTAAGCAGTATAGGGCTTTATAGGTCATAACCAGCACGTTGAATATGCAGATACAGAGTTTTGGTGAACACATCCTTCACAAGAAATGCATCTAAAGCAGATGTTGTCAGAGTTCAGCTCTCATCAGCCAGCATGTCCAGTAGTCAGGAGGGATGGGAGTTGTAGTTCAACAGCATCTGGAGGACCACAGATTTCCCAACCCTGCCCTAAATGAAATAAGCTTATAAACAAACTGGCAGCTTTCTAGGTGCACTTCCATAGCCATGGATTTCTGAGTCGTGGAGGCATCTCAAGGGATAATTGGAGAAAGTCAGTGAAGCTTTTGTGGGTGGTTCAGAAAATAGGATGAAGAGCAACAAGGATGGGGACAAGGAAGATATAAGAGAAAGCAGGGGACTGTCAGTCCTGGCACACAGAGATGGCAGTTCAAGTCCCTCACAGCTGTTTTTTCTTTTTCCTTCTTCTTCAGCTTTCAGTGCTTCCTGTCACCAAGGAGTGCTTTGGCTTGCAGTCCATTTTCTTGCCCTGACTTCCAGGAACAAGCATTTTTATCCCTGAGGGCCTGGTTACATTACAGCATTTTAGCAGCCCAAACACTGTGGCAGAAAGGGGCTGTCTAAAAATGACAAATGGAATTAGCCCAGTGCTATGCAAGGCAGCAGCCATCCTTGCTATTTACAAGGGGGATGGAATTGGAAGACAACAAACATCTCCCCATTTCCCATGGGGCCCTTCACAATGTCACAAAGAAAGTGGGTAATTAATCTCCTGTCACACAAGCTGTCCGCCACATACCCGTTCCTCCTTGAGTCACAGGCTTAAAGGCCGAGTAGAGTACCACTCCGCCACCTATGGGTGGTTGTATATCTGGCTACAAAATGTGTCCTGGTGCAGCATCAAAGTCCACCTGTCCCTGCATGCCAGGCTTTGTAAAAGCAGGAGATGTGAGTTGAAGACCACAATTACACTTCACATACTTTTGGATCAGGGATTCAGATGTGAGGCAGGGCCTCTCCACTATGACTTCTAAATATGCACTCTTTACAATATGCTATGAGAATAGTCATTCTGTGGGGAAATGGCATGATTTAAAGAAAAACACATGGTAATGGATTCAATTCCTTGATTACAAGGATTCTGAAAAACCAGGGCCAGCACAAGGCGTTTTACTGCCTAAGGCAAAGGACAAGATGGAATTCTTTCCTCATTTTGCATACAGAAGGCAGCAAAGCCAGCAACTGAATCTTCAACACTGCATCTGAAGGGATGCATCTGCTGGGGGTCACTCTTCCTAATGGTAGGGCTAGCCCTGTGTGGAACTAAACCTGCTAGAGTAGGTGACAACCTGGGGGTGAGCAGAAAAAGACTCCTACATTCTCCTACATGTTGCTAAGTCCTGGGGGTTGGGTGTTGGGGGGGGGGAGGCATTCCTCCTCTTGACATTCCTCAGATTTTTCTCCTGAGTAGGAACATGCAGATTCAACTGTGGTGAATAGCAGTTCTCTAGTGATGGTAGAACACCAAAGGTTAAAGATTCTGCATTATATTCTCCTCACAGATGTTGAACAGTATAGTGGTACCTTGGGTTACAGATGTTTCAGGTTACAGATGCTTCGGGTTACAGACTCCGCTAACCCAGAAATAGTACCTCAGGTTAAGAACTTTGCTTCAGGATGAGAACAGAAATCGTGCAGCGGCGGCCCAGCGGCAGCGGGAGGCCCCATTAGCTAAAGTGGTACCTCAGGTTAAGAACAGTTTCAGGTTAAGAATGGACCTCCAGAACGAATTAAGTTCTTAACCTGAGGTACCACTGTATGTCCAAATCTTCCTTAAGCAATAAATTTTCAGGCCAGGCCTCTTTTAGACATACACTCACAGCCCCAAAGGAGCTTTATTTTGTGATGTAAGCCCATGTGGTCTACTACTTGTGCAAATAATACCAAAGCTTATGACCGAGGCTGATTTCTAAGATAATAAATACCCACTGAAGTGATAGCTTCAGTGTGTGTGCTTGTGTGTGTATGCTATACCCAACCCCACATCTGCCCTGTGACCCTGATCTGGGGACGCCCCAATCAGGATGACTCACCCCAGATCTTGTCTCAAATTAATTTGAGGGTGGGGATAATGTTTAACTAGGGTGTTGTTGTTGTTTTAACCTCAATTTTAGCATATGGAAGGGTGGGGAAAATGTTGTGTCTCTCCTTCAGCCACAAGCAAGCAGGGAAGTCAAATCTGTCGGGTGCTCCTTTGTAAGCTGCTTCTCTGCATCTGTACCTTTACTGACAAAGCAATCAATCCTGAGTGGTGCTGCTTCAGGGACAATCATCAGACAGGCAGGAGATTCAGGCATCTCCTACCTTCTCCAGGGAATATGCAGCCATCAGTCTCAGCCTGGGGTTTCCCACCTGACGACTGCTTCTCCTTCCTGCCTGATGCCCCCTGACATCCATCCCAACCTGTAGCGATCCACGGCTGTCTCTATCTAATGTGTCTGATGCCCAGGTCCCTCCAAATATACAAAATTTGACTTGGGCCCTGTCTCCTTCAGAGTTCGCTTATCTATGGGCCTACTAATCTGATGATGTCTCTAGGAAGTGCACTCCTGGCTTGAGAACACCAGCGTTTGAAACATCACCTCCTCCCACATGAAACTACCCATCATTGAGCTTGTTGGCTGAAATCTTGCTTCATGTAGCTGTTTGGATCACAGGACTGGGAGCTCTTGACTGCAGTGCCAAGGCTTCAGAACTCCCTCCCAAGAGAGAACCAGCTAATCTAATACTTTATGGCCTTGGCTGGGATGTATATCTTATTGGCCCATCAGGTATTTAGATGTGTGTTGATTTTTATTTTTTAAGTACAGGTTGGATGATCATCTGTCATGGATGTGTTAGTTGAGATTCCTGCATTGCAGAGGATTGGATTAGATGACTCTCTACATCCCTTCCAACTCTATAATTCTATGATTCTTCCCAATGCTATTTGACTGGCTCTGGTCTTACTGATGTCTATTTTAATTGTATTTTGATTGTACTTAGGATTGTAGGTCACCTTCATTATCTCCTTTTTAGGACTGAAAGGAGAGGTTGAAAGGAACATTCAAAATGTCATAGAATCATAGCCTTGAAATGAACCACAGAAAACCCACTCATCAATTATGCAGCTGCAATTTAGGGCCAGTCACCCAGCATCAGCACACAGGCTCAAACGATGAAGCCAAGACCACAGGATGCCACAGTCAGAGAGCAGATGCACTACAAAGCAGTGCCTGCAGAGTAAATAGCTCCAGATGCTTCAAGCAACTGAGCCAAACCATTGGCTTCATACAAATTCTAACAGAGCTGGTGGTTACATATATCATCATTCCCCACATTAAATGCCCACTTGAACAAGTAAGGCAATGAAACCAGTAATCAGGCACTCGGACCGGAAGACCTAACCAAAGAAACACCATTCAGTAGGAAGAAGTAATCAAAATCAGAGAAATTTTGAATGCAATAAAATATCAGACTCAGCCCTTCTAATGTTGGTAGAAAAGCAAACCACAAATCTGCAAAACTGGCAGAGATTCTGACCAACAGTCATTAACTACAACAAGGGTGCAGAAACATTTTCTGCCTGAGGGCCACATTCCATTATCGACAACATTTGGGGGGCCAATTTCCACTATGGGTGGAGGTATGAGTGGGCCAAGCAACATACATCAATTTTACCTTGTACAGTTGGTACATTTCAACACACACACCTCTATTATTCACATAAACAAGAACATTATCAGAGTTCAAAAACACATTCTAGCTAGGCCAAAAGATGTGGCCTAGGGAGCTGGTATGGGGCGGGGGATGTAGTCCAGCCTGGGTAGAGTCCTTGAGATGAGACAGAAAGGACCAAAGGGCTGCATTTGTTCCCTGGGCCTGAGGTTACCCATCCATGAACTGTTAAGTGGAAATTGATCCTGAGAAACACAATCACATGTGAAATAAGAGATACAGGCCAATGAGACACTTTTGGTTCCCATATTCCAAATATGGTAGATTGATGATGGGGATGATTTTGTTGGAAGGGAAAATCAGCTCAAACATGCAGGCTGTGGACTGGGCACTACACTGAATAATTAAAAAGGTAATGGTACCCCTGCCCGTATGGGCCAGTCTTGACAGACTCTAGGGTTGTGCGCCCATCTCACTCAAAGAGGCCGGGGGCCAGCGCTGTCCGAAGACACTTCCGGGTCACGTGGCCAGCGTGACATCGCTGCTCTGGCGAGCCAGAGCCGCACACGGAAATGCCGTTTACCTTCCCGCTAGTAAGCGGTCCCTATTTATCTACTTGCACCTGAGAGTGCTTTCGAACTGCTAGGTTGGCAGGCGCTGGGACCGAACAACGGGAGCGCACCCCACCACGGGAATTCGAACCGCTGACCTTTCGATCGGCAAGCCCTAGGCGCTGAGGCTTTAACCCACAGCACCACCCGTGTCCCCTCACTGAATAATTACCTGCCACCAAACCATAAATGTGCAGCCATAATATGTAACAGACGTCTGTTTCAACCACAGAATCTGGAAGCCACAAGGGGTGGTGATAATAACTATTTTCACTTCCTAAATGCTGCACAATCCTTGAGGCCCTTTTCATATGATTAGCCAACACTGATATATCTTGCCATGCCAATCAAGTATCTGAAGAATTAGACTTATTGACACCCTAGACATAGTTAGGAGAGGGGAAGCTAAAATTGCTTCAAGTAACCATGAAATTTCAAGCTGTGAGGTAGAAAGCCTAGGAAGAAGATACAGCTAGAAAATTCAGAGAAGAAAGCAGCACTCTTTGTGGATTGTTGAGTGTGGTGTAGATCAGAACATTTGTAGTATATGCATTAAGGGAAACTCTATACAATCTCAAAAGCCTCAAGGACTTCAGCTGCTAAATTTTGCAACTCTTACCAGAAACACTGCTATCAAGAACTGCTTGTCTAGAAGGTTCTGGTGGCATTTGGACCATACCATGTGGCTGAAGGGTTTCTATAGCTCCACCCATCTCCTAGAAGCATCAAAAGATGTGGTACTTCTACTTCCATCTTTCTTGATCTCATGGTCAACAGAAGGTCCTCAAAAAGCCATTGTGGTGCACTGGACTTGGATCAAGGTCACATAGGTTCAAATCTCATTGACTGACCTTGAGCTAATCTCTCTCCCTCTCTTTCTGACTAATCTACCTTGCAGGGTTTTTATGAGGATAAGGTGGGAGGATGGGTGAGATATAAATGCAAGATGACATATTCTGTATATTTTGCTTGGCAATATGATCCTAGCAGTTTGAAATGATGACGACCTTGAGACTCATATTTCCAAATGTGGAAATACGAGTCTCTGGTTTGTCTCAAATAAGGAGAATGAGGCCGAGTAGGTGACTGGAAGGAGGGGTTTACAGGCTCAAGGGCGTGAACTCAGTTTGACTCAGAAATAAGCTGAACTATTTTCTGATTTTAAGGAAATAACTCTGCTTCCTTCTGAGCAAGGATGAGAGAATGTGTCAGTTTTGGTTTCTCTCAGTTTCTCATTTTTCCAGCCTTAAAATCAGTTCTCCACATTTCCACATCAGTTTGTAATTATTATTTTTCTTAGAAAAATCTTATGAAAATACACCTTGATTCTAGTTCTGCTCATTATACACATTTTTGCAAAGCATCTTCCCTAATATAATGCATTTGTTATGTCATTTTCAGCTATATATGCATTTATATGCATACATCATCATAGTATATGCATTTGTGTACACATTACTTAGCTGGAGAACTGCATCACAAGATTCAGAGGAGTGCAAATTTTGAAGTATGACTGTGTTTCAGTTCCTGTGTTGTTTTGGAATGGCTAAGGGAGCTGGGCATGTTTAGCCTGGAGAAGAGGAGGTTAAGGGGTGATATGATAGCCATGTTCAAATATGTAAAAGGATGTCACATAGAGGAGGGAGAAAGGTTGTTTTCTGCTGCTCCAGAGAAGCGGACACGAAGCAATGGATCCAAACTACAAGAAAGAAGATTCCACCTAAACTTTAGGAAGAACATCCTGACAGTAAGAGCTGTTCGACAGTGGAATTTGCTGCCAAGGAGTGTAGTGGAGTCTCCTTCTTTGGAGGTCTTTAAGCAGAGGCTTGACAACCATATGTCAGGAGTGCTCTGATGGTGTTTCCTGCTTGGTAGGGGGTTGGACTCGATGGCCCTTGTGGTCTCTTCCAACTCTATGATTCTATTCTATGATTCTATGAATTAGGTAAATTCTCCTTCAAATGTGAATTGGATTAAGTCTTTCTCCCACTGCTCCTTTTGAGCCAACATGATGCAAGTGAGGAGGTGTTGCCAATCACAGGCTTGAAGTGTTTGAAAAAGATGTTCCAATTGTCTGCCATTTTTTGCTTGCTTCTCCTTGTCTCAGTTGGGTTATCTCAGAGTTGGCTATAAAGTGTGGACACACAAGAAAATGCTTATAAAGTTCCCAAATCCTTCCTCAATGCCTTTTTTTTTAAGCCTTGTAGGTTTTCATAGAAGGGACCCCAAGGGTCATCTACTCCAACCCCCTGCAATGCAGGAATCTTAGCGAAAGCATCCATGACAGATGGCTATCTAACCTCTGCTTTGAAACCTCTAAAGGAAGAGTGTCCACTACCTCCTGAGGGAGTCCATTTCACTGTTGAACATCTCTTACTCTCAGAAAGTTCTTCCTGATGTTTAATCAGAACCTCCTTCCTTGTAATGTGAATGGAGAAACATTTAACACATATAAAGCATTGAACTTACTGGGTTTCCAAATCTGGATTGATGTGCAGATGGACTTGGAGTGTACATAGACTTGGAGTGGGCATGGACTTGGAAGCTCTGGGACTCACAACAGCAGCAGCCTCCTGTCAGGTCCAATAGCAAATTTCTGCACAAATTGGCTCTGCAAACTCAGCCCACACTCTCTTTGGCTGCTGCAACTATTTGCTGTTAATAAATATCACACCTCTGCTCTAATCAAGCCGGTGCTAAGAAACTGTCTCATTGTTCTTTCAAGGCAACCTTCCCCCTTTCTCCTAGCGCAGTTAGATCTTTTACAGGATTTGGTGAGCTCAGGAAGAATTTATTCTTCGCCCTCCCCCAAAACACTCCACATTTTTTACAAACATGCTCTGCATTGTTGCTTCCACTAATCGCACCGACAGTGGCGATCAATGGCTTTAAAGGAGATTTGTACGAACCACAAAGAGTCAAATGCTGCCACTATGGAGATAAATGCCCCTTTCGTTCCTCTGCAGCAACTCACCGCAACATACCTCCTGGGGAAAGGTTTTATTCTATACCAAGGTTATTACTCAGAGGGAGCATGGGTTCAGTACTTATCCAGGAGGAGGCACTTCTACCCTTCATTTTGTAGCAGAAGCTCAGCGTTACAAACAGCTTGTGAATGGAAGCTGTTTGTAACTCCTGGGATGCTGGCAGCTCTGTCAATTCCCCATCTCCCCTCCCTCTATGTCTTCCTGCTAAGCTCCCGAATGCTACGGCAACACTTTGCACACCAGCCAGGCCTCCTGCCAGTTCCATGTTGATCAGATGAATACAGACTCGGACTTTCTCACAGGATTGCCAGTGACAACCTCAGAGGGCTATGGACCAGCTTATAGAAGCTGGTTCTATAATGTATCTATCTATTTATCTATCATCTATCTAATCTGAAGAAGAAGCCTAGAGGTTCGGGAACATGTTTTTCCAGCCCAGGGGATGGAAACCAAGCCTTTATGAGGAACGGTTGAAGAAGGTGAATAGGCTTAGCCTGGAAAAGAGGAGACTGAGAGGAGAAATAATATCCATCTTCAAATGTCTCAAGGGTTGTCACACAGAAGCTGAGGCAAACCTGTTTCCCCCTGCTCTGGAGGATAGAATTCAAAACAATGGCTTCAACTTACAAGGAAGGAGATTCTGACTAAATATAAGAACTTTCAGGCAGTAAGAGCTGTTCAACGGTGAAACAGTCTCCTCAGGAGGTGGTGGACTCTCATTCCTTGGAGGTTTTTAAGCAGAGGTTGGATGGCCACCTGTCATGGATGCTTTAGCTGAGTTTTATTCCTGCATTGCAGGGGGTTGGACTAGATGACCCTTGGGACCCCTCCCAACTCTACAATTCTATGATCCCCTTATGGGCAGCCTTCTGGGGGCCACATGCCAATGGTGAGTGGAGGTAGAGGAAATGTGATTTTTCTTCCTGTTGCAGTTAGGTTACTTTCCACACAGCAATTGCATTAGGGGAAAAAGCACCCACTGAGGAATATTTTTTTTTTTTTTTTTTACAGAGATTGCAGGCGAGATTGCTGCAATGCTGATCACAATTGCACCCTTCCCCTGCTGTGTTTAATGTTCAAAAATTGGCAATGTGGTTGTTAATCACATTGTTAACATTAACACATAGTTAAACTCTAACAGCATGATATAATATGGTGCAGGAACACCAGGGTAGATAGGATGTAGGCAAGCAAAGCAGCAGGCCATTCCAGCCGCAGGAATTCAGGAAACACAGGAGCTCAGAGCTGATTTATCTAAGCCAAAGAATGTGTTATGGAGGAGTATCTTTTCCTTGGGATGGTACTACTTTTAGTTTCACACGGTGGAACAATCACAATGTTTTCTTCAAGCATAGGAAAAATTGGTAGAAGACACCTGCACATTAAAAAAGTAGCATGTCAGGTTGAACAGGTCCAACCTAGCCCATTCCTGGTCATAATACTCTGCTATATGTTTTGCGGGGGGGGGGGGGTTAGCTTTGGGGAACATACAAAATCAAGAAGAAAATATGTCCTGCATATTTATCTGCATGTATACACTGGCACATGGGAAATGAATATTCCCAGATGTTGTAGGACAAGAAAAAAAAGCAGCAGTCTTCCAGGAGCAGTCTTCCAGTTCTACTATAGAACTGATTACACTCAGAGGTGATTCCTGGTGCTTCGGTTTGTACTAGGCAGAGCTAGCCCCACCCAGCCTGTAATATAGAATTGTACTGAAGTACAGCAGGTGGAAAATACTGTTCTGTTGGCCTGAGTAACCACTCAGGTTCTTTGCCTGCCTGCCTGCCTATCACGCACAGGGGAGATGTTACACACCTCTATTTCCTCCAGGGAAAAGGGTCCCTATGGACAGATGACCCACATTTCATGGCAGCTCACCTGTCAGCCCATCAGGTTATAACTTAAAATCCTGGAGTTCCTTTTGGGCCCTCCCACAACGACTTTATTTCTTATCTTTGTTTTTTGCCAATTATGCTTTCTTTCTTCTCAACTTGCCTTTGTGAGATTAAACTGCCTGTTTGAGATAATGTTTGTCTACAGATGGGCGGGGGGAAGTGTTGAGGCTGCATGCAAACAGGCCTAAAATAGGTTGCCTGTAATGCAGGCAGTACATAGATTATATGATGATGTGATGTGGCACGGAGAGTTTATTGTCACTCCTTTGGGAAGAGGGAACATAATGCTGTTTTAAATTCCTTCTCATAAAACCTTCATATACACTTTAGGATTCCCAGATCAAAAAATTCACAGATTGTGGGTGCTACACAGTGCTGTAGCATTTGTTACATGGGGCCGCTGGCTAGGGAGATCCTCTTCATTGCTTTATTGGGTATCCTTAAACCTGCACTGCTGGGGCACAGCAGAGTGACACAAAAGAACTGGTAAGAAATGATTAAAATCAAATACTTGAAAGATTCTGTGAGTGAGAGATTGCCCCATGGGAGAGGGGGGAATCGCTTTGGTGCAATTTTTGACATGAACCTATTTAATTTGCACTTCCAGAAACAACATACAAACTGAAATGCAGTTATTCCTCTAAATTTCTACTTCTCCCAATTTTGCCAGACAAAAACTCAACAAAAATGTACATATTAGGGGAAAGTGTACATCAATATGTATATATTGATGAAAGAAGACACATAAGAATGCATTGCCTTAGGGAAAATGCTTGCAAAACAAGGTATAAAAAGGAGTGTATATTGGGATAAATGGGCATAACAACATAGGCATTTAAAAGAATCTTGGTAGTGTCAGGAGTGAGCCAGCAATAAATCACATGGGCTAAGTAAAGTTAACTCCTTATTATACGAAACAAGGTCTGCCCAGGGGTGCCAGGCCTAATGAGTACAACAACCTATCTCAGTTGGTCTTGCCCCTCTGAGGCAGTTGCAAAGACTGAAGGTCCACGCCTTCCAACAGCTGCCTAAGTTGGTCCTTCCCAAGGAATCTGAGACTACACCAGTGTGTCTGTCTTTGCTCCCCCTGCTTCATACCTTTCCTGGTCCTGGGAGACCAAGGAGAGGTGAGCATGTCCCAGCAGGAGAGGCAGGCAGCTTGGTTTCATTACCAGCTTGACTCATCTCTGCTTCTCAGCCTTCCTCTTCTCCTGCTTCTGCTTTTCTGTCTGCCACAGGCTCCCCCTACTCACTAAACCTTGTTAGCTCTTCAGCTTCTAACACCTTCTCCTCCCAATCTTCTCCCTCTGTCCACTCATCATCATCCCACCACCAATAAGCGGATCCTGAGCCATCTTCCCTTGGGGTTCCCCAACTGGTTCCCATCAGGTGGTAGATTGGGTAATGCAAGTACAGGAATCAGGCTGAAAGCTATAGCTCAGTGGCTCACATGCAGCAGGTCCCAGGTCCATTCACTAGCATCTTCAAGCCAGAGCTGAGAAAGACTCCTTTCTGAAATCTGCCAGTCAGTGTAAAATATATTGGGCTAGGTGGACCATCAGTCTGCCTCAGTACAAGCCAGATTTTCCTATGCTCCACCTTTTCAGTTCAATAAGTGATGTAAGAATATACACTGCAAGTGCAGATTGAGCAGACAACAGCATCACTAGCAGTCACTGTGCCCCCACCACATGCACACACTTCACTTTGTGCACATGCTCAGTAGCACCTGTTAGACCTGTTTGGATGTTTGATTATTCTGGAAGGAAAGCGGTTCTGTAACCTAGCCATCTTCAGGAATATGAGTAAAAAACCACAATGATTTTCTAGCTGAATAAACCAAACAGCCAGCCACTTTAGTCTTTCCAAGTCTTTTGTGTTTCTCTCTTTTTCTTTCATTCAATAATTAAACAAAAATTAATAAGCAGAATGTTCTGTGGTAACACTGAAAGGAGTAATTTAATAATAATAATACAAAAAAATCAGAGTGCCTCAAGTTAATTTAATTCAGTCCCGGGCTCACACGACTGCCAAATTGCACACTTCAAAACCACACAACCAAAGAACTTTAGATGCCCTCTGAGAATGCCTGAAGAGATGTGGGGAAGGGCGGCAGGGGGAGAGGAAGATCATGAAAGAAAAGGAAGAGAAGAGACGCTGGCCTGGGTGGGGTGGAGGGGAAGGAAGGGAGCGTGCAGAGAAAGCTTCAATTAATCGGTGATTGATTTAACACTTAAGGACAACAGTGAGGCAGACACTTGATTAGCATTTATTTAATTATTTAGGAGCTCTCCTCCCCCCACCCCCATTGAAGGTAAAATATTTTGAGGTCAGCTAAGGCATGCTGAACAAAGCCGAACAGGATGAGCATGGAGAGCACACAGGTGGATTTCATGGCATTTAGGTCTTTGAGGTTACAGCTTCAAGAAACAGAAATCAGAAACCGACAGGGTTAAATCCTATCATTCCTATGTGTACCTTGTAGCTTCACTGGAACCCTACGGGCTCCAGTGATCTTCTGTTTTTAGAAAAATATTCAACATGTTCAACAGGCAATACAGCAGTGATGTGTTTGATCTCAGAAGTCTGCTCCACAGTAACTCAGACTGGGGCTTTTAGTGAGGCAGCCCTGTTTTGGACTAACATGTTTTTCAGATTTTAGTCGCACAACAGACTTTGCACACCTCTGAATGTTGTGATGCAATTCTTAGCAGCTGAACTCTGTGGAAAGAAGGGATTTAAATATTCATTTTGAGGGGGGAAATATGCATTTGAATACAAGTTTTAGATGAAATATGCATTTAACTATGCACTTAAACACAATTTCTTTTAGAGAGAAAAAAAGTATTTAAATGTTTATTAAAATATTCTGGTCTCAGGCTGTTTAGGATTTTAAAGAATAATGCCAGCCCTTTGAACTGTGCCTGGAAGCTAATTGGGAAGCAGTGCTGTTGACGTGGTATCAGAGTTACATGCTCCCAGCACTGGGCTCCAATTAGAACCCTTAACACTGTGTTTTGCTTTAATTGAAGCTTCCAAATGCTTCTCAAAGGCAATTCTACATCAAGCCTGGAAGTCACCAAGCAGAAGCTGGCTGATACAGGATAAGCCAAATTTAGCAGCTTAGGGCCAAGAGCAGCTCCTGAAAGGGGCACAGAAATGAAGCTTTGGCTTCTCTGCTTTTTCCACTCTCTTCTTCTGTATAGTGTATATTAAAATATTACATTCTTTCTGGTGAGCTCCAAAATGACCACAGGGGCATACACTTTAATATTTGCTTTAATATACCTTAATGCAGAAGTGGGGAACCTGTGGCCCTCCAGATGTCATTGGACTCCAACTCCCATCTTCCTTAGTCATTCTATCCAATGGTTGGAAGTAATGGAGATGAAGTCCATCAATGACTACTAAACGGTTGTAGATTATTCCAACCATGCCTTAATGTATATATGATCTTTACAATGGAATGGAATGTGGCCCTCTAGATGCTGTTGGACTCAAACTTCCAACATGGACCACCATGGCCGATGAACAAAGATGATGGGAGTTGTAGTTCAGCCATATCTGCAGGGCCACAGGTTGCCTACCCCTGGTTTGGAAGAAAGTTGATTGTAGCTAAAGTGAAATAATTATCAAATTGAACCACAGTTGCTGTAAACTGGATATCTATTTCTTCATAAGTAAACACTTCATGGATTTATTCCGATGTAAGAATCTATAATATTGTGGTCTGTGAGAATGGCCCTAGGTCTCAACCAAATTTTGGCACAGGTTCTAATTGGAGCTGAACAATTTCTCAAAGCTACTGAACTCAAGTAGGTTTTGTGTGGCTAGTCCATTCATTATTTGAAATATTTATAAGCTGCTTATAAATATTTCTTAAGTGGTGCACACCCACCCACCTACCCACCCACACAATATAATATACATATGCAATAAACAATGAAATATAGAAATTACAGTGTAATGCAATGTAATATAAGAAAATCTCCACAAAACGAAAACATGGTAGCACATACTGAAAACCTCTTAAGAGTCAGGGACCCCTCCCCCCCTCAGCCTCCCTCTTGAAACTCTTACAGTATACTGCACTCACCCCACTAATATGTGCACGTCACCCCAAATTCCCCTTTACAGCTATACAGATCAAACAATACCAACTATTCATTCAGCATCACTCAACCCCTTCTTCTCTCACACCTCCACTAGTATAACACATAAACACACCATCCACCCAGTATCTCCCACTCAGTCACCAACCATTATCACCAATTGCTCCTTCCACTCAACTAAAAATGTGCTGTATGAGGATCAGAAGACAATGAAACCATTCACTTACAGAATGGTAGAAAATAACCAAATTGTCACCCGTCAATCACACAGATGTCATGTTTCTGACAGCAATGTGGCTCTCACCAAGGCTGCTTTCTCCCACCCAAGATGCTTGCTCAACGATGGATGGAACTACACACCCTCTCCCCTTAAAATGCAATATGAAGTGTCATATAAATCTCCACCAATTAATCAACTAAAGGTCCACTGATCAAAATGATTAAAGCATACAGTACAGTGCTGGACTGAATGGAGCTGAAGGTTTAGTCTGAATCACTGGAAAATCTACTTTCCAATAATAAAAAAGCGTTTTTGAAACATCATATCAGTGCCATTTTGATATGACACCCTAAAGCATAACATGCATTACATTTTGTTATTGGTCTTCATGTTTGATCATCTCCTAGAGTTTGAAAAGCATCTGTAATAGGCAGGTAAAAGGATTGAACTAAAAGTCCTCACATTGGGAAGCAGCATAAAAATTGCAGACTGAAATGCTTTAACCTGCCAAGGCCGAATGAGAAGCGGTTAAGAGGGGATTTGGTTAAGCACAGAGAAGGAAATCTTCAGAGATACAAATCACAACTACTGATAATTCTGTTTTCCCTCTGACACAGATAATGGGATAAGTGGGCATGCATGGAAATCACAGAAAAGAAAAATTCTGGAGAGATGAATTGTGCTTTTCAAAGCCAGCGCTCAGACCATTTTCTACTGAGGTTCCTGCTGGCAATGGTTGGGACTACAATGTGAGCTTCTCTGTAACTAAAATGAATGCAATTCCCCGTAGCACCTGGCTCATGGAAATGGCTGTGGGTAGAGATGCACTGAAATTCTCAGAGCAAATGCTTCCCCAGAGTACCTAAATGCTAAACTGAGGGGTCTTCTTTTAAAGCCATCTAAAAACAACCATCACTACCTCCTGAGAGAGCAAGTTCCATAGTTTAGCTATTTGCTGTGTGAAGAAGTGCTTACTGTTATCTGTCCTCTTAAAAGCTTGGATTGGGTTTGCCCTAATAACAGGAGGTAGCAGAGGAATATCAACAGTTGTTGTGAACAACTGGACAGCAACTCATTATAGCACCCAGGACTTGCTACACAGGCAGAACTAGGGTTCCGGTAGTTGCCTCTTAGCTTTAGAGAGAACCACACCAGAGGGAGGAGAAGAGTTTCTGAACACACTGCAGTGGCTGACCAAGAAAGATGTTTTAGGGCAGGCATAGGCAACCTTTGGCTCTCCAGATGTTTTGGCCTACAACTCCCATGATCCCTAGCTAACAGGACCAGTGGCCAGGGATGATGGGAATTGTAGTCCAAAACATCTGGAGGGCCGAAGGTTGCCTATGCGTGTTTTAGGGTCATGTGGATGATGCAAGGGGGAAGTCGACCCCTTGAGCAGCAGCTGTTGAAAAGACCAATTCCATGCTAGAAAATAATCATTAAGAAAATCAAACTTCCTCTGTCCTAATGCCTTTGCACAAACCTATGCTGTGAAATCGCTTGAAATGCTTGTGTATTTCACCTCATCTCAGAAGGGATGCTAAAAATGGGGGGAATGTGCACAAAAGAACAACCAAGGAAGATGGAACAACTTTTCTATGTTCTAGGTTACAGCATTTGGGGTTATTTTTTTTGGGGGGGGAGAGTAAAGGGAGACACAACATAATCATAGAACTATAGGGTTGGAAGGTACACCAACGGTCATCTAGTCCAACCCTTGGAATGCAGGAATCACCACGAAAGAATCCCTGGCCATCCAACCTCTGTTTAAAACCCTCCAGTGAAGGAGAGTCCACCACCTTTCACAGTGTATAAAATTATAGAGAAAGCAGATAGAGCGGTTTTTTCATCATACTAGAAGTCATCCAATGAATGGTGGGAGAGTCAAAGACTAGCAAAAGGGAGCATTTTTTAAAATATGAGGCGCTGTTAAAACTTTGGAATTTGGTGTGTTGGTGGCCATCAACTAATACTGCTTTAAAATAAAATTAGACAAATCTATTAATAGCCTCTACTAATCATGTTAGGGATGTGGGTGGTGCAGTGGGTTAAACCACAGAGCCTAGGGCTTGCCGATCAGAAGGTCGGTGGTTCGAATCCCCGTGATGGGGTGAGCTCCCGTTGCTCGGTCCCTGCTCCTGCCAAACTAGCAGTTCGAAAGCACATCAAAGTGCAAGTAAATTACCTTCTCTGGTGGGAAGGTAAACAGTGTTTCCGTGTGCTGCTCTAGTTCGCCAGAAGAGGCTTAGTCATGCTGGCCACATGACCTGGAAGCTGCACGCCAGCTCCCTCGCCCAATAAAATGAGATGAGCGCTGCAACCCCAGAGTCGGCCACGACTGGACCTAATGGTCAGGGGTCCCTTTACCTTTATCTTTACTAATCATGTTAGCTATATGCTACCTGCAGGAACAGAGGCACCTTGCCTCAGAATATCAGTTACTGGGGAAACAACAATGCTTCCGTCCTGCCCATAAAATTCCCGTATTCACCTGTAAATCCTGTTATCAGACTCTGCGCAACAAAGCATATCACATGTACACCTTGCAGATTCCATTCCTTCTTTCACTCCTGTCTGCTCCAAGCTTTTCTTCTTGACCCTGTAATCTGCTGCTTGGGTTCTGCTATCTGCTCCTCTCCTGACTTTTCTGCCTCTTGGGAATCCACTTTCGTTTCCCTCTCTGAATTACAGCTTTGGCTTGCTCTTCAATTAGAACTTAGATCCTTTTTATGCAAGTGAGCTTCTGATAAGCTCCAACCTTGCAGAGATTAAAAACTCCCCATTTTGAAAGCATGCAGCAGGAGCCATGCTTCCTAGCCTCTTAGAAGTGCTTTTAGCTTTAAGTAAATTAAAGGAAATAAGCTGGTGGTGGGGAACCCTAATTAGACTAACTTGTATATCTGTAAATCTGCTTTTCCATCCATCTGGATTTTTATTTTTATTTTTATTTTTGGAATTACAACACCCATCATCCCTGATTATTGGCAACAGCTGCTCTAAACGTCCCACCTCACCAAACATGCAGATTCTTCTGGCACAGAAAATAAATATTAACTCATAATTCATATTGGTGTGAATTACAAAAGCATCAAAATTTGTTATACGAAATTGAGGGCTCCTTATACATTTAGGGCAGCATTTCTCAAAGTATGCATTATTCAACAAAAGTCAATCTGCTGGGCATTACTCTCTGAAAGGATTGGCCTTTGTATGAAGCTGCACCCATGCAGAAGTATTTTTAAGCACCCACCACAAAGGGAATTTCAACTTTTAAAGAGTTGCTCAAAAGGGGACGTGGGTGGCACTGTGGGTTAAACCACTGTGCCGATTGGGATTGCCGATCAAAAGGTCAGCAGTTCGAATTCCCGCGACGGGGTGCGCTCCCATTGTTCGTGCCCTGCTCCTGCCAACCTAGCAGTTCAAAAGCACACCAGTGCAAGTAGATAAATAGGTACCGCTCTGGTGGGAAAGTAAATGGCATTTTCATGCGCTGCTCTGGTTTCACCAGAAACAGCTTAGTCATGCTGGCCACATGACCCGGAAAAACTGTCTGCGGAAGCAGACAAACGCCAGCTCCCTTGGCCTTTAAAGTGAGATGAGCGCCGCAGCCCCAGAGTCATTCGCATCTGGGCTTAATTGTCAGGGGTCCCTTTACCTTTAAGGATGCTCAAAAGACTATAATAACAATAAATTATAATAATTTATTATTTATACCCCACCCATCTGGCTTGGTTTCCCCAGCCACTCTGGGCGGCTTCCAACAGAACACCAAAATACAATAACCTGTTAAACTTTAAAAGCTTTCCTAAACAGGGCTGCCTTCAGATGTCTTCTAAAAGTCTGGTAGTTGTTTTTCTCTTTGAGATCTGGTGGGACAGCATTCCACAGGACAGGTGACACTACCGAGAAGGCCCTCTGCAGCAAGGGAACCGCCAGAAGGCCCTCAGTGTTGGACCTCAGTGTCCGGGCAGAATGATGGGGGTGGAGATGATCCTTCAAACAGTTCAAACCAGTTCAAACAGGGATGTCCCCAGGTCTTTTGGGAGGGCTTTGACTTGTTGTTTATGGAAATAGTGTCTATTTTACACATTGCACAGAGGCAAAGCCAGCAAAGCCAAGTTTGCCACTGTGTATATAGTAAATAGCAATTGCAATAAGCCCTATGAAATGAAATTGCGAGGGAAGGGAGATTTCACTAAATATTCTCCAGCAGAGAATATCCTGACAGTCTAGTAGGACTTAAAAAAGAACGGATTCAAAAAAGGTTTTTAGAATTCTGACAAACTTCAGTGAAGACTTACTTTTAAGTAAACATGCAAAGAATAGAGTTTTAAAACATTGGGAAATATCCAACTTAAGCCATACTTAATGAGTGGTGGGCATCAAAGAATGCAGGATGCAGCTCTGAAGAAGGCATTTTTATGTGATAAACGAGCTCTCAATTCACTTAAAATTTCAAATTCTTTATACAATCAAAAGTTGAACACCTGAGTCTGAAGTGAGTTGAAAATGATAGCATCTCCTGATTATGTTAGTTACTCATAATATCAAATGATTAATGATTTTTAATTTACTATCTTTTAACTGATTAGTCAATTGATTTTAAATAAATGCATGCACTGAGCAAAACTTATTGAAAGTGACTTTTTGAGGATCTAAATGGAAGGGAACAATTTCTCTTGAGTATGACATAATTTATAACTTAGTAACAAAAGCAACCACTCACTAGAAAGAAGGTTTTCTTCTTCATCTGGTATGCAGATCATCCATTTCACTTTCAAATGGCTTAAAAAATGAGCAAGGTCACCAGTACTGTGGATGATTGAGGTTGAAAAGGAATGCTGAGAGACATACTTTTACCAAGAATTGTCAATTCAAGTTGCCTGAGGCTGACTTTTTTTAAAAAAAGGAATAAAGCCAAAAATCTGTAAATCTGTCTGTTTCTGGCCCATTTCACTTTTGCTTGTTTTTACTCATAATTATTTGATTTCTGCTTTAATCTCATAAAAAAATTCTTCTGAAAATCCATATATAAATCCACATTTAAATGTGAATTTTCATTCACAATGCAGATTTAAATGTAGAGTTTGATATGTTGTTTAAGTGCCAAGAACTGTGTCACAACATTTGGAGACGTGCAAAATCATGTGGATAATAATAATAATAATAATAAATTTTATTTATACCCCGCCCTCCCCAGCCAAAGCTGGGCTCAGGGCGGCTAACACCAGTCAAAACAATCCAACATTCTAAAAATTTTCACCATAAAATCAATCAAAAACAAATTGATGGCAACCAGCAAGCAAGACCTTGTGCAGATTGCCAGAGGAGGGGGTCAGGCTGCCCCCTGACCAAAGGCCTGGTGGAACAGCTCTGTCTTACAGGCCCTGCGGAAAGATGTCAAGTCCCGCAGGGCCCCAGTCTCTTGTGACAGAGCGTTCCACCAGATTGGTGCCACAGCCGAGAAAGCTCTGGCTCTAGTTGAGGCCAGCCTAACCTCTCTGAGGCCTGGGACCTTCAGGATGTTTTTATTTGCAGACCGTAGGTTTCTCTGTGGGGCATACCAGGAGAGGCGGTCCCGTAGGTACGAGGGTCCTAGGCCGTATAGGGCTTTAAAGGTTAAAACCAGCACCTTAAACCTGATCCTGTACTCCACCGGGAGCCAGTGCAGCTGGTATAGTACCGGATGAATGTGATCTCACAGCGACGACCCCATAAGGAGTCTCGCTGCGGCATTCTGCACCCACTGGAGTTTCTGGGTCAGTCTCAAGGGCAGCACCACGTAGAGCAAGTTACAATAATCCAGTCTGGAGGTGACCGTCGCATGGATCACAGTGGCTAGGTCAGGGATAGCTACATCTTGATCCACACGTCAATTCAAGAGGTGCAGATTGCCAAGGCCATGCTTCAAGCATCCCTACTCCGACAGAGGAATTATTGGTGGAGGGGAATATCCACTGAGGTGGCCCTCACTCTGCCCATACAGAGCTCCATCTTCATAGACCTACTGATGATGATTCTTTTGATGGCAATAACTGGTAGGGCATTTTGTGGTCAGAGCAGGAGGATAGCAGAGGCAGTTCAGTGGTACCTTGGTTTAAGAACAGCTCAGTTTATGAACAACTTGGAAACAGAACGCTGCAAACCCAGAACTAGGTGTTTTGGTTTGTGAACTTTGCCTTGGAAGCAGAACATGTTCCGCTTCCTGTCGAGTGTGTTCCATTTGTAAATTGAGTCCTTCACTGCTATGGGAAAGCACGCCTTGCTTTAAGAACTCTTTGGTCTAAGAACAGACTTCCAGAACGGATTAAATTCGTAAACCAAGTACCACTGTACTGGATTTGCTGGATCGAAGGCCACTTCATTTTTGGGAAGAGACCAACAACAGAGCCATTCCTGGAGATGGTGTTGCTAATTTTCCCCAGTGGATTCAATGGGAGTAAATTGAAAAAGAATAGATCTGCACAGCAGGAAAGTAAGAGGTAAAAGGGCAAGTCCACCCTTTTGGTCCTCCTGCAATGGCATTGTGCACTTGAAAGGCTTTGGCAGTGGCAGACAATCAGCTGCTTTGCATCACTCACACTGTACTTAAGTTGATTAATTCAATAAAGCTTGGGAAACAGTAATTTATCCTGGGAAAAATCATGTGAACATCACTGGGGTTCTCTTTCTTCAATTAAGATCCATAGCAAAATATAGGGACCTGTAAAAAACCTCAAAAAGCAGAAACATCACACCTTGCCAACAAAGGTCCGTATAGTTAAATCTATGTAGCGATGTATGGAAGTGAGAGCTGGACCATAAAGAAGGCTGATCACCGAAGAAGTGATGCTTTTGAATTATGGTGCTGGAGGAGACTCTTGAGAGTCCCATGGACTGCAAGAAGATCAAAACGATCCATTCTTAAGGAAATCAGCCCTGAGTGTTCACTGGAAGGACAGATCCTGAAGCTGAGGCTCCAATACTTTGGCCACCTCATGAGAAGAGAAGACTCCCTGGGAAAGCCCCTGATGTTGGGAAAGATGGAGGGCACAAGGAGAAGGGGATGACAGAGGGCGAGATGGCTGGATAGTGTCTTATAAGCTATAAACATGAGTCTGACCAAACTGCGGGAGGCAGTGGAAGACAGAAGTGCCTGGCGTGCTCTGGTCCATGGGGTCACGAAGAGTCAGACACGACTAAACAACAACAACAAAACAAAAAACCTCAAATAGCCAGTAACTATATGTAATAGCTATGTGTGGCCAGAACACCTTAGAATTTCTGGCAATAATAAAAGGTATGTTGTCTACTCATGATGGTAAGCCCATAAGATCCACGTCTGCAACTTTCTTGCTTATGCAAGTCTTGCACCACACACTCAAGACAGGTCAATCTTTGAAAAATGTTTATCTCAGAGATTTGAATAATGTTTTATCTCAGAGATAAGGAACTTGCAGCCTTCCAGATACTGTTGGACCACAGTTCCCATCACCCTTGTCCACTGGTCATACTGGCTGGGGCTGATGGTAGCTGAAGTTCAACACTTGGAAAGACACAGATTCCCCATCACTTTTTAAAAACCTCTTTAACTTTTTAACTGTTTGATCCTGAATACTGCTATGCAACACTGTTGCTTCAAGTGAGAAGGGAATGTGGGAAGGCATATATTTTGTGCAAATTCATTGCAGTAAGATATAGATTGTCTGAACAGTAGGAGACCTCTAGAGAAGGCCTACAGACCTTGTGACTCATCAAGCCACATGCAGCCCACCAGACATATACTATGATTTCCCTAGAGCTTGACAACAGCCATGGAAGGCAGTAAAAACAGGAAGATGATTGAGTCCCTGATGGGCCACCATACATAGCTGGTTGGTTACACTGTGTATGCTAGATCACAAATTGTGCTGCTTACTGTAGATATGTCATATCAGTCTTGCAGGGGTGTTGGCAAAGCCGTTTGGTACAACCCTTTCCCTTTCACCCTTGGCTTTCTGTCCCAATGATTTAAAAAGAAATGACAATGGGGTAGTTGTGGATTGTCTCCCTCAAAAGGCTCACAAAGCAGCACATCTCTCTGCAGGGCAGGGCAGCGCCTGGTGAATATTCAGTGATGTACAGAAAAACCTAAATTTCTATCAGGCTCCCTTTTCACTCTTCCCTACTCCTGTCCTCGTTCTCTCTCTTGCATGCACACACTCTTTTTTGGATGTTGCCATGGAAACTACATCTGGTTTCCATTCTCTCCACTGCTGTCATGTCCTCGCTCAGGAGCAGGAGAGACATTGATCAGTGATGCAATGAGACAGCTCCTTGAGAGCAAGGGAGGCCTGCAGCTTGGTGCGCTCTCTCCAGGGCACCCAAACGCAAGCCACTTTCTGAATAGCGAAGAGATGGGTCAATATGACCATACTTCAGGTCTTGTTTAATTAAAAGGAGGAGCCACATGCTTTCCCTGAGAACTTTAAGTACTGTGTCCAATTTGTGCCAAGGCTCAGTGCTAGAGGTGAGCATTGTGCTATGTAAATACTGATGCTCCTCTGTGCACACACGGAGTTCCTTTCTTCTGTCCTCCACACACTCGTGGAAGAAGCATGCTTCTCCACAGTGTACAGGTGTTCACCTTACTTTCCTGGCTCCTGGAACAGCCAAGGTCAAAACTGCAGGATATGTCCAGCTTCATATAACCAACATGCTTAACTCTAATAAATACATGAAGGGGTTAAGACCATTGAGTAAGCTGTCCTGCCAGGCTTAGCTAGGTCACACCCCCTCACCTTGGGAGCAAGGGATACAAAACTCTATGTTTCCCCATTTTCCTCCATTATTTTTCCACCATGTGATCCCTTTCCAGTAAGGATGTCTGAGCTAGATGCTCCAAGCTTAGACCATGTGGCTTTAACAATCCATCTTTATATTTCTATACAAATAGTTTAGAAACTTTTACCATTTTTGAAACTCAGTTGCACTGCCTGTCTTTTCTTGCTACTGTATGGAGAATCTATTCATTTGACTTTTGAGGAGTGTAAGTAAACCATTTTTTAAAATATGCTTTTTATTAGTTTTCTTACTTAACAAACACATACAAGAAATTAACAAAAATGATAAAGTAATAATAATAATAATAAACATCCATCCATAAATCCATACGTTCTTACAAAAGAACTTATGCCACCATGTTCTTAATTCCCAATTCCTTATCTTCCCCAATAGACTTCCATCTTCCTCAAAGCGGGTCTGTCTTATCTGTTTAATAAACTTCTTCTTTAATCATTTTGCCATTTATTCTGTTATCTGAATACTATACTTGTGGTTTGTGAAAATTAATCAAAGGTTGTCCAGGTTTTAACTTGAGGACACTGTTTTTGGTTTTTTTTAAAATGTTCATTACAAATTTCCCACTCCTTTTCAAACTTTTGGTTTGGCTGTCTCTTAATTGTTTCCGTCATTTTTGCCAGTTCGAGATATTCAAATAATTTATCCTGCCATTCCTCTTTTGTTGGTACTAATTCATCTTCACCAGGCTATAGAAATTCATTCTTTCCTCTTCGAGATGTGCACATGTTTGTTGTATGGCTGGAGCTGGCTCTGAGTCATGTTCTGCTGCTTGTTTCTGCGCATCTTCAAGAATCCATCCCAGTCCTATCAGATGAAGGCTTTCAAAATCATATAAACAGAAGCCTTATGATTACCACGGCGTTATGAAGTGCTTATAAAGCACTAAATCACTCATTCATCTTCTCACGGCAACCTTGTCATTGGTGACATTTTACAGTAAAGGAACTGAGGCAGAGAGAAAACTACTTCCCTAGGAAGGCTATTCATTAGGTTTATGGCTGCGCTGACATTTGAAGTCGCATATCACAGGTTCAAAAACCAACACACCATGGGAGTGCACCGTTCTTCTGGCATAAACATCCAGTCTTTGCTATCATCTGTCCATGCTACAGTGTTTTTCCCTTCTGACTTTTTCTGTCTGTTTGTTATTGCTTCCAGAGGGTGGGAAATGCCTAATTCACCCCCCCGCCGGCCGCCAGTATAGAGATGGCCTGAGGGACACAGCATTGTATAGGAAAGTCTGTTCTCTGTAGAGACACTATTGATTAATGGAGCAAAGAGGAGGGGAAGGCGACAGAGTTATTCCCACAGACAAAGAAGTGACAATGGCCATTGAGAAATTCACAAAATACAGTCAAAGGCTGCACTCAGAGGGGCCAATTCATTCTTTAGTGTGCCGTCACTAAAGTCAACAGAGACATATAAGAGATGGATATAATTTCAGAGTATATTGTTGAAAGAGCTGCAGAGAGTCAGGGCCCCCTTCATGTTACATTTTGTAGTCAAAAGGCAGAATGTAAAATACTTGTACACGGTGTCAATGGAGCGGCCTACTGCATATGAGGCAGTTTTGTGTAACTGATGCGCAAATAGCCCCATGTACATCTAAGCAAGTGTTTTGCTCTGCTTTGCTTAACTGGGAGTATAATCCAAATCTATGACTTCCCAATGAGTATAGATCTGTAAATCTGCACACAGGGTGGCATCAACCATTTTACATAGGTTTTACTTCCTATGTCCCTTTAAGGTAATATAAAGAAGTCCTGCTCTGAGTTGAAGTGAGACCTTTCTGAAGCACTCAGAACTGGAGTGGGTACCTTTGAAGATCCCCAGTTCAAATGCTGAAGAAGAGAGAGAGCATAAAGCAGCATTTTTGCAAAAATGAACAATTTAAATCAAAAGCTTGACGTATAAGGAAAACACCAGGATGAGAGCTCTGTTGTGATTGACAGGTGTAGCTTTTAATCAGATGGAATAGTCTAGCAGAGCTTTTGGATCACACTACTTTGGGGGAGGGATGTTGATGTATTATCACCTGGGTTCTTGTCTGTTACGTGTTCTTTGCTAGTTCTACTAGTGATACTTGCTTGGAAGCAGCTGGACGTTCTAGTCCTTCTGCCTCTGCATTACATTTCTACACATCTGCTTCTGTCAAATCAAGTTTGCACTTAATTTCTGTGGCTTTTGGTGCTGATTGACCAGCACACAAGCCTGGAGCTGCTTTTCTCATTCATCACAACTCCCCAGATCCTGTCTTCATCCTTTTGAACTTTTCCAAGTTACTTTCCTAGAGGCACCTCTATGATGTATAGCATTTTCATAATAAGATTGTTGTCAACAAAATCACAGGGAGGAAAGTAAATCGCTTTCAGCTCTCCCCCCTCAATTAGATTGAAAAGTATCTGGCACAAAAACACCCGGGTCTATTTGTCTGAAATTTGGCAGTTTTCATACCTGAGAAAACCTCTCTCATATCTGCAACTTTTGCCCCCCAAAATGCTGAAATTAAGTCATTACTCTGTTTTTTTCTCCATCCCATACCGTAAAGGTCCCCATTGTGAGAAATTTACCACAGCTATCTTGCCAAAATTGGATAGGTTTCATACCCTCATAAGGGTCTCCCATTCATCCAATTCTGGCAACAACAACAAAAAGTTTTAGACATTTCCCTTTTATAAAAGCAAAGATTAAGGGTTCCTAGATCATACAGAAATGGGACATAGTTATTTGTCTGTATTTTGGTGGGCTATATCCACTCTGGAAGGGCTACTACGCCAACTTAATGGTGTAATGTTGGAAAATGTCAATCACTTTCTACCTGGGCAGTTATCTTTCCACAAGGGTCAACAACAATGCCAAAATCCAGCATCGTTTGAGCTCTGCAAACACAGCTTTCTCCCAACTGAAGCGCAGTTTGAAGACCAGGACATTCACAGGGAAAACAAAATACTTGCTTACAAAGCTATCGTACTACCAACTTTACTGTATGCTTGGGAAATATGGACTACTTATAAACACCATCTCCAACTCCTTGAAAGATTCCATCAATGGTGTCTATGAAAAAATTCACAGAACGGGGAGGCAGGGAGGAAAGAGAACTGAATTCTCCATCCACAGCAACTCTGCAATTGCTGGGCATTGTCTGGGGCAACATGGACCAAAAGAGGAAAAGGATTTTTGTTTATTCAGAGATTGTAGGTATTTTTGAATAACAAAAAATTCTGCTAGCCAATATGTTGGGTCAAGGGCTACAGCTTAGTGGCGGAGCACATGTTCTGCACTGAACACTGAGTTCAATTCCATAGCATCTCTTAGTAGGGGCGGGAGAGACCCCTATCCACATCCCCAAAAAGCTCCTGCCAATGAGTGCTGGTGACACTGGGCTAGATAGACCTATGGTCTGACAGCTTCTTATGCTCAACTATGCTTTTCAGGAACTACGGTATGTTCTTCCACATCAGTCATGTTGGTCATGCTTCTTTCTCCGATGGAATAATCTCTCTCAACAGAACTGGCAGATATCAAGAGCTAACAAAATGACTTGAGAGACGATTCCTTCCATCATTTCGGCATGCGCTGGCTTGAGCAGTCAACTTCATTCCTTGGCAGTAATACCTCTCCTTCCTTTTGAATTAGTAATTGTGAAGGGCACATGGGGGGGGGGGTTAGAGCCATCCTGCTAACATGCAAAATGAGACACTTCTAGTCCTTCTGCCCTACACACACTTGCAGGTATGGCTATCACTGCCCTCTAGTGGATTGTAGTCCATTTGCTGCTCCACAGGTGCTAGTGGATCTCAGATGCATGAACGGAACACAGGGAGGAAAGAAAAAGGTCGAGTGCCCTTTGCAGCACAGCAGCCAAGAGCCTGTACGACAGCCCACCTAGCGGGTTCTTCCTTTCTGTGTTTAACTGTCACAGGTAATAGAGCAGGAGTAACTGAACAGAATCCTACTAGAGACAGTTAATCATTTGGCAGAAGCTGGTAGGAGCAGGTGGAGGGAAACCGTTGCAAAGCCACACAGTTGCAGGTTGCACAGTCTAAGAATATCCAGGTTAAACGCTTTGCCGAACTGCAAATACATCACGCTGCATATTTACAAGGGGGAGAATGGTGTTTCCTCTATCTGCAATGTGCCATCCACAATGCAAGTGAGAAAGTAGATCTAAAGACGTTTGCCAATCACAGTAGCCATATATGTATGCAATACTCATTTGCAGGGCTTAATCATGTAGTACATGGAGTAGGGCCATGATTTTAGACTTGCCCTAAAGCAGTGGTGTAAAGCAGTGGTGCAGTGTGGAGGGGGGCATAGCCCCAGACACATTTTTTTTTAGGGGTCACAACCAGGCTCCCTTATTGAGGGAAGGCACCTGGGCCCAGACTTCAGGGCTGTCAGGCTTCCTCCCATCACCCCCTCCCTTGGCCATAGATAAGCAGGACAAAGCGAAAAGAGTTGATTACCATTTAAAGAGTCTTTAATGATCATAGCAAAAGATCAAAGCAGCTATTCTCAGAATGAAGGTGTTCCCAATTAAGGTTTCCACCCACTTCTGCTCCTAGTCACTTCCACGCCTTGCAACCTGATCTCGCAACCACCCTGCTTTTTGTGTAGCCACCTTATCTGCTCTACGTGACCTTGGACTCCTTCTCTATTAGGGCTTCCCCTAGGCCAGTTGAGAGGGAATGGGAGGGTGAAAGCCACCAGCTGGCCGCAGCTCCACTGCCAAGTCATGCCTGACCGTGGGGCAGAAGTAGTGGAAAGGAGGAGAGGTGGCAGCACCACCCCTCTCCTCTGCTGGGATCTGGCACATGAGAGAGCTACAGAGGCAGCTTCCTTGCGCAGCAGCTCAACACTGCCAGCCAGCCATAGCTCCACTCCCGGGTCAGGCCTGAGCCGGGGGCAGAAGCGGCAGGCTCCAGTGTGTGAGTGTGCCTCCTGGAGGTGCACCTCACCTCTGGCACACTCTGCCAACCCCCCAGCACATGTGCCTGTCCCGGGCAGTGACAGGAGATGCAGACCCCTTCTGTAAAGAGATCTCAGCACAGGAGTTCCTTTCAGAGTTGGGGCAGCTGCACAACAGGTGTCCCAACTGCTCTGCACATGAGCTCCTCATGTTGGGCTCCGCCTTTCGGCTCCCCTTACAAACAACGGTGCACAGCATACAGTTGTTGCACAGATGGGGGAAGGACAATATAAAACCAGCCTATGGGCCACCTTCCTTTCTGAGCAGCATTCCAGGGGCCAGTGGTGGGCAGCGCCAAAGGGAAAAAGTGGGGGAACCAACCAATATAAATGTGACCTTTGTGTGGCAAGCAAGTGTGTGGCAAGCACACACTCCTCTCTGTCCTCCATCAAGGCAAGCAATAATCATTGACAAGGACACGTGCTAACCAGGGAAAAACCACTACAGGAGAATGTGAAGCAAGGTCAGAGACAGGTGTGGCTTCAGGGAAAGAGGATGTGGCTGGGGAGGGGATGTGGCCTTGAAAGAATCCCAGTGACTGGATGGAGAAACTCAGAAGTGGTCAGTTGGGTGGTACAGGCAGGCAGGAGTTGCTCATCTGCCTTCTCACTACCAGGCATCTCTGTTGGTTCCTGAGCGGGGAAGGAGTGAGGTGCAGGGAGCTCAATATGATGCGGGCACAGTATTAGGAACTTCAGATTGCACGTCCATTCTGCGCTGTACTCTCCTTGCCTCATTTCTCACCCTCTTTTGACAGGAACCATCAGCAGTGGTCTTGAAATGGCAGGTTAGCAACCTTTCTCAGCCTGCAAGGCCCCAATGACCACTTCTGGAGAGACTTGGAGACATTTGGCCCATGGATCTGAGGTTCCCCATTATATAAGGCATCACTTATCTTCTAGGTGCAGTAATACCTCGGGTTACAGACGCTTCAGGTTGTGTTTTTTCAGCTTACAGAAACGCCAAAACCAGGAAGTACTGGAACAGGTTACTTCCTGGTTTCGGCGGTCGTGCATGCGCAGAAGCGCTAAATCGTGCTTTGCGCATGCGCAGAAGTGCCGAATCGCAACCCGCGTGTGTGCAAATGAGCCACTGCAGGTTGCGACCGTGCATCCCACATGGATCACGTTCGCAACCCGGGCGTCCACTGTACATCCTTTATTTCAGAGCATCAAAGTCTAAGTGCCCTGTTTCAAGGCATCATGGCCCCATCAGATTCTGTAACAAATAGGCTGTAGGTTCATATTGACTCATGTATTTGATATTTTGGTTTGGCATCTTAAGTATTATTATTATTTTATTCATTTATGCACCACCTTTTTCCCTGATGGGACTCAAGGTGGCATCAGTATGAAATAAGCCACCACTGAACCCCAAATGACACTGTTCACTAAAAGGAAGTACAATCATGCACAGATTCTTCTTTTCCCTTGGAACCAGAGACCGTCTAAAATCTAACACGTCATCTGAGACAGTCCATCTTCTGGGCATTGGCAGATAGGGCTGCGGGAGACGCCTGCCTGAAACCCTGCAGAGTCACTGCCCATCAGCGTCAACTATGCTGAATTAGCTGTTCATATGAACACCAATCTGCAGCACCATGTTGTTTTAAAAGGAAGCTTTTCACAGCTGAGAGTTTAACCAGAATTTAGTGCATGCCTTGCAGCATCCTAAGACATGCTCCACTTACTATATGTGAGCACACAGTCAGAGCCTACAAAGCTGGAGAGGTTTCAGTCATTTAATATGGTAAGCACTTGAAACGTTGTGGGCCAGGTGGGTATCAGTCATCAGCTGGAAGCCATTTTAAAGCCCTACATAACTTGGGATCAGGATGCCTGAACATACATACATACATACAGAGAGGGAGAGAAAGAGGGAGAGAGAGAGGGAGAGAACAAGAACGAGAATGCAAGCTAAGGTCTTCTGATGGCAGGGCATTTTCCCTATTTATGTGCAATTCAGCTGGTAAGCAACATAGACTTGCTGGATGAGTTGCATTATGATGCTCTTTCCCCCATCAAACAACTCCATTGTTTTGTTACAGAAGAGACTGGCGAAGAGAATTCTGTTTTGAAAGGAATTTGATACTACTGGCTAAAAAAAAATAAAAAAAAAATACAGCAGGGAGCAGGGTTAGGTATGGGTATTCCTGTGGCTGTAGAATCTTTCACTGTTTATTTCTATATTAAAGCTATGTGTATTTTATTTTAGTGTTGCATTCTAATAGTTTTTAAAAATCTGTTATGAGCCACTTGAGGGCCCTATCTGAGCCACTGATTGGTCCTAAAAAAAGAAGAAGAAGAATTCCTTACTACTTAAAATTTCCAGCAGTACCTCATGTACATTTGTAACGTTACCTATGATCAATGGACCACCAGTCCTTCTTTGGCATCACAGACTCTTTCCTTGTATTTCAGATTTCCCCTGGGACTCCTTTATGCCCCAGGATGCTGTTTTCCCTTGCCCTACATTGGCACGAGGGACAAAAGGTCCACGCCATTCATCCATAGCTACAAAAGGAAATTTCCATAAGCAGTTGATGTTGCCCTATAGAGGTGAGCAGCTAAGGGAAAGCGGCTCGCGCAAGCCCCGAGAAACCTGTATTCAGACAATAAATCAAGAGCACTTAAGTTGGCATGAAACCACCTTGGGCTCTTGCAGCAGGCTGGCAGAAAGCACACACACAAAGTCAAAAAAGAAACTATAAATAAAGCCTTGTGTGATGTGGGAAGAGAAAAAGTTACCCACTCCCACCACTGAGCTAAAGATGTAATGATCAAAGAGATGGCTCAACTGAATCTTCACAACTTGCTTTGACATACAGGAACATAGAGAGCTGCCATATGTCAGGTCAGAATGCCTGTCCATCTACCCTAGAATTGCCTACTCTGCCTGACAGTGGCTTTTCAGGCTTTCAGGCAAAGGTCTCGCTCTTACAGCAGGGAGTGATGGCCACCAGCTTGGATGGTTTGAAAACAGAATGAGACAAATGAATGAAGGACAAACCTATCAATGACTACTAGCATGAATACTACCTATGACTGACTATGATGATTAGCATAATAATCATCAGTGCTTTTCTTCTAGGAAAAAAGGTGCTGCTATTCACCATGAAGCTGTTACAGTAAGTGCCACACTTTTAACCAGTGCTTTTCTTCTAGAAAAAAGGTCCCAGTGCTGCGTACCCCCGAGTACCTCCAGAAATGCACTGCTTATTATTATTATTATTATTATTATTATTATTATTATTATACTCCACCCATCTGAGTGGGTTTCCCCAGCCACTCTGGGTGACTTCCAGCACATATAAAAACATAGTAAAACATCAAACATTAAAAACATCTGGATACAGGGCTGCCTTCAGATGCTTTCTAAAACTTGACAACTAGCATTGGGAATCACAGGTAAGCAGAGTTCTGATGCTCTCATGTCCTGCTTGCAATCTTCCTGTGTGCAGTCTGGGTGTGAGAACAGAATGTTGGACAGGATTGGCCATTGTCCTGATTCAGCAGGATTTCCTTATGTCTTTCCCATAATCAGCCACCAAATCCTTTTACCTAGAGATGCCCACGACTGAATCTGATTCCTTCTGCCTGTAGAACATGTGCCACACTTCATAATTTCAATTAAAGGGCATTTGTCGAACCTATACAGTGGATGCTCGGGTTGCAAACGTGACCCATGTGGGAGGCACGTTCACAACCCACAGCATTTGCAACTCGCAGCACACACACACAGGTCGCAATTCGGCACTTCTGCACATGCGCAAAGCAAGATTTAACACTTCTGCACATGCGCAAGTGCTGAAACCCGGAAGTAACCCGTTCCGGTACTTCCAGGTTCGGTGCGGTGCACAACCCGAAAACGCACAAGTGTCTGTAACCCGAGGTATGACTGGATTGATACATTTACAGTGTGTTCACATTACTACTTTAGAGTGCAGTGAAGCTGATTGGGGCTGATGAGAGTTAGAGTCCAACAGCATCTGGAGGACCACAGGCTTCACATCCTCCTTGACTCTTGCAGAGATTGCTCTAGCACAACCACAGGTAGAATATCAAATGTGGGGAGTGCTGTTGCACTCAGATTCTGCTTGTGGAATGCCCATAGGCATCTGGTTGGACCCTGTAAGGACAGGATGCTGAACTACAAGAACAGGATCCTGGGACAGATGGACCTTCATATAGAACATCTCTCTTTCTGTTTTTAGCCTTTGCTAGTAACACATCAGCATGTCCCATTTCTCAATGCTACAGGGACCACGGATACAGTATTAATAATACTTATTAAGGTATCGCCATTCATCTCTCTTTTCCAGTCCTCAAGTTGTTGGTTTTTATTGTGCTGGCCACTTTCAGATCCTGGGACTTGAAGAAGCACAAGCAAACAGAGAGTGCTGATGAGGTTTTGCATAGCTCTATTGCCACAATCGTTCACCAGGCTGGAGCCACTGCCTACCATATGAAGGAGCCAGTGTCATAAAGCTTTAGATGTTTCTATGATCCGGTTTCTGATTTACTGGGAGCTACAATATCTCTCCACTGGCACCAAGCTCTGTGCTTTGCTACCTATGAGCATGTTGAGTGGGGCACAAAAAATTTTATAGGAGCTGTTATTATGATGTTAGTAGGGCCCTTGTATTTCACACAAAACTCTTCCGTAGCTGTACTTCAAAAAATTATGTCTGCAGTAAATAAATATGGGACAAAATTCTCTGGGTACAGCTGGATGCAGCTATCACACTTAAAATAATGCTTACCTACGTATCTCCTTGGTTCAAAATGGTTGATTGTCCGTAGCCTGCCCGCTAATGTGATTATGGTCACTTCCAAGGCATGAATGCTTTGCGGCTTACCTTGCCTGAGTCCCTGTGTGCATTTTGCTCTGTGTCTTCATTTTCCCCAGTTATAACATCAATACTTCTAAAGCCCAGTTCTGTAAGATCAGGTATATTCAGTGCTTCAGATCATTTCCTTTCTTTTGACCTGACTCCTCTGTATAAGGATAGGTGTTTGTTCTTTTAACCTTATCCTTATTTGCCTGTGGAAAGGTGACATATCAGAGCCCCGGCAGCCATTGCGCTATTGTGTTCTTTCCACCGCATTCTTTTTGGTTTAACGTCAAGTGTTTTCTAAGCCTCATTTCTTCTCCCTTCAGTCAGGTGATCTCCTTCCCTGTGACACTGAACCTCCACCTGGCTGAATGGAGAGACAGCTTCATTAAGTCTTCCAGAAAAGCCGTGCATGCAATCTAAATCAGGATTCAGAAGCTGGGTGGGAGGAGACAGAGAGAGGGCTTCAAGGACACCAGAGGCAAGTTTAACAGGTGCTGATGGTGGAGAAAGAGCAACATTGAGGCTGCAAGCCTAACCATACGTACCTGAGAGTAAGCTCCATTGAATTCAATGGGATCTACTTCTCAGTAAACATGCTAAGGATCATTGTTTGAGGTTCTGATATAGCCATAGGCTGTGAGCTGAAGTGAAAAAGAGAAATGCACATCCAAAAAAGGAAGAAAAGTTCTGCGTGGCTCTCTCTCTCTCTCTCTCTGTGTGTGTGTGTGTGTGTGAGAGAGAGAGAGAGAGAGAGAGAGATGCATAGAGACAGGGCAAACCTGTTGATTTTGGTTTCTCATTTTCTCAATTGTAAGTTCAGTTATCTACAGTTCTACATCAGTTTGCAAAGTTTTTTCTTATTTCTCCCTCATCCATAGGAGTTCTGGGTTCCAGAAGTGTGACCAAAGCAAAAGCAGGAGCATTTGAGGCACAGCATATCTTGGCTAGTCTCAGAAAAACAATCATACAAGAAACACTTGGTTGTTGTAATGCTGTGATCTAGAGACACCTGTGCAACGTGTCATATCTTTGTTCCTTTAGCTGCCTCTGATGTTTTACAAGCCCTGACAATATTATACTAGCAACGCATCTTTCAACTCAGCCCTGGCGGAACCAATTCGCCCCATCCCCACAGAGTCCTACAACTTCCTCAGATCAACTTCACCTTCAGTCTGCAGCTTGTGTACTTGGAAATTATTACCCCTAGACAAACATTGAGAATGGTTCGGAGAGAGTCCTCGCTGATCAGAAGGACACATCAAGCCTTCGCAAGGGCACACAAGGGAGCCCTTGAGCTGTTTTTAAAGGCCTTTTCAGACGATAAGTTTATTGTGCAACAAATGCACAGTTGTTGCTCATTTTTGGTGTGGGATCAGGCAGGCATCATTCTCCAAGGAGACCTACAGTACTTCAATACTTCAAATGCAGCACACACACACACACTACTGCAGACACCTCCAAGGTAGGGTGCATGACATCACGATTGTTGAGATTTAGCATCTTCCACCCCAGTGTCCTTTCCCTGATGTGACTCTAATGCTACACCCAGTCTGCAAGCACAGAAAATGTGATCTTCTAGTCATGGGCTAAATATGAATGATCTGTTTTCCATTTTATTGCTTTCTATCTGTCTGCCTCATAGAAAACAGAATGCCAAATCAATGTTTCCATCAAGGAGGAGCCAGACTCATCAAAATGATCAATTGACTAACAAGCTGCTTCTATCAATGTCCAAGGGGCTTTCCAAGATACGACCACATCAAAATGTTCCCATGCTCTATGTTTAGCGTCTTAGCACCAGATAACGACTTTAGCAGAAGCTTGATAAAACTGTAGGCCCAACTTGTTGGAGTATGTATGTGTGCCCATATTACGCCTTTCTATGAGTTGACTCTTGATGTGAAATGTAGGACAACCCCAAAGAGATCTGCATTAAATTACTCTTATTGTATATTAAAATTTTTGTTCCACCCTTCATCCAAAGATCACAGGGCAGTTTACAGTATAAAAACACAAATGCGTAACATAAATACGTAGGGATTCCCTTTTCCTGTTGGATTCTGCACATTGTGCATTATCCCTCTGTGGCTCTTGGCTTTTTCATTCTACATGGGGACAATAGAAGCGCCTTCCTTCTTAAGAATGCCATAAGAATAAGAATCCCAAGGAAGGAAGGAAGGAAGGAAGGAAGGAAGGAAGGAAGGAAAGAAAGAAAGAAAGAAAGAAAGAAAGAAAGAAAGAAAGAAAGAAAGAAAGAAAGAAAGAATCTACTAGTTTAAGGATGAAGAGAAAGAAGTATCTGAAACATGAGAGCAGGTTTTCTGTGCTCCAAGCATGATGAACAACAGCTGGGAGGGAAGAGTGCAGTCTGATCATTTGAAAGCCCTTTTAATCAGGCCTTCCTGAAGATCACAGAGTCATCATCTAGTGGTGAGGGATTGCCTGGGACTCAGTGATAGATGCATTTGCAAATATTGCTGTGGAATAATTTCCCTCCTTTGTTGGAGCACTCCAAACAAATTAGATTCCATCTAATCATATCTCCTGTCTGCATACGAGGAACGATGGGCCCGTCAGCACAAATACATTTTGGGGAGTGGACGGGAGATGGGAGGAAGTCAAGGCAATCCTACTTGGGAAGAAGGTGGAATGCTTTTATACAAGTGGCTTGGCAGCTGCCAGGGTAGCTGGAGAAACCCAGTCAGATGGGCAGGGTATAAATAAATAAATTTATCATCATCATCATCATCACAGGGGAGAGGAATGGATATAGCATTTATCAGCCTTACACAAAAGAGGGGGGGGGGAGAGAGAGAGAGAGAGAGAGAGAAAGAAAGGAAGGAAGGAAGGAAGGAAGGAAGGAAGGAAGGAAGGAAGGAAGAAAGAAAGAATTCTAAAATGGGTGGGATAAGTTGTCCAAAAAAGGATGAATCTGGTGAGAGCACAGATGTAATATATACACGTTTAATTCAAGATTTAGGGGAAGAGGCCCAGTGATATAATGGATCATGCTTGGTTTACAAGCTGCATCTCTTGCCTTGCCTGTTGAGATTAATTCATCTGAGCCGACTTTGGTTTCCCCACTGAGGTCACAGCTGACTTGACATATTGGAATTTTTCCACCCCTCCACTCCTTCCCATGTCCCTTAAGAGATTAATGGAACCAGATGAAGAAAAACTATTCCCCAGAGAATCCATCACAGGTATTAAATGGAATGCTTCTCTACCTTGGAGATCCTGTGCAGAACATTTAGCTAAAGTGTTTGTAGCCATACAACAAAACTGGATACATTTAATAAGACAGCTAAGCTCTTCCCATTCCTAGTAAGCCCATAGCATATTAGTTTAAGACTTTCCTGTATTTGGGGCCCAAGGTAAATCATTCATGTAGAATCACTTGGGTTTGTTGAACTTTGTATAGAACTTTGTCTTAGAACTATAACAAAGGGATTTGCAGACTTATCTGATCTTAGAATCCCTTGCCCTCCTGAGTTACCTGACTTTTTTGTTCCTCAAAAGGACAAAGTACAGACTTCAAAGAATGTAGTTCCAGCTATAAAAGAAAGAAAGAAGGTAGATTTCAAGAAGATGGTAATGATGGTGGCAATGACGTGTGTAGTGCTGACTTATAGGAATATTCAACTGTAGTCTAAGCATTTTTGCAAAGTAAAAAGTGCTGCACCAACTGACTCTGACCTTCTGCAGTTTTGGGTTCTGAACAAAGAGGGGGTGGATATATATATTAAAATGAAATTGCATGGTGTGAAAGATGATGAACAAAGATGGTGATTCATGCTTTGGAAGCATCCAAGCAAGATGACTGCAATGCATGAGGTATCTGGCTACCCGTAAAAATCTTTGGAACATTGAGTAAGTTCAGAACTTGAGGTGCAGAAGCCCAGGACTCCCAAATATAGCAAAGTGGAACCCCAAATGCAGCAACTGCATTTAGACGTGAATGATAGATGTGGTCATTTAAAGAAGGATGGGTCAGATATAAGATCATTAAGTCCAGAAACTAAAATTTCCAAATAACATCACTGCATAGCCTGAGTTATTTACTGGGGCCAGCTGTGATTGACATATTCTTCATGTTTTGAAAGTTTTCCACTGGCTTTCTGAAATTCTGCTTACAATTCAAAGTGATGGTTTTGACCTATAAACTTCTAAGTAGCCTGAGACTGTGATATTGAATGAACTTTTTATATTAAGATGATCAGTGAAGGATTTGCTCCAGGTTTTCCCATCTTCAGTGGTTAGGTGGGCAACTACCATAGAAAAAGCCTCTTGGACCTGGCACCTCTATTATGCAATGCTCCCCCAGATATATAATTATTAATTAATGAAATAAATTTGTTTACGAGGATGGTTCACTCCATAATATACAAGATAAAAACACAAAATACAAAACGAGAACAAAACAAAAAACCCTCTCCCCCACCCCCTCACACAAACGCATTTAAAAGGGATGTATAGGATGTTAATCAACCCAAAGCCTGCATACATATATACATATAAAAGTCAAAGATACACAATCTATTCACATTTTTCAGAATCTCTCTTTGTTATGTGCCATTAAATAGCATATCTAGTGAAACAGACCCTTAGCTTCAAGGCTGATTCAATTGTATCTTTCTGTCCCATTTGTGAGTTAGCTCACAACCTGCAGACAGATTCAGAGACCCCACAAAAGGCTTTAAGTCTTTGCAAGATCATCCAGCGGTGATGGCGGCAGGTAGCTAAGTCAGAAAAACATTTCTCCCCGGGCAGGATGGTGAAGCAGGCATGTACTGTGAATAATAATCTCCACCAGGAACAACATTCAGCCTCCCAGGCCCTGAAAAACTTGCCAAAGAAAGAGTGCCTTGCAGCACATTTCCTGAAAAGTCAATAGGAAGAGGCTTGCATTCATGAGCTGAGATCAGAATACTTTGCTCAGATTCATGAGTAGATGCAAGATCAGGTCCTTCTAATGTTCAAGTGACAAAAAGTATAACAACATGCTGCTGCACTTGAATGAATGTAGGAGACATGCCTTAATCTTCAGTAGGAGTTAGACTATCACAGTGAAAAAGATAGCAAACACCGAAAGGAGCTTGCACTACACAATTGAGATCCCTAACCATTGCTTCAAGGAGAAACTGAGACCCCTGAACTCCACTCTAGGTAGCACGGATGCACCATTCATTCAGCTTACTGGGGATCAGTGGGCCGAAAATTCCCAAGCTTTTCTTACCAAATGAACAGTACAATTCAACACATGTTTGCTCAGCAGGAAACTACACTGAGTTTGACGGGACATACTCTCAGGTAAGCTCTCTCAGGTAATACATAGGATCACAGCCTAAGTGGATCTTTACTTCTGTATGGTACCATTGATTATATCAATTAGAGTAGAAATGGGACAAATGATGTATGATAAAAAGTACAATAGCCATCTTACCTGGAATACTGCAGTTTTCTTCAGGAAACTGCCTGGAATCATGACCTCTCCAACCTTTGCAGCCAAGACTGCCATCTCAAACTAGTTTAAATACTCAAATTTTCCCTGAAACACATTTACTCATCACAGGCCCATTTTCAGAAGCATCTAAACCGCTGGAGATAAGAACCTGTTTCACAGTAATGGACTCAATATGATACCATCTCTTTCCTGCAATTCTCTCAAATAGATTGAAAGCCTAAGTTGCATATCTTAGATGCGATTGGCCACAAAAAAAGATAAACTCCTCTGTATATGTGTATGTGTGTGTCAGGGAACTGCCATCAGTGCCGGAGGGAGAGAGCAAAATCCAGAGGGATTCCAGAGAGCATCCAGGGATTGGGAGAGGCAGCCCATCTTCTGGGGGAAGAGAATCAGCGTAGCACCAGTGGACAAGGGGGGCAGACGGGGGAAGCAGCGAGGCAGTCCCATGACTCCTTGCCGGGGACCAGCGGGGAGAGTAGGGGTCCTCCGCTGCCTACACCCTCCTTGCGCAGAAGGCTTTCACGCAGAGAAAGTAGGAGAAGACTAGGCGTCAAAGAGCTTCTTTGCTGGAAGAAGTTTAAGAAACGCCCACTGACGGATTCTGCCAGCGATTGAGACAGCCACGGGTGAGTGGCTGTCCGGACAGAAAAGGTTCACTCAGGCAACCCAGCCAGGTGTTTGCACTGGCTTATGCACAAGCAACCCCTAGAACCACAACAGTGTGCATGCACATATCTTACCAAACTCTTCAACCATTCAATGAATTATTCTGCAAAGAAATATGAGGACCCCAAGAATGGTAAAGAAGTCCTATAAGCCGGGTTCGCACAAAAAAACCCATGGCTGTGGTTTTTCTGCATTAGTTTGGAATGTGACTGCATGGAGACCTTTCTGTGTGAATTGGACCCGGGGACAGCAGCAACCATTCATTTTCCTTAATTAAGTCAGCTTGAGAAAGAGCAGCCACAACTGTGGAAATGATCACCTGCTACACACACACACACCTTTCTCCATAGACACAAAGGCCACAACCACACCATACATTTAAAGCACTGTGATACTACGATAAACAGTCATGGCTTCCCCCATAGAATTCTGGGAGCTGTTGTTTGCTAAAGGTGCTGAGAGTTATTAGGGCACCCCTGGCCCCCTCCTCCCCGATTCCCAGAGTTCCCTGTGAAGAGGGAGTGGTTGTTAAACCACTCTGAGAATTGTAGCTCTGGGAGAGGAATAACATTTGGTACCCTGCACAAATGACAGCTCTCAGAATGCTTTGGGGGAAGCCATGACTGTTTAATGTGCTATCATATCACTTTAAATGTAGGGCATGAATGTGGCCACAGTTGACTACATGACTGTAGATAACATGGCCTGCAGACCTGGGGGCCTAATGCAGTCCTCCAGGCCTTTTCTATTCAGCTCTTGGGACTCCCCACCCCCATCAAAACAGCCACCACCACCCCACACCATGTTCCTCCCCAAGTGGTGTCATGTCCCTTTACTGTCCCTGAATGGGGAGCATGTATTTTGCTTTTCTGAATGGAAGTATGTGTGTAGAAACCTCTGACTTTTGCAGAGCTGGTATTTAGCTTACTTGTGGAAAGGTAAGGCGTTCCTCTATTGCTCCACCAGGGTCATCACTTGCCTTGGTTATCATGAGGGAATGTGGCCTTGGACTGAAATATGTTCCTCACCCTGGTATATTGTATGGCAAACAAGTGCCATTGGCTTATGTGAACCAGCTCTTACATTGTGAATCTGGCCATCTCCTGGTCCAAGCAACTTCAACAGCTGCTTTAGGCAGTGAAACATTTATCAATGGGTTCTTTGGTTCACATGCACCACAGTAGGGGAAGAAACAGGCAGACACCCTAGCTAAGTTTTTGCCTATCATGTGATTGTCAAATACAAAAGAATACAACTGAAGCAAATATTTTCAACAGCTTAGGTCCATGCATGGGGGAGTGGGATTGAATGAGAGGGTGAGTATTTGCCCTCATACCAGCATTGTGGGACAGGGGAAGGATCCTGTGGCATAAAGAGAAGCAGAGAGAATGTGTGTAGAAAATCATGGGTGACCTGGGGCAATGGAAGGGGCAAGGAACTAGTGGATGCGGATGTGTGTGTGTGATAGAATCCTAGAATTGTAGAGCTGGAAGGAAGGGACCAGGGGGGTCATCTAATCCAACTCCCTGCAATGCTGAAATCTTTTGGCTAACATTGAGCTCAAACCCACAACCTGGAAATTAAGAATCTCATACTGTGAGCTAAGGGATGTAAAATGCTTGTATACAAAATGAGGTGAAAGTCAAAGAGTGGGCACAAATGTGTGTCTGTCTGTGAGAGAGAGAGCACACATATGTGAAAGGTGAGAGAGCAGAAGAGCAGGGGACAGGTGGATTTTCCACATTCATTTTCCTCCTCAAAGCAATGCTTGCTTTGACTTCTTGCTCTCAGCTTTTCAAAGGCTCTGCCCTAGCAGATCTGAATGCCTCCCTGCAGCTCCCTGCTACAGAAAACACGTGAGTCCTAACTGTGCCCTCTTCATTAGCTCTGAGTTTCAGCAGCAAGAAACCTAAAACAGAACAGACAAAAAGTGAAGATTTGGAGGAGGGCGAGAGGCAGCAAAGGCATTCTGAGCAGGATAGTGGGATGCGAAGAAAGAAAACACCCAGAACTAGTCATTGCTTCCATAAAACCTTGTTCTGCCATCTCCATAGCATGCTGTGCTGTGTGTGGAGAGCAAAACATGCCACAAACGGGTGTAAAAGGTACAGGTTTGGGATCAAGGATCCTGTGGCTGCCAGTTTGCTCCTCTGCTTCTCAGAGAGACCTTCCTATCAGGTATGATAAGCAATACTCACCATCAAATAAGCAAGAGAGGCTGGCAGGCTTCCAGCTCACGCTCTCAGAGAGTGGCTGGTCGCTGATGCTCTGTGAGCACACTTTAATAAAACTCTGATTCTTATCTCTACATTTTTATTAATCTAAGCTCAGCAGCACACTGCAAAGAAGAAGGGGGAAAGGGGGGGGGACCCACTGCACTAAGCACACAAATGTATCCTATCCTACATCTTCCAAAGCCTACACACCTTGTCCCCCAGGGATCCTCCAGATTCACACTGTCCTTGCCCCCTTCTCATCTTTACTATTGGATTACAATTGATAATAATGTGCCTAATTTCTTACAACCTCTGCATTACATGGCTTCCATGGGGAGGAGGAGGGGTGGGGAGAGAGCTTAGCCCTTGCCAACTCCAAATCTGTGGGGAAATGTATGGCTGTGCATCTTCCATGACAGACTAAATTCAGCCCAGATCAGCGTCAATGGGCTATATTTACAGCATGATGCTCAAAACTGACATGGATCAATTTCAGCTTCTGGAGCAGCGGCACAAACAAAATTGCCTCCCTGTGTGGGCTGATACAGTGGCAACACACTGCAGGCTGACCGTTTTACCACACGTGGTGGAAGTGACTGTGAGAAAGAATAGGCCCAGATCTTGATTCTTGATAAGATAAAGGCTATTTTTTCCATCTTACTTTCACATGATAAAAGAGGTTTTTGCAAGGAGTCACTGTTTTTAGAACAGGCATTAAAAGGTAGTCTTAGAATAAACACAAACCGCATTGGAGAAATCCTTGATCTATGAACGCTCATTCTTCTATTTGCATCTTTCTCTTTTTAATGAATGCATGAAAGATAATGAAGGATTGGAAGGCAAGTCTTGTTTATATTATCCCACCTTGACAAGAAAATCTCATTTTATCCCATTGGTCCATCTGTGGTGGATCTCTTGGGAGTTTTAGTTTGGTGGCCGATTATGGGTATTTGTGTGTCTACTGTGGACAATCCAACACAACTTCAACCTGTCACCACAAAGCTTTTAAAACCACAAAACCTTCCAGAAAAAGTGGCATCTGCATCCCATTCTATACTCACAATAATAAAAGAATCTTTGAGCACCAAAGAGGTGGAAGGACAGAAATTGCTCATGTCTGATGGCTCTACCCCCAAGATGATGTTCACTTGTTGCTTGTGTTGTCACTTATACACATACAGCAGAATGCACATTGACACACACACACACAAAGTCCCAAGATACAACAATTATGGTAAACAAGTTATATTTATTAAATATACTAATAGAGGATCTGCAATCACACCTAATTAACCAGATAACCAGATCAAATTCACCCAGGAAGAGGAATTAAGCAATAAATGGGGATTGGCATCCTATCCCTCCCATCTCCTGGGCATGTTTACAGTCACACATTGCCACCACACAGCAAGGTTTGGAATTCTCCCTCCCTACTGTGTGCACCTCGGATATGTGAACCCAACATATGCAGCATGGCACCAATAGCCAGTGTTTATCCCAGTGTGCATGCCAAGCCTAAATGGTGCCCTCAAGGATTTCTCCCTCCTCCCCAAGGAAAGGCTATCAAAGAGTACCCTCAACCTAATAAGCAGCCATTTCTTAAATGCTCTCACTTACCTGTACTAAATGCCAGTTGGGACAAATTCAGAACAGAATGCCTTTCCAATCACACAGACAACACAGTGTGAGCTAGGCAAAAAATGAGGAGTCCCAAGGCCCAATCAGGGGCTTCTCCATGAAATTCCTACTCAGCCCTCAATAAAGCATCTAGCAAGGCCCACACTGTAAGGGTTGAGAAGGCAGGTGGGAGGTTGCCAAGAAGAAGAATGGGGGGAAGTGTTGAGTTAAGTGTTAGATAGCCTAATCTACACCTCTTCCCTCTTTGGGCTAGAGAGCTCATGTGCTCTCCCAGGTACCTTCCTGAGTCCCCTGCCCCTCCCCATTTTGTTAACTTGGAATTGCTTTTGGTCTTGCTTGAGGGGGGGGCAGGGGCCTGAGGGTTTGAGGGAGGTGTTGAGTGTTGTGTGCTATTTGTTGTTGTTTTTGGAAGGTGTGGGGGTTTCCTTGTTGAGGAGGCTTTGATCATCACCGGTTCTTCTGCAGTGAAATTTGTGTGGTGCACCACACTGGCTTTCTCATGTAAAGGAGTCACCACAGATGTAAATCTTTTGTATCTCAGTTGATGCATTCAGATAGAAGTCACTGAGTGATGTGACAGACACTGTGAAGTACACTACTGAAGCAGTATTTTGTGTAATAGGCCACCTTCATTTGTTACCCAGAACCTGGGATGGAGGCGGAAAACATTACTGATGGAACAAATTGTATTTTAAATACAATTGCAATTTAAATGTGCAAATGCAACCACACCTGCATATGAGCACAGGTTATTTCTTACTGCTTCCACTTGGAGATGAGGAAACATTGATAGCACAGCACCCAATAAGAATAACCACCTGTATCCAATTCAAAGCTCATATTCACACTCTGGGATCTTGGGATCAGTGGAAGACTTTGGGCTGTCAAATTTCAGCTGCACCCTGTGTGACAGAGGAAGAGGAGTGCGGGGGGAGCGCACCACCCCTGGCAGCGCAATCCCAGTGGGGTGCCATCACAGCTGCTCCCCCGCCTGCGCTGGGTGCCATGCCCCCACAGGTGGCACACTCTGCCCCCAGGACGCATGCCAGCCCCGCCCCGCCTGCTCTCGGCGCCCGGTGTATGCCACTGTATGCAACACTAAAATTTGGCACCCCAGTCTTTCATGCTGCATTCTACAGCATTGTTTTGGTGCCCCCTGCATGACAGAACCCAGTGTGGCCACATTGGTTGTGCCCACCTCAAAACCGCCTCTTCCGGGATGCAAATGGTATGTGCAGCCACGTGTTTCAGAAGAAAGGGAATCACAAGCTGACCTTCTGCTCTGAAGTCCATCTCACCTCTGGAAATCTATAGTCATACCTCAGGTTACAGATGCTTCAGGTTGCGTTTTTTCAGGTTACAGATGTGCCGAAACCTGGAAGTACCAGAACGGGTTACTTCCGAGTTTCGGCGCGCCGCTGCGGGTTGCAAACGGGCATCCTGCACGGATCATGTTCGCAACCTGAGCATCCACTGTATTGACAAAGTCTCCAAGTGGACTGGGAGGGAATGAGATTTAAAAAATCCTTCCAGTAGCACCTTAGAGACCAACTAAGTTTGTTATCAGTATGAGCTTTTGTGTGCATGCACACTTCATGGGAGGGAATGGAGATGCGTGAATAGTCAAGAGCCACTGGCTTAAGTAACCTGCAGTAATAGTCCTGTAATTGTGATGGTTATCTCTCTTCTGAATTAACTTGTTGCTATAAATCAAGTAGGCACTACAAAGGGACAGAAGAAGATCCAGCTTGCTTGGCAGCACTAATAGATACTAATAGATGCTGATAGGCACTGGAGGAAGCCCTGAGTGAAGGGAACCTCGCTGCGTTCCAGTCATGCCTCTCGGCACATTGCTGCAATATTTGCTCAGAACAATATTACCCTAAACGCTTCCTAATTATTCCGCTGGATTAGTGAAAACATGTTATATTATTGACGGATCTTTTGCAATATTTATAAAACACGGAGAGGATTATGGAGGAATAAATAAATATGTAGAGCTTGCCTAATGTTTAAATAATAAATATTCCGCCATCTCTTTGCTCCCCTCACCATCCGCAAGTTGGCTTAAACATACGGCATTTTCAATAAATCTTTAATATCTTGGTAAATATTTATTTATTTGCTTCAGAAATGTGAGGGAATTACAAGGCGGCTTCCTAAGCTCTGGAAAGGCCAGGCAGCTGAAAACACCAACCTTGTCCCAACCAATACATTTACATATATCCCTCCTGTTGTTGTTGGAAACAACTATCTTTTTTCTTTTTTGTTGGTAACAACTACAACCTTCATTTGCTGATTTTCTCCTGGAGTTGGAGCTGGTGTTTAACTAACAATAATTGGCTGGCAGTCCGCCACTGACATCTCCTAGATGAGCACGCTCATCTATTTACCTCTTCCATTTCCTAAACAGTTCGTCTTTTGCCAAAACTCTCACACAAAACCCCAAGTTGCAGGCTCGCTTACATGATCAGTTATCTTTAAAAAGCACCTATGTTTTTATTTGGAACATCTGGAGCTTCCATAATATACCTGCCTTATATCAGTTCAAGATGGTTGGTCCATTGAGCTCTGTATTGTCTACTCTGAAAGGAAGCAGCTCCCCAAATAGAGATCTATCTACACAGAGCTATAAGCAGAGCTTCTTTTCAGCTGGGACTCAACAGAACTCAGTTCCGGCACCTCTCAAGTGGGCACCACTGCCATTCTAAGACAACAAGGGAGGTGTTTGTGGTGAGTTCTGGCACCTATTTTCCTAGAAAAATAGCACTGTCTTTATGAGATCCTTTTAGTCAAAGATGTTGGGAACTGACCAGGAAAGGGGAACCTGTGGCCCTTCAGATTTTCAAGAACTACAAGTCTCTCAGGCAACAAGGCCAGGGAAGATTGTTTAAAGAACAACTGAAGGGCCACAGGCTAGCCATTTATGCTGTTGATTGTTAGTCTACAAGGCGTTTATGTTTTGCACTTGCAAGTGCTACATGGTCCTAATTCAGGTTTCTATATATGGTCCCTTACCAAAGAGCAGTACACTCAGCAGAAGACTGAAAATATACATGGTCAGTGGATGATTTTTTAGAGTACACTCTGTTGAAATAAAGCTCTCAGGATTTGAAAGCCATCCTTTTATCCCTAGAAATTGCAAATCAGAGGTCAATTGTGTCCCTCTGCACCATCCAATTTCCAATATAAGCAGTGTGTTTTGAGAACCATGCTATCTTGCGGGCTTTAAAAATTAAATGCCCAAAACGTAGTTAAAACATCTATTTTTTTTAATAGGATGGGCAGGCCAAAGCGTGGCAAATAAATGGTGATTATAAAAAATGCAAGGTAAGTCGCCAAGGTTTAACAGCAGCACAAATAAAAAAATGTTTATGTGTTCATTATATGGATTCTGAGATCTCAGCAAATATGGTTTTAATACCCATGGATTGTTTGTATATACTGTGATTAAATCAAAGAGAGCTAGTGAGATGGATCTAACTACTGTAGTTACTGAATGTCTGAGTTGCACTTTGGTGCTCTGGGGTGGGTGATATTAAAATGATAGTATCCTTTTCTCTTCCCCTCACTCTGTATCCTTCTGGTCCTTCATTCAAGCTTGGCTTGCTAGAACCCAAACTAGGTTCTTCTTTTTGAAGAATTTGCAGAAAGATATAGAGTTTTTTTTTAAGGATTTCCACATGCACTCTTGATTAAGCCAAAGCAATGGCATCTTCTTCATCTCTTAGTTTTACAGTGCATGTTGGGGAGATGACCAACTTGGGGATAAATTCTGCACTACGCCTGGAATTCTATCCTTGTTATCAGATTGCTTTTGGTATGAGCAATCAAGCCTTTCTATCTATATAGTATATACCTCATTGGCCAATGCTGAACGCAGAGAGTGGTAAACTCAGTGGACCCTGGCAATACAAGGCAGCAATAGGTGTGTTCTTATTTGTGCTGTGCCCAGCTCATTTTGCCTGTGCTATTCAGCCATGTTCTCGAATGGACAACTCTCCAGGGGCCACATGCCAGTGATGGGAATGGCAAGAGACAAAAGGTGAATGGAGCAACAAATGTAAATTGTAGCCTAATTTCTACAAATGCTCTCACACTCCCATCCTCTCTATCCTGTATCTAAAGAAGGACACAATGCAGTCAGGTAAAAACAAGGAAGGTACAAAGCAGGCTTAGTGATGGGTGTGGCATGAGTCTCAAAGGCTGAATAGAGACAGCTGGAGGGATGTCGCCCTGGGCTTGAGATCCCCCACCACTGCTGTAAGCCCTTGATGAAACTACAAACCAGTATAGGCTGGGCCACAAAAGCAAATGGGCCATTGTCCACCAACATCAGTCTGCCATCAGTCAGCCTCCACCTACCTCCCTTCTTACTAACTCACAGGCAGTTTTTGGGCTTGCCTTTTATGGACTGCTTCTAATTCTGGTTGATTTCCCTGCCTTCTGCCTTGCCTGTCTCAAAGGGCACCAGCCATCACTGCTTCAGTCCATTTTTACATAAGAACTCAAAAACTCAAAAGGAACTGAAGTTTACTGAGGAACTCAAAAACTCAAAAGGATTCCAGATTTATTGTAACTTACTGTAACTGTCTGCACACACACTCATTCACAAGAATTCACTTTGGCGCAAATAGATATCTAATATCTAAATAAGGTACTGCCTGCAGTGCTGGTCTTTAACCAGGATTTCATGACAACAATGGATCAATGCCCTGACCTGTGGTGGTTATATCCTTGGCACTGTAAGTTGGGACCAGCCACACCTTTTTCCTGAGGCCGAGCCACTCAGTGAGCTCAATGGCTGAGTGGGGATTTGAGTCTTCATTGCCTATATCCAGGCCCAATTGAATTCTAGCCATGACATCAAGCTGGCCCAGACATCCAAGGAACACCAAGAATTAATCCAAAAAGTCAACCCAAGTTTCAGATTGGTTCATGTTACTTCAAATTAGGCAGCTTGCCTGACCCTTTGGTGGTGGTTGTAACTCCACAGGATCTGGCTCAAATGATATTCCTACGGCCTTGTTAATAAAGGGACTCCAGCACGCAAAGAAGAAAAGAAAAAGAGGGTGTTGTAATTTTAAGCCAATGCAAGAAAGCACTTGTGTCTGCTGCCATTCCGAGAAGTTCATGTGGCTGCAGGGAGTCAAATACCGTGAGCGGATTTTTAAAAGGGGGAATGGAAATGTCATGCCCATTAATAACATTCATAGATCATCGTAATAATAATAATGCTTTGCACTCCTCAAGCACCTTCAACCCAGAGGTGTCAAATCATTCTCCAAAAGGACAGCTAAGTATTACCACCCCCAATTTACTGATGGAGATGGAAGAGCCCAAGGTCACACAAGAAGTCATTGTGAAAACTGGCTGGAATACCCAAATTCTGACTCTCCTGCCTCCTGACTGATAGGCAAACTAGGATAATAATAAATTGCTTTCCATTTCTGTTCTTCAGAGAGCCAAGAAGATTTGGAAAGCATTTTCCCACCTTTATCCATAACAGGCCAGGTGCATTATGACATGTTCCTTTCTTCCCAAGGCTGAAAGTGTTGGCTGCTGGTGGGTGCAGAAAGAGATACAGTCCTTTTATCCAACCAGGCAAATGGCATGATCCTGAGAAAATGCAACCCAGGCAGCAACAATTCAATGTGTGCATATGTCTGTGTCTTTCAGTGGAAGGAGGAGGGATAATGCAGGGAGCATAGGAGACTGTCTTATAATGATCTAGACTATTGGTCGATGTAGCTCAGTATTGCATACACTGACTAGCACTAGCCATACAGGATATGTCAGGCAGGGCTCTTTCCCTGTCCTACTTGAAGATGCCAGGGATTGAATCTAGGACCTTATGATGCAAAGCAGATGCTCAGCCACTAAGCTACAGCTGTTACCTGACACGCTATTTGTATTTCACTTTCCCACATATATTATGCCTAAAGCAGTTCACAAGAAAATAATGGCCTGTAGAAGAGGAAGAAAACCCACTATCCATAATAACCATAGAAGATAATTCAAATTAGTTTCATAACAACAAAAATACATAATAAAAAACATCAATACCATGTCACAATTTCTGAATAACTGAACAAAATGAAACAGAAATTAATCAATGGTAATAATTTATCCACAACACTGCTCTATTTATGCCTCTTTTCTCTCACTCTCACTCCAAGATACTTGGTTCAGTTTGCATTTAAAGGCAAATCTACCCAATTCTCCCATTCGGAAACAATATGTGAAAAACAGCCATGTTTCGAAATTTGCACTTCTCAGAATTTTGCAGTATAGTTCTCCAGTGAAGTAATGTGTATGAAATAGTATATATATTGCAGCAAAGGTGCATAAAAATGCACATACTAGAGAAAATAATATACAAAATGCATTATACTAGAGAAAACTGTTTTGCAAAAGCAAAGCATATTAAGCAAAATTGCACAGAAAAGTATGTATATTAGGAGAAATGTACCTGTACCCTAAAATGCTGGTGAATTTTAACAATGACTTTAAAAAAGAAGATCACAAACTGATTTGGGTATGTGCAGAAATGAACTCAAGACTGGGGAAAAATAGAGAGAGGGGAATCTAAATGGACAAGGGCCTGAGATTTGGTATTTAGGATGGAAGCCCTCTTCAGGCCTCTTCTATCATAAATGATTATAGTACACACATGAAGGGTGTGACAAAGACTAGTTCTGCCCCCACATTGCTGCTTCTGTCTATGTCCTACTTATAGAAGTCAACAGTCTGAAACAGGAGCCTTTTAACCTGTGAAAGCTTCAAGAGAGTTTTAGAACCCTGCATAATTGGGGTTCTAAAATCTGTGGAGAGCCTCAGCCTTCCTGCTTTGGGCTGTCACCTTCCAAAGGGTGGAAGACAACAAAAAGGTAGCAGAGAGGAGCAAAGGTAGCAGGCTCATTTCCCCTGCTCTTTCTCTCTCATGTGTTTACTGCCACTGTCTAGTAGAGACCTGATAAGCCATTGTATTCTGCTCTATTCTCCCCTTCCCCTGCAAGTTGCCTTCTTCTAAAAACTTCATGTCACTGTCTGCTGTAGCGAACTTGTGTAGCGTATGTAATTTACGTGTTTAGTTACATAAATCACGCAAGTCACATTGCCATTACGTGATTCCACACCGTTCATTTCAATGCAAAGGGAAACATAATGCAAATGTGGGTCGGGGGGGATGTGTGTCATCAATTGCATGTTGTTTATTAATTGAAAGGAACAGCAGCAGTGAATACTGTTTCTATTCACTGGATTGATTTGAATTCCAGACATGGGACAAATAAGCAATCACCATCAATTTCCAGTCCCATTTCTGTTTTCACTGGAATTCTCTGTCTACTAATACCTGAAGAGGCTCAACGATCTCCTTCTCTTCCTCCCTCTGAAATGGTATCAGAACTACAACACAACAGCCTCAACACTGTGTGACAGAATTCACTTTTATGTCTCAGGGCCAATTTGCTCAATCAGTGGAGGTACTAATTATTGAGTAAAAAGCTTGTCATATGATATATTGCTTGGTTTATTCGCATAATAAAAGTCAATCCCCAAGAGCTGATTTGTGATATCCATTCAACAAAACCAAGCTAGAATGTGAATAAATCCAGCCTCGTTTCTCCCCATCACCCACACAGAATGTGGTGGTATGCAGGGCTTCTTTTTCTTCATTTGGAACACACCAGAATTCAGTTCTGGCACCTCTCAGGTGGGTGCCATTGCCATTATAAGAGAAAAAGGGAGGCATTCATGGTGAGTTCAGGTACCTCTTTTTCTAGAAAAAATAGCACTGGTATGCTTCAAAAAATAAAAATAAAAGGGGGAGTGATAAGAGGATATGGTGTTCTTGAAAGCTAAGCAGGACTCAAGCTGGTCAATAACTGGACAGGAAACCACCCAGAGAAATCACAGGAGATAAAAAAATGCATAATTATGTTTAGTCCAAGAAAATATTTCATTAGCCTTTGATGCAAATTATCCCCTTTCCATTCCGTAGTTCAAATTTGAGCTGTCTTGGCAGTATCGCATCAACACCATTGAAAAGCTGGCACTGTTGGCCAAGAATATGCATTGCTGTTTGTATGCTTTACTTATTATTTATTAAAATGCTCCAGGAGCTTGGATATGAATTAACTTTTTTTCTGCTCAGTATTTATCACCATTTCACCTTCCCTCATTGAAATGGAAACTGCAACTGCTTTTGATTAACCGACTGAAAAAGAATCATATAGTTTCCCTGTCAACTTGGAAGCACCTCTCCAAAATCTGATGCTAGGAGGCTATTTCATAGTGCTGTGTTCCTCAGTAATTCTCCACAGTTTGTTTTATGCTTCCTGGAGAGAGAACTAGGCTTGGAGTGAGGTGGCTGAAAACTAGATTGTGATTTCTTATTGTGGGTAGAGGAATCACTGCAATATTAGGTTATGAGGACACTAGGTCAAAAGATTTCCCTCTATTTCTTGTCCAGATTCCAGTTCAAGCCCATTTCCATTCTGGACTATTTCAATGTAGCATCACGGAAAGTTTTCAATCCTCATCCCCTTATGAAGTGCTTAGAGAGTGGGGTACCATTAAAAACAGTCAAACAAACATATGGACATATGTGCAAACAACTAGATTGCCACCAGCTAGTCATATAAAATTTTGCCTGCTATGAAGAGACTGATGGCATGGTTCATGGTTCACTCATAATCTGGTAAGAGTGCTTAGTACTGCATCCCAAAATTTCAAGGATATTGTACAACAGCCCTAAACTTGTGAGTTATACAACAGCCAAAGTCAGCCAAAGACACTCATGAGAAGACCTCAACCAGAAAGAAGGCATTTTTGATCCCTACCTGCACATATCCAGCTTATCCCTTCAAACTGATTCAATAAATAAGAGGTGTGAAAAAAGACACTGCTACCAAGTTAGCATCATTCAGTCAGTCTGTCTTCTGGGTTATTGATCCCTGCAGATCTCCCGAATTTTGAGTGTGGTTTGTTTTTTTTAATTATGCAAATTACATTATTGTACCTTTATCTTTTCACTAATGAATTTTAGGTTTCTACGGAGAAGAGTGATTGACTGCTCAGCCTAGATTCAGTGCAGATAAAGGCACGACAACGCTCTACCTGGCAAGGCCTTCAACAATTCCTCAAAATTCAGCTTCCCCTTTGCAGTGGCTGCCTAGGGATCTGTACAATGCTGCCAATTTAGCTGAAGCTTGGCCCAGAGAATTCAGAACAATCTTTTCTGATATAATGTGCAGGGACCAATCATTGGCTATTTGAAAGCCTCCAATTCAGCCTTTTTTAAGTGGCTCTTTTATGGTACCTCACGCCATTCCCTTATTGAATTCTGAAATCCTTCATCATTCCATATTGTCCACTATGAAGAGTGAAGGATCTCTCTCAAGCTACTAAAGCCCCAGATGAAGTGTGTGGGCTGGTGTGTGCTTGCTATTTTCCAGGACTGAGCCCACTCACTTGGTTTCCTGGTTGCAGCCCAAAACTTAATCTCTAGACCTGATCCAGTTACAAAAAAAAGAGTATGCAAAACTGATGTAGAGTAAAGATCCTTTGACCTGGAGCAGGAGTGACTCCATGTTACTGGGGGACCCTCCCACAGGGCATCCGTGGCTGTCTTGTATCCTTCCTTTCCTCCTCTTCTTAACATGATACTAAGATACGAAGGTTAGAGTATCAAGCTAGGAGGACACATAAAAGGAAGTACTTGTTTATGCAGTGCATAGTTAAACTATAGAAGTCACTCCCACAGAAGGCTGAGATGACCACCAACTTAGATGGCTTTTGTGGGAATGTTCAGGGTGGCAGGAGAGGATATATTGTTTATTAATATCCTTCCTAACTTGCACTAGCAAGTTCCTTTACTTAGCAGAGTTTACATTCCCCTTCTCACACACAGCAGAAAACTAGCTGCAAACTCGTGTGAGTTTCTTAAGACAATAGGCCATTCAATCTGGCTTGTCCAGATTGAAATGTGTTCTAATATTTCCCAGGTAAGACCCCTTGAATCCCACCACAATCTTATTCATAAGCAATAAAAAGTAGTTTTACTTACGATCAGTCAGAGCACAGTGTGATCCCTGAAGGCAGGCTTTAGGCTTGCAGTTACAAAATTATACTAACAGGTTTATCCCATGAGGGAGATGACCTGGGGGACTGCTTGGCTGACAGCCAGCAGTTCATTCCAGGAAGTTCACAGGATGAAAAGAAGATGGAAAAGTGTGTGTGTGTGTGTGTGTGTGTGTGAGCATGCCTTGACCTTTTACCAGGTCTGGAAAGGTCACGCCCACCCACTAGTCATATGCAAGAAAGGATGCTCCGGGCCAGGAGGAACAGGAAGCTTCGACTGGCTGGACCAAACATTCCACTGCATGTCCACTCTAGGAAAACAAGGACTGTTGTACTTGACTGCTCTCAGTGGATTACACCCCACAGCTTTGAAAGAGGTTTAGTCATGATGATTATGCTCTGCCTACACAGCTGCGGGGAGCAATACTTCTGAATACCAGTGGCTGGAAACCACAAGAGGGTAGAGTGCTCTTGTGCTAATGCTCTGCTTCTTGGTTTCCCAAAGGCATCTGGTCTCAGGGCCACAATACCTCAAGGGCTGCCTCTCAAATTTGGACTCTGCAGTCATCATCTGAGCCCCTTCTTTTGTGCACCTCCTCCTTGGGAGGTCTGGAGGGTGGCAACACCAAAACAGTTTTTTTCTGTGGTGTCCTGTTTCACTTCAACTAGGCCTTGGGCTGATTAACATTCTATGCCCTAAATGTATTTGTGGGAGGTGGGGTTATGGGTTTGTTTCATTCTGGTTTTTATTATGTATTTTGTGTTTTTCTTTTATATTTTTATGCTGTGAATTGCCCTGAGATCTTCAGATGAAGGGCAGTACAGTGGTACTTTGGGTTAAGTACTTAATTAATTCCGGAGGTCCGTTCTTAACCTGAAACTGTTCTTAACCTGAAGCACCACTTTAGCTAGCGGGGCTTCCTACTGCCACCGCACTGCCAGAGCACAATTTCTGTTCTCATCCTGAAGCAAAGTTCTTAACCCAAGGTACTATTTCTGGGTTAGCAGAGTCTGTAACCTGAAGCGTATGTAACCTGAGGTACCACTGTATACAAATTTTATAAAGAAATAATAAAAGAAATAATGATCTGGTCAACCACAGTGAAAACAAGATGCAAGACTAGATGGGTCATTGGTCAGATCCAGCAGGCTTTTCTTATGCTCTTATGAGAATGGAAGTCTTTTTAAAATGTTACAAGTGTGCCCAAGTGTGTATTGAGTGGTGGCTGACTGTTCATTGTCACTAATGCATATGTAAGTAAATACATGAACACAAAGACTGACAGGCAAGTTTCTTTGGCTGCTAGCAGCAGAGAGAGAATGACCTTCACTAAGTGAATATCATAATTAACATAAAAGCTTTAAAAAGAAATTTAAAATCCCAATATGTGCTTGAGTCCCACCTGCAAAACATTTATGATGTTTCCTTACTTTTCACACAACCCCACAGTTTTTGAGGAAGTCAACAGCAACCTAGTTTTTATAGCCTATAAGTCTTTAAACGACCAAATATTGCACCTTAAATTCACTACATTGGGATTGTTTTCATTCTAGCTCTTAAGGTAATGATATGTGAACAGGCATCTATTCAATTAGCAGAGGCCATATTCTGTCTCTGTTGCTAACCGTCAAAGAGACTCACTTCTCAGGAACAACATTACTGCTGTGTTTAAAAAAAATGGAGGGGTGGAGGCTGAGCACATCTGCACAAAATAGAAGCCGCATTTGGAAACAACTGTAAAATAAATGAGTGTTACTGTCTTTCTATTAATATTTATAGAGCTAAATCCAAACACACATACCATAATAAGCAGAAGCATATTAGTTCCCATTCATTCCCTCTGTTGTGTTAGTCTTGCCTCCCCAGCATGGGGTTAGATTTAGTAAAATGTATACTTCCTTGAAGCTAAAACCTGCCTTCTGTTGCTCTCTGAAGTGCCACAAATACTAGCCCACTCACCAATCTGGCTACCTTTCTGAACAAGACGTAGTGGGCAGATGGGCAGAAGGCTCAGTAACTTCATTTTTGGATAGAAGTCACTAAATTCCCATGCATGACAGGAGTACTTCTCCAAAAAAACACCCTTCATTGATGAACCAAAGTACACTTTCAAGAGAGCAGCACGCATGGTTCTGAAAAGTTTCACACTGCTATAGTGCTCATTCAGTATTCTCCAAGTAACACATACTTAATCATCTCATTCTGCATTCTCATGATGTCTATATTCTCTCACCATTATCTATAAACACCCTTTGCATGAAACCAATTTGTCTAATCTCATCTATAATAGCATGATATCACCTTTTGTACCAAGACCCATTTAAAAATCGAGTGTTTCACTACAATTCCAACTCATTCAGGGTTCTGCTGCAACCCACTGGCATGATGCAGACCATGCCGCCAGCTGCATGAAAGGGAAACTGAAATTGCTTGCCTATAAATCCCATGATGCAATGCAACCTAAATTATATTATTAATTAATTAATTAATTAATTAAATTTATATACCACTTTATACCTGCAGGTCTCAATGCAGTTATACAAGCTTCAGAACAAATTAATTGATGTATATGCAGCTTTATGCATATAAATCCCAAGCATCTTCTAAGACCTACATTTAAATGGCAAGCAATAAAAACAGATAATAGGAACATCAATTAACTAGGTACCGTTATTACTTACTGTGTGTAGTTTACTTATTTATTTATTTATTTATTTATTTATTTTACTGTGGATTTTGCATTTTTCTGGATTTACTATATGGTTGTTATTGCCCCCCACAATCTTCTGCTCAAGTTGGCCCCTCTGGATGATATACCATACTATACTACAGTGGTACCTCGGGTTACATACAGTTCAGGTTACATACGCTTCAGGTTACAGACTCTGCTAACCCAGAAATATTAACTCGGGTTAAGAACTTTGCTTCAGGATGAGAACAGAAATCATGCTCAGGTGGCGCGGCAGCAGCAGGAGGCCCCATTAGCTAAAGTGGTACTTCAGGTTAAGAACAGTTTCAGGTTAAGTACGGACCTCCGGAACGAATTAAGTACTTAACCTGAGGTACCACTGTATAGGAATCAAATGAATTTCAAAGTGAGCCAAAACCTTCCTATAGTTTCCTGCTAGCAACAGCATCAAATTGAGAAATTGGCATTAGCAGTGCCAATTAGCATCAGAAATACAGTCCACACTTTGGGCAAAATCTCCAAAATTTCAGCTTGGGCTCATGATTACAGCACATCCCTAGCCCTCCCTGAGGAGCTTCCATACTTTTCCATATTTGGACTTGTGGGGAGGAGAATAACTGGAGGCTGGGAATGCCAGGAAAAGCCTTTTATCTTTTAATTTCCCTTTGGGTTCACAAAAGTAGGCTTCAGACAATACTCAAAAGCTTCAATGATGTTCCATGCATGCTGGAGTGTTCAGCTGTATTTCCTCCTGGCCGAGTCTGTTTAGCCAGGAGGAATTAAAGTTACAAATCCCAGCATTCCTGGTATTGCTGGCGGTTTCTGATCATGCTTGGCAGCCTCTATTGTGCCTCCAGAATGCTGGGACTTGTTGTATTAATTCCTCCTCACAGAATAGATTGAGCCAAGAGGAATTTTACAGTGATGTTCACAGCATCCATTTTGTTCTTGGGAACACAGAAAAGACTTTAAAATGGGCCCTCTGTTGTCCCTGGCCTCCGCTGTATCTGATTTATCTCCTTCACCTTCACAAGGTACGTTTGGGGAACTTGGGTAGCAGAATGCTACAGAGGGAAAGGTTTATGGCTGGTAGAAGGCTAATGGGGAGTCCCAGAAGGAGCCTGATTTTTCCAAGCTCACCCTGAGGCACCTCAGTGAGGGTTTGTCATCCTGGAGCTGTGGGCACTCTTCACCTTGAAAATGAAGGCATAGCCACAGGCTTGAACTTGACCTATCCCTAAAGACCAATAAAGGGTGAAACAAGTAATAGACACTCCAGAGTGTGGCATGCACAAAAATAAAATTTTCATTAAAACAGTTTCCTGCCCGTAATAATAAGAGCTCTGTTGGATCAGAACAAAGGCTTATCTAGTCCTGTATTACATTCATACAGTGCCTATAGGAAAACCACAACCCTGCTGTTTTCCCAGTACACAAACTGTATCTTCTTCATATACAATGTTACAAAAACACAAAAGCTTGGGGTTTTTTCTATAGGAAGAAGGTTCCACAGCAGGGGAGTGGTGACCACCCAAGAAAATCATTTTCTCTCACTGTTTGAACTAGCCATAAATAGTCCGATGATTTCAGTGATCACACGGGAGCACATGTAAGGAAGTGGCCTCAGATGGGTGCTATGTTATCCAAATAGAGAGATAAAAACACCTCTGTGTTCTTAACGCTCACTCTCTTTTTAAAGGTGTACATTTCTATTAAATGACTGGCACTCTCCCCAGACCCTGGTGAGATTAAAAGAGACTGATGCCTTTTCAACCTGTTTTCCCATGCTCACCTTTCCTCACATTCTTTTGTAGTCAACTTGGGGCTTCACTGATATCTGCAGGAATTTATTTTCTTTATCACCCTGCTGAATGAGACTTGTGCTGTTTTTCCAACTTGGATTCACAGGAGAAACATGAAAGCTAAAGGCACACCATATAAATAAACATGGAATGGGAACATGAGAGGCGAACACAGAGGCCTGGTGCATACTAGAGAGACAATACAGCATAACAAATAGCAAGTTGTGCTTTGCCCGTGGCAATTTTCAGCTACATCAATAATTATATAATACAGAAGCCACTGATTTCTTAGTTGTGGATCGATGCTGGGTTTTGTGTCACCTGGCTCTATTGCTTATTGTTGACAAAAAGCAAAAGCAAAAAGGAGTGCATTTGCTAAATCAGACCAAATATCCATCTTGAACTGGGGTTGTCCTGGGAGGGTAACAAGCTGGCATAACTGAGATAGCAATGCCTTGTCACTTGTCCCAAATATCAGGCAATCACAGGTATACTGAGGGTAAAAGAGATGAACAAGGTACAGGAAGCACACTTGCTTCCTATTCTTCCACATCCACCTCATTCCAAATAAGGCCTCTTACATCATTCCACCAATAGGGAAACTTGCACGACCGTAGAGGAATAGTACAATTTCCCAGGATTTGAAAGTTCCATTTCAGATGAAACCATAGCCTTTTCTTTTACATATTACTTGTGGGTAGGACAATCACAGTTCGAAGGACAAGTGGGGCCAGCTTCTCACCCGACCTTCAGGTTCACATCCTTATGGTGGCCTGCTCTCTGATGCCCATGAATTGAGTTTGGTTGTCTGCAAAAGAACTCCTTAACATGAGCTGCTGCTTGTACATCAGGAATTCCATGCAATTTGGACACCTGGCTGTGTGGGCACCCCAACTGCATAGAGCCTTTATGCACAAAAAGCTTGGTCAGAACAAAGACCCATCAAGTCCAACCTCACCAAGACTAGATCCCCATGGGATACCCACCAGCAGGATCTGAGCAGAATAGGACTTGCATGTAGGGGTTGCTTTGCAAACAAATGTGCAGGGTATCACAGTCCCACACCTGCTTCAAACCACTTTTTGCTCTACACATGCTACAGAAATGAAAGAGCAGGAAATGTAGATTCATGTTTCCTTCCATGTCATCTTCATGCCTGATTTCTGAAGGCCAAGAGCTACTGCCTGGGGAGTTTTGTCCATAAAGCCAAGTCACCTTAAGGTTAAGGCAAGAACCCTTAAGAAAGGTGAGAACCGGGGGCAGTGAAGGGTATGGACTGGGGAGAGGGGGGTGTCTGGGGAAAGTGTGTGATGTAGGAAGATACCTGAGGGCCACATATCACCCCTAGGCCCAAGGTTTCCTTACTATACACGACATCAAAAGTGTATTTGCATCTAACATGTAATGTTTGGGGGTTTTTTAAATGAAAGAGAAAGAACGAAAGAACGCAAGAAGTTACATTAGCTTCTGAGGAGGAGGATAATTTATGAGCTCAAATGATGGGCAGAGGGAAAATGGAGTCTTTTCCTCTCTACTGCAGTCCTGAGGATTATTCCTCTTCTGAAGCTTGTATGGGATTTTTAGGGGGTAGCGATTACCTTTCTGGCACCAATAAGGGTCTGCTCCGCTCTGCGAAATACTAGATTCTGAAAAGGTACTTTCTTCGGGAGCACAGCAAAAGAGAAATTGTTTGATCCTTTTCTGATCCCATTAGCCATTAGCTCCACTCCTCCACTGATGTCATTTGCATTTTTAAGCCCTGCATGCAGGCCTGACCCACCCAGGAGACAAGGTGAGGCAACTGTCTCAGGTGGCAGGATCCACAGGTCTGCCCCCAATGAATGCATCACCTGCTTGCTGCCATTGCATTGGCAGCCACAGTTGTGGTGTGCTTCTGGGAGGCTGGATCTGCCACTTCTACACCTCTTGTTCCTGGTGTAGATCTTCATTCCCCATATTGTTTCTGATGTCATTCTTCACACACCCCATCTTTCCATGCTGGGAGTAGGGTGGGGGTGACATTTTGTGGATCACCTCAGTTGCCAAAGTGTCTTGGGCCAGGCCTCCCTGTGTGTCAGTTGCAGACACGTTTGTATCATGTGTTGTTTGGCTCTTAAAGGGCTACAGATATTGCAGATCAAAATTACTTCTATGTCCGTGAAATATTATGTATATATTTGTTGAGATAGCATGGATTGAGCCAGAGACCTACTGCATTGCAAAGTATGGGCTTTATCACTGAGTTACGGTTCCACTACTCGGTTTCCCCTTGTGAGGCAAAGCATCAGGTTTGAAGCTGGTACTCCACAGAGAGCATTTTCACTGGAAATGCTATGTTTAATCCACCAGGCCATGCCACCCTAGGAAGAATTACAAAGCTGATGTCGGTGAACACCATAGAATAGCAATTGGGTAGTGCTATATTGCCATTAGCACAGTGAACATCAGAGCCCAACACCACAGTACCAGGCTAGGCAAAATTGTCCTCCTACACTGGACTTGTAACAGGGGCTTCATTGTGGAAGCAATTCCACACTTCTCTAGGGAGCTAAGAATCTGGTGCAAATAAAAGGTACACTAATAATGCATATTATGCAAGTTAATGCTAAATGATGCACTTACGTGTCATTTTCTCCCTCCTGCTGTACATGTTGGGCATTATTATTTACCTCTCTTAAAACAGGCCAAGTTAAGTGAGTTTGTAGAACGTATTTAAAACATGCACTTAGATAAGAATCCCATTAAAGTGGCAATTATATTCAGCAGGCATAATTTTTTTACAACAGGAGCTATGGCATATGCGGAGAGGAATGCCTTCAGCCAGTGAACCCACATTCAATAGCATAGTACTGTTCCGTTGACACGGTCGAGGGGAAAACCAGGACAGAATTTGAATGCTGTTGTTGGGTGCCGTGGCAGTATGCATCGTGAAAGAATGTATCACAATTGCTGCTTTTCCTGGTACGTCCCAGTTGATCAAAATGACTAGAATTCCCCTGCCCTCGCAAAAAAGTAACGAATAGCCTACCTCTTTATGGGCTGAGAATTGGGTTGCAAAACGATCATTTTCAGCTCAGCACTAGCTAGACACACACAACCCACACACCCATTTATTTGTTTTAAAAGGAAACTAGGATTATTTGCTCCATTTCTTTTTTGTTAATAATTTTTTTAACAATGTGAGCACTTATGTAGCCAAAATATGTGGGCATGTGGCATCACACCCACACTCGAGTTGTTTGGGGACCCACAAGATTTGCAGATGAAACAGTAAATGTGGGTGGCACGTCCATGACGAATGAGCATGCTCAGTGGTCAAAGATTGTTGACTGACTGCCAGGAAGGGGGAGGAAATGGAAAGGAGTGGGGTTGATGGCATGGATTGCCAGGGATACTGAACAGCACCATTTCACCCAGTTATATATTGTCTTACTTGTTCCATACCAATTCTGCTCTGTTGCAAAATTATGCGTACACAAAAGCCCAGATTTTATTACCGGAGTGCTGACATTCTATAGCAGCATTCCAAAGAGTAAAGATTGCAGTTGGCCCCCCTCCCCCTCTCAGTTCCCATTCCTAAACAGCCAATCAGTCAAAAGAGGTACCATAAAGGTAAAGGGGAAATTAAATCAGATAAAGGAAAGCGATTGAGAACTGCAAGGATGTAACCTCCCCTCCTCCATCTCCTCCTCCTCCTCCTCTAGTGGTGTGGGCTTCTTGTAACGAGTGAGCCTCAAATATAGATTTCCAGCCATTAATACCATTATTTAAATGCTAGCCCGGGAGGGAGAGAGAGCCGCATCTGACCCACACGACTCCCCACAAACAGCAATTACCTGTAAAAGCTTCCCAAGTCAAATCTAATTAAACAGAGAGAGATGCTTGGAAGCTGAATGGATGGGGTTTCTTCCTGAAAAAGGGGGGAGAGAGGCATTTGGGGGAAGGCGCTGCTGCATATATTTCTCATAAGAGATGCTAACCATTAAAAAAGAAGAAGAAAAAAGAACTACCCATCCAGAAAACAATCAGAAATTCTCTTCCATGCTATGGAGAAAAGGGCTCCCCAGCATGTCTTCTCGGCTAATTAGATTGCAAGCTGCCTGAGGCCTGGATTTGTCTTTTATTTCTTAATAAACAATGTTACATTCCTGTGTTAAATATTAAGTAATATTATTGGTCCCAGACTTGCAATCTTCACTTCAGGCACAGGTCCAACCAAAGCTAATGGGAGGTTAGATCAATTGCATAAAGACTATCTGTAACATCACGGGGCACATGGGATGTAAGAAGTCAGCTCCGGGAGCCCTTTAGCACAGCTCAGTTTGAAGGCAGAAACGCCAATGGGAAGTCTTCGCTTAAGAAAGAAAACAGTTAAAGTTGCATTTGTCATTGCTAACGTATCCAGGACTACTCTTGTCACCACGCCAGCACTTCTCAACTTTATGAATGCAGCTTCCCTCTCCGCCCCCCTCGCTTATAGGCTTGCCACTTTGCTTGCTTATATTTGGACTGTTCAGCATGGTTGTTGTTGTTGTTTAATGTGTAGGCTGAATGCCAGTCTAGGCAGTTAAAATACTAATGGTCCTCTCTATTTGTGCTGTTATGACTGAGACCCAGGTTGCATCAATTGGTACTAGCATGGACACCATTTCCCTAAGGTCTTCATATGCACTTTTTTCAATTATCTTTGATTGTTTCAATATTTCTAACATATAGAGACAAAATACAATTTCATCTTTTCTCTTGTATTTGTCAACTTCCCACCAAATTTTCCATGGGGTTGTTGTTTCTCCCCTTCTTCTAGACCATATCTGCCATTCTGGTGTCATAGAAATGGAAGGACTTAAGAACGTAAAAAGAACCTGCTGGATCAGACCAATGGCCCATCTTGTCCACCATTCTCTTCTCACAGTGGCCAACCAGATGCCCTGGGGAAACCCACAAACAAGACTCCAGCACAAGAGTCCCCTTTTGTGGTTTCCAGCAACTGGCATTCAGAAGCACTGGCTGTTCAGGAAAACCATCATGAGTAGTAGTCCAAATTGTCTGATCCTCTTTTAAAGCCATCCAAGTTTGTGGTCATCACTGCCTCCCTTGGGAGCAAGGTCCATAGTTCAAGTATGTGCTGCATTCAAAGTATTTTCTTTTATGAAGAACCATTTGGGAGTCTGAGTCTTATGGGAAGATCCACAAAAGTCGCATTATTCTGCTCTGATCTGGCTCCTTCCCAACATCTGTCTTTCCCATGTGCTTCTTATGACTTAATGGAGGAACACTACTAGGGGCTATAAAATGGGTTAAGACACTGGGGCAGTGTTTTTCAAACTTGGCTTTTAATGGACTTCTAGTGCCACCTTTCTTCTGGCATCATTAGTGCTTTGGTTCTTTGGCAAACCAAACATGCTACGCTCTACAGGTCAAGTTCATCTTATAGGCCGACGTGGTTTGCTGACTCAGCTATCCTATTGGGATTCACCACTGCCTATATAGGTCTCACATTTGACTCACTTCTTTAGTCTGAGCAGCTCATCAGTCAACATTGGGAAAAGCCACTGAATAGACTTGCATTGTCCTACTTGCTCTACCTCCGCTCTAATCACCCCCTGTTCAATCAAATCATCTAAATCTGGTCCTTTTGCCATTTGTCTGCCTTCACAAGAACAATACGTTTTTCTCTCTCACATTCTTTTGCCTTTTGGTGTCAGGCGGGGAGAAAAAGAGTCTAAGGAGCCAGAAGTCCATTGAGTCCAGAAATTCCTTGAAGTCTAGGAATTTTGAGGAGGTGACATGGTCCCTCAGCTTGGGAAAAGTGCATATTTGGACTGAATTTTGTACATTCTCTGTAAAAAAATAAAATAAAATAAAATTGAAAAGAGAGGCATGTTTCTTGGAGATTATGTAGTCTTCAAGAAACATGCTTCTTTTTCTATTTCGGGTTCAGAAGTGTACAAGTTGTACCTCCTGGACTGCTTCTGACCCACTGCAATCTGTTGTGGCCCACAGCTGATCCAACTGATCAGGCAAGCAGTAAGGAGGAGAGGGGTGGCTCCAGATATATATTTTTCTGCACTCCAGTCTCCTTTTCACCAATCTCAGTTGTTTCCCAGACAGCTGAACAGCAAGGGAGATAAAAATGAGGGGAAAGGTTTAAACCTTACCTATTAAATATTACCTTGTACACCCACAATTCCAATGGAAATTCCACCCCCATACTGCTATTAAGCATACATGCATAGTCTAAACCTAGGCTGGGGAACAATGTGATATAACAGAGCAGCAGGGCCACAGCCACATCCGCAGCCATGAGCACACTGGTCATTGTTGAAGGCTGGGATTGCAGAGTTAAATCAACAGACCAGCCTGGAGCCCAAATCGGGTCTGATGGCAGTGAGGCTGGCTCAACCCTGCTTCTGAAGCAACCCCACAACCTGACTGATGCCTCCATATTTTGCCCTGACTGGCATGGCCAGGAAGACTGCAGATATGGTTGTGGCCCTCTTTTCTCAAAGTTTTGTTCGGGGGCGGCAGAGCATTCAGAAGCAGTCTGAATCAGATCAGACCTCAAGTGTTGAGGAATCAAGTGATGTGGAAACCAAGTGATATGCATGCATTTGAAAACTGACTCAGAGCTTTAGGTCAAGAGATCATGCACCGAGCTGCGTCACTTAGCCCCTTCTCCAGCATTCTTCATGCTACAGAGACAATTATGAGAAGTTTTTTTAATAAAAAAAAAATCTGACCACAATCTTCCTATGTGGAAGTATGCAAATTCTGCCATGTACATACATACCGCAGTTACTTAATTGGCTTTCTTGTAACTCAGAACAGTGAAAATGACACTTATACCCTGCAGCCAGCTGATCAATCTTCCAGTAGCCTAGTTTTTTCCAGGAAAGAGGCCTCAGGCAAGTCTGCGTGACCCAGAAAAAGCATTATTTTCTACACTCCCAATATGTGTTTACCTGCCCACATCCAAGCAGACTGATGCCTATACTCAATAGAACGTCTTTCTGGTTTCATGAATCATGGCAGCATAGCGGCAATGGCTTGTGAAATGTGGCACGTTATTAGTATTATTTACATTTGCAAACTGCTTTTCCTCCAAAGAAGTTGGAGACAGAATACATGTGTCATTGTGTCAGCAGCATGCTCTAGGAGTGGGGCACAGCTTTGGACAAATCTCAAGCTGAAGCAGGATGCTTTCGAGGAATTCTGGGCTTATCTTATGTAAAGTGAAAACTGTAGGAGGCACTTCAAGCCAAAGCTCAGATTCATCCCCACCACGATGGCAGCTCAGTGAGACTGAGACACCCACACCCACACCCACACACCCCACACACCCCTGCCAGCAAGTGCCTGCTAAAAGTAAGACCAATGTGAGGTACAGAAAACACCAGGGTAGGGAGAGGGGGATGAGGAGCTCCATAAGGATGGACAGGCCAAGCTTTTCATCAGAGGAAATGGTTTTACCCAGACTCTTCAATCCATGTCCATTGGGAAAGGAAAGGGAATCATTTTTATCTCTTTCCACTTCCACCCCAATCAAGTTTGAAAGATGCCTAGCACAAGAACCACTTGGTTGATTTGTCTGTAGGTTGCCTAAAGGCACATCTCTCACCTCTGCTATTTTCAGACCAAGTGTCCAGAGAATACTGGGAGGATGAACCCCTTTTACCTAGCCCAAAATGACAGGAAAGCCATTCTACTGATCCTGAAATTTGTCAGGAATCAACCCCTCAGGCAGGGGGTGGGGATACTTTGCTTGCAATTATTAAGAAAACATAGAAAGGGGGTGGTATCCAAAAACTTCTTTCTCACTAATGGAAAAAAGATGCTCCCTGGCTTGGGAATTACAATTTGAGTTGGTTTCCTTGCATTGTTAATTATGGGTTTTAACACTACAAAACACAGATTACCAAGTAGAAATCAGTACCGCTTGTCACAACTGTGGGAAGATTGTCATTACTGAATTATAGCTTTATCTCACCAGCCATAAGGATGTTGTAGACCAGCATGCAAGCTTGACAATGGAATGGCTTTCCTGACCTCTAGCAGTGCTTTTTTTCTGGGGGGATGTAGGGGTACGCATACCCCTAACATTTTGTGAATCTAAGTTTGGCCTCTTTGAGTAGGAAAATGGGACTACTACTAAACATTTTTCTAGAAAAAAACCACTGCCTCTAGGTATCTGGGGAAAGGAAGCCACCTATAAGCTGCCAGAAAAAATGAGTGCGCCAACTGAATAATGAAGAAATCAGGAGCATTTATGTGCTTCCTTAGAAAAGCTCATATTGCACCTGCTATCTAATTTCCCTGTCCTGCACACCAGGGTGTACTTAAAAGTACAGCCACACCAGTTTCACCAATCCACATAACAATATTTAGACAGTGAGATGCAGGGTGGTGTGAAAAGCTGAATGCTCTTATGGATCATCAAGTGGGTACATGTTAGTTTCATTATACATCATGCACATTTCATTCTTATTGCTATTACCACTGCTGCTGCTGCTGCTGCTGCTATGTGGCCATATATACTGCTGAGGAGAGTTAAGAGACTAGCAGTTGGTAGGACAGAGGCAGTTAGTGCTTTTGTACCTCTCTTGTATGGTCAAATAGGCTTTGCCAGTTTTAAGGTACCACAAAGCCTTCCAAAATCTGTAAAGAGAGATGACAAAGAGGTGGGTCTGCTCACATACACATAGGAACAAAGAAAGCTGCCTTATACTGAGCAGACCTTTGGTTCATCTGGATTAGTATTGTCTACTCTGACTGAAAACGGCTCTCCAAGGTTTCAGACAGGGAGACTTTTCCAACTCTACATGGAGACATGCAGAGGATGGCCAGCTTGGACCAGTTGCCTCTCCACATCCCCCTAAATGCACCCCCCCCAAATGGGCCCAAGAGTTTGGCCCAGAAGTAATTGCAACTAACTTAACCTGGTTTCCCCCCATTAAAAATAATGACCGAGATAGGTTTAATAAATTATTACAGTGAACAGCTGGACAAATACATAAAATTATGAGGGAAATGCTCATAGATGTTTTCATGTAAAAAAAAAATCTATCTTGTAAGTATAAAATTACCCACAAGTATTTCAGTTCATGAACCAGTAGGTTTTGTTTTCTAAATATTTTGTGCGTGTCCGGCTCAAAATCTGTATACACAAACCTAAGGCATTTGTTTTTAGTAGCACTGCAATCAATGGCAGTCAAGGGCACATAAATGCCTTGGATTTTAAGTCAAAATGTCTGGGACTGGCCCCCTCACTAAAATGTTAGGGAATGACTGTGAAAGTTAGTTAGATCCAAATCTAAGATCCACTCAGATAGGAACAGATAATGGACCAAAATCAATGAATGAGTCCTGCTTGTGGAAGCTAACACAATGTCTTCTACTAGTGTAATTGGGCTTTTCACCCCTGTCTGCCACCTATACTTCCCCATTTGGCTCTCGTGCGGAGAGTGGAACCCCCAGAACAGTGCATGGGGAGGGAGGAGAGGTTCAATTGTTTCATTTGGCAAGCTGAAATGCTGGTTTTGACAGAACGATCTCCTTATCACTGTGTTGAATTTCTAAGAATTGCATTACCATTTGTTGAAAGTTAATAAATAGTTCTTTGCATTTACAAAGTGCCTCACACTGCAGTGATTTACTGCTATTTTATCATCTTCTTTTTTTAAAAAAAAAAAAACGTTGCACAGTGACATAATGGAGTATTTTTGGTATGATTGTGCCTGCTGCTGCAAGTTGAATTCTTTAAAGGTGGCCACCATGCTGTTCTAGGGACAGTAAGTAGCCCGTGAACAGAATGCACTCGAAATTCAGAACAAAAACCAAGTCAAGTGTGCTGTCCTTGAGGAAGACAGAATGAGTATGTGCAAAGCCTGTAGCTTTTGTTTGCTAGCGGAAAGTATCCAAGGGAGTAAAATGCTGAAACCGGAGGCAATCAATACTTCAGTTGGACAATTTTTTGGCCATCTTTGTTTATTTATTTCTTTCAACTCTATTCTTTGTACTCTACACTTGTATGCAAAATGCTGTAAAAAAACAGGCAACGGACTCCATTTAACAAATACAAAAAAGAACACACCTTAGAATATATTTAAATCATTTAAAACACACACAAAACCAGAAACATCATAGCAAGAACAAAATAACAGCCTATCAGGATTAATATACGGCAGCCTGTCAAAGACCCTGTGTAGAAAAAAATAAATCTTAACTATTATTCTAAATGCATACTAGGAGCAAATCACACATTGTTCTTCTCCAAGAGGAAGGGGATAATAATAATTTATTTATTTATACTCCACCCATCTGGCTGGGTTTCCCCAGCCACTCTGGTGGCTTCCAACAGAACGCTAAAATACAATAACCTATTAAAAATTAAAAGCTTCCCTAAACAGGGCTGCCTTCAGATGTCTTCTGAAAGTTTGGTAGTTATTTTTCTCTTTGACATCTGGTGGGAGGGCGTTCCACAAGGCGGGTGCCACTACTGAGAAGGCCCTCTACCTGGTTCCCTGTAACTTGGCTTCTCGCAGCGAGGGAACTGCCAGAAGGCCCTCGGCGCTGGACCTCAGTGAACGATGGAGATGAAGATGCTCCTTCAGGTATACATTAGGCGCAGAGAAGTAGTTGCCTCAGGAGCAGATACTGAGGAGCAGGGAGTGAAGAGATCTGGATGTTCCCACACACTAAGCTAGATTTTTGCCCTCAGATGTGCCAGCCAAAGCCATCTCTTCACTTTTGTTGAAATAAGATTCATTGCCCAGCCACATTTGTTCCGTCTCTATGCCACACAGCAGAAAACTTCGACTACTAGCTTTCATGAAAAACAAAGTAAGTCAATCGGACATCTATAAAGAAAGTTAGAAAGCAAAATGTGGAAAGTTTATTAGGCAGACACAGAGGCATTGCCGTTGCTAAGGACACTTAGTCACTGTTGCTTAGCAATCAGAAGAAAGGAACATGAGGCACTTCCTCTATCTTTCCTGCTGGAGAGATTCACTGTCTTCCAACAGGAATAGCTTGAAATGAGAAGTGCAGGAGCAAAATGAATGATGCCTTGTGCCTTTAATAGCTGAATGGCTGTCACAAATTAAACATGGCAATCCTTTACTAGTATGGAACTACAGTTATGGAGGAAGTTTCACCTGTTGGCATTCTATCTGTCAGACATCTTAATACTTTTGTACAGTCACATATTTATTTTGGGTTCAGCGGCTTGTACCATTGTGAATGTTTGGGAGGGGAGAAGTGTTGAGGGTGAACTTTTAAAAAATGAATTTGAAGTGAACTAGCATGTTTTGTTAAAGGATGAACTGTTAACAGATTCTTCTTGTAAAAACGAACCTTCCAATCCCTGGGTTCACATGAGGATGAAATATAAAATATGCTGGCCCCAGACCATTTAGGGCTTTAAAAGGTCAGATCCCTAGTGTTTAAACAACAAAGAAACCAGTAACCAATGAAGACTGATGTGATCCTATAACTCTGGTATTTACATTGAACCATTGTGAACAGCTTGTCATTGAATCAGCTGAACCAATGAAGAGCTTTTCTAAGCACAACATAGAAGTCTCTTATTTCATCCCACAGCTAACCAAGGTCTATATGTACAATGTTTGGTTTTGTTTTAATTAAAATTTAAAAAAATGCAAATTCAAGATGTTCCAAATTTCAGACCCCAAAAGGGTAAAGATTGGTGGCATATGCATCACGAAAATCAAGCATTTTCTTCTTTTTGCATAATTAATTCTACTTATTAGGGGAGGGGCAAGAAGCTATCCTGGGCAGACACACACAGAAAGAAAGAAAATATTCATATAAATTTCTGCAAAGTGATCTTTGGAGGGGTGTGGAATATTAAATTTAACAGAAGTTTGTCTGAGAAATTTCAAGTCAGCTCTACTTTGAAGCCAGATCTTACCAAATCACATCCCACATTCTCAGCTGCCCCATCCTGGCCTAGCAGTCTTCCCATGCACATACTGACACATCCCTTTAAACTCCAAATTTTAGAGGCTGGCTTTTTGCCAACACAAGCAAAACCTGGGGATTAAGACTTTTTCTCCAGTTCAGATTTCAATACGAATGACTCATGTTACAGAAGGCACTTCAGCTACCAGCATGGACCAAACAAAAGCGTGCCCCTTCTTAGCCAACACTCCCACCCCACACTCCTATTCAACATTCAAGGAAACTTTGCTTTTTCTATGAAAGATAAAAACTGAACTATGTTGCTTGCTTTTCAAAGGCCTTGACATGCTTTTTATACTGCCAATGTCACTTAAGAGTAATCCAAGGATATGCTATTCAGATGTATTTGCAGTGTCTACAGCAAATTGTCTAAATCCTAAATAACAAAATTTCATTTTGCAGTGATTGTTAAGAATTTATATAACCAATGGTTGCTTCTAATTTACCTTTCCCTGAAGGCCAGTGAAGCTGCAATGCACAAGCCATTTTGCTCTAGAGTAGCTTCAGCGAAGGAAATAATTGTTTTCAAACAGGGGCCGAAATCCAATATATTTTCACAAAGACTTCTGTACTCTCAAAATCACAGTTTGTGAAGTTTTAAAAGACAAGCCCTCACCAAAATAAATAAACAAATAAGCATTCACATTCTCTCTTCATATGTGAATTTAGTCCTTACTTAGTGGCAGAAGCACCTTCAAAGTTTTTATGCATCCAAGAATTGCTTGCTTATGGTACCAACCATAGGAACACAGCCACTGAAACTGCTCTGTGCTAAGCAAAACTGTGTTGCAACACAATCCCCCAAGTGGTTTAAGGACCAACCCCTCTTCGTGTGGAAATCTGGGGACTGTAGTTCTGTTAGAGGAGCATGGGTCTCCTAACAAATCTCAGCACTCTTCACAAACTTCAGCTCCCAGATTTCTTTAAGGGAAGACACATCATTGTTCAAAGTGGTATCATTGCACTTTAAATGCATGATGTGAATAATGGCCATGTCCTTATTTTCTGGATCCAGCAGCCTCACCTCTTCTGTACAGCCTCTCCCCTCCATTAGCCCTCAATCCTCCAACTCTCCTCCCTCAGGCCACGTCTTCTGTATCAGACCCTCCAAGTGTTCCTATTTTCCATGGACAGTCCTGGATTTACAGAAGCCATCCTGCTTTCTGATTTGAACCTGGAATGTCCTGCTTTTCCTTAAAGGTAAATGTAAAGGTACCCCTGCCCGTACGGGCCAGTCTTGACAGACTCTAGGGTTGTGCGTCCATCTCACTCAAAGAGGCCGGGGGCCAGCACTGTCCGAAGACATTTCCAGGTCACGTGGCCAGCGTGACATCGCTGCTCTGGCGAGCCAGAGCCAAACACGGAAACGCTGTTTACCTTCCCGCTAGTAAGCGGTCCCTATTTATCTACTTGCACCCGGGAGTGCTTTCGAACTGCTAGGTTGGCAGGCGCTGGGACCGAACAACGGAAGCGCACCCCGCCGCGGGGATTCGAACCGCCAACCTTTCGATCGGCAAGCCCTAGGCGCTGAGGCTTTTACCCACAGCGCCACCCGCGTCCCAATACTTTTCCTTAGGAGGTCCCTATTCTCATCAGAGAAATGTTGGAGGGTATGGAGTTATGCAACCCCTGAGCTAAGGAGATAAGTAACTATACAACCTTTAGAAGACATCTGAAAGCAGCCCTGGACAGGGTAGTATTTAAATGTTAAATATGTTTAATGTTTTAATGTTAGAAGTTGCCTAGAGTGGCTGGGGCAACCCAGTCAGATTGGCAGAGTATTAAAAAAACAAACACTTCTTCTTGTTGTTAAATAGGATGTGCCTATTTTCACCAGAGAATGTTGGAGGATATGCTATATCTACCAGGGCCCATAGTCTCTCCCCGCCCCCTCTTAATTGCCTTCTCCATCTCACTAGAGGATCCTGCTCAAAACCTGAGGCACAATAGATTTCTTTATGATAAACCTGCTTTGTTGATGGAAAACCAGTGCTGAAAATGTCCCAAAATAGGGTGACAACAGAACTCATGCCAAGACAGTTCACAAGGCCAGTGTAAGATCTGTGTATCTTCTGAAGAAGAAAATAATCCTAATGGCTTGGCCCCAGAGAACTGCTAGAGGTGTCCACTATTTGGTCTGCATAACTCCCCGCCCCCCACCCCCGAGCAGCCAACATGTCACAGACTTCTTCCCAAAAGCACTCTGCTGGGCTGCTTCCTTTGGGTATGCTGAACTAGATAGATGCACAGTTCTTTGGATCCCTTCCTGCATGTTGATTTTAGCTGTGTCAATCAGCTCCAGGTGGGAGGAGGCCTGCAGCTGCGAGATAGCCTGAGTCACCCATTGTCTCTGCATAAACTTCCTCTAAATCACAATTTTGGTTTGATTATTCATGCATGGAATTGGCAGCTGACTAAAATACCTTAAAAAAAAAAAAAGGTACAACTAAAGAGCTGTAGGATAATTTACACAAAGGGGCACTTTCTCGAGCATGTAAGAGTGAAAGATGACTAAGAACAAAATCTATTTATCAACAGCCCATTTAAACGGCAGGGATCTGAAGGTTTATTTAATTTACAATAAAGACCCTCCTGCTCATGTTTAAAAGGCTTTGCAAGAAGCCGCCTGTGTAAAAATGGGATATCATGCTTTTCCAATCTGCTCTCCCCGTGTCGCCACTGCGCGGGCAGACTCTGTAACAGGAAGGGCCTTACCATGAACTTTTGCTTGATGATGTTAACACATTTAGCAAAGTCGTGTGTCACATCGTCTGGCCCAGGAGGGGAATGGAGGGATGTGTTGCAGTGCTGAACATGAGATTTAAATAAGTAGCCATATCTAAAGATGTCGCCTTGCAAAAGTCCTGTAATGCTTTAATATCAATTATCCAAGGGCTGTGATTTGTATACTCAGAATAACGGGGTTGGGAATGCAATTGATGAAAACCTCTTTAGACTAATGGAATAACCAAAGACCATCAGCCACATAGGTCACTGGTTTTTTTCGTGCCCCCAATTATGCAACCATCCAAAGCCCAGTACATAAAATTATACAACTTCTACTGCAAGAGCAAAGGTTAGTTCGATGATGAAAAAATACGCTTCCAGCTAGCTAGCTGGCTGTGAGCTAAGTGATACATGAGCAGTATGCTCTCAGAAGTGAAAAGTTTAGAACTTCCTTGGGTTTCAGATTTTTAAAATTGTCACCTGAAAACTAAAACAGTAATTAAGGGAGGTGCCAGTGGAATGGTCTCTTAGATGTAAACACACCCACACCCACACACACACACCCCTCAGTGGATTGATTCACAGCTGCAAGGATTGGTCTTACTAAAATATTACAAATTGTCTTTAGAGAAATAAGCACACATTCACTGCTGCTAAATGAAGAACCCTTCCCCTGCATTTCAGGCATATTTCTACTGTTGAAAAAAATACTGCATAAGTGACAGCACCAAATAATACTGAAGACACTCTGAAAAGAGATTTTAATGCTATACCATTGTTAACAGCTGACACTTTTATTGCACAGCACGTATGCTTGCAGAGTACTGTGTACAGGTTTAATGTCTCTGTATTGTAATATCCAAGGTGGGGATATTGAATATTCAATTAAAATTTAGTTTAGGACATTGGGAGTATTTTAATTAACAGCTTCTCTCTTCCACGCTCTCCCCCACCCCTTCCTTTCTACCTAGAGAGTCTGAAATAGAGAGTGATTGCCCAGCCCCTAAGGTTCCATTTTTCCATTCAAATAGCCATGGGGCCCTGCACCCCTTGGTTTCATTAGGGTGAATCCAATAGAAGGCTGCTCAGAAGCTATGCCCACTGTGGTCAATGGAGTATAACTGTGCATAGGACTGCAGCCTCTCTATGTGTGTATTTCTCTGTGTTGAAAACTATCACTTACTTTGATTGCAGCTGTTGTCTCCCACCAGTATTCAAAGGGCACATGGTAATAAGAACATAACAAGAAAAGAATAACCCAGTAGGATCAGGCCAGTGGCCCATCTAGGATAGCATCCTGTTCTCACAGTGGCCAACCGGATGCCCATGGGAAGTCTGCAAGCAGGACCTGAGCCCAACAGAATTTCCTCTGTCCTGTGGTTTCCAGAGACTAGTATAGCATAAAGGACATGAGTCTACAAGGATCCTGTGCCAAGGAGGAAGACAGTGGGAGCAAGAGTTTGGGAAAGGCAGGCCATGCTTTTCAGAAACAGGTATAATGTAAGCTGCTTGTCACACTGAGGTTACATTTATTTGTATCATTGTCACAGGAGAGGGGGGCATGGAAGGATCATTGTAAATCTCTGGTTCAGATACTTACACATAATGCTGAGTGAAACATGCAATTAAATATAAAGTTCTCACACTCAAAATCACTTAAAATAATTTAAGTAATATACACCAAATTTTACATTCAGTATGGGGAAACTTTGGCCCTTCAGAATATTTGCTGAACTAAAACTCCCATCAGTTCAGGCCACTGACCATGCTTGATGGGAGTTGTAGTTCAGCGACATCTGAAGGCTCAAAAGTTCCCCACCCTAGTCTTAACCATGATATGCAATTTGAAGTCTTAACTCATCAGTGTGTTTGACAACATTAGACAGAGAGAGAGCGCGCGCAAGAAAAACAGATTAAATTCAAGACAGAGCAAGAAAAAGGTTACCCTTTGTCAATTTTGGGTCCAAACAGAGATGGGAGTTCTAGTAGATTTGGATTCCAACCTCTCAAGGGCCTCACAGCCAGAGGCATACGTCCATGTGCTGGGTTCCTTCTTCTCTCCAATAGTTAGAGCTCCCAGACACTTCCACAAAGTGAGTGCCATTTGAATTGACAAACTGGGATTTCTGCAATGTATTCACACTCCAACATAGCCAAGCTTTGAAAGGCCCGGCATATTGCCTTAGGGTCTGATACTAGGAAAGGCAAGGAACACGAGCCAAGGGCTCCCGTCAGATGTCTCAATCACAGGCAATATTAAACCAAGCAACTTTCATAACCATTAAATCCAGGGCAGTGGATGGCAACAAAGAAGGGAAAGTTAATTTTTATTATCATAGCTGAGCACAGCTGGGAGACAAGTCCTGAGAGAAGCCATTTTATTTTTTAGCAGCCCACACAGTCTGTCCCTGTGTGGGGAGCCATGCCAAGCCAGCAGGCTTTCTTCTTAAGCTCATAAAAAATAAAAAGAATCAAGTCTTCCATGCATTTCACCAGATGTTCTGTTCCAGATGCCTGGAGCATCTCCTTTCCAATATCACATCCCTGCTCTGATTCCACTTCTAGCGGTGCCATTTCTAAACCTGCATGCGAGTCATGTCTGTTGTCTATGAAGCCGTTCCCTTCAACCAAGGCTGAAATCTAGTCTACTAGACTATAGCAATAGGCAGAACCTATTTGGCTCAATTAGGAATGCGTTTGCAATTATGAGTTCTCTTTGTATTTGGGGTGGGTGGTGGTGGGGAGGAGGGAAACCCATCTTCTACTGATGAGCACCAGCCATGAAGAAGAACTGCATAAAATCAAATAACCATACTCAGAAACAAAAAAGTGTTAGATTTAGAGAAAGGGCTGCAGTCATGTAAAACGTAAGCAAGAAACAAGAACAGATAAGATACCCATCCAGTCTATGAAAGCTGCTCAGTTGGGTAGCCCATGTAGGAGTAAAATAGAGTTTCAGCAAGATATTTGATGTTAAAACACTTTCATGCATGAACCTACAAAGCTGTTCACTTGACAGCAGATACACAGAATCTCTCTCTCTCTCTCTCTCTTTCTCTCATTCTGTGTTTCAAACTAGGGAGGGGCTTTGGGGAAAACCCCTGCTCAAGTTGTAATTCAGTTGAGCATCATGAGCAGGACAAATTTCTTTTCCAAAGATCAGAGCAAATTATGAACTTTGAGAGCATCACTGTTGGGTAACGCAAGTCCAGTTGGCCTCTACCTTGGCTAGAACATCATAAATCCATGGCGCAGGAGACTTGGACCTTTTCTGATACAGAGATAGATTATTTTTTTCTTATGCCACACTCCCCATCCCTACCCTCGCCTTGCTTACAAGGAAAGGCCATAGTTCAGGAGTAGAACATCTGCTTTGTATGCAGAAGGACCTGGGTTCAATCTCTGCCATCTCCAAGTTAGGGATTTGAGAGATCCTGATCTGAAACCATGAAGAGCCATGAATGATGATGATTTTTACTTGCCCTTCACCATGAGATCAGAGGTCAGGTTACAATAATTTAAAACTATAATATTCAAAAACAGTTCCAACAAATAATATTGAAGTAATGGCTGACCGTTTCTGGTGCCCTGATCAGAGCCTATTTCCTTTGCTTCTGGAAAACAAGTTGGATAGCTGTTAATACTTTGTGCACTCTTCACATACTCCACAGTACGACTGCGCCAGTGCAGAGTTTTGTTTAGAGATGGCTCAAATTCTGCCTTATCCACACTATTCTATAGGTTCCTCACCATGTGCATCATGAACTCCCAGCCCAAAAAAGAGGCTCCTTACAAGCATGGAACTCCTTGCCTAATTTCATGCCATCCTATACCACACACTTTGCTTTCCTGGGGTCCGTCCCATTTCTCAACAAATCTTCTTTTTGATTAAGACAAACAAACATATGATTTGTTCCGTCCTTTCAATTGCATAGAGAGCCCTCAGAATGTAAATAGCTGCATTATTTAGGTTTATTGAACATCTGACACTGGGGAATGTGCAACTCATGAAATTTTCAGCGAGGGAGTATAAATGAGATATTCCGATACATTTTTTAAAATGTGAATGATCAAAATTTTATACAGTGAATGCAAGTGCCGACTCTGGCCATATATGGCACAGTTAATTTAAAGTGAAGTTCTACCAGAAAAGTAGCTGTAAAACTGGCATTGCATATTTATTGCGCCTGGAAAATCTCCAACTCAAATATGCTTGAATTTGCAAGTTAAAAGATGCTGCCTATTCTTCTCATGCAGGAAAAAAAACTAGGTTACAGGACCTGAGGTCTATCTTACCTATCAATAGCAGGGATGGGGAACCTGTGGCCCTACAGATGTTGTCAGATTCCAAGCTCCCATCAGCTCCAACCAGCATAGTCCAAGGTCAGGAATGATGGGAGATGTAGACCAGCAGCATCTGGAAGACCACAGGTTCCTCATCTCTGAAATATAGTCTGCCACCACTAGAAGCAGAAGCCTGCAGCTGCATTTCACACCTCAATATCAGGAATGAAACCTAAGATCAATCATAGGGCAGGGGGACAAGGCACCTATCTCAGCACTGCTAGTAACCAGAGGATATTGATACAGATGGACCAGCATCCAGGAAACTGCAACCAGTGTAGCAGAGGGGTACCAATGCCAAGCTGCAGAAATGCAGGAAAGATTGGGATGGATAAGAATGGGATTAATTCAGTGCTCTATGCCAATAGTTAGGAGCTGTTGTAATTTATCTGCTTGCTTTCTAGTAAGTGTTATGATTACTAAATGAATCAGCTCTATTCCTAGCATTCAAGCCAAGTCCTTTAAACACAAAGAGCATGAGTTGAGTCAATGATATTTTCCATGTTCACACGGAGTAAAAATATATTTGATTACATTGAGCCCTCTTCGGGTGTTCACTACAGAGTCCCAAAGAGGTTCTCATGCAAAACGTTCTTGTCCTATCTCCTAGATGTCGACCTGTGCCTCAGACATGCCCCTCTATAGCCAATGTGTGGTTGGCATCGCTTCAGAGGGGACCCAATGCACAGATGTGCACATGTTTGGAAAGTCTGCAAATTTAATTTTGAGTTTCCAAACACCTTTAGAGTGCCAGATCTATTAAAAATGTCTGTGCATGGGTTTTGTTTTGGGGGTTTTTTTTGGGGGGGGGGCAAACTTTTAAAAACATTGCAACCTGATGCAGAAATGTTACAAAATGAAATGAACTGAAGAGTGGAGAAATAAGAAAAATGGGGAGGGGTGTGGCAATGACAAATCTGTCGATTTTAATCTTTGCTATATGAGCAAAAGGATGAAAAGTGGTAGCTAGAAGCTCACGTTAGTTCCTATGTAAGAGGAAGACATTCTCAAGGGACCCCTCTGCCCAGAGGAGTAATAAGAAGCAAGCACGAGAAAGGCACTCAAGAGTCAAGAATGCAGTTACTTTCCAGAGCAGGAAAATTAGCTCCAGTTCAGTGAATGTGTGAAAATTAAGCAATGGCACAAAAGCCACACAGGACATCTAAACCACTCTCACGGGGATCTTGCAGGATTTTTCTGTACAGCATATTCCCCAGGGTTTAGCTCAGTTTTAATTCCAAATATCACAAATGATAGGGCTTGCACACAGCCCTGAAGAAAAGTGGGTGAGTAGGTGGAGGATGTGAGGCAAGGAGAGAAAAACCACATTTTAGCTGACAGGTAATGCATTCAGTCCAACATTTTCATTTCGGGGAGAGGGGGAAATGATCCCGTTGCCACTGCTTGTCCTCACAGGTCCCCCTGAACAAACATCAACAGAAACACACCATTCAAATACACACAGATCATTATTGCATTTTGCCTTCTCCATCGCTTACTCACGCTCTGCATATCTGCACTCATTTCTAAACCTTCCTTATAAATTAGTCCCTCCAGCCCCTGAATTGCTTTTGTTGCTCTTCTCTGAATTCTCTCTAATTTTGTTTACATCTTTCTGGAATTGAAATGCCCTCAACCAAAAGTAGTAAACAACAGCAGCTTGTTCCCCAGCTAGAGGGTAATTCCGGCTTCCCAAGTACAAGAGCAAGTGCACAAACACACAAATACAAGCAAGCACTTCCAGAGCTGCCACAAATGTGGAGCTCATGAACGGATTCACCTCACATCCCCTCGGAGGAAGAAAAGCAAAGCTCTGGAAATTAAACAAAAGCCAGCCCTTCTTCAAAGTACCAACTAGATCAAAATCTGAGGCAGACCCAAGCCCTGTTTGCATGATTTAACGGGGGGGGGGGGGGTGTGAACAAGAAGGCACACAGGGCAGAGGGAAATCCTGTGCACAAGTGTGCTCACACTGAATGCCTGCGTCAATGTCTGCCACTCATCAAAATGGTCCATCAGATATGAAACAGGGCCTTCCTGGGGGAGTGAATGCCACTGCAGTTCCTTTTCCCTCTTCTCCCAGTTGAACATACTGTGACATCAGCAGCCAACACACCAATTATCTTCTGCATTCTCTATTGGAGTTATGGGGAGCCTGTCACCCTGCAGACATTGCTGCACTACAACTCCCGTCATCTCCTGCTATTGTCCATGCTAATATGGGCTGACAGGAGTTGGAGGGCCACACATTTGCCACCCCTGGCCTCTGCACATACTACTGTGTGCTTGGGAAGTCTGCTAGTCCAGAGTTCCTAACTATATCAAGAGAACTGTATATGTATCCCTACGACTGCGGATGAATGGATAGGCAATTGAATGTTCACTCATCACAGTTATATTGCATGAATAAGGCTCCAGTATTGCATAGAAAGAAATAAAATTTTCCTTCAACATAGGGAAATGCCAGTGAAAGGATACAAAGACAGAAATTGCAGAAAACAGCTTAACACTGCTAGATTTTGTATTTTGCTTCTATATCAATATTGCTGGGGTGTGGTTTTTTTTTTTTTGTAAAATAAAAATGTATGTTTGGTTCTTTACTTTGCAGCAAAAACAAGACAGTTAATCGGATGTGCATTATAGTGGTGGGCCTGTGCACACATCTATACTAGAAAAACTAGTTTCAGAAACAAATTCACATCAGAGAAAGGAAAAGAACTCCAAGATGTGCAGTTACCCATGATACCTGCAGAAAATTCATGTACTGTCAGAAAACATCTGAAGACACAGCAGAAAACCCAATGGGGGGAAAAGGGAACACACGTACCCATTGGCCATTTCACAATCCTAGCTATGTCTACTTAGAAATAAGTCCTATTTATTTCCCTGCCTACTTCCCAGTGAAATAGCATTAGGATTCCAACATTTCTCTACCTGGTGCCCTCCAGGTAATTTTGAGTTCAATTCTCAACAGCCTCAGCCAGCATCAACATTGCTACCTGAGGCTGAGGGGAACTGTAATTCAAAATACCTGGAGAGTACCAGGTAAGGGAAAGCAGTGCTGGATTCTGTTTGTTTATTTATTTTAACTAACAGATAATGTGGACTCCATTTTTAATGTTTTTATTGTATGACGTTTTAATGTATTTCTAATCTTTGTTGAAGCCATCCAGAGTGGCTGGGAAAACCCAGCCAGATGAGTGGGGTACAAATAATAAATTATTATTATCCTGGAATGGGAGCATTAGTGCAACTGCCCTATGGGGGCATAAATTTGTGCAGACATTAGAGTGTGTTTGCAGGGCAGGAGACAAGTTGCACTGACCAGTAATTGACAATTGACTGAAATGTTCAGATCTTGTTCCACAGCCTGCTGAAACCTATCCCAGGGTTACCAGACAGGGTTACCTGTCCTGGTTCTCAGGGACAGTCCCCGGATTTGCAAATCTGTCCCCAGGAAACATGGGCTCAGCAGCCGGGAGCCAGCCTGTTAGCACAGTTGGCTCTGGCTGGCTTCAGGAGCTGCTTGCTGCTGTGGCGCCCGCCATTTTTCCTGCGCCACAGCAGCAAGCAGCTCCTGAAGCCAGCCAGAGTCAACTGCACTACCAGGCTGGACCCTCCTCGGCAACGGCCGCCTGCCCATGATTCCTGAGCCTCCCCTGATCTGTCAAAACAAAGGGGGAAGGGGGAAGGAGATCAGGGAAGGCTCGGGAGTCAAGGGTGGGCAGTGCGCCATTGCCCAGTTTTTTTAAAAAACTCTGTGCATTTATGTTTCACAGGGTGTGAAAGAAGGGTTTTGCACCTTTATACAATATGCACATGTGCTTGGGCCTAAGGTTTTTTGCCTCACCATCCCCACTACTGACTCCCCGTTGCTACTCAGCTTCAAAGGGGGGAGTGTGTGGAAGGGTCCCTGTATTCATTGGAAAAAAAACTGGTAACCATAACCTAACCTGCTGTGAGATATTTAAAGTGCAGCCAAATGAACAATTCATGTTTTGCTAGATAGGCACATGATAGCAGCTGAAGCTCATTCAGTTTTCCTGTAAACTTGCTAGAGAGAACTCTTTGAGAAACATGTCCTCTGTTCCCTGACAGAGGAGGGCATAGCTGTATATTCTTCTAGCTGCTTGGGCACACCATCTTTCCATCACTTTCCAATCTCCCAGCAATGTGAGAACCTCTACAAAGTCTGAGCCCCAAGCTCAGAGTACATTTTAAGATGGGTTTAAGTATGTTTTTGTAACTGAATTACCATTTTAAGCCTGCCTGAACAACGCTGCTGTATCCTTTACTCTTCAACAAATATTCTGATTGAGTTAATGTCATTTTTATCTTTTGCAAGACTGTTTGTGAGATTGTTGTTTTAAGGGGGAAATAGCAGGAAAATCCAGGCTGCCTTAAAGCATCCTGGATTACTTAAACTAAAAGGCTAAAACTAGTCTATCTAAGCTTCCCCTTTAAGCTACAAAGGGATGGCACTCTGCAGAACTCACAAACGTGAAGAAGGAAGGGTAATATTCAACAAATATACCATCTTCTAGCATCTGTTCACATCCCAACACATGCCACAGCCTCGGGACATCTTTTTGCATTGTGGCACGTAGCTCCTCCTTGCCAAAATAAGGCAAGCACAAACTCTGATGAGTTTTGGCACTTGCTGAAGACTCCTTTGTCCACCCCAGCATGTGTTGGCCATTAATACCAAGCTCGTAATAATTGCTTGGCTTGACAATGATGCTTTTACTGTTTGTGGTATTTCAATCTATGGGTTTTATTGAGAATATATTTATGCTGTTTGGGGAACTACCCTGTAATTTTTAATGAAAGGCAGTATATTAATCTTTTTTTAAAAAATAACAAAGGGAGAATACTAAGGTTGTAGCAAAACACATCTGATGTCTCTCTATTTTGAGCATCCATCTTCTTCCTCAGGGAGCTCTAGATTAGACACAATCTCACAGTTACACATAATCAAGGGTGTTTTACTACAAAAAACATATACTTTAGAATCAGCATCTACCATTTTCATAAATATATACCTTGTATTGTACATTTTAGAAAATGCAACACTTATAACCAACAGCCTTGAAAGAAAATAATCAAGTAGTAATATAACCAGTTCACAAAAGCAGAACGGACATTAAGGGTAGAAAAACCTATTGGACAACAGCTAATCTGGGACAGTTTTCTTTCGAGTCTATATTAGGGCAGTTCAGAATCCTACTTCATTCAAAAAGTCAAGAATGCTTTTGTGTCATTAACAGTTCATTGTATTATGCATGTGCAGAAGAAGTCTGAGGTTCAGCTGTTGTGACTTAGGACTCCATGTGGTCTCGGAAGGGCTTAGCCCTGAAATGTATTCCTGGTATTAAGATGTCACTCATGGGATGCATGCAACAACAACAAAGAGGCCCTCCACAGTATGTAAGTAGGTTAAAATGTGGAGCCTGTCGCCCTCTAGATATCAATGGACACTCATCATCCCTGACCATTGGCCATGATGGTTCAGTTTGATGGGAATTGGAGTCCAACAATTGAAAGCTTCATTTTTGTTTCAACTTGTCTAACATTGTGGATACAACTTCCTTTCAGCAACTGCTGCAGCCAAGCTGGTACCAAACACATTGTTCTGCTTTCCTTTCAACCACGTCAGCAAGGCAGCCCAGGACCTCCATACACAGTGCCCAGATTTGCACGCTACCCTGGAGAGGTCATTTTGATACTGCCAATGCAGCAAAAACCATGTGGGAGGCAGCAGTAACAAGTTACTGGTCTCTGTAGCCACAGCAGGTGCTGTGATTCTCCCCTGGAGAATCTCATTCCACCCCTGGAGGCACACACCATTGTCTGTCAAGACAGACAGATGCCAGCAAGAAGACAATGGGGGCTTCTCCTACCCAAACACCCACTTGCCCTGCAATGGATTCCTGTTATTACGTATACATAACAGCACCATCAACCTGCATGGCAGTTTCACAAAGCTTACAATCTAAAATTTGAAACAGGGTGGAGGAAAAAGGGGGAGTCAGAGGTAGGAGAAGAATATGGATTGGAGTTACATGCTTGGTTTTGGGAAGGACTGAGTAGTTGTGCCAAAGACTTCTATGAAAAAGGTAGGTTTTCAGGAGGGATTTAAAATATGAGGGTCAGCGAGTCATCTTCTTCTTCCATATCTTGAATAGAAGTAGTGAACTTGGTCTAGGCTGCTCACCCCAAAAGCTTTCCTCCTGGCCTCACTGTATTCTCTTCATTATTAGAGCTGGACAAAGCAGCCTGTGCAGTTGCTGATATATTTTCCCCCTCTCCTTCCTGGATGAAATGATAACAAGAAGAGCACTTCAGCTGTCAAAGCGATTCCACCCTGGCTGAGTCGGAACAGCACATCAAATCATGGCACATTTTTCTTTAAGGGGAAAGGGAGCCTTTTCAGGAAAGGCAATTTGCCATTCCACATCAGACTCTTGGCCCACTAACCTGATTAGTTGGCTGCTGTAAGGGCCTGCCCTGGTAGGGCTGTGTATGTGTGTGTTCATGCATGTGTGAATGTTGCTTATGTACATGGGTGACATAAAGAAACCACCCTAAACCTCTCACTAACAATGTGCTTCCACTGTGCTTAGTACCTTCAATACAGCTGCTACTTTTCAATAATAAAACTTTTTATTTCCCTAGGTCATTTCAATCAATAACAGTTAGCAAATATTTACACAGCAATTTTCAGTGTTTAAGGCTATGGCCAGGAAGCCAAATCCTTACTCTGTCATGCAGGTCAGTAGATTACCACTGCCTTAACCTACTTTACAGGGTTGTTGTGATAAGATGGAGTGGAAGGGGAAAACAGAAGCTAATCAGCACCCTTAGCCTTTTTAGAAAAAATACTAAATAATCTTAAGCACTCTTACTGAAGTAAATCTTACTGAAATTTTGCAAGTTAGATCCCTAGATTGTAAAATGAAGACATTAAAGAATTGCATATGCCTTAATACAATCCTTAGAACAGAACAGAATTTCTCCAACCTCAATCCTAAAACAGGCACAGGGAAACCTCATTAAGAACAAAACACCAGAACTCCCATCTTCCCAAATTGTACTGAGATGCTGGAGCAGTGAAGCTTCAGTCACCTCAACACATTCAGCCTGGACCAATCTTTTATTCCAGGCTAGAATCCATGGAGTTATTCAGGCAAAGTGCAGATCAGAGCTGAAGGTCAGGACCACAGACAGCTCTGTGTGAAGCAAAAATAAAATAAAATAAGATGTGTCCAGATCTCAGAGTGGCAGGATAGCAGCAGAGAGCTAGGATTGTTGATGCAGCAGTAGTGTGGAAAAGACAGAAGCTTTACAATCACTGAGGAAGTATGCTGTGCATTTACAGGAACAGTGCTGTAGAAACACAGGTGTGCACTCTGGAAGAGTTGAAATGTCTCCTGTACTTCACAGACATGGTGGGGCAATAAACAGAATGTCAAGGGAGAAGTCATCTCTGTCTGAAGAGGGGACAGAACCATCTCCTCTAGAGCGAAGGATGGGGGCTTCATGGTCTGCTGGGGGCTCCTCTTCATTCGAACCTCAGATTTGGGTCATTTCTCCCTGAACCCAGGGACTCTCATGAAGTCATGCCTCCTTCCAGGTCACTACTTGGCAGCCTTGCTCTATACCCTCCTTGAGTGTTTTAGCTTGACTGAAATGCATCCTTGAATGCCTATTCCTTGCCTTGATGGAAGATGTAGGTATAGAAACCTCTGACTTTATAGAGATTGAATGAAGCCAATCATGCAAAGTTAAAGATGGTATACATTGATCCACTCTTTGGCTTTGGCCCCATCCACTGGATAATATTCTCCAGCCCTGTCCTTGCAGCATCACTACATTGGAAACCATCTCCCGGGGAGCTTTTGGGACCCACTTGTCATCAACCTGGAAGTCTTTAGAGATTCCCTACTACAAAAACAGGCTAGGGAGCTGATCTACAGCTATTTCAGTGGGAGCTGACCTCAGGGAGCATTCAATTCAGCCAGGTCCTGCTTGGTAGGGTGGGAATGTCCTGTCCCTGGGAATGTATGAATGCCAGTGTCACATGCAGAAGTCTGTGCAGAGCCACTTCCTATGCCATCACACAACTCATCATGTTGCACCTGTGATGGGGCATGAAAAACTGCCCTTTGTGGATTTTTACATTCACACTGCACTCTTATTATGCTTCCATTCCTAAGATGCTTAACATCTTTGCCTCATGATACCATCATCCACTAACCCATCTATTCTGGAGACACACTGAATGAGTTGGTCTTCACCCCCACTTTCTCCCCACATTAGTTCTATGGAGCAGAATTCATTAGGGAATTCCTCTAAGCAACTCTCCCCCCCCACTGAAATTAATGGGCCTGCGTAAGAGAGAACAGCTTCCCAATGGAACGTTCTGTTTGGTATGTTGATCTCAGCAGCAGAGTCTTTAAAAGCTACCTAGATAATATTTGTCCCAAGGTAGCACATAGGAATCTGACAAGACAAGTGGAAGGATCATTTTTGACGCAAGAAGTTGTTCAAATGGCTGAAAGAGGAGCTTTGTGGCTTGGGAGATTTGATTATTATTTGAGTGATATATTGAATTGGAAGGTTTTGGAGTCAAGGATCAGTCCATTTGGATTCCACTCCAAAGCTCTGTTTTTTTGAGATTAAAGTACAAAGCTCTGCTCTGTCTTTCCTCTTATCCTGAGCTTGTAAGTAAACTTGGCTTGACCTAGGCCTTTGAACATCTCCATCACTTAAGAGAACAGAAGGCAATAAAGTGAGACACACTCTCATCAGTCTTCCCAGCTTGAGGTGAGCTCCCTGATCTCATTAACCAAGACAGCACCTGAAAACTACAAGGCGGAAAAGTATATCCAAAGGAGCAACAGCAGGCTCTCTTACTTCTTAGCCAATACACACTTTGCAAATGCACCACCACCAGTTCCACTGTGTACATTCTGCAACTTCCACTAGATGCGGCCATTGAACAACCTATACATCACATGTGTGTGAAATGTACTATGGCCTGTTTCACATGTAACCATACATTACCATCTAAGCACGCATCATAAAGCAAAGGATCTTGCCAATCACCATCCCAAAACACAGTGTACCAAATCTTACCAATGCTGCATATTGCATCATGCATGCACAAGTCACGAAAGCAGGAGCTGTGCTTAACCTCCTGCGGTTCACATTTTATGCATACTGCCTAGACATTCTAAAGCATACTGCTATAAACATACCTGCATGCTGTGTGGACATTTCCAAAGTACACTTATCCCATGGCCAACAAATGAGTAGCTAAAATAAGCAAGAAGTGGCAGGAAGCCTGCAAGCTGGTCTCTGGGGAGAATATGCTCTAGTGAGCAAACGAGCCAAGCATCAGGACTCCAAGCCAACCCAGGCAATGAAGTTCATGGGAGCTGCATGGGTTTGATAAGAAAGGTAAGCAGAGGCAGTACATGCCAGAGGATTTTTGGCTTGCAAGGCTCTATTTGCTGGCCTGCTGCTTAGTAGAGGAGGAAGTGGGATCTCTAGCTTAACCCATATGCCCTCATAGAGAAAATGGGAAAGCTTGCAGTTAAATACAAATAGGATGACATGAAATAAAATGAAATAAACCACAAGAGCAAGTTGAAGCCTTGTCCAAGGTACCAGTTTTTTCAGCCCAGAAAAGGTGAAGGACAATGTGACGCACAACTGAGCCACCTTAAAGAGATCACTTCTATCAGGGCAGAGGCATGCCAACCACTTCTCTATCTTTGCCAAAGCAGCAGAGGACCTTAAACATGTATGACCAATTTTGCATTCTGATATCTCTGCTTTGAATCTCTCCTTTGACTGTGTCTGCAAACCTGTGCACAGTGCTCTTGCTCTCTCTTGCAAACCAAAGCTCAAGTGTGTGTGTGTGTGTGTGTGTGTGTGTTCCAAAGCAACAGGCAGCTATAGTTAAACCCAGCCCCAACAACCTAAAGATGCATCTCTATTTCCAGTATACCAAGGACAGACAGCTTTCCTCCACCTTGATATAAAAAGGGTTGGGACCACTGTAAAATGACATGCCCCATTGCCTTGTTAGCTGTCTCTAGCAAGGGATACTGAAAGGCAAGAGGAAACAGCCATACTGAAAATGATCCACTTAAAAGGGATTGCTACAAAATGCTAGAATAAAATGCTTTGCACATCTGATGCTCTGGGAGCTACAGAAACCTCATACATTCATGCTTTCCAGCTTCCTTTCAGACAGCTGCCCCAAGTTTTTCCATTTGCATATTCACAGAACTAAAAGGAGGCATCCGAGTTGCTGGGAGTTTATGAAAAAGAATGAATGAAAAACATCCGAATAAATTGGGATTTCAGTGTGGGCTAACTTCTGCCGAACACCCTTGCAACAGCACCACCAATTTCTCTTCCACATCTCCGAAATCACACACACACTTTGGAAATCGTGGCAGGAAAAGAAAGGCACAGCCGGGAGAAATGTGACTCGGCTTGCACAGTGAAACAGAGGGGGAGACTATAGCAATGCCCAAACTCTCTCCACCTGGCTCAAGGCAGGAGCCCAGGGGCCAGCAACCCTGCAAATAGTTAAAGCAGCTCCGAACATTGCAATGCTGCAATCCTCCAATCACAGCTCTCTGCAGCTTGTCAATGGGAAGCTCTGTATAGTAGCTTTCGCTGGGAAATAGGCATCCGTGAAAGAAAAGGAGGAAGCCTTGGGAGTCTGCGGGTTTGCCAGTGTGTGTTATTCTCAATGGGTCTGTGCCAGAGGTGAGGGAAGCTCACCCCAGACCACTGAATGTTACTGTTGAAAGTGGCTATAAATCCGACAGACAGTGGAGTTGTGTGGGAGCATTTGCTGAAGAGGAAAGCGTTCCCTTGCTCAGTAGAAGGTGGTGTTCGCTTCCAAAGAGCAGAGCACACATGATTTTTTTTTTCCCAGAGAGAAAAATGTATGCTCCGTAGAGAAAAGTGTGCCTATGCACAACGCAGAAAGGCAGCAGAGAGAAAGTGCAATAGTAGAGAAGGATGCTTGGGAAAGGATGGAGGTGTACGTATGTTCATGGGGATGGAGATGTACATACAAGCAAAAGCAGACATATGAAGCCAGTGTCCATAGGAGAAGGACACAGTCATAGCCATAGTATGAGGCTTTCAGAGCAGCACAGCAATTATGAGAGTGCCAATTAGGAGGGAAAGGGAAATGCTATGTCCTAAGAGTGTATGTATGGCTCTGTTGTGGCATGCAAAGGGGGGGGGAGGAAAAGGGTACTGTGGCAGGTGCAAAGGAAATGGGGCAGTTTGATTTTTAAGGGGGGGAGTGAGGGATCAATCTAGAAATTTATGCCGGGTATATAGAAAATGATATGCATGCAAGAGAGGCTCACTGTGTAGTTGTAAGAAGGGAGGGAGGGGGAACACATATGAGTAGGTGGAAGAGAGAAAGTGCACAAGAGATGCATATATCTGACATGTATAATGGAGGGATCATATGTTGGGGGGGGGGGAAGTGTAAACACCAAGGTGTGCATGATGAAATTGTACATGTAGACTCTGTATGTGGAATAATAGCTGTTAGTGTGCTTAAACCACAGTGTGGCACTGTTTAAAAGAAAACACACACACACACAAGCATGGGGTGCGGTTGGGGGGAAAGGGGGCAAGAGTTTGTATAGGAGTCTGCATCCACCGTGCCATCCAAACTATGAACCCTCATTTCTCCTGGAAGGCATTTGCAAAACTGTAACCTGTAACCACTTGGGACTCAACCTTCTCCTTCCATTGCCAAGGGTAGAAACAGCACAGGACCTGGTGTACCATTTTCACTTGCTGCTAATCAATACCCAGAGCATCTCTGTCTCCCGGCTACTCCAGTGCCATTTTGTCCTACAAGGAGGAGGATTTTCATATTTAAGAATCCATCAGATAGTCTGCTGGGGGCAGGGAGGGGGAGAGAAACTTAAGCCTTGATAGGGTCCCCAAGTCCACCCACCCACCCACCCACACACACACACACACACACCTTTCCATATGCAAAGCTGCCATGGAAGGCAGAAGATAAGTATCAGCACCTGTATGTCACAGACTGCCAAGTGGCATGGGATGGAGTTGGAGGTGGTACAGAGGTGCACACCTCCATTAGACCCCTCCCTTTGCAAACCCTCCTCCTCCTCCCCCCTCCCCCTCCCTTGCAAAGTACATACTGAAGCAAGCCAGGCACATGAGGTGCCCTCTAACTGTAACAGCCAACAGCAAATAAATAAATAAATAAAACCAAAACCCCGGGCTCCCATTTCCAAAAGGGGCTGTAGAACCAAGTGGAACCAAACGGAGCTCCCCGTTGCAGCCCATCTTCCTGGTCCCTCTCCATCATCCCCGGATCAAAGCAAGAGGGAGACAAATCACTGCCTACCTTGAAAGGAGAAGAGGGACAAGAAGAATCCCAGCACCCAGATACTGTGCAGCCAGTAGGTCCTCATGATTCTGCCTCGGTCGATCAGCCTCCTCCTCTTCCTCTTGAACTCTTCTCTTTTATTTTCTTTTTAACGACGCGATCCTCCTCCTCCTCTCCCTGCCGTCTCCTCCGTCAGCGTTTCTTACAAGCTTTTGACAATCCAGCACAAAAGAAGCTGACCTAGGATGGCCAGATTCCTGAATAACCTCACTCACACTTTCGCCTTCGAATAATTGGGAGATGGGGAGGGGGCAGCTCGGATGCTCGTCTCAGCCTGAGAAAATCTCTCTCTCTCCCTCTCTCCTGCAGCTCCAACTAAATGCGACTGTACTTAAACAAGCAATGCCTTATAGGACAGCGCTCAGAGCAGAAAAGATCCCACCTCTGCCATCTAGTGTTGCAAACCAGAGCCATCCTTTTCCTGGTTGCATACAGGCTTCCCTCTGTGGATCTTCCCGTTATCCCGGGTACTGTTTAGCAACCGCTGGACCGTTATTTTCTGCAACTTGGAGTGTCTTCTCACGATGCTAAAAAGGGAAAGCATTTTTAGTATTATTTTGTATATCACATTACTGTATTAAAGAGTATGCATGCTACATCCATGAGGAATAGTTGTTTTGAGGCATGGTACACTTTCTATTCACCATGCAGCAGCAACATTCACACATGCAAACAGCAGGAGAACAAGCTCAAGTGCAATGTTGGGGTTGGGGGGTTGTTAGAATGCCGGTGAGGAAAGGCAAAACCTCTCTCCTTTTCAAGAATGTTGCATTGTTATATGGAATGAAAAGGTAACATCGAAGAAATCACACCTTTTCCCAATAGAGATAATTCCTGCCATTACCAACACATTACAGCACTTGCCTTTTCCTTCAAGAATTTCAAGACACCTGCAAGAATGACCCTACTTTGCCACAGGTGTGTTAATTCAAAGCACCTTCAGTGCAGGCTGGTCTTTTTGTCTGTCTGTTTGGAAGGGCTAAGAAGTTTAATCAAACTTAGTTACTAGCCCTCTGAGACGGTGGTATTATAATTATATTCCTAAAGTTGCTAAGTGCTAGACAAAATATATATATAGAAGTAATACAGGCCCTGTCCTCATGTTTACAATCTAAGAACAAAGACATGACTTTTTTTGTAGGCAGGAGGGGAGGAGAACAAGTAGCAATGAGAACTATTTGAAAAACAAGAACAACAACTAGGCTGGGCAAACAGGCTAAAGGAAGTGTCGTTTTCTACCCAGATCCCATACAGAACAGCTTAAACCATGTTGGTAGATCCCAAAATGGAGAACAGGAATCAGGTGACAGTTGGACAAAACAACTGATGGAAGGAATTTTTCCAGGATGCTGACCAAGTCAGTTCTCCTGGCCATCAAGATCAATGTAGCATAATTAGCCCACAGAAGACATCACAAACAAAGGTTTAACTTACTTTGAATCAGCAGCTTGAAGCTCCTAAACACACTCAAACTTCCCTACACATGGTGTTCGGGGAAAGTATATAGGAAGATGTTTTCCTCCTTCTCCTGTAATTCTAGAACTTGGGACCATCTGATGAAGCTGGAAGATTGAGAATGGACCACAAAAAAGTGTTCTTCATACAGTTCATAGTTAAAGTTTGGAATTTTCTGACACTTCCTCCAAGAAGTTTGAGCTGGTGGACATGGTTCTCCTCATCCCCATTTTATCCTCACTGTGAGGCAGGTTAGGCTGAGTGGGGCTTTAAACTCTGGTCTCCCAGGTTACAGTCCAACACTCCAACCATTACACTGGCTCTATACAAGAGCAGTAGGCAGAATCACTGAGTTTAAGGTTATTGGTGGCTACCAGCCACACTAGCTCCATCACCCCTCCACCATCAGAGGCAGTATATAGCTGAATACCATTTGCTGGGAATCAAATGTGGAAAGAGTGAGTTGATCTGTCTTTGCTTGTGGCATCTGGCATCTGGTACACAGGAGAACAGGATGATGGCAGAGTAGGGTCTTTGGCAGGATCCAGCAGAGTTCTTACATTCTCTCCAAAGTCTAGGTTTTCTTTTCTTTTTCTTTCTGTTTGCTCTAGCTCTGCTCACCCCTTCGAAGAAGCAGCCACTTCAGCTACCTGTTTCCTATTCCACCTCTTCACCTGCATTCCTAATAGGTTGCATCTGTTCTCTCTTCAGGTTAATTGGCTCCAACTGTGACCCCATGCAAACACTCTCACAGAACACACACACAGGATCAAACACAATGCTGCAGACATTCATGCGTAGGACATGCACTCTTGTGTCTACACTGGATGCGTCCTCCGCATCATGTGATGCACAGTGGCAGATGACAGGCTCTTGATGCTCCTACCACTGCTGCATGAGTTAAATTTCATACATGAAAGTGCAAGCATTTAAACTTCAAATCTCTAGGTTGCTATCCAATAGCAGGAATTAAATAATGCATTGAAGTTCCTTTTTTCTTTTCCTTTGTGGATTATTATTTTTTATACTGCTTTTATTTATTTTCATGGTACAAAAGATAAATTTTGAGAAAACAGTTGTTACAACAGTAAACAAATTATTTGTCCTGATAAAATTGCAGACTTTGATCATGCCATGTGTTAAAGTTTCATTTGATTACTTTGAAGCACCAATCACACAATTCAGTAAATCACCAGGACCTATGTTCTTCTATCTTCCTTTTGAAGTCATCTATGCACAGCAGACTTGTAGAAAGTAGGATGATCAGAAGAAAAAGAGGACATTCAGTGGGTAAAGTTTGTGGTGCAAGCAACACCTACTGAACTATCCTGTTTCACACCACCATTAAAGGTGCAGATACACTTGTCTCTTTTTACCTTGTTGACCCTAGTAGACAATAGTCCATCACCATGCAGATCTAGTTACTGTCCAAAATGTCAATCTCCTTCATTCACATTAAGTTTAGACTTCCTTTACTCATAAAGCATGCAGTAAAGCAAAATTTCAACACATGTTCATCATAAGGTGTACATAGTATCACACAAGCATGCCGTCAGAGGCAGTCCACTTTCATCTGTAATCTTTAAATGATGCATTGGGAAAATAAAGAATCTATAGTGAGTGGTTCTAATGATATACACACAGGATAGACTTTTGTGTAGCCAACTGCCTTGCATCGTGGTCTATAGGCACTGTATGCCCTTTTCTGTTTGTGTTTCCATTTGTCAGAACAGTGTGGTTTCCCAAGTATTGATTTGAATTGTCTGATGTCTGCAAATATTTAAGCCCCCTGCAAGATAGAAGCAATTCTCACAAACTGAGATCTTAGAAAATGTGGGTGGAGAAGGTCTGTTGACTATTTCGCATGAGTTTGCAGCTGACATGTGATCTCATCAAGTGCTCTATTCACAACTCAATTCATAAAGCCAGATGAACTTGGAAGCTTCTGGTTTGGAATAACTTACCATCTGTAAGTGAAGAGGACTGTGCCGTGTACTCAAGCTGGGGAAAGTGCAGGTGTGGGAACTTTATTCCCTCCGCCCCCCCCCCCCGATGTTGCTGAACTACAACTCCCATCAGCCCAAGCAAATATGACCAATTGCCAGGGCTGATTGGAGTTGTACTTCGGCAATATCTGGAGGGCCAATGATTCCTGTGATAGTGAGGGTGTAAAAACAAGAAAGAGAGACTCACAAAATATGTACAGTATACAAAACAGACAGAGACAAAATATATATGGTTGTATGTTACTGCTACCAGTCTCCAAGGAAAAACAAGTTCCTGCTATTAGAAGAGATCAGATATAGTGGGGATTTCAGAAATCTAGTGAAAAAGTGATAATCAGTGACAAGTTATTTCTAGATATGAAAATAATAATAATAATAATAATAATAATAATAATAATAATAATAATTTGCACCCTGCCCATTGACTGGGTTGCCACTCTGGCGGCTCTTTGACCATTGCTAATCTGTGCTACATATCTAGGATTATGTAGGCATCTCAGATCCACAGATCTATGTCCCAAACCTGTTGCCATCCTGATGTTTTGGACCACAGTTCCTATTATCCTTAGTGATTGGGCATGCTGGCTGGAGCTGCTGGGAAATGATCTACATGATAACAACAGGTTGGGGGATCTGGATAAAGAAGAAATCAAAATAGTAAGTGCTTTCCGACTGGGTAAAACAAGCAGGAGAATCAAGACAAGAGACTGTTTGGTCACCTTTGGATCTAAAGAGGAGAGAGATAAAATTTTGGGACTACATTTCCAAAGGCCTTTGGAAGTTGGTGAATCAAGAGTGGAATTGTTCAGGGACATCCCCAAACATCTCTTAGACCTCAGATCTAGCTACAGAGACTTGGTCACACAGCTGAGAAAGAACAACATCATCTTTAGGTGGGAGTTCCCTGAAGGGCTTTCGTTTAGTATAAAAGGAAGGAAAATAATAATAAAATCAGTGGAAGATAAAGACAGATTTTTAAAGGACTACGAGGAGGACTTACAGAAGGAATTCTTTAAAGACCAAGACCCGTCCGATACACAAGAGAGAAAAAGGAGAGATATAGCTAAAGCAATCTTGGATTTGGACAAGACGACACCACCGGGACCAGAAGAGAAAGAAGACACATTGGGAGCTTCTGGAGGAATATAGCAGACCAATTTCAAGATGTCTCTGCAACTATTAAGCTGGAACTGCAACGGTCTAAACGTGGTTTCTAAGAGAAAATCAATTTTTCACATTTTAAAAAAAGAACAATTGGACTTGATTTGTTTACAGGAAACACATGTAACTAGGCTCCATAGAAAAATTCTAATTAATAAAAGACTAGGTCAAGAGTTTATTTCATCGGACAAAGTTAAAAAAAGAGGAGTGGTGGTATATGCAAAAGAGAGCCTAGCACCAAAATTAATTTTTAAAGATGAACAAGGAAGATATTTGGCAATTGAAATTCAACACCATGGACAGAAATATCTGATTGTTGGCGTATACGCACCGAACGAAGGAAAATCGGAATTTTTCAAAAAGTTACATGAGACATTGATGGACTATCTGGAGTACAATGTGATCTTGATGGGAGATATGAATGGAGTTGTTTCTACAAATATGGACAAGGCACAACGGCAGGTAGTCACCAAAGATGGGAGACTACCGAAAACCTTTTTTGAACTGACTGATAACCTGGACTTGGTGGATATCTGGAGAACCAAAAATCCTTTAGAAAGAGAAGGAACCTTCTTTTCTGAAGCCAAAAAGACATGGACAAGAATTGACCAAATCTGGATCACAAGAGGACTGGCACCAAAGACAAAAAAAGTAGAAATCTGCCCAAAGACTTACTCCGACCACAATGCTGTAAAGATGGTAATGAACTTACAACCAACTGGTTCTTTCAGATGGAGGATGAATGACTCTCTGTTTAGAGATGAGGAAATAACCAAGAAGGCCCAGAAAACTCTGAAAGACTATTTTGAGATAAATTTAAACACTACGGTGGAAAAAAGAACTGTATGGGACGCAAGTAAAGCTGTTATGAGAGGATTTTTGATACAACAGAACGCACTCAAGAAGAGATTACAACAGGAAAAAAGAGAAAAGATATTGGAAAAGATTAAGGAAGGTGAAAAAAGACTGAGATCAAATCCAAAATCACAACAAATCTTGAGAGAGATAAAGTTATATCAAGTACAATACATGCAAATGATAAATCAAGAGATTGAATGGAAGGTCAGACAAATGAGACAAAGAACTTTCGAATCAGCAAACAAATGTGGAAAGTTATTGGCATGGCAAATAAAGAAGAGACAGAAAATGAATACAATAACAAATTTAGAAGAGGAAGGAAGAATTATTCAGAACCCAGTGGAAATTAGGAGTGCCTTTCAAAGATACTTTAAACAGCTTTATTCACAACAACCACAGAAGGAAGCAGATATGGAGGAATTCTTGAAAGAAAATGGGCTACCGGAAATATCTCAAGAAAGTAAATTTAAATTGAGCTGCAGGATAACAGAACAAGAGGTAGAGAGCGCCATCCAAAATATGAAACTTGGCAAGTCCCCAGGACCTGATGGGTTGACGGCAAGATATTATAAATCAATGAAAGACTGGCTAATTCAACCCTTGAAGGATATATGTAATGACATATTACAGGGGAAAAGGACACCAGAAACGTGGAAAGAAGCTTTTGTGACTCTCATACCAAAGACAGAATCGGAAAAACACCAACTTAAGAACTATCGGCCTATATCATTACTTAATGTGGATTATAAAATTTTTGCTGACATTTTGGCTAGAAGATTAAAGAGGGTTTTAGCGGAGGAGATTCACAAGGACCAAGCAGGCTTTCTCCCAGGAAGGCACCTATCTGACAATGTAAGGAATATAATTGACATTTTGGAACTTTTACAGGAAAGAATAAACACAAAAGCAGCTTTAGTATTTGTGGACGCGGAGAAAGCCTTTGATAACATTTCTTGGGGTTTTATGAAAAAGAATCTCCATAGTATGGGGGTAGGCCAAGAGTTCGAAAATGGTATAGGTGCAATCTATTCTGAACAAAAAGCAAAATTAATTGTTAACAATGTTTTGACTGAAGAGTTCAGAATAGAAAAAGGAACACGACAAGGTTGTCCTATTTCCCCTCTGCTTTTTATATCGGTCCTGGAGGTGTTGCTGAATATGATTAGAAAGGACCAGATGGTAAGAGGGATACAGGTCGGAGTTAAACAATTTAAATTAAGAGCATTTGCAGATGACTTGGTTTTGACATTGCAGGAGCCAGAGTCCAGTGTGAAGAGGGTTTTAGAACTGATTCAAGAGTTTGGTCGATTAGCAGGTTTTAAACTCAACAAAACAAAAACTAAGGTTTTGACAAAGAATCTAACAGAAAAAGAGAAAGAAAGGTTTCAGAATGAGACAGGTTTGACAGTGGTGAAAAAAGTGAAATATCTGGGAATTATTATGACCTCAAAAAATGGGAACTTATATAAGGATAACTACGAAAAATGTTGGATGGAGATAAAAAAAGATCTAGATATATGGTCTAATCTAAAACTCTCACTGTTAGGTCGTATTGCTGTGATAAAGATGAATGTATTGCCAAAAATGTTATTTTTGTTCCAGACACTGCAGATTATTGATAAAATGGACTGTTTCAAGAAGTGGCAGAAAGATATATCCAGATTTGTCTGGCAGGGCAAAAAGCCAAGAATAAAATTTAAAATATTAACAGATGCAAAGGAAAGAGGAGGCTTTGCCCTGCCAGACTTGAAACTTTACTATGAAGCAGCAGCTTTTTGCTGGCTGAAAGAATGGCTACTTCTTGAAAATACAGATATACTGGACTTAGAAGGATTCAATAATGCGTTTGGGTGGCATGCTTACTTATGGTATGACAAGGTTAAAGTTCACAGAATGTTTAAGATTCACATTGTCAGGAAAGCATTGTTTAATGTATGGATTAGATATAAGGATTTCTTTGAAAACAAGACTCCAAGGTGGTTATCTCCGATGGAAGCAAAAGCAGTCAAAAAACTCAATATGGAGGCCAATTGGCCAAAATATTGGGAGATACTAGAACAAGATGGAGATAAATTGAAACTGCAGAGTTTTGACAAATTAAAAAGTAAAGTTCGTGATTGGCTCCACTATCATCAGATAATGGAGGCATATAAATTGGATAGAAAAATTGGCTTCCAGGTGGAAAAATCAAAATTGGAAACAGAATTGCTAGAACCCAAAACTAAGGTATTGTCAAGAATGTATAATCTGCTGCTGAAATGGAATACACAGGATGAGGAAGTGAAATCAGTAATGATTAAATGGGCACAAGATGTGGGTCACAACATAATGCTAGCCGACTGGGAACGGTTATGGACCACTGGGCTAAAGTTTACGGCATGTAATGCCCTAAGAGAAAATATTATGAAAATGATATACAGATGGTACATAACACCAGTCAAACTAGCAAAAATTTATCATATGCCCGATAACAAATGTTGGAAATGTAAAGAAACTGAAGGTACCTTTTTTCATCTCTGGTGGACATGCCCAAGGATTAAGACCTTTTGGGAGATGATCTATAATGAACTGAAGAAAGTATTTAAATACACATTCCCAAAGAAACCGGAGGCCTTTCTCCTGGGCATGGTCAACCAAGAGGTACGTATGAAAGACAGGATATTTTTTATGTACGCCACAACAGCAGCAAGAATACTTATTGCAAAGTATTGGAAGACACAAGAATTACCCACGCTGGAGGAATGGCAGATGAAAGTCATGGACTATATGGAATCCGCAGAAATGACTGGCAGAATCAGAGACCAGGGTGAAGAGACGGTGGAGGAAGATTGGAAGAAATTTAAAGACTATTTACAGAAACACTACAAGATTAATGAATGTTAAAATAACATCAGATTGAATGTAGAAGGTTATTGGAGTAAAATTTTAAGGATCAGAAGACCCAACATTCTAAGTTCTAAGCATTGAATAAGCTATATTAAGACATTCAAATCAGAAAAGAGGTTAATTATGACAGAGGAATGGGATTTGTTGTTTAATTGTATGAATTGGAATACAGGGAAGGGAGACTCGGGGAAGTCAGAGAAACAAGTTAATGCAAGATTAATATGAAGATAAGATTGTTTTTATTTCTGTTTTTTGTAGTATGTTATGTTTGTGTAATTCTGTATGTTTTTGGTGTATTGTTTGTTGTTTTGTTTTGCTTTGTTGTCTTTTATGGAAAAACGAATAAAATATTTATAAAAAAAAAAAAAAAAGATAACAACAGGTTGGGGAAAGCTGTCATAGTACAATCCCCTTGAAATGATTCTGAAGGCACAGAGTACAAAAAGTATAAACCTTAAGTTCACTTACAAAACCACTGTGAATAGAAATTCCAGGCCATATAACAATATTCAGACCAGGGATGTACTACTGCTGGTCCAGCCAAGGATCCTATTAATATAAGAAGACAAAAGAAACGCAACCCAGAAAGAAAGGGGGGCGGGTGTAAATTAGGCTTCACCAACCTTCAGCCATTTTAGATTACAAAGTCAGCTGGCGCTGATGGGAGTTGAAGTGCAAAACATCTTTACACTGTCAAAGGTTGGTATAATGTCTGACTACAATTACCTTCATGCTTGCAGGTAAAAGAATGTTCAGATTATGATGAAGAAACAATATTGGTTGAGTAATGGTTGAGTCTCAAACACAGTTAGCAGTAGAGTGGGCAAGAAGGAATCTGAGCCTTTATTTAAATACAGAACTGTTCCCTGAACTTGGTTAATGTTTTGCCAAAATGCTTTGGGACACAGACATGTAATTATTAAATTCTACTAGAGGGACCTGGTTGGGGGAAAAAGAGGACTTGGCTCCTGAAACTTTTAACAGGTGTGTAGAAGAGGGCATTTCAGCGGGTGTCCCTCGTTATGGATGCAACATCTGTTGAACTTCCCACTTCTGCACTACTGTTGAAAGTGCTCTCTATTTTCACTTGGCGATCCTAAATTCAACATGTGAGTGAAACATTACATAGACATTCCAACACCGTCACATTTTAACTTCCAAGGGGGGATTTCTAAAACATGAGAAGATTAGTTAGGAGGCAGTTGAAATGGAGTGTCAGGGGGCTTAAATCTCTTCAGGAAGCTTCAAAGTGATTTCAAACCAGTATAACAGAGGTTCAGAGGAAGTGTATGCCTCAGATTAGAAATAGTCAAAGAGGATGCCAGGGTGACAAAGGAGCAGTGTGTTTCTCCACCCTGTTCAATTTCTTTTTAAAAGAAAGAAAGAAAGAAAGAAAGAAAGAAAGAAAGAAAGAAAGAAAGTTTGGTTTCAAAAGTACAAAGGCAATCCTTCAACCTAACTTTTTCCCTTCTTCCTCTCCCCTTCAGAAACTTAACCCGGTGTTAAGGAACCCCTACAAAGGCAGCTAGGCTTCCTTTTGAAAATGGGAGTTTTGCCCAAATGAGGTAATGACAAAAGAACACAAACTCTGGAGGAAAAAAAACAAAAAAGCAAATGCAAGTTGATGATAAGGCAAGCAAAAAGGAAGCAGCAAATGTCATAAAGTCATAAAGAAAAACCACTTATTTAAACACTTTGTAAAGTAGCAGGGAGGCACCAGGACCTTTAGACGGCAATCCTTGAGACACTTACCTAGGGATATGTTTCACTTATTTCCGAATATATAGGTTTGCACTGATTGTATTACTGTATATATTATTATTATTAATCACTTAATGCCTCAATAGGCTTCTAAGCTATTTCCAGAATGCAAAAATCAGCCACAGAAGCATTAAAAAATAAACATTCATTATTAAAGCACACAATCTTTGAAACCCACCATGCTCTGTTGCATGTATTTCTCCTGTGATTTCTTCTGCAAAATAGATGGTGAGCATCCCCTAAGAGTCTTCTGTGGGTACTGTATATATCATCAGTCTTGAATGAGTACATCATGAATCAGTTGTTAACCACTACTGGCTTGCAGCCTGACCTAAGGTGGGCTGCAACAGTAGCATGACCACCATACAAAAACATAGTAAAAATGGAGTCCTCAAATGTATACCTGGTATCCAACATCTGAAAAGGTTGTAGAATTTTGCAATATACTACAGTTCATGAGTGTGCATGCACACATGCACACACAGAGCAGAGTCCATGCAGATCAGCTGAGGAAGAGGTGTCATTACTCATCCCGCTATGGCCAAACTTGGCCCTCCAGGTGTTTTGGGACTACAACTCCCATCATCCCTAGCTAACAAGACCAGTGGTCAGGGATGATGGGAATTGTAGTCCCAAAACAGCTGGAGGGCCAAGTTTGGCCATCACTGCCTAAGCAAATGATCAATCTGGTGACTGACGTGAGGGCAATTTGCATTCTCAGCAGGGTGCTGAGTTTAGGGTAGAAGTTTAAGCTAGGGGTGTGCATTGGCTCTGAGGTGGGACAAATAAGGAGGTGAAGTGCAACGTTAATAACCCCTGCCAATTCAGATCAAGGCTCCCACCAAGTCTTAACAAAAAAAAATAAAAAATCCTTCCAGTAGCACCTTAGAGACCAACTAAGTTTGTTATTGGTATGAGCTTTCATGTGCATGCACACGTCTTGTTCATCTTATCGCTCTATATTTATATAGCTCTATGTTGGTCTAGATTCATGGGCTTTGCAATAAGTGAGGGTGTCTATAATACTGCCTGCAGAGCACTGAACAGCTTAGCATTTTTATTTTGTTAAAGCACCACAGTGGAGGATTTTTAAAAACTTCATTTAAGGTTTGTTTGTTTTTTATCCTACATGGCTCTGCTGTAAAAAAAACCCCAAACCAATAGCTTTCTCAGACTTGATATTAATGATCAAACTCAGAACACATGTGCAGAAAAGGAGAGCAGGTGAAAAACCAAGTCTCTTTGTGTCACTTGGCATGACTATTATGCAACATCAAAAGAACATGGACATATTCCAGCAACAAAGCATGGAGACCTTTGGAATGATATGTTGATTTGATAAAAACGACTACTTGCGTGTTGAGTCCCAAAGCCACCCACCAAAAATTACACACATCACACGTCGATTTTTGTTTAGGTTTTTGGCATGATTTTGGCCACAACTTTATTCAAAATACAAAAAATGTGAGTGGTTGCTTAGGCATTGGTTATGACTATCTGTCCTTGCCCAGGGACAGAACTGACTTCCGTACTCCAACGGAAGCCAGCGTGGGAAACAAGTATTGGATGAGGAAATGAAGCTGGGCAACAGTCCCTCACTCCTCACCCTCATGTTCCTGTGGGGCTTGCACGGCCCAAAATCCGCTGCCAGGGACAGGACGAAAAGAATGGCAAGCCCCTGGATTCCTTTAACGGAATTCCCTTTCCGCACCACCATTGGAGGGGTAGGCACTTACCCCTCCACCAACCAATTTAACCAATGCCTAACCGCCAACCTTACAAGTTGTGACGATTTGCTACGCAGTAGGCGAAAACCCAATGGCACCAGCCAATCAGCCAGATGGCAAAATTCCTACCAAGCCCCTGCTCCAAAGCAGACGACCCCATGACAGGCAATAGCAAGGTCAAGTGGACAAAAAAAAAACCCTAATTAAAGGGAGGGTGGGCGGGTGATCCGGTGCAAAACAGCCAAGAGGACGCCCAGTGTTGGGCGACCTGTATATAAAAACTCTGGCTCCTCCTCCAAAATGGCAACAACCAAAAATCCCCAGCAACTCCATTAACCACTTAATGGCTTGGGTTTTCCAAAATCTGCCCAGCAAAAACACAGGGTGGCTTATTTACCCCAACCGCAACATGTGCTCTCTGTTAGGGAGAACACGCTTTTCAGTGATTTCATTTCTTAGTTGGTGGGCTGGGGAATGTGTCTGTATGAGAGAGCCAGTGTGGGGTAGAAGTCAGGGTGCTGGACCTGGGAGACCAGGGTTCAAATCCCCACTTAGCTGTGAACCGCACTGGGTGACCTCGGGCCAGTCACTCACTCTCAGACTAACCTGCCTCACAGGGTTGTTGTGATGATAAAAAGGGGAGGGGGGAGCCATGTACACCACTTTGAGTTTCTTAGAGGAAAGGTGGGGATATAAACGAAATAAATGAATAACTGCATGAATGAAAGAGAGACCGCCTCTCCTGGTATGCCAAGCAGAAGACCTTAAGGTCCACAAATGACAACATTTTGAAGGTCCCAAGTCGCAAGGTGGTTAGATTGGTCTCAACTGGGGCCAGGGCCTTTTCAGTACTGGCCCCTATTTTGTGGAATGCTCTGTCACAAGAGACCAGGGCCCTGCGGGACTTGACATCTTTTGGCAGGGCCTGCAAGACAGAGCTGTTCCGCCTGGCCTTTGGTTTGGACTCATTCTGACCTTTATGTTTCCCTCCCCTTATGGTTTTGATCTATGGGCTACTTTTAAAATGAGGCTGCATTTTAAATTGCATTTTAAGCTGTATTTTAAATTGTTCCCTCCCCCTTATGTTTTTACTTTAATTTTACTGGTGTTAGCTGCCCTGAGCCCAGTTCTGGCCGGGGAGGGCGGGGTATAAATAAAATTTATTATTATTTATTATTATTATTAAAGAATGGTTAATGGGTGGATGATTGAAGGGAGGGATTTTTGCAAGGCAAAAATACTACAGTGAGTTTTTCCAGTGAAGTATGGGATACAAATGTACCAGATAAGTGAATTTTTTAACTCTTCTATACATAACTTTTCTTATTCTCGGCTTTCCTCATTTCTGTGGTAAGCCAATAATAACCCACCGGTTAATTTCAAAACACCCCCCCCCTACACACACATGTGTGGGTTGTCTCCCCTGATTTAATCTTCATCTCAGTCTGTAGACTTCTGTGCAACTAATCATAAAAGTGGCCTTAAAAATAAAAAGTAATCAGATATGTGGCAACTGCCATTATGCCTCTAGAGAGCAATTTGTGAAGGAGAGGAGTCAATGAAATAATTGGGCTCTGCAAGTAACAATATCGTCCCTTCCTACCTGTGAGCAAGCAGGACCAAATTTCTGGCCTTTGCAGGCCATCCATCCATCAAAACATTGGCTCCTGCAGAAAGTGAAGCAATAGCTACTTGATTAGCTGTCAAACAGCCATTAGGCAGATTAGTCAGTGGTCTCCAACTGCAGTTCAGTAAGCACAAAAAGCTATCTCAGTTGTATCCCATTTGCAGCATATCTTCTCTGCATGTTTTAAGTGGTATTTGTGTGTATCTGGTATGAAGTCAAATTTACAGTCCTTGTATTAATGTACAAAGCCCTAAACAAATTGAGCCCAGGGTACGTTTGTTGTTGTTGTTTAGTCGTTTCTGACTCTTTGTGACCCCATGGACCAGAGCATGCCAGGCACTTCTGTCTTCCACTGCCTCCCGCAGTTTGGTCAAACTCATGCTGGTGGCTTTGAGAACACTGTCCAACCATCTCGTCCTCTGTCGTCCCCTTCTCCTTGTGCCCTCCATCTTTCCCAACATCAGGGTCTTTTCCAGGGAGTCTTCTCTTCTCATGAGGTGGCCAAAGAATTGGAGTCTCAGCTTCAGGATCTGTCCTTCCAGTGAACACTCAGGGCTGATTTCCTTAAGAATGGATACGTTTGATCTTCTTGCAGTCCTGTGGGACCCTTATATCCCAGCTCTGCTATTGACATAGAATCATAGTATTGTGAAGTTGTAAGGGACTCTGAGGATCATCTAGTCCAACCCCCTGAAATGCAGGAATCTCAACTAGATAATACATGAAAGATGGCCACCCAACCTCTGCTTAAATACCTCCAAAGACAAAGAGCCCACAACTGCTCATGGGATTCTGTTCCACTGTCAAACGGCTCTTACTGTCAGAAAGCTCTTTCTGATGTTTAGTCAGAATCTCCTTTCTCGTAACTCCATCTTCCATGTGAAAGCCCTTTAGATATTTGAAGATGGCTGTTATGTCTCCTCGTTACCAGGCTAAACATACCCAATCCCCACAACCGGTTTGTCATACATAAGGCTTGGTTGCATCATCTGTAGTCATGGGTAACAATAGGGCTTTCTGTGCCCAGTGAACTTTATGTGGATTGGGCCCTCTGGCCAACTTGAACAAAGCCACAGTTTTGTGTGAAATCTGCATATCTTATTGACATATGCAAATTTGGGTCTTTTTTCTTCTTCTTGCAGGTGGAATGAGGGCCGAAATATAAATCAAAGGCCACTCGCAGATTAAAATACTTCACAGTCAGAATGTGAATATGTGAAGCTTTTCCAATAAAGCCCATGGTTCTGCTCCAAATAATCATGGGAACTGTAGTTTACCTCTCACAGGGCTGCAGTTTGCAGCAGCCTTAAAAAAACTACAGTTCCTAGGATTTCTTGGGGGAACCCATGTGCTTTAAATATATGGACTGGGTGTCACCTTTCTGGTTATGAGCTGAGCAAGAGCTGAGAGACCAGTGGTGTTAGCACCACCCATTAAACTTGCTCGCACACAAACAAAGGACTCTTTAACACCCTTTACCCAGTATGAAATGCAGCAGAAGCACTTACAGCGTCTTGCATATAGGCACTTCAGCTTCCCACTACTATGTGAGCATTGGCTTGAGTATATTGCCTTGAGGGTTTTAAGAGGAAAGCATGAATGACTGAGTCTCTGCTGCTGTTTCTGTTGGGGAAATGGAAATTCAAGAAGCCCTTTGCTTCAGCTTGGTAAGAAACAGGCTGAAAGTGCTTAATGTTGTGAAAAGAGGAGGAGGAGGAGGTGATGGTTATTGTTGTTATTACTGTTTGTAATAACAGCATGGTGGAGTGCAGCTACTCACCTGACTTCTGATTGGTCGCTTTGCCACTGCTTACCAGGTAGAGGGAGAGAGTTGAGGTGGCAGTGAATTTGGCACGGTGGAAATGCATTGACATGAGGGCTGGCTTGGTTCTACTGGGGTGTTTGCACTGCACCAACCTTGCTGCCACCCGGAAAGCTGGAGATCCAATGGGTAGTGTTCCTCCACTACACTGCTACTGATAAAAACACTCTCCCTCACTCTTCTTCCAAGCTCAAATTGGCACACGTCTAGCATTTTTTCTATCCCTGCCCTATTTTTCCCCCACCACAACAATACATCTTAATCGATCAGTCATGTTTTGGCAATGGGAAGAGTGGACTGGGTGTTGATTGAGACTGATTAATGCTTTATTGAGCACGCTATGTCTTGCTGATTGGAGAGGTTTCTCCACTGACATCTATCTTTGTTGTCTTGCAGTTACATACTTGCCTATCCACCTGGGTTGTTTGGGTTTATTTGCTCTAATTTTGTTTGTTTGTTTGTTTCCTGCATTAATTGCACTTGATGTGGCTTTCAAAATCTAACTTTTGTGGCCCTTAGAAAAGCTTTTATGGCCCTTTCTTTCCAAACAATGTCTTCAGCCTATTTGGAGGGAAAGGATAAAGAGATTCCCTATGTCCAGGGCACCGCCTCTCCTGGTATGCCCCACAGAGAAACCTACGGTCTGCAAATAAAAACATCCTGAAGGTCCCAGGCCTCAGAGAGGTTAGGCTGGCCTCAACTGGAGCCAGGGCTTTCTCAGCTGCAGCTCCAATCTGTGGAACGCTCTGTCACAAGAGACTAGGGCCCTGCAGGACCTGACATCTTTCTGCAAGGCCTTTGGTCAGGGCCCAGCCTGACTCCCTCCTCTGGCAACCTGCACAGAATTTTGCTTAACGGTTGCCATTAATTTGCTTTTAATTAATTTTTATAATGAAATGTTTTTAGAATGTTGGATTATTTGATTGTTTGATTATTTAATTGTTGTTAGCCACCCTGAGCCCAGCTTTGGCTGGGGAGGGCGGGATATAAATAATTTATTATTATTATTATTATTATTATTATTATTACATGTGTTTGTGGTAATGGGGATGAAGAAGGTGTGGTGCATTAGCTTTCGTATTGCCCCTTATATCCAAATCTCAGAGCTTGTTTTTGTGTGTTTGTGGGGAGACCGGATTGACAGTGGAATGGACTCCCTTGGAAGGTGATAGAACAGGCACAGGCAAACTTGGCCCTCCAGATGTTTTGGGACTACAACTCCCATCATCCCTAGCTAACAGGACCAGTGGTCAAGGATGATGGAAAGCCACTTCCGACCTCAGGAGGAGGTGGTGTTGCATGCTTTACGCCCCCAACACATGCGCAGAGGCTGGCTTCCAGCCCCAGTGCGATCTGGGGATTCCTTGGCCGCGTCATCCCCGAGCCAGCCAATTGGCTGGCCCAGGGGGTGTGGCTTGCCTCATTTAAGGCAAGCGCAGCTGGGAATCTCCCACTTTGGCCACTCAGCTGTTTTGGTTCCCCACCACCACCCTTCAAGGTTTCTCTTTTGACCTTGCTATGGACCTTGGTTGGTGGCCGTTAAGGGGCTTGGTATGAATTTTTTCCACTTGGTAAATTGGCACCAGCCATTTGGTTTTTTGCCTACCTCATAGCAAATTGTCACAACTTTCTCGGTTTTGGCAGTTAAGCATTGGTATGGGTATTGTTATGTAGATGTATGGGGGGGAGGAGCGCCATCACCTCCCCCGGATTTTGAAGGGTAGTCCGGTAAAGGATTCCAGAGGGTGTGGCTCCATCCAAAGCCTATGGAGGTCAGGGCCCCAGGCACACCCCCGAGCCATGACCCCGGGGGAGTGCCTAGTTGATGTGCATCAGCAGGGCTCCCCCTGCTGGTGTTAGCCCCTTCTGGTCTTCAAGCAAGAAGGCTGAAGCCGGTTAGTCAATAGGACCAATGCCTAAGCCAATACTGCTCATCACCTGTAACTAATAAAGTTGTGGCCAATTTTAGCCCATTAACCTAATATAACTGTGTCATCTGTCTTTATTCCTACTGGTGGGAGGCGGGAACTCGCCACACAAATTGTAGTTCCAAAACATCTGGAGGGCCGAGTTTGTCTATGCCTGTGATAGACTCTCCTTCCCTGGAGGTTTTAAAGTAAAGGCTGGGTGGCCAACTGTCATGATACTTCAGTTGAGATTCCTGCATTGCTGGGGGTTGGACTAGATGACCCTCAGAGTCCCTTCCATTCTATGATTCTCCTACATCAACACTGTTGGCTGTTGTCTGGCTGACTAGGACAGTGGGGTTCTTTTCATTATTTTTTTTATTTTCATACTTAATGCCCACCTTCCCCCATTTACAATTTCGTACCAATTACAGCATGTATAAATATACCATATGACTTCCCTTTCACCCTTATCCTGGTTCCTTTGCTTTTCTACTACTCTGCGTAATCCACATCTTTATAATCATCCGATTTGTTATCTATTAAAAACTCTATCTATTTCAACTCTGCTGGATTTACTCGAGACCTGCTATGCTGTGTATTTGTTTATGCTGGTTCTTAAAATATTCAATACATATTATCCATTCCTCCTTGTATTCCTTATCTTCATTTTCTCTTATCCTGTTCGTCAGACCAGCCAGTTCGGCATACTGAAACATTTTACACAGCCGTTCTTCTTTAGTGGGTACTATACTTGTTCTCCACCTTTGTGCCAATTAGATTCTAGCTGCTGCAGTGACTTATAGTAATAAACTCTTGTTTTTTTGGAGGGGGACCTCCATTGCTGCTATCCCCGAGAGGAAAATCTCAGGTCTTTTGGGGAAAGTTTTTTTAAAAACACATTTTTTAATTCATTATATATCGTTTCCCAGTAGTCCTTAATTACTTTACAGGACCACCACATGTGGAAAAAAGGATTCCTTATTTTCTTTACACTTCCAACATATACCCTTTTCTTTTTTAGACATTTTCACCAATCTAGTGGGTGTTAAATACCATTTGACTAGAACAGTGTTGATGATTTGGCCCAATTGGCATTTTGTAAGAGCAGGAGAGTGGATTTAAGAAATGCTTGCTGGAATACATGACATATTACTAAGTTGAGAGCGCTCTTTAGTCACCTTCCATGGGTTATGCTTTCTGAAGGATCTTAGCGTGTCCTTTAAGCTTAGCAGGCACACCAGGGTGAATGTTGGCTGTTAGGGCCACGGTGTGCAAGTCAGGTTCTTACATCCAAGGTGCACACAGCAGGGAAGGAGGATTCATGTCCAAATTTGCTGAGTGGCCACAACTCTCAGCTGTAAACATGCCCAGGAGATGGGAGCAATAGAATTCCATAATTTATTACAATTCCCCTGCCTCCTATATTTGAGTTGGATAGTGTGGTTTGATTAGGTAGCTTTGCAGATTCTCTGCTTTGTTGTATTTAATAAATGTAGCCTGTTTTTTTTCCCTGGTGTGCTGGCAATGCCCTGCTTCTTCTCTCACAGGCAGAGCCTCCAGACAGTGTCCAAATGTCATCTCCACAAGAGCCGTTTCCTGGCTGTGCCAGTTGGAATCTGCTTAAGGGTGCCAGCCATGAACCAGCAAGCCCTGGCAGCTCGTCACAGATTTTGTCATGGGCTGCCAGGTCTCATTGGTTCAATGTTCATGCATTCCGGCCATATCAAGTGCACACACAACTCACATATCAAATGCCCACACCACTCACATCTGATGTAGGCACGCAACGTCTATTTAGATCAGGGGAAGCCAACATGGTGCCCACCAATACAATTCCTATCATCCTGGCCATTGGATATTCTAGCTGGGACTGACAGGAGTCCAGACTTCAAAGCCCTGATTTAGAGAGTATACAAACACACATAAATCTAAGGAATGCTGTCTGTTGTGATCCCACTCCGGAAACACACATTCAGTCTACAAAGAAGCCATTCTCAAATATTCAGTAGCTGTGGCATATATATGGGGCAGAAACCTCTGTCCAGTTCTGAAGGCATTTATTTGAATGAAGAGGTCTCTGTAAGTGCATCTGTGTTTGTAAATCTATCTGTAAATCTGTGTGCCTTCTCCTCCTGTGTGGCATCGTGGCAGGAAAGCTGAGAAAAGGTGCACTGTGTTTGAGTAACCTGTAACTTTTTTTTTTTTGGTCTGGGTAATAATTGCACCCCCAATGCCCTTTTTTCCTAGGAGGCACAGAGGAAAAACCACAGGAAGGCTTTGTGTTACAACTCAGCAGGCAATGCACTAGTCTCCTACCTCTTCACACATCCATCTGCATGATTAGAAATCTGTAATTCTAAATGGCAAGTGGATGCTGAGCCTTCCATGAGCTACTTAAAAGCTTCCCTGGCAACCAGCTATCCTGCACCTCAGACAAGTTGCTCACATCTGCTAGGGTTGAAGGCTGATTTTACAATAGTCAGGAAACAATTTTCCTGGCAACACACCATGCTCCAAGTGGGAATTATACGCAGAAAGCATACAGACAATGTACTAGGCAAAGCACATGCCAAATGTAAGCCACTTTGGCTTTTTTTTATGAAGAAAAGCAGCATTTTCACCTTTAAACCAATGAGTAACATAAATGTGCTACCTGTAGTAATGAAAGTGAGCGACAGGACATATGGATTTACAGGAGTCTTGTTTAGATGACCCATGTGCTCTGTGACTGCATGGACCATTTAGCCCTGATCAGACACCCAAAGCCTCACACAGCTAGAACTGCATGGTAAGCGAGTGGAAAGGTGCTAACTGACACTTCTATTATGTCCCTGTTGCTCAGCCTTATCACCTTCCACAAGTGCCAGATCTGCATACAGGTGGAGCAGGCTGCAGCACAGAGCCTCAAAATGTGGGCTCAGCATCTTGCCATTCTTTTACTATCTAGGCCCAATTGCTTAAGAACATTAAACATGTGATGAAGGAGCCTATGACTGCATAACAGCTACACAAGTGCATACTTACTGTTCAGTAAAGTTTGTGGAGGCTTTAAAGCAGGGGTCAACAACCTTTTTCAGCCGTGGGCCAGTCCACCGTCCCTCAGACCATGTGGTGGGCTGGACTATATGTTTTTTTTTGGGGGGGGGAATGAATGAATTCCTATGCCCCACAAATAACCCAGAGATGCATTTAAACAAAAATACACATTCTATTCATGTAAAAACACCAGGCAGGCCCCACAAATAACCCAGAGGTGCATTTTAAATAAAAGGACACATTCAACTCATGTAAAAACACTCTGATTCCCGGACCGTCCACAGACCAGATTGAGAAGGCGATTGGGCCACATCTGGCCCCCGGGCCTTAGGTTACCTACCCCTGCTTTAAAGCTACTCAGAATGAAACAATAAGGTCATCTATGAAGCTTTATACAAGAGTGCAGATCACTGACTGACTGCAACAAAGAGAGCTAGCACATTCCTGCCTTCCCCTCAGTGTGTTAAACACTCAACACCCAGACAAGGATTTTGCATGCGGTTAAAGGACTGTGCAGGCAGTCTCCGGAGAATGTGTGAAGCAGAGAAGCTCCTCCACCACCACTCCACACTGTATTTGAGAGAAAGGACCTGTTTTCATGGTGATATTCTTCATTTTCCACATGTAGTTCAACATGTCTAAAAGCAATACATTTCTTTTTCCTTCAGGTTCTGTTCCTTTAATCAAAAAAGCTTCTTTGCTTGTTCGCCATGGGGAAGTGGTGTGGAGGAGGGGGAAGTTCACAAATGTGAGAAACGCTCATCTCCACTCAAAACCTACTTGCATTTAAAATGAAGGATTTTAAAAGAGTTGCCGACACCTCGCAGAAGAGATACCCAGAAAGATTCTATTTAGAGCAAGTGAGGCGGCTGATACAGGCTGTCATACCTGATGTTCGATCTCCTCCCCACCCTGTCTTTTGTTGCTTGGATATTGGCAGTAAACCATGATCTTTGGTTTCAAATTACCTGCTTAGTCAAGCCCACCTGAAAGTCTCCTTCTGTTTGGGAGGAGAGGAGAAGGTCATTGGACTGCATGACTCTTAAGAAAAGCTTCCCCATGTGCTCCAAGCCAATTCTGTGTCTGAGCACTACAGAAGCGTGAAACCTTTATTTTTCAAGCCAGCATAGTCACAGTTAAACATGCCATTCCAAAACTAGCTGGACATAAAAAGGCCCCTTATTCTAGATCAGACAATTGGTCCAATCCAGTCAGCCTGCAAAATGTGGGAGTATGAGAAATGAAGAGAACCAAAAGGGATGATTCGTCAACCTCTATTTATGCATGTATTGGTTGCTGTCCATTTTTCGGATTCTGTCTCCCACAAAATGAGAGAAAAGCATACTAGGGCTTGAGCATGTTGGAGAAAAAGGGGTAGTTTAAATCTTGACATGGGTTGGGAGAGATAGTGAATGGGTCTTGTGGAAAAATTGGTTTTCCCATAGATTCTGGCTTCTCATATTGGCATTTAATTACTTCCTCTGGAGACCTTCAGAAGGGGACAACCTCACTGGAACCTCAGGTCAAACTATCAATTCTGGACTGATATTTTAAGAATCTTTTGAGAACTCCTAAGTATTTTGAGCATTTTATGATGCCTTAAGATTTAGGGGTAGGTAGACCCAACTGAGAATGTTTTCTAATAATAATAATAATAATAATAATAATAATAATAATAATAATAATTTATTATTTGTACCCCGCCCATCTGGCTGGGTTTCCCCAGCCACTCTGGGCGGCTTCCATAGAAACAAAAAATACAGTAAAATATCACAGATTAAAAACTTCCCTGAACAGGGCTGCCTTAAGATGTCTTCTAAATGTCAGGTAGTTATTTATCGCTTTGACATCTGATGGGAGGGCGTTCCACAGGGCGGGCGCCACTACCGAGAAGGCCCTCTGCCTGGTTCCCTGTAGCTTTGCTTCTCGCAATGAGGGAACCGCCAGAAGGCCCTCGGAGCTGGACCTCAGTGTCCGGGCAGAACGATTTTGTTTCTCTTGAAATATACTGGTATATATTTTTTTCAAAGTGCAGGAGGAGGATCTGGTTTGCTCTGCATTTGGAACCTTTCCGCAGACTCATGCATGGATCAGAACACTGATCTGTGGATTCAGCTGCATAATCAATCAACCAAACCACATATGGACACATGCTGTGTTTATGAGGTAGCCCAACATCTTTTCAGAGCAGCTCCATGACTACACAATAAAATATTGCTTTGAAAATGCTCCCAGAGAGTGACTAACCAAGCAGTTATAGGGAATTGTATAGAAGAAAGCTGCACCTTTAGGGGCTAAATTGGCCTTATGGGGTTTTTTATGGATGGATATGTACTCCTTCTTAATCCACAACTCTGCACTAAGAAAGTTGGTGCTCTTGTAGTTCCTGGCTGATCTCAGTTCCCAGCAGGTGAAGTGTGCACATAGTCTCCATTCTCTAGTCAAAGCTGCATCTGAAGTAAGAATAGCTCAAGTAATAGCTGAAGTAAGTAAGCTCAAGGGCTGAGAGAACCTTCAAGTTCCACTGGGGAGGGGGTGGGGTTGATGACACTTGAACTTTGTCCTGTATGGTGAAGGGTATAAGTGGATGTTTGGATTCAGGCCTCCCATAAGAAGAGCATGACCAACCAGATGGCTATGGAAAACCAGCAAGAAGGACCCAAGAACAGTCATCCCTCCTATGGTTTCCAGCAAATGTTCCCACCTCACCAATACTGTTGTCACTGCTGTCAAAGCTGACCAGCTGCCTGTTGGATGGGTGAAGGCTCACAGTAATGTGTGCATGCTTCAGTGTGTGGGTGGAAGATAGCTGCTGTGGGCACATATCTCCAGGCTGAGATTAACAGGGATTTATTTATTTTTTTTGTTGCTAAAATGATGCTTTTTTTTTAAATTTGTCAATTTGAGACATTTCCTTTGACAAATGTTTGGATCCTGTTGGAACCTTGCTGAAATTTGACTAAATTTAATGACACCGCTTAGTTTGCAAATTGCAAATGTGTCACTCTAATTTGCGAATTCATAGTCTCTAATGTGCAGCTTAACGTTAAAGAAGCTGGAATCTCAATTTTATGATTAATCTCCTTGACATTTTAAGTTGCTATTATTTAAGTAATGATCAGTTGCATGCATTTCAAAGCAAAAGCATAGCAATTCTCAGTTTTAAAAAAACTACAAAACAGTGAATTATTTAGCGGGCATCCCCACTGCAAGAAACTTGGGTGCAGCGCATCAGGCTCTGGAGATTTGAATTCATTTCAAGCATTTGGTGTCCCTTGCTACCTCTTTTCCTCTCTTGAACTGCAGCTCCTTCCTTCCATCGTACATTCGATTATTACCAGGTTGGGCACTGCTTTCCTTGAGGTGAAGGCAGAGGCAAAGTAGGTGCTGAACAGTTCCTCCTCCTATCTGTCACACAATAGCATTTGTCTCTCTTCTTCATGCAGAGTTCCTACTATTTGCCTCAAACAGAGCCAAATAGGTCTCTTATTATTGTTTTTAACCTCTCTTGAAAGCCTGAGTTTATTCTGAGCTTTGGCCTGACTGATCTTCTCACTGCAGCTGTTGACTAGTCGTGTATACTCTTTCCTTCATGATTTCCCCTTTCTTCCATTTCTTGGACATGCCTTTCTCATCTGTAAGCCCCTTATTGCTTCTTTGGATGCCTCTCACTTTTCTTTCTTTTTGGAATTCTCTGTATTTGTGCCTTCAAATACATCCATCTTGACTCTCTTCTCTTTGAGTATTTCTGACCATGGGATCTCACCCAAGAGTTCCTTAAGCCTTTTGAAATCAGCCATGGCATGTACAACTTGTGGGGTGGATTTGGAGGGTAGGATAGGATGTTATTTATTTTTTTATCCTTCCTCTTGCTCACTTATGTGAGTTTAACATCTAATTAGCAGAATTTAAGATCAGCATCCCTTTGTAGTCCCAAATATGGAAACTTCTGGGACAAGGTATCTTATCCTTATTAGGAATTGCTCAGGATGCTTTAGCAGACTTATCTTTCCCCTATTATCCCTCTAAACAAAACAATCACACAGAAGTCTGTAATGTAAGGATAAAAGTATTGTTTACTTACATAATGTCTCAGACTCAATTCTAGCAGAAAGCAGCAGAGAAAACAAGACAGGTAGAATCTACTTATAAGTCAGAAAATTACGTGGTTGAGATGGAATCTGAGCTCAGGAGAGTACAGAACAAGCATCCTTTCTCTTCAGTTACATGGCAAATCATTCTGTGCATTGTACCTTCAACAGCCACCTCAGTGTATTCTGAGGTCTGCAACTGCTTCTCTTGCTTTATAAAGCCCTTTTTGTTCACCTTGGGGCAGCTACACTGGAAGCAGGCAGGTGAAGCAGCATATGTTAAATGAAGCCTTACATGCATTGGAGCAGATCTGAGTTGGTGCCTTCTTCGACCTGTTGTCACACAGGAAGCCCCAGCCAAGGTTGCTTACCATGATGGGTGTTTGAATGGGTTTGAAGGTATTATAGAAACTTCTGGAAACTTCGTCCCTCGGATCTATATATTTATTATCTGTATCTTGCAAGATTTCTTGAGCTAATCAGAAACAATGTTGGAACAAAACAGTGGCATTCTCAACAGTGAGTTATTGGCTTGGACACAGAAGGTGTGTTGTTTGTGCAGTTAAACCAGGAATTGTAATGTGAGAAACAGAAAGATTTGCACGCTTTCTCAAAAAGTTCTAGTCTCATGAGTTCCTTGTGCATAGGCAAGAGAGAAGGACAGCAGGTGGGAAGGACGAAGCAGCAAAATAATTGGGGTCATTGATCCTAAGGGCAGTGGGAACCCGTGCTGCTGATTTACAGGTTCAAAATATGTGTGCCTAGTTCCTCCATTCACCATTGTGTCATATTTGACTATAGATAAAACACAAATCAGGCAGCCAGAAATAAAACTAGAGAAAGCAGAGAGAAATAAAAGGTCTTGGGCAATGCACCAGCTAGGACCAACCAAATTTGTACTCTTCTTCAGGGAGAAAATAACAAGAGAGTGTGGATGTTGTAGGAGCATGTCAGGAAAGTGCCAGTGTAGACCATTATAGAACTTGTATGATACGATACGGTATGATACAATACGATACAATACAATAATCTTTATCGTCATTGTCCCATACAGAACAACGAAATTGAAAAAATAAAATATACATAAGACATTCAAAACCAACAAGCCTGCTGTCCTAGCTATCCCAACCTGGTTAGCTGCCTAAAAACTCTGATACCCCATTTTTAAAATACAATATACTCCCATAGAGACTCCTTACACTGTGTTTAAAACCAAAATCGCATTTGGATAGAAACTGTTTCTCAGGCAGCTAGTCCTAGTCTTTATAACCCTGTACCTTCTTCCAAAAGGCAGAAGCTGAAATAGATCATTTCTTTCAGAGTGTGCACTATCCTGTGCTATCTCTGCAGCTTTCTTATTGCACCTGGAAGCATAGATTTGATCCAAGGTGGGAAGAGTGCACCCAATTATTCTCTCCTCAGTCTTTACAACCCTGGACAGCATTGTTTTCCCCCTGACCGTGCAGCTCCCAAACCACACACACAGACCATAAGTTAATACACTCTCAACAGTACAATGGTAAAATGCCATCAACAGGTCCTCTGAGAGATTGTTTTTCCGGAGGAAAATGTACAATATAGAAAACATAAGCTTGCACTGCAGGGGGTTGGACAAGATGACTCTTTGGTTACCTTCCAGCCCTTCCCAGATCTGCTCCACAGGGTTTCAGCAATCCTCAGAACAGATTTAGGAGATGTGTGGATTGTGGGGTGTCCTGTTGCATCTGCAGGAATCCTTGAGCCGATAGAAAGCTGACTTTGTGCTGCATCGTATGCAAGCCTACTTTTTCTACATTGACTTTTCTACATGTTTTACCATGGTTTATGCTGGCGCTTTTCTACCACCCTGATGTGGATGCTTACATTTGATCCAAGCCACAGTTTCAGAATTAGAAACTGTCATTTATTGAATCAGGACATTGTATGTATAGGGTGGGGCAATTGTAGGTGTGTGAGATGAGGTACTTGTTACAAGTTTGGGCTGGGCCCTAATAAACCAATGCTGAGGATCTGTTCAACCAGTAGACTAAGTGTACATCAGTCAAGGTGGGTCTTGCTTGGTCCATTTTGCTATACAAGCACACATGCACACCTGCTCAGTCATATGATCTAGGTTAATAGAGCATTATATGCTCAGGGGACGGGTGGTGGCACTATACTGCATCATCACAAAACAGTGGAATGGGTTGGATCATGATTAAATAAAGTGTACTTAAGGTCCCTTTGGAAACTAATGTGAAAAATTAGTCATGACAGTGATCTCACTGGGATCTCTATGACCAACTTAGAGGCTGCATTCCTATACCCACTAATATCATTGGGAGTAAGCCCCATTGAAACCAATGATACTCATTTCTGAGTAGAAATGTATAGGCTTGCACATATCTATGTGGTCTGGATCCAGACCAGTAACTCTGAACCAAGTGCCACAAAATTCAACTGATCAAATTTGTATCCCACTGTTTGCCCAAGAAGCTTAGAGCAGCTTACCTCCCTGCCGCCCTCTGCTTTATCCTTAAATCTGCTCTACGTGGTATGTTATGCTGGCAGACCTGCCTCAGCGTTACAAAATGATCTGGAGTCACTGTCACCCATTACAATACACACTACGGAGATTAGTGCACCTTCATTTTTACATGGTGTCTAACTTCTCCAAACATTCAGTCAGCAAGTTGACAAAAAGATTAATTTTATGTCAAAAAGTTGGTTTGAAATCCTTTCAGTGATTTGAGCGTCACGGAGGGCAGATGAACTATGAGAACTGTCAGGGAACAAAAATCTACTGAGCAGAGCACTCTCAAACAAAGTTGGGTGTGTGTGTTGCTGTATATTACTAATAAAGGGCTGGGTGATTGAAGGTTGGCTACTTTCAGTGCATAATAACTGAGTATTTCATTAAAGCTGAGCGTACACATTTAAATGCATTGAGGACTCCTGTGTAAGACAAGTGCCCCCCGCCAATGCATTTCCTAGTGCCAGCTGCTGATTCAGCATTCATGCTATCTACTTTGCACAAGTTATTTTACTTGTGTGTGTGTGTCTCCCCCCCCTTAAAGGACTAATTTGGTCATGTTAACATATACACATAGGAAATATTTTATATTAACAATACATCCCCCCTGCTATTGTTATAGAGTGTTGTTGTTCTTAAAAACATGCTACCTTAAATCTCTCTTCTATAAATGCTAAGGGGAAAAAATGGTAACAGGAGTTTTCCCGGCATTCCCCATTACAGTAATCCAGTTCACACTTGCCATGATTCAGTACTCCCTGCTCCTTTGTCAGTCTCACCTCCTGTCTCAGAACCACCTCCAGATCCACCAGTGGCTCCCCTTCACCCATCCTTTCAGGAGGACCCTGCTGCATAGTCTGGTTCGCAGCCACCTAGGTCCTCTTGCCTAGGTCACCTAGATGCCAGTGCAGCAATGAATGGACAGCTGAGGCTCAGCTCTCTGGAAGGAGTTCCTGTTTGCTGGTGCAGTCAGTCCAAAGAATGGCCTCACTTCCCACCCTGAAGTTGCTCCTGCTCCACTCTCATATAACAGGACCAAAAGGTGTGCGTTGATTGTTGGATCAGTATCTTTTCTTGCTTAGCTATGCGTAGAACCTGTAGTGCCTTTGAAAACTTATTTTGCCTATGTACTGCACTAATGCGAGATCTGCAACCTGAGATAACATGGGAAGGGGGTTGGAGTGTGTGTGTGTGTGTGTGTGTAAGCGATTGAGAGGTGATGCATGCTCTTTCAGAAATGATCATTTATCACAGAGCTGCATGAAGCCCATTGCAGTCCAAGGTCAAGGACTATGGAATGACCAGAAATGAGACTCCTCATGGAAAGAAAGCACAATACATTAAATGCTTGATAAATGGTCTCACACCTGGTCAAGCTCAGTTACGTTGACTGCAGAAACGGCTTTCCGTTCACCCTTTCACCTCTGACTCAGGCTTTCAAACAACCACAATCTTCCACTTCTGATTCCCCCATCCCATATTCACCACCCCCATTATTTCTGTTCTCTTTTCTCTCTTTTCCTTTTCTTTTTTAACAGCTTTATTCTGTTCTTCCATTCATTTCTTCTCCCCACTGCCATTCTGTCTGGTCTAAAACATTTATTATGTCCTCATACCAAATCTATCAAATGAAATTGAAGAGAATCCCTTATCTCTATAAGAATTCTCTCTCTCTCCAGATGCATACATGCAGTAGCAAAGATGGGGTGTTCATAGCAATAACATATTTAAGCATTACCCCTTCCAAAACAATACTGAATGTGACACATAACTTTTAGAAATTTTGTTTTGCCAGACCTCTTTGTCCAGGATTTCTTTTTTTGCTTTTGAAAGCTTGTGTGAAAGCAAGTGAGTGCGTTCATGCACACATGCACACACGCACACTCACATACACTTTTTCTTGTATCAAAAGAAGATGTAATTTTGTATGGATCTGCAGCTGAAAGACAAGAATTGAAAGCCATTCTACAAAAATGTTTCAGAAAGTATTTTCTACAAGAAAGCATTGTGTGAAACCTCAGAACATTCCTGCAGAAATAAATAGTATTTTGGAATAGTGTCTTGCAGAAATAGAGTTTCATCTGAATATAGGGCCTTTGCGCAGCTGTGGGGACAGAGTGCCATGCTATCCCCCCCCCCCCCTTTAACCTTTTTATCAACCTTTGGAAAATCTGCAACCCTAATCAGGACTGAGAGTGCCTCCAGACTGTCCATATTTTGCAGGAGGGATTCAAGAACATACCAGAACTTTAGGCTTCTGCATTTAAAGTGGGTTAAAAGTAGGGGATGAATGACTAATGGGAAGACCTATAAACACCCTGGATACAAATCAGAAAGAATCCTCATTGCCATACAACTGTCCTATCAACAAATCAAAACTATTGCTCAAAAGTCTCAAAGTAACTTGACCTACGTGCAAGCATTGTGCAAACAAATCAGGACGAATGCTCAATAAATAGGTTTTCTAGAGAGGCCCTGAATCAGCCAAGCCAGGAGGTCAGGATCATGCCAGAAGATGCAGCTCCAATTATAGAGCAGCAACAGCCAGACACCAGACTCCATACAGAGTAGTATCCAAGTCAGGGACAGGGGGAGAAGGAGTGAACCTGGTCTAATTTCATGCAGCCCAGTAACAACAACAACAACACCGTACCCATCTCTATAGATCACCCTCTCGGAATCCTGTCTTGTTCTGAGTCATGTGAGTGCAAGTAGCTACTACATTGTGAAGTCATATTGAAAAAAAGCTGTGCAGTGAGACACATGGTGGGAGGAGCCTGAGGAGAGAGGAACACAGCAAGAAGGGAAAGGGTGGAGCTAAAGCAAGGGTGGCAGCCACCTTCAAGTGACCAGTTCTGACTTGTGCTAATTGAAGGTTGGGGAGGGACAGGGAGAAAGCATACACAGATATAGGGAAGTAGGTAGGTGTGGGGGAAACTGGAAACAGATATGAGAGAGAGAGAGAGAGAGAGAGAGAGAGAGAGATGGATGAACTGGTTCAGAAAATCAGGAAGCATGCTAAGCAATCCTGCAAATTCTGCACACATTTGTGGCCTCAAAGCCATTTTTTTTTAAAAAAAAAAAAAGGTAAAGGACCCCTGACAGTTAAGTCCAGTCGCGAACGACTCTGGGGTTGCGGCGCTCATCTCGCTTTACTGGCTGAAGGAGCCGATGTTTGTCCGCAGACAGTTTTTCCGGGTCATGTGGCCAGCATGACTAAGCCGCTTCTGGCGAAGCCAGAGCAGCACACAGAAATGCCGTTTACCTTCCCACCGGAGCGGTACCTATTTATCCACTTGCACTTTGACATGATTTCGAACTGCTAGGTTGGCAGGAGCAGGGACCGAGCAATGGGAGCTCACCCCATCGCAGGGGATTCGAACCGCCGACCATCTGATCGGCAAGCCCAGGGGTCTGCAACCCGCGGCTCCGGAGCCGCATGTGGCTCTTTTACACCTTTGCCGCGGCTCCGGGGCGGATACTAGTGAGGGGAGAAGGTGCATTGTGCGCCCCGACACTCCCCACTGTGGTGGACGCTGTACTGGCTGTGACGTCGCACGGGGGCAGTGCATGCGTTAGACACACACCATCCCGACGTCACCTTCCCTCCCGCCCGCTACATTGTAAGGGGCATGTACGCTGGTCACTGCATTGAAAGGGGGCATGTACGCTGGTCACTGTTTTGAAGGGGAGTGAAGAACACACACACACACACAAAAGATAACTTGTTAATTTAACGTTTATTTCTATGAGGAGGAGTATTTCTGAGGGGTCAAACAAAGAAATAATTAAAAAAGTGACAAAAAAGTTATTTTTATAATGATGAGTTTTGCAGCTCCCAGTTTTTTTCCTTCGGAAACGGGTCCAAGTGGCTCTTTTTGTCTTAAAGGTTGCAGACCCCTGGGCAAGCCCTAGGCTCAGTTGTTTAGACCACAAGCACCACCCGCGTCCCTCAAAGCCAATTATCCCCAAGGAGAACAGTCTCAGCAGAATGAGGGCTGCTCTACAGGTGTGGGGAGTCTTTGGCCCTTGAAGAACTATAGTTCTCATCATCCATAGCCATTGTCCATGCTTGCTGGGGCTGTTGAGATTCATTCTTTGAATGCAGGAGACTCCAGGCTCTATCTCTAGCATGTCCTGTCAAAAAGGGTCACCAAGCAGGTAATGGGAAAGGCCTTTACATGAGACCTTGGAATGCTGCTGCCAATCACAGTCATCAATACTGAGCTAAATAGTTTGAGCTTCCTTCCTATGGTCCTATAAGTAAAGATGGCTATGATTGGGTTGCAATGTGAAAAGAAGAAGCACTAGACAGACAAGAGAAGACCAGCATTCAGAGACTTGCCAGAGAAGCAAATTGGAACCAGGAAAAGAGCAGTGGTTTTCAAACTTACTAATCTCAAGTTTTAGTTTTCCAGTTGCAAGGACCCGATTTCACATTGAGATATTGTCTAGTGCTACAGTCACCAGGTCACTTAAGCATTTGAAGAATGGAGGCTACATCCTTCAAACATCTGAAAATGACTGAGCCAAGGCTCAGGTGTTATTATACACATTATTATTCACATTATATTATACACTATTGTATGCATGCAGGACTTATTAAACAGCAATCCAGTCCAGCAGCCATCATATTGCACTAATTCCTTCCATTTTAAATAGGTCCAAGTGACCTGTGGGAAACAGAAGGCTCAGCTAATCAGTTGTCAGCAGCCGCTTCTTCAGATCAGTTTGATACTAGAATTCATTATCCGAACAACCATTTGGGGATCTTGCAGGTGCAAGTCTGAAGTTTAAAACACACACACACACACACACACACACACAACCATCTTGCATGATGGCATTCTTTAAGAATCTCAGTTTTAATGGCTGGGTTACAGGTGAGAATTTGGACCTTGATTTAGAGTCCATTGATATCAATGTAGAGCTTCTAGTTCTAATTAATAGACTTTGGGACAGACACTTAATTAAAGAGGTCTCAGCAAGAACTTTCCCTTACCCACTATCAATAAGGTAAATAAAGAAAAAGTGTGTGTTAATTAAAGCTTAGCCAAAAGTTCTTTGAAGAAAAAGATTTGGTTCAAAATGGGACGACAGGCAAAAGGTTTACAGCACTTTGTCAAAATGTACCTATGTGCCTGGCTCAGACTACACATAGGCCAACATCACATCCCAGCACTCCTGAATTGCAACATAGTGTTGTAGTTACCAGTTCATTTAAGCTCCTATAACAGATACAAGCCGTCTTCCAAGGGTGAGGCTCATAGGAAATACAGTGGTATCTCGGGTTAAGAACTTAATTCGTTCTGGAGGTCCGTCCTTAACCTGAAACTGTTCTTAACCTGAGGTACCACTTTAGCTAATGGGGCCTCCCGCTGCCACCGCATGATTTTTGTTCTCATTCTGAAGGAAAGTTCTTAACCTGAGGTACTATTTCTGGGTTAGCAGAGTCTGTAACCTGAAGCATCTGTAACCTGAAGCATCTGTAACCTGAGGTACCACTGTAGATGGAGATCATGTTGTCCACATCTGTCATTTAGAAGAGCAAGGCCATAAACTACCACAAGATCAACCTCTGAGGCCCTTCTTGTATGTCTGCCAGTGTGATCGGTGGCACAAGAGAGAGAGGGAGAAATTTGATGTCATCCTATTTTGATTGTTCTGTCAGTGCAACCATTTCTGATTGCCAGATAGAATTATCCCCACTTTCCTCCCACCGTAGGATGCGGGTGGCACTGTGGGTAAAACCTCAGCACCTAGGACTTGCCGATCGCATGGTCGGCGGTTCGAATCCCCGTGGCGGGGTGCGCTCCCGTCGTTCGGTCCCAGCGCCTGCCAACCTAGCAGTTCGAAAGCACTCCCGGGTGCAAGTAGATAAATAGGGACCGCTTACCAGCGGGAAGGTAAACGGCGTTTCGTGTGCTGCGCTGGCTCGCCAGATGCAGCTTGTCACGCTGGCCACGTGACCCGGAAGTATCTGCGGACAGCGCTGGCTCCCGGCCTATAGAGTGAGATGAACGCACAACCCTAGAGTCTGGCAAGACTGGCCCGTACGGGCAGGGGTACCTTTACCTTTTTCCCCCTCCCACCGTATGCTGTTCTGGGGGGTTCTCCCATCCCACCAGAGTGGATTTGGTGGAGTCATGAGAGGTTCAAGGTGAGAGAGGGGGAGGGGGAAGGGAGTTGTGAAAGGCACCAGCTGGGGAACGCCCAAGGGAGCCACCCGGAAAAGAAGGCTCAGAGCCAGGGGATTGGTGGTGGGATGACAATGAGTGGTCAGAGGGAGCAGACTGGGAGGAGGCAGTGTTGGAAGCTGAATAGGTAACAGAGTTTAGTGAGAAGGAAGAGGTTGTGTCAGAGGGCAGTCCAGATTGAGAAGCAGGAGAGGAGTGGGACCAGAAGACAGAGATGAGGCAGGCTACTGAAGAATCTAGGGAGTCTCCCCCTCTTGCTGTGACCAGCTCCCCTCTCCCCAGTCTCCCAGGACATGCAGAGAAATGTAGAAAGCAGCGCAATGAGAGGCAAGATGATGGAGCCTTAGGCTGCTGGGAAAGGAACTGAGGAAGGAGCCATAGAGAAAGGTGGAAAGCAGGGACCTTCAGTCCTCACAACTGCTTCATTTGGGAAAGACCTACTGGGAAAGCTTGCTGTGATCACTAGGCTCACTGGTTTGTTTCTTTGAATTTTAACTTCACTGGCATCAGATGCTTTGTTGTTTTATTGCTGACCTAGGCCTGACTCCAGCTCCTGATAGTAGCCCTTTGGCTAGAAAAGCTTCCCAACCCCAGCAACATGATTTTAACTTTCTAAAGGGCTTCGCTTGCTTTAAATGGTATCGTGCTGGTTTGATTAGGTGTTTTATAATTGCTGGGTATATAAATTTTATTTATCAGCATAGTATGATGATTTTGTAATATGTTTGATGTTATTTGCAGAGGGTAGTTGAATATTGCACACGGAATCCACCTTATGAGAGTAAAGGCAGTAAAAGGCGGCTTGTCCATCTTTTAAATAGAACCAATGTGGCATTAATGTTGCAGTTCTGTTTTTGGATTAACAAGCACTTTGAATTTTATACCCTTACTGCACAATCCTGCAGTTGTCTAGTCAGAAGTAAATCCCATGGAGTTCAGCGGGCTTCATTCCCAGGTAAGCGAATCTGCAATTGCAGCCTTAGCAGTTTTGCATTCAGCAATGGATATTTGCTTGTCTTTGAGGCTTTTCTTTTTTATGTATCCAATAGAAAGGAAGTTTGCATTCAGGGTCAAAGCAGAGTTCAAGTGCAGTGCTCCTTCTGTGCTGTGTGCATGGCAGCCCGCTGATACAAGGATGACACGCTCCCGCTGTCTTTCGTTATTAATCATTAGTGGTGGTGTTTGTGTGCTCCGGTAGAAGGCAGTGACCCCAATCAGTGTCGGTGAATAATTGTTCAAGATGCTGTACAAACAAAGAAGACAGAGATGTTGCTGCAGAGATTTATTGGAGATTACGTGTGTGTGTGACTAGTGGGTGATGTCAGGGACTGAGAGGGAGGGATGCTGGGTGGAGGTGTGAGTGGAAGATACACAACATAATTATTATGGGTTAGTGGTTAGATTATGAGGCTAAAATGGGAGAGACCTGGCTTCAAATCCCGATTCAGCCACAAATTGCAGAAAAATGAGGAGAATTAAGATTAGAAAAATGAGAAAATGAAACTACTGAAATAGACTGATCTTTCCATCTCTTCTCAAATGCTGGTCTGTCACGAGATACTGTAATCTGGGTGGCTGTTTCAGGAAGGAAAGAGAGAAAGGAAATTCTTCCTGAATGCTGAATTTTGTCTGTTTATCCACAAACTACCAGGAAATGCAGAACTGCTATTTCATGGGGTTTTCTTTCCCCTTCAGTCTTTGGGGAGGGAAGACAACCATAGGGTTGTTGTTGTTTTTTAACCAAAGGTAGAATTCAGAGTTAACTTCAATCCATCTCAAATTTGGAATCAACAGCAGGCTCAAATTAGGGATGCCCAGAAGCTATTTGAGTAAAGTTACTCCTAGTCTAAGCAAAACCCTCCATGACTCTCAGATGCCTTGTTCAAGCAGGGGTATCCCAGATGTGTGGGGCAGGTAGGGATGCAAAATTTGACCCACCAGGCATCCTCATTTGGCTTACCGGGCCATTTCCCTCAAACCATGCCCATCAGCCCCATTTGTGTCATATGTGAGATGAGGTGTGGGGCAGGTAAGGGTGCAACTGAATCAGCTGGTCTTGCAGAAAGATCCACCATCAGCTGATGGTGTGGAGTTCAATCCAGATTGTGACAGTTCCTAAGGTGGAGGCATTCCCTTTTTGGGGGACACTAGTCAACACTGCCTTAGTAAGTGGTAGTGTATATATCTGAATATTTGAAGTATATGTCCAGTATATCTGAAGGAGTGTCTCCACCCACATTGTTCTACCTGGACACTGAGGTCCAGTGCTGAGGGCCTTCTCGGTAGTGGTGCCCGCCCTGTGGGACGCCCTCCCACCAGATGTCAAAGAGAAAAACAACTACCAGACTTTTAGAAGACATTTGAAGGCAGCCCTGTTTAGGGAAGCTTTTAATGTTTGATGCATTATTATTGATGCATGATGTATTTTAATATTTTGTTGGAAGCCGCCTAGAGTGGGTGGGGAAGCCCAGCCAGATGGGTGGGGTATGAATAAATTGTTGTTGTTGTTGTTGTTGTTGTTGTTATTGATTTCCCTTGAGGTTAGACAGGGCTGGCTGTTGGAATAGAAAAGAGCCTGGGCTCACTGCTACACCACCTATTCTATTTTATTCTAATTGGAGGGCCAATGAGGTGAAATGGTTAAGAGTGTTGGACTGTGACCTGGCAGGGCAGGGTGCAAATCTCCACTCAGCCATGAAGCTCACTGGGTGACCTTGGGCCTGTCACCACCTCTCAACCTAACCTACCTCACAAGGTTGTTGTGAGGATGAAATGGGAGAGGAGGAGGAGAGCCACATCCAGCAACTTGAGATCTCTTTTTATTCACCACCTCTCCTCCAAGGAGATTGAGGCAGCATGCTTATTTTTTGCCCATTTTATCTTCACAACAACCCTGTGAGGTCAGAGAGAGAGAGAGAGAGAGAGAGAGAGAGAGAGAGAGAGAGAGGATATTTTGTTTACTTCAATACCATCCAGGTTGCTTCTTGTTGGAGTGGATCAAATGTCTGTTTTATGACAGCCCCGTGGACCCACAATCATGAGAGGTATGTGGCCATCTGATTTGACTTGGTAGAACAGCCATGCCCTGAGAAAACCCTCCTTTGGTAGTTCAATAAGAGTCATGAAATAGAGCCATTGTTCTCATGTCTCAGCCAAGTGCATGGTGCAAGGAGAGGGGGAAAGGACTTTATCAGCAGCAGCCCAGAAGCTTCAGTCTGCTGTGCGGATTGTTTTACTGTGACAGTCTCGAACAATAGAAGCAAGCAGGGAAACATCTTTCTCATCCAGCAGTCAATACTAGGGTGGGATGCTGCATTCCTATCTCCCAGGGAGAGCAAAATCAAACCTTGGAGGCAGCCTTGAAGATGAAAGGCTGCTTTGCACAAGTTTCCAGTGACCCTTAAACACAGAGGCAGAGGGAAGAAGAACAAATTGCTGTTAATTTTTGTTTTATCCTTGTTCTTCAGTTCCTTTCTTTTTTTAATAAGCACAAATGCTGAAGGCAGCCAAGGAATACAATGGAACCCTTATGCGTATGTGTGCACACTAGCATCGTATTTGCAGCAGAAATTGGTTTGGAGAAGCCCTCCCACAGAGAGGAAATTCTACAGAAAAAAGCACCCCTCTAAATGCTGCTGTTTATTACCAAAGGGTTAGAGGAGCCCATTAGATGTAACCAGAGGTGATAAGAATTAAGAGGGGATGCAGGAAAATGTGAAACTGGCATTCTGAAGCTATCCAGCTCAGCATCACCTACTCTGACTGGCAGGTCACATTTAAAACCAAACCTACTGAACTCTCACTTTCCAAAATAATATGCAAACCAAAACACAGCCATCCTTTGAAACTTACTCTTTGCTGAAATGCAGTGCAGCAATCCAGCCAAGTAATGTGTACAATAATGACCAAAGAAGGTTAAAGTGTGCATTTAAGTGCATATATTAGTGGAAATAACATACAAAATGCATTATATTGGGAATGTCATCACAATCATAATAGTAGTGTTTTGTATAATAATACAGTGGTACCTTGTTAAGTACTTAAGTCGTTCCGGAGGTCCGTTCTTTTTTTTAAAAAAATATTTTTTAATTAATTTTTTAACACAAATATACAATCTTATCGAAATTTCCACAAATTTAGTTCTATCTGGACTTCCTTCAGCTTCTCTGACAATCATCCATATTTACCTCTCAATTACGCATTTCTTCTGTTTATATTGCCATTAAACTTCCCTCCCAATTTATTTTAACAATATATCTCAACTTTCACAGTGCTTCTTGAAACCCCACTAGCGTTGTTCGCACATCACACATTCTTTTCAGATATTCAACAAATTTCCCCCAGTCCTCGATGAACTTTTGGTCTCGAAGATATCTAATTTTCCCAGTTAGTCTGTCCAGTTCTGCATAGTCTGTCAGCTTCAGTCTCCATTCTTCTATTGTCGGTATTTCCTCTTGTTTCCATTTCTGGGCCAGAAGAATTCTTCCTGCTGTAACTGCATATTGGAAAAGTTTACAGTCCTTTCTTCTTATTTCCTTTCCTGTAATCCCTAAAAGAAAGGTCTCTGGTTTCTTTACAAATGTATATTTTATTTTCATTTCATTATATGTCATCTCCCAGAAACTCTTCACTTTCTTACACTCCCACCACATGTGATAAAACGTTCCTTCTTTTTCCTTACATTTCCAACACTTATTACACGTCTTATACATTTTTGCTAATTTTACTGGTGTGATATACCATCTGTAAAACATTTTCATAACATTCTTTTAATGCCGTACAAGCAGTGAATCTTAAGTTCTCCTTCCACAGTTTTTCCCAATCCTCAAACTGTATATTGTAACCAAAATCTCTGGCCCATTGTACCATTACTGATTTAACTTCTTCATCTTTAATATTCCATTCCAACAATATTTTATACATTTTTGACAAAATTGTACAATCATTATTTATCACATCTATCTGAAACTTTGAGTCTTTTTCTGCATAACCACTTTCTTTAATGTCTTTTTTAAACATTTCATTAACCTGAAAATAATACAACCAATCATAAACATGTTCTCTGACTTGTTCATATGGCTTTAGTTTCCATTTTCCTCCTTCTTTGGTTATCAATTCACCATATGTAATCCAATTACCTCTCATATTTATTTTCTTTACACTAATAACCTCTAATGGAGACAACCAGTGTGGTACTCTTGGTTCTAATAGGTTTTTGTACCTATCCCATATTTCTATTAGTGAACTCCGGAATATGTAGTTCCCAAAGCCTGTATGAATTTTCTTCTTTTCACACCATAAATACGCGTGCCATCCAAATCTGTTATCAAATCCTTCTAAATCTAGTAGCTCCTTCCGGAGGTCCGTTCTTAACCTGAAACTGTTCTTAACCTAAAGCACCACTTTAGCGAGTGGGGCCTCCTGCTGCCGCCACACCACCAGAGCACGATTTCTGTTCTCATCCTGAAGCAAAGTTCTTAACCCAAGTTACTATTTCTGGGTTAGCGGAGTCTATAATCTGAAGCGTATGTAACCTGAAGCGTATGTAACCCGAGGTACCACTGTATATGAATACAAACATGTGAATATTAGAGAAATTCACACGAAAATGCTGGTGAATTTTCAGGATTACTTTTTTTAAGAATTGCAAACTGATGTTGAAATGAGGAGAACAGAAAATGTGGAGAACAGGATAGATGAGAAACTGCAGTTGACATATTCACCCATGCCTAGTCGAGAGCACAAGCAGACAGAACTCTTACAGAAGTCTTGCATCCTCCAGCATATTCTATCCCCCCCCATCACATTCCAGAACTCAATAAGCACTTTGACCTGAGCAGGACCCAAAATTGAATCAGACTGAACTTAAATTTAAACTAAATTTCCTTTTAGGCATAACTCAGTAGAAACTTTACTATATATAACAGTGGCAAAGTTAGAATAATTGAATAATAGAATACTGAACTCAAAGTAGAAAGTCACATGGCTATGTTCCCTTAAGCATAACCATCTGGTAGTGTTTGAAATGGGTGGTAAAGTTTTCTTGATGTATTAATGTTGTTTTTGATTAAGCAACAGAGCCACCTAAAACACATTTTTGTGGTTAGAAATATTATGAGGAAATGCACTGAAAAAGATTGCATGAATGTGAAGACATGTAAAGAACCCAAAAGCAAATTAGGATGAATGCTTATTGTGATATAATCACACTGTAAACAAATCAGAATGAATGGTCATTGAAGAACAGACATAGTCAACACACTGTGCAAGCTTTGTGCAAGCAACTCAAAATGGATGCTGAATAAACAGTTCATCTGGAGGAGCCCACATTTATATATAACAATATCCATAGAGAAACTAGAAGGAAAAGTACCATCCTTGTGACGGCAGCTAATGAACATCAGTGGTATATCAACAGTCTTATAGCTACTGTCAAAATATGGTTGTGTAAATGAGAGTGGAGTACTAGTTATTTGAAGACAAAATTCAAATGAAACTCAGCATGAAGATACTGAATTTATTGCTAAGTATTGTAATGTTCAACCCATCTGTTTGTATTGGCATATTTTCTCATTTCAATACATCGGGCTAGGATGCTAGTGAAAGCCACACAGATCCTTTACATATAAATATGGAATGAAAATAGAGAAATGTAAAGATGATGATGACGACGACTGCTAAATCACTGCATAGTTCCAGCCGTGTCTGATGCTGTGCAGGTGAAGAAGCCAGTGTTTGTCTGCCTAAGGAACAAAGCTGTATCTTTGTCATTTTGCAGTTGAGCTATTGGTTGGGCAGTCAGCATGTATCAGCTTGGTCTTAGGGAGGCAATTTAATGGAAGGTGAAAGGTCAAAGATAAAAATATAAATCTGAGCTCCTCTGCCTCCCCTCCCCCTTTACTGCCAAAATTAAGGCTCTAAGCCTCCCAGGGCAGAACTCTTATTTGCTTTGGGCTTCAATTGTTTACTAGTCCTACTCAGTTGATTTATATACAGCATTTTTCGGAAACCTAGGTAAAGGTAAAGGGCCCCCTGACCATTAGGTCCAGTCATGACCGACTCTGGGGTTGCGGCACTCATCTCGCTTTATTGGCCGAGGGAGCCAGCGTACAGCTTCCGGGTCATGTGGCCAGCATGACTAAGCCGCTTCTGGCAAACCAGAGCAGTGCATGGAAACGCCATTTACCTTCCCGCCGAAGTGGTACCTATTTATCTACTTGCATTTTGACGTGCTTTCAAACTGCTAGGTTGGCAGGAGCAGGGGCCGAGCAACGGGAACTCACCCCGTCACGGGGATTTGAACCGCCGACCTTCTGATCGGCAAGTCCTAGGCTCTGTGATTTATCCCACAGCACCACCCGCGTCCTGCTTCGGAAACCTACCTTTACTCAAAGCAGGTCACGCACACAACCACACCCAAATATAGTCTAAATACAGTACGATGCATAAGGAAATGTATAATACCCCTACTGTTGTTTAGTCGTTCAGTCGTGTCCGACTCTTCGTGACTCCTTGGACCAGAGCACGCCAGGCACTCCTGTCTTCCACTGCCACCCGCAGTTTGGTCAGGTTCATGTTTGTAGCTTCGAGAACACTGTCTAACCATCTCATCCTCTGTCGTCCCCTTCTCCTTGTGCCCTCCATCTTTCCCAACATCAGGGTCTTTTCCAGTGAGTCTTCTCTTCTCATGAGGTGGCCAAAGTATTGGAGCCTCAGCTTCAGGATCTGTCCTTCCAGTGAGCACTCAGGGCTGATTTCCTTAAGAATGGATGCGTTTGATCTTCTTGCAGTCCATGGGACTCTCAAGAGTCTCCTCCAGCACCATAATTCAAAAGCGTCAATTCTTTGGCGATCAGCCTTCTTTATGGTCCAGCTCTAATACCCCTACTACATAAGACTAAAAAGTAAGTAATTAACAGTTCATTTAACACGCATCAAAATGTAAGTGACCATAAAGGTTAAAAAAACACATTATCTTCAAAAGGATCTCTAATGCCGATAATGTCAGTGCATATCCATGCTGCTCCCAACCATCTTCTATATGTCAACCCAAAGTTCCAGAACCATCATGGCCTTCTGAAAGCTGGAGGGTGAGGCAAAGCCATCTTCTGAGTAGACACATTAAAGGCCATTGACCTAAATTAGGCATGTTCATTAATTTCTATGGTCTACTCTGGCTACCACTCAATGTCTAGGGCATTTTAGTTTAGGGGTGGGGTGGGGAGAGATATGACATTGGCATATTGTGGGGGAAGTGGTTAGAGATAGTTTTTTCTCCTTCTGTCATAACACTAAAATTCAGGGGTGCCAACTTGAATAAGATATTGGGGGAGGCAACTGCTGCCCTGCAAAACCAATCACATGACATAGCACACCCCCTCCCCATGTGAAAGGCAATGGCCATCAACTTCAGAGGGCTGCAGCCCCCTCAAATATTTTCTTGGGGGAGTGGCGAAGGGACCTTGGCCCCTGGGAGTTGGCTCCTATGCTAGAATTCATTGACACCAATGAAGCTGAATATTGATATAGGCCAGACAAAAGGAGGTACTTCTCTGCACAGTGCATAGTTAAATCATGGAGTTTGCTAGTACAAGAAGTAGTGATGGCTGCTAGCAAAATGCTTCTGAATGCTAATTTCTAGGGAATGTGAGCAGGAGAGTGTTGTTGCCCTCACGTTCTGCTTCTGGGCTTCCCATAGACATCTGGGTAACAACTGTGGGAACAGGATTCTGGACTAGATGTGGCTTTGGTCTGATCCAGTGAGACTCTTCTCATGTTCTTAAGTTCTATATATCATTAAAAAAAACAATTAAACAAATTCATGGTGGATTGGTCACTGTGGGAAAACAAGATGGTGGAGATGTTGTCTGTTCCAGCTGGGCTTTTCTTACATTCTTATGATCTTAAAGTCTCAGGTTCCATCCTTGGCATCTCCAGATAAGACAGAAGGGCCTGGGAAGACTGTGGTTGGAGACTCTGGAGAGTCACAGAGTCAAAGGAAACAGCACTGAGCAAGATCTTCTGACTCCATATCCGTGAGCTTCATATCCCCCTTTGCTTGAATTAAATTGCATGCCATAGTATCTGTAAATCTTGCTATCTAAAGGCATCCCAAAGTCAAGTGCATTTATACTGACAATATAATTCTTTTGAATCTTAAAAAATTAAAAATCAATGTAATTATGAACTGAGTAGTAGATCTGTGCTGTATAATTTCAAAAAGATTGAAGCCAACTATTTAGGGGAATTACATTAAGTATGTCCTGGAGGTGAGGTTGGAAATAATTGCTAAGAAGCTCGTTTAATGGTCTAACATTGAACACTGGCGTGACCTTCTGTACCTGGGAGCTCGAGACTAATTAGAAGGGAAGGGAAATTGGGGTCCGAAAATCAATATAAATTATGCAAACTGGACAAAAATGCTAATGGGATAAACCATGGACGACAAAAAAAATAAAAAATCTTAACACAGCTTCATTGACTAGTGTCGTGCTATCATTATGCTTTTAAGGAATAATTTCTGAACAGAAGTCTGGAGATCTTTACTGCTAATTTGCTTGCAGAAAAGACAGTTCACAATCTGCTGCTACCTCTGCCAAAAATTCTGTCTTCTTCCATTATCTCACTTCCTAGAAGGCACATGGTAGATGGAAAAATGGGAGGTGTGATGCCAAAACACAATTTTTCATACTAAGATATTATAGAACTGTGTCACTAGAGAAGCTAACAGTCTTCCACTATCCCCTCACATGGGTAAGTCACATGTTAGTATGCTGGCGTTCAACTTCCTCTCTTCTTCCCTTCTTTTCTCTGCTATGACAATGATCCTTTCACTTGGGACTTAACACCAGTGAGAAGCCCTGTCAGTTTTCAGTGACATGAGTCCTAGGAGCATTAATATATAGTACTTTTAAAAATATTCTCTTTTACTTTCCTGCAGAAATCATCTTTATCATGTAAATTCTTGACTGGTCTCCTTTTCAGAGCCATAGGCTCCCAGAGACAGTTCAAAAGTAAAACCTGGGAGATGGAGAAGTTTCTGTACTCTATTTCTTTCTCTCTCCCACTGGATGGTAGGTTGAGGCACGACTGCTGGTTGAGCATTCAGGTGACACCACACACTCTTTCCTATGTGCTTTTATTCCATCACAACACCCACTGTGAATCCAACTCCAGGGACTGCCTTCAAGGTTCTGAATACTGTTCATTGCTTACTTTTTCTTCATGTGTTTCACAGTGTGCTCTCTGACAGAGACAGTTGATGGGGTCAAGGAGAGAGGCTCATCCCTATTCCACCCGCAGTGGCTAGGATACAGTCAGCTGTTCCCTGTAGAGATGCCCATCTGCTTCTCTTAGACAGGCCCTTGCATCCTGGCAAGCTCATAGACTACCAAGACCTAGGGGTAAACATCAGAGGAAGTGAAGCACATCTCAGCAAATCCTCTATTATGGCCCCAGATTCATGAGCCAGGGGAAAGGAGTGCAAGGGCTCTGTAAGACAGCCCCCCTGCTGGATGGATGCAAGTAGCTGTCCAGAAGAGAGGAGGAGGAGGAGAGGGAAAAGAAAACACATGTAGGAAGAGTGCAGCCAATCAGGGATAGAAGGAAGCTAGCTGCCCATAGCAGCGTGTGTGGTGGGACAGAGCTTCCACCCCTCCATCAGGTTCACTGTGTCTTACCTAGACATAGGAGGGATGGTGATGAGCTCAGGATCATGAAGATGGACTGGTGGGAGCACCCAATGGGTAGGGGGACTCCCACTGTTACAGCTGTGAGACTTTGCCCTTCCAAACGTCAAGGAAATTCTGCTTGGGGGTTCAAGTGTGGAGGCTCACACAAAACGTACTATATAGGCAAAAATATGTCATCTTAGCTGCTCATCCTCTAGCCCAGTAGTTCCCAATTAGGGGTGTGGGGAGCCCTGGGGGTCCGTGGAATGCACCCAGGGGCCTGTGGCCCCATCCCTTGCCTCCCCCCCCCCTTTTCGTCATTTTTGCATGGTAATATCACAAATTGTATGGTCTGTTTTAGCGCTATGTGATTTTTCAATATATTGGCGAAAATCGGTTTTGAAATCCCACCACAATAACAATTTTGACCCAACAATACGCAGCAATATATCACTCCTCATGTGAGGGAGAGCAAGGCAGCTGATTTCACACAATGATCTCAGCCAATAACCGTGCTGGTCTGAGCTGCCTTCTCTCACACTAAGGGAAAACAGGGCAGCCAATTGTGAGGCGCTGTCTTCCCCTCATGGTGAAGAAGAAGAGTTTGGCTTTGATATCCCACTTTATCACTACCCTAAGGAGTCTCAAAGCGGCTAACAATCTCCTTTTTCCTTCCTCCCCCACAACAAACACTCAGACGTGAGTGAGGCTGAGAGAACAGGGCAGCTGATTGCTCCCACTTCAAGGCACTGTGGCACTGCCTTCCCCTGGCACTGAGGTGATTCTGCTTCCTCTCTTACTTCCAATCTCTGACTGCTCCTTCCCTCATCCCCATGCCTGATCTCCGATTTTAGACATCATGATATATTGGAATATCACAATGTTTAGCGGCTGATATATCACGGTTTTGAACACCAGATATTGCTCAGCCCTAGTCTGGTTTTTTTGGTATACCTAAATTCCTTTGCTTATTAGGGGCTATCCCACATTTTGTTCAAAAAAATGCTTTGCAGAGGTAACTACCACAGAGTTGTCAAAATTTTCAAAAGTAGGAGGTCCGTGGCTTGGCTTTTGAAAAATAGGGGGTTCTCAGTAATTAGCTAATTGGGAACCACTGCTCTTGCCCAATCACCTTTCTGCCATCCCAGCACCTCCTTGCCCCTTCATCCAACTAGTCCTTGAAATGCAACCTTATTCAACCTATTTTCATGGTACCTATCAGAACCCTCCTTGTAACTTCTTTAGTGCTGCCCCCCCCCCAGTTTAGGGTTCCCCCTTAACTGGTATTTGCCAGCTTTGTAGTCAGACCTCACTCTGCCATATGTGACACTCACAGGTAAGCAGTAGCAATGCTACAATGGACCCATGACTCGTTCTCATCAAATGCACTAGTACTGCTAGCTTCTAATAAAGGAAAGTCCTATTGTGTGGTTAGCAGACAACAGAATGGTGATCTCAGCCATTGACTAGACCTGCCATAAATTTAGGGAACCTGGTCTACTGCCCTTGCCTTTCCCACAGTACATTACTTTCAGCCTTTTTAACTTCCAGCTCAAATCACTGCCAGAAGGGACCCTGAGCTTAAATAAACACATGCCAGGGCTCAATTACTGTATGGCTGCTGATGACCCCAGCCTGGCCCAGATAAAAGTAGGGGAAGAGGCCATTTCATGCTATCAGGTTGTTGGGATAGTTTTCTCTAATTAAACTGGAAAACGAAAAGAGGGAAGGTTTCATGTGCTGCTTAACAGCCCAGACATCAAAGCAGAGGCATTATGTTCTCCATTGTAGAAGATACAAGGGAAGAGCTAGGAACACTTCAGTCACTCTCAGACATAATAAAAAGGGAAACAGAAGAAAAAGGAAGGAAAGTGTGTTAATGTATGAAAACAAATGAAAATAAAAAGAGTCTTAGCAGTGCTTGTTACTGTCACAGCTGTTGCCTTCAAAAGAAGATCTAACAGTTGCTTGGCACCCATGGAAAGAGGAAGCACTGTATCTGGGTCCCAAACAGCATCTTGCTAAGGTCAAACTCTCTTTTCGTGAGAAAGCCCAGCTGCTTCAGGCTTCTCTGCTCATTTGACCACACTGCCTGTTTTCATGACCGGCTCAGAAGGGGGAGTATGAAAGGCAAAGCTTCAAAACAGGAATCAGATTAAGCAAGAAGCTATAGCAAGTTCATCAGTACATTGGTGCAGAGCAAGGGAATGAAATAGCCGAGTCCAGTTTTTGGTGTTGGGTCAAATTTGGCCCAAATTATTGTATTGGGGGAATACCCTTCTGGTCAAAAGATCTGTCCCTCACTGTCAAATAAGCCCATATGATGATGACCAATGTAGATGGTGCACATTGGAACTGGTGGGGCAGACAGCATGAAGGCCAATATTAGGTGGAGACAAAGACAATGAGAGGCAGATGGAGGCAACTAAACTTATCTTCTTCTTTAATGAGTTCTACAAAGGCAACACTGAAATTCAAAAGGAGGATGCTGACTGCCAGTGTCACCTCTTGGATTTTGTTGAGGGCAGACTCAAGTTGGACAATGCCCTGTACAGCCTCATGGACCAGCCTTCACTGATGATGACAAGCCTCATGGACCAGCCTTCACTGATGATGACACAAAGCATATTCCTTCAGGGTGAGTGCTTTATTCCTAATTGTTGTTTGGATATACTACAGCTGGAGAAATAGGTGGGGTAACAAATCACAAATAAGTATTGAAAGTTTTCTTTCAGTTCCTCATAAAAACTACAACGTGACCAATTTAACAGAAGCCAAAATTAGATGGGGACGGTTTGCTTTATGGCCTCCTGACATTCCCCCATCCCCTTCTCCTTCCCCTGACTGAAAATTAATACTGCACAATGGGCAATTTAGATTTCCATGCATTTAAATGAATTAACCTCTGGAAATAAGCACAGACCTTTTTCTCTTCCTTTTTTCTTTTTTATCTACAGGAGAAGTGGTGACCCCTGTTCAACACACACTCCTTGTCTCCTTGAACTTCTTTCTGCATCCTGCAGCAAAGAAGACCGAAAGGAGGTGGCCTCCATTTTGACTTGTACAGTTGTCAGGCATGGAGGAAGAGGGGGGGAAATGCAGAATTGAAAGTATGCACGATTGGGAATAGTATGGTAAAAGGAACAAGACACTGACAAAAACACAATTTGATGTTTATCTTATTTCACAATATTCTCTGTATAATTTACATAAACACACACACTTTTGAATAACTGACAGCTTGATGAGTACTAAAAAGGAAATGGTTTTTTTTTAAAAAAAAAAAATCTTCCCTGAAGGAAAAATACCTCAAGGGAGAGGAGTGATTCGTCATCCATTTTGGCTATCACTCATTTCTCAGCCTAAACAGTTACTTCCCAAGGGGCTCCATGATTGATCAGAAGCAGCAAGATCCCCCCCCCCTTGCCTGCCCCAAATCTCTTTCCTTGCAATTCCTCCCACCAGCTTGTTTTCCCTCCCTCTCCCAGGCCTGTCTTTACTAGCACTATGCCTGGGGCTCTGCGAAAAGATGGAAGCAAAAGAAACAAGCCTCTGGGGGAAATGTGTGACGAAGCTGTGAGGCGCTGAGATAGAGAACAAGAGGGCTGGTCCTCACGGAGCGCCAGAGGCAACGTCCATTCCTCTGGTGTTACTCACAAATTCTCACATGCCATCCCAGCAGTGTAGGTGGGGGCAGGATGGAGAGATGAAGAATAAGACCTCTGAGAAGAAGAAAGGACGCGTTTCAAAGTGGAAATGCTGCCAGAGAGATAGGTTTTGAAGCTCTCTAAAAGAAACAACTCTATTAGTAATCTGGCCCAGCTGCGCTTTGTGGCACCCAACTCCTGTGGGAAATCTGTTGGACAGTTATCCTGGCCACAGTTACCTGTAATCTACAGGTTAGACTGAACAGGACACAACTGTAGTGGTGCAGTTAGGGGATGTGTTGTCGTTGTTGATGAAGATGACTTTCTTAATTTTGTTTGTGAATTGCTTCCCACAAGGCATTCCCTCAAAGCAATTCCCTCAAAGAATCCTGGGAATTTTTGTTTGATAAGGGTGTTGAGAATTATAGCTCTGTGAGGGGGAAACTACAGTTCCTGGGATTCTTTGGTGCACAGTGTGTCTGGTGTGCACAGCATGTATATGGTATATAAAGGTAAAGGGACCCCTGACCATTAGGTCCAGTCATGGCCGACTCTGGGGTTGCGGTGCTCATCTTGCTTTACTGGCCAAGGGAGCCAGCAGCCAGCTTCCAGGTCATATGGCCAGCATGACTAAGCCGCTTCTGGCGAACCAGAGCAGTGCATGGAAATGCCATTTACCTTCCCGCCGGAGCGGTACCTATTTATCTACTTGCACTTTGATGTGCTTTCGAACTGCTAGGTTGTCAGGAGATATGGTATGTATATGCTATGTATATATATGGTATGTATGCAGACTGAAAAGGTTTCTTGACTCTGGGAAGTAATGATCTTACAGCTCCTTCCCCTTTAAATGGTAATAAATAATGTTTATCACTGCACTTTCTTCAAAATGCAACCCACTGGCTTCCATGTATTTGGTGGCCCTCCTGCAGATTGTGGTGAGTGTGGCCTTGTACCTCTGCCTCAGAATCCTTCCCTGATGGCACCACTGCTCTGCTCTCAGAAGCTGTTAATGGGATAGGCAGAGCTTTTGCCAAGCACCAGCATCACTGCAGCTTACTTGTGTAGGGTCAGGTCAGGTTGGTAGCAAGGTCAAGGCTGTGTGGCCACCCCACCCCAACTTGCCACCACCATTTCCCAGTCCTACTCAGGTAGCCTGCAGCAGTGCCAGTCTAAGAAGTCCAGCACCATTGCACAGGTCAGTTCTAACCATTGTTTTCATGTTTCTGGTGAGTTCAGTACATTATAGCTTCTGCCTGTCATCACTGTGGCCTTATTCAGTACAGCCGTGTGTTTGTTTCAAAGCATTTGCCATATTTTGGGGGAAACAAGAAGGATTCTACAAACCCTTTTTAACTTCTCTGAAGCAAAATTTTCTTTCGCTGTTTTCAAACCTCTTTTCCTCCAGCACAGTCTTCATTAATTTCCCAAGAACATTCACGTAATTGAGTTGCTTAGGCAAGAATCTTCATGGAAAGCAAATTTAAAAGTTGCTTATGTTTGGAATTTTATTTTATTTGGGTGCAAAGTGGATTTTCAATGCACGCTTACCAATATGTGTGTATTCCAGAGCCATGAGCAAAAATGCGTTAACAAGATACACTTATCTTGCTCCAATAAAGCAAACAGAAAATTGGGAGCCCCTGAAGAATGTAGGACTGTATAAATCCATAGGAAATCCTGGCTGGTATCCTAAGTAGATAAACTCTTCAGGAAGCCATCTGGGCTTCAGCTGTACCTGGGCTGAATCCATAAACCCAACAGCACAGTCTCTGAGGAGAAAATTTCCATTCTTTCTGTGCAGGCAAATAATTCATTTGAAAGGTGCCTCTTAAACTCATTTACATAAATAAGTCTTAACAGCAGCTTTAGCCAATTCACTGAGGTTTTATCCTCCACCTATTCTTAATTGCAAGCAGCCTTCACGGCCCTGAGGGTGGTACAGAGGATCTTGCTACCAGGCAGACACAATCTGTCCGTGACAGAATAGAAAGTAGCAAGGATGTAAGAAGGCAATGATTTCAGTTCCAGCCCATGTTCATAGCATGCAGCACCATTCTTGTTCTCCTGCAGTTTGGCTTCTGGCAAAACCCATGCTATTCAGTTCGCTGTCTGCTATGGTGGAACTTTATGTAATTAGTGTTGTGATTCAATGCCAAGGGTGTTGCATTTTGATGCAAAGGAAATGCAATGCAAATAGGAGAGGGTCATCGATGACATACCGTTTGGCAACTGAAAACAACAACAACATCAATAGTGAATACCGACTGTATTCACTGGGTTGAAATACCAGCCAAACATGAGATGAATAAGCGAACATTGGCAATGTTTGCTCCTATTTCTGTTTCCATTGGAATTCTTTGACAACCATAAATGTAGCACCTGGATCTCTTGACAGCACATAATCAAAATTGCATGTTGCAGTGACATGGATTAATATTGCCATTATGAGGGTAAACTAGACATGACAGACCCAGTCATTTTTTAAATAAAAGTAATTTATGTGTTGGTTCCATTCGCATAAGAAACAGCAGGTGAGTAGGATCTGATGAAAGGGTTACATGTGAGGATGGATGGAACAGTCTGTTTTGACCTGTGTCACTTTTACATGTGTTCACTCATAAATCAATTTTTACTTCTGCATAAATCCACGTTTGGGGGGAAAACTATGAAAATTTACATTTCAATCTTTAATGTATTTTTTGTTCTCAGGATGTACTTTTCTAATGAAAGAAATGCATTTTCTCTCAAAATGTGCTTTAAAAAACACCCCAAAAAAATCTCTACATGAATTTTAAAATGCATTTGGTAAACCTTTTGGGACAAAAACCTGATTTGGAATATTTGTGAAGTGCAAAAACCATTGATAACTAAGTTCTGATCCCTGCATGACCCCAAGATCAGGCTGCCTTATATTGAAATTCATAAAGAATGTGCCCCTTAAGCATCTCTAATTAGAGATGAAAAAGGAGATGCACCCTTCCCTGTCTTACCACCTAACTGCATTCTGAAGCACATTTCTCCAGACCAGCTCATTCCAAGCTGGGAATCCCCCCCCCCCCGAATAATTGAAAGGAGAGAAGGGAGGGAAAGGTAGGTCTTCCTCCACATTCCCCTTTCAGTGAAAGTATTAGATACTTCCCTGCCACTCTCTCTCTCTGGCCAACATGTGCAGCAAAAATAGGTGCACTGTCCCTTTTAATTCATCTCAATTGCGACGGCTTTCATCATATAACTTAAGGATGAGGAAACCATGACCATCTAGAGCTCTCATAAGCCCAAGCCACTGCAGTCAATGATGAGTCTATCACAAGCTCTTTGTGATATCATTCTTGGCCTAAGAGAATGGGACCTGGCAGTGGTCCTCAGTGAGTATAGATTCACTCAGGATGGAATGTCTTCTAGTGCCGGTATCTTCAGGAGGCAACAACAGTGGCAGCAACCTGAAGAACTGGAGTCCAGCAACGTCTGCAGGGCATCGTATTAACTATCTTGGACTTGGATTGTGCAGTCAATGCACCAATCCAGGTTGCATCTCTTTGAGATCCTCCCCAAGCAGGTACAGAAGAAGTGTCTCATTGTTGTTTTTAACAATCTTTTAATAATATGTCTGAAGGTGGGATTAGTGATAGAGCACATAATTTGCATGCAATATTTTCCAAATTAATCTCTAGGATTATGCTTGCTGTTTTGTTTTTGTTTTTAAGGCCTCTGCACAAGACCCTGGAAATCCTTAGCCAATCTGAATAGACAATATGGGGCTAGAAAGTCAAATAATTTGACCTGGCATATGGCAGTTCTCTGTGTACCCATGATAAACTTGGGAGCAGGCAGCTGATCTGTACTCCATTGCTGGCATATTAGATAAACACATTAACTGGCCAGAGTTTAGGCAGAGGTTCATTTAGGTTATAGTCACTGTGTATCAGTCAAATCACCAGCAAAACACCATTTTTAAATGCCACCATTGGAAGGAGTCCCCATTGTGAAAAGTGTATTTAGACAACTGTAGACATCAACAGAAATAAGTGTGTGCACATTAAGCCCAGTCCTGGTTTCAAATGTCTCTTTCTGCTACTGTTCTGTACCCCCAGCCTACCTGACAGCAAGCCCCGCTGGTGTATACAGTATGCTAACTCCAAAGTCCATCAGTCAGGAAACACAGTCCAGAGTCAAACCGAAATCACAGTCCCATAGAGGTTCTGGGGCTACCATGCCAAGCTCCATTAACATGTGTAGTTGAGCAGACACAGTACCTCAGCTCTCTTGCCTTTTATCCCTTGCATGCTGATTGCAGCATCTGGGTTAGATGATGAAGTTTGTGATCTTCACCTGTTCTGAGCCTACACCTCCTCTCTGAGCTAACAAGCCCCACCTGGACTGTGGGCCTTTATCTGACTCATCCTCCCAGAGCGTACCTCCCACTGCTCCTTACCCCTCAAAGCCCGCCATGTTAATGGAGACAGGGGCCTCTCTGGCTCTGATGAAGGACCCTACTCTTCTGGTCCCTGCACATTGAACTCTATCCCCTCACCATTCTCTGTCATCCCGTGTGTACTTTCTACAACACCAACCTCTCCTTTCACATCCCTGGCTTGCCCTGGTGGGTTCCAGTTATGGCTGCACCCCTCACCGGGATCTTCTTCTTCCTCCCCACTGTCCTGCCAGTTCATGACAGCTACACTGATTCTCTATAGCTCTAAAAAATTATTTGAATAAGCGGGTTGAGGACTTTGGTTGTGACACACAATGAAGCATTCACAGACCAACATATGAACCTGTCAACGTATGAAACTGCTTTCCAAGATAGAAAAGCGGTTTTCTGAATCAACCCACAGCTACTGGATAGAAAGTTTAACAGAACTTATGAAACAACTGATGACAGCCAGTGTAACGAGAGCAAGAAGCATCACATGGGAAGGAAGGAAATGTGTGTTGATATGGGTGAGTTTATGGATTTCACAGCTCTTGGCATTAATCCAGCTGCAAAGTTCTCAGTACCGTTTTCTAGGTGGTTGACCTGATTTGAGCTGAATTAGTTCAAGCCTTGCTTTAAAGGAGGAATATGGAGTTTCCTATAGTATGTATTGAAGGTACTGTCAACTTAAGAGGTACCTACAGGAAGAGCAATGGGCAGCGAGGCAAATTTAAAGGGCTCTTCCTTCCATAATTGATCATAGAGAACACTTTTCATCTCTTTCGATATACATCTTCTTGCCTAAGCCACGCTGATACATGTATACATCGTGTGTGAGAGAGAGAAAGGGAGACTGATGTGCCTGCTTTTGCAAGGAGTGCACCAGAGTGTAGAGAGAGACATTCGGGAGTTAGAAATGAAATAGATTTCTTTTGAAGTGGCAAACTTAAAACATAGTGAAAGGTTAGAATGATTTAGAACACCCGAGTGAGAGTGGCCACGCTTGACTGTTCTCGGAGTACGTGTGATGTGACTGCACATGCAGAGAGACTGCAAGGACCACGACGATTGTGCTGTACGCAGCAGCTTCTTGCATGCTCCTCCTACCACTATGGGGACAGGTTCCTACTTTGATATACAAGAGAATCGAATAGGGCAGCTTCTCCTTTATTGCCAGAGGTCCCATCTACTTAACATAGCTATACCAGCTATACCAGAGGTGGACAGGCTTCAAGCTTGTGGGATCCCCCCATCCCTGCTGCAACCCCAAGATCCACACTTAGTGTTTGGAGAAAATGGTGCCATAATAGGGTAAATCAACATGAAATCCCCAGAGCTGGCTTTACTTAATCTTTTCTTGGGAGAGAACATGAACCTGCATTTCAAATACCTTATTGGTCAGCTGTTGTTGGCAGCAAGGCTAGTAGTAGCAAGGTGGTGAACATTTCTGGAAGGAACATCAATTGCCATGTGGTATAAGAATGCATGGCAATTAGCTTTGGTAGAAAAAATTGACTAACAAAGCTTGCAAGGGGATTGAAATGAAATGACATATTTACAATGGATTGGTATATGTTGATTACATATACCACTAAAGAAGATACAGTGGAACCTCCCTTGTGATACAAAATTTTCTGGCTAGGGTATATTAAGCTATATTTTGCTTTTATTTATTTGGATAAGTGAATGGAATTAAAGTGCTTGAAGGGTTACTAGCCTCACAGTTGTAATCTCCTGGAAAGGGTGGGGTTGATTTTGCTTGTTTCATTATTCCTCAATTATTTATAACATGAGGAAACAATAAAAATAATATTTTAAAAAGAAAAAGGAGCAGCTGTTATTATTATCAGTCACAATCCATTAACTGCATAACATTAAGGAACAAAGCAACTCTGAGTGCATCTCAGTTCAGAAAGAGGGCCTTCTTGGTAGTGGCGCCTGCCCTGTGGAATGCCCTCCCATCAGATGTCAAGGAAATAAACAACTAGGTAAACATTTAGGTAATTTTTGACAATAGATCTAATGGTCTTATGGCCCCCTCTCTTTTAGAGGGTAATGAACATTACTTCGCTTACAGCAAAACATGGCATGTCAGCCCCACCTGCTGAATGAGGCCCTGGACTTCTGCCCCAAAGTGGGATTCATGCTGTGCCCCATTCTGTGCCCCATTCTTGGTCCCACATGTCTACCCCACATGAAAGCTTAGAAGAGCAGGAGTCAAAATCCAGTAGGTGACTATCTGAAACAGACCAAACTTTATATGATATTATACAATATTATAGGATATTCCATGTGATAAGAACAGCACATCCTTTCACCTAGAAGCCTTTATACAAAGATTCTCCAAATCCTGTATCAAACTATATTCAGCGGTGAATCTGAAGTTCTGTCCAGATGGTTGGACTTACCAATCCACAACCCAACTGTATCCAGTGAACTTGCTTCTACCATGGCAGGCAGAATATTGACTCAAATCTCCTACAATTCCCTAAACTTGCATTACCACTCCAGCATTGTTTCTCCATAAAACCAGTAAATTACCACCGGTGCTGCTGCTTATGCAGGTCAGAGATCATCCCATCTAGGGGACAGCAGCTATATCATATGACCCGGGCCACACATTTCACATACTGCATCCTACAAATATTAAATATTCCCTAGAGGATTTGGAACTAATAATCTCTGAGCAGCCAGTGTTCATCAACATGAAGCCATATAGGAAGCAGCTGCTGTATAAAATAGCTTTTTCGCTGAGAGGTCATTATGATCCGATTTGCTATTTGTCTCTCAACTAGCCTCACTGGTGTAGGGCTTTAGGGACTGTGAAATGGAATGTAGAGAGTGGAAAGACCAAGGGACAATAAATACAAGGCAGGAGAGAGATTTCTTGTATCTAACTCCACTGCAGGGACTTTGCTCTGATGCCTCCAAAGGCCAGCAGGAATAAGCAAATCAGTATATTTCCATTTGATGACTTTTTTTGCATATGCTGGACCCTAAGGCTGCTCACACAATAACCCAATTGCAGTGTAAAAATGTAGTTTTTTTCTTTAATTTGGAATAACTTGTGCCTGTTTACAACATGCTGCTTTCAATCTAGATTGATTCTAGATCTCTGGGTCCATGACTCCTTGTGTATCCTGCTCTAGATATGTTCCAGTTTATTGAGACACTTTCTTAAGCTGCAATGCTCAGAAGTAGACACAGGGCTCCAGAGGAACAAAGCAGAAGAGAGTGGTACCATTACATCTTTGTGATCTGGACACTGTTCTTCACTTGATGCAATCTAGAACCACACTCTACTTTATAGTAACTACATCACACCACTGTCTCTTAATAAGCAAATGTCCTACAGGTGTCATGTGGCCAGTAAGTGTGCATCTGATTCTTCATTTGTAAACACAGTTATTTTATTTGTATAGCTTTCTTGGGATGCATCTGACCCAGATACCAGACTGGTACTGTCAGTTATTCCATCAGAAGGTTAAATATGCATTCCTCAAAACACACATATTTCTAAACATATTTTTTCTTCAAGACATGTATTTTAAATCAGATCTTGATAAGTTGTTCGAGGCGAGAATTATGATGTAATGTTTGGGAACTGTAAAAACTGGTGCAAACAAAGTTCAGATCTGCACAATAATCCAGGAGACACCAATCGGTTCAATCTGTGCAATAAATCACAAAATCTACTTCCCTCAAGCATCCCTAATGACTAGGTAAGGTGGGTAGCTTATGCTGCCTTCCTTCATGGACCTTGGGGCATGTAACATGGTTCTTCCCACTGTGTCCTCACAACAACCCTGTGAGGTACCTTAGGATAACAAGGACTGATTGATCCAATGTCAACACAGGTCACTTCCAGACAGCCTGTTTATTGAGCATCTTGATTTGTTCATGGGGAGATTAGGCCACACCAGCTATTTAATGAGTATTCATTCTGATTTGTTAATGGGACACTGTATCAAGTTAGCATTATCTCCATTCATTTCCCTGTCACTTCTCTCAAAAAGTCCAGTTTTGGAGGGAAGGCAGGATTGTTGCACAAGGCCTCCCCATCAACTCGCAGTACACAATCTGAATTTTCCAGTACATGTGAATGATTCCCACTGGAAAGGAGTGGCAGTCTGGAAACACCCACAGTAAAGTTATGCGGTAAGCAGGGATTGAACCCAGGTCTTGCTGCTCACTATGCATTCTTCTCTGCCGTTTGGATGGATATGCATTTGAGAAGCCTAGGTTGAAAATCTCACCTAAGCTGTGGATTCATTGTCATCTTTTCACAATGCCAGTTCCCAGTTTGAATGCTGAGCATTATTCTATTGGTAAAGAACGATGAGATACATTGGTAGAAAATTCATACCAGGGCAAGGGAGAGGGTGAGAATCAAATCTAGCCCCCCCCCCCCCGTGGCAAATAAAACTTTGCTACAAATAAAACTGTGCTTCACTATAGCAAATAAAACTGTTCATTCTTGATCTGACTCTTGACAAAAGTATGAAGTGCTCTGTCAGCAAAATGCTGCTTGTTTCTAATTTGCCTCCTTTGCAATCATTAATAAACATATTGAACATCCTGTACCTTCTCATGATCCCTGGAGCACCCCACTATTAACCTCTTTTCAAGCTGAAAATTGGCCATTTATTCAAATGCTTTGTTTCCCATTTCTTATCTACTTTCTTAATCCATGTCTGGACTTTACCTTCCGCCCCCTGAGTAACAAATTTCCTTAATAGTGTTTTCTGAAGTACTGTATCAAAAGCCTTTTTGAAAGTGTCTGTAAGTTGTATCATTCCTCCACCCCCACAACCTTACCTTTGTTCTCCCTTTCACTTTCCCTCTCTCACAGAATTCTAATTGGCTGAACAGAGACAAGACTCAGTATTATAAAAGAAGTCTTAGTTTATCCTTATCGTATTATGCTCATCAAGGAACTTTTTAGCTTTGTCTTCTTCGGTGATTCCCTCCCACCCTCAACTATTTGCTTCTGCTCCAAGGTAAGTCTCCTTACTTTATAATTTTCTGAATCACACTTTGCTGTTTGGTTAAAATATAAAAATCAAAAACGATAACACTATTGGCCACCTTCCAGTCCTGGGGGTAGGAGGTTTAAGTGATACATTGCATAGTTCTGTTGGTAGCTCAACTGCTTTATTCTGCATTCTCTGTGAATTACCATCTGGTTCTCATTTAATTTCTTCACTTGCTCCATTTCCTCTTTTCCATATTCTCTATCTTTACTATTCAGAAAGGTGATGTACTGTTAAAGAGTGACCCCAGGCTAGGCATTCAGTCATCACACCTTCTGATGAAGACTGGAGAAAAGAAAATGCAGTGTTTATCTGTGCCGACTTTGAATCGCTTTTCCTTTCTTTCTTTCTTTCTTTCTTGATCTCCATTATTTCTCCTCTTCTTCTGTTTGCATATTTGTAGTACACAATCTGAATCCCGACTTCCAACTCCTGGTTCAAAAATTCATGGCACTAGGTTAGAATTGATGAGACATGGGATGGAGGACCTGTGGTCCTACAGATGTTCTTGGAATACAAGTTCCATTACCCGTGGCCACTGGTCATGCAGAGAGGATAGAATCCAATAACATTATGGAGTGCCCTGGATTTCCTACCCCTTTATTTGGATTTAAAACAAAACAAAACAAAACAAAACACACACACACCCCGAGTCTCTCAAAGTACATGAGTTGTCCTCTCATATACCAGAGTGAAACCATCTGAGGGCCTAAGTCTCTAAGGAATAAAAAATAAGGATACAAAGTAAGTTTAGAGTTAAGGCTCAGGTCCTATCCCAGCATACAGCAAACTAAAACTAAAAATAGGTTAGCAATGGAATGAATGGCTTTAAAAGAGGAAAAGAGCAGGTGTTGGGATCTCAGTTAGGACCTTCATATGGGAGTCCCAATCTGGACCCCTATGCCTTCTAATTGCATCAGGGGGCAAAAGCTTCCATTAATGTCAATGGGACCCACCACCCCCTACATAAATAGCACGCATGGGGGACAATTGGAATCAGAGGATTATATGCAGTGTTTGTCACTCCCAGGGGTAAACTCATTGTATCCAGCTAGAATAGGCTCATTGAAGTTAATGGAACTCTAAGCTAGTAACGACAATTAATTACTAAAACAATTCAATTAACTTCAATGGGTCTATTCTAGTTGGATACAACCCAGGACTCAGTGGGGGGCAAGGGGTTAAAATTCCTTCCTCCACACTAGGCGCCTGTTTCTGCTATTTACTATAACAACCGTGCCCAGGACTGCTAATTGCATGAATGGTGTCTGATCTAATTTGGTCCAAAGCCAGGGTGTTATGAAATGCTGGTTTAAATCAAGGAATGGATCTATGTCAAACCTAATGAGGGCCAATGTATATCTCTTTTGTTGATGTTCATAGCTCCAGCATCATTTGAGTGGATTTCCATATTTTTAAGGAAGCATTTCTGGCATGATCAGTTTTGTATCATGACTTTTATAATCAATACTATTGTGTCACGTGACGGACCTTCCCATTTAACTCCCAAACAAGTAGGGCATATGTGAATTGGATGTGTGATAGAAGGATATCAGCTTTGTGTGATATATTGTTTATATGTTCTTTGTCATTTAGTCCACAGATGCATCACCAGAGCCCAGTATATATAACATATGATGCTCCTGTGGTGTTTGCATAACAATTCCTTGCATTTTCCCCCTTCTTCCATAGGAATCATTTACTGAGAAGTTATTGATGGAACCAAAACAGCTCAGAGAAAAGCAACAAAAATTATCAGGGGGTTGAAGGGATTGATTTGTGAGGAAAGATTAAGAGGGCTAAATCTGTAAAGCTCATTAACGGAAGCAGAAGAAAAACAATCCTAAAAATAAAAATAAAAAGTGGAGAAAGGGTGAAATAGGATATAGGAGTGTGGAATAAGAAGTGAGAAAGACTGCAGCCTGGGAGATGGAGGAAGAATCCATTTTAAATGGAATTATAAACAGAATTTGGCAGTCCCTACCCAATCAAGCTTTGCCCACAGCAGAACAGTTCTTGCATTGAGCACCTGCATTTGCCCAAGTTGCTCATACATTGCCAGGCTGTTGTTGTTTTAAAGACCCAACTTGTTATCTGCAAAATTATACACACAAAAATTTCATATAATATATGTCAAGCCCATGCAGTGCTATATCCCTGCAGCATAGTTTTATAGGTATTAAATAAATGACATTTTCATACAGCTATATGCATTGTTGTATATATCTCTTGATGTGCTGGCTACTAGGAGACCTAGAGTGTATTTTATGTATGATATGCATAAAATAGGTATAATAATGCACATAGTAATGTGTATAGTAATGCACGCAATATGTGAGAATTGCTTGCATTTTTAGCATAGACAGTGGTGGTGGGGATAGCTTACTTCTTGTCGAGTTCAAGGCAAGAGACAGGAATGACAAGGAAATCCATGGAGATAAGCATGACATTGAGGTTTTCAGAAAATTCCATCCATAGTGGAGTCTGGGAGATGGAAGTTCCCAGCTTGGTGATTACATCTTAGATGTCTTCAACCACCTTGCTGTAGCTAGCTACTTAAGGGCAGGCACTGGGAAGCAAAAATGACAACTTGTCATGGGTAGAAAATGCTTAGAGTACTGTTACCAGCCCACATACACCAACTGTCTTATCAGACAGTTATGTCATGCTTGCTTGTAGTTATCACTCAGACATGGTAACATTTGAATACCGAGTAGGAACCAGTGTTCCATTCCATTCCATTTTTGTGTGCATGGCGGGGGGGGGGGGGAGGTGTTGGTGGGAAAAAATTATCACAGTGTATGGCTACACTTCATTGGACTACAACTCCCATCATCCCACTATTGGCCATGTTGCCTGTTACTTATGGGAGTCAGGGATCAACAACATAGCTAGCCTGGAGTAGGCTTTTGGTGTCTACTCCAGGCTTTATTGGTGGACTTTATTGATGACTTGACACATTTAAATATTTGGCAATGGTTTAGGCTTTCTATGTCATGCTCTTGTGATCATATATTTGCCTGTGGAATACAGGTGCTCTTTCCCCCTACTATTTCCCATAGACACTGTAGTCAGTTTTGTGATTTTTTTAATGTTTCAGGGAGGTTGGAACAATCTGAGCAAACGTGGTTCTATTGCAACTATGCGGGGCCTTTAATGGTTGTGTGTGGTTCTATTGAAGTTATGTTGCTCTGAGAGCCTCTTCCCATTGCTTCTCATCCGTGCCGTCATTCATGTTGGATGTTGTGTTATATGGTACCTTGCAACCTTTCCTGTATTATGGTAATGGTACAAGTTGTGACAAGGGATGTTTTTAAACTGGATTAAGATGCAGCCAAAGCATAAACGATATTTTCTGACATTGTGGTTCTGGGTTTTTTGTTTTGTTTTTTAAACAGCCTTGTCCCCATTGCCAATTTGATTCAAAGGGTGGAAATATATCTCTGCTTCAGTGAAGAGATGGCTAGCCATACACTCCCAGCTGCTTCCTGGGGGGTTGAATGGTAAACTAACCAAGAACTGCCCAGGGTCTCTGATCTTACAGCTCTGTATAGCTAGCCAGCATCTACTTCCTATTAGCTGCCATACATGGGGCAGGTAATATATACCATAAGATGAGTCTTGTGCATCAGGCCAATGGCCCTTCTGGTCCACCATCCTGTTCTCACCATGACCAACCAGGTGCCTGTGGGAAACCAGCAAGCAGGATTCAAGCATCAGAGCACTCTCCTCTCCTCCTGAGAGTTTCAATAACTGGTAATAAGAAGTATTACTGCCTCCAACCATGGAGGCAAAGCATAGCTATCTCTGCTAGTGATTTCATCTCAGGTCACCAAACATGCCTACTGAGTTTAAGAATCTGCATCCTTTGTTCTTCAAAGACTGTAACTCAACAAAGGAATAAATTATTCCACAAGGTGCTTGTGAATTGTGTTTGTGGGGGAATGTCTCATAACCTCCATCGCAATTGTGACTTGCCTTGATTGGGCACATGTCATCACATGGCATTTATCAGTTTTCTGTAAAAATGTCAGCGGTCTTAAGATCTGCTTCCCAGTGTGAAGACTTGCGGTTGCAAATTCAGAATGAGCTTTCTGCAAATATTCACCAACATTAGCTTAGAGCTCACCTTTTCTCTGAATGTTCCTGCCAGCAAACATGTTTGACAGAGGATTTGTGGAAAGCAAACACACCAGGGGAAGGCAAGATAGTGGCAGGGAATTTGTTTTAAAATGCAGAGGAGGGTTTGAGTATGATTTGTTGGAAGAAAAACGCCAGTGATTCTTTTCTCTCCATTGGCTCTCCCCTGCATCCTCAGCTCAACCTTATGTCATGGTCCCATTGACTTCTTTGCTATTTCACAGGGTGGTAGAGTGTCATCAATCCAACAACAACAACAACAACATTTTTATTGTGTTTTCAGACCTTCCAAGTACTTCACATGTATCTTCTAACTATCTTCCTTACAACAATCCTATACTCCTGGCCTGTGAGTCTAATTAGATCTGCCAGGCTTCCCCATATGGCTGCTTTGCCTAAACCCTGGGGTTGTGTACAATCTGTCTGATCTGACATGGAGTTGTATTTGGTATTTGGAGATGATCGCAGGCTGACTCCACCCAAATCTCAGCCTTTAATCAAACTGGGAGCCATCCCCAGTGCTTAACTAGGACTTTAAACCCCAATTTAATGTGTGGTTGGGTGGTTGGGAGATGCTGTATTTTCTTCAAGCCTCCCAGCCACTTGCCTCCTTAAACCACCAATTCAGTGAAACTGTCAAGGACCCATCCAGTGTCTCCATCAGCATGCCTACTGAGGAAGTTACTGAAAGAGACAGAAGTCCCTAAATTTCAGGGTGAAAGTAAACCACATTTTAACCCAATACCCTGTAATTCTAATGGAAGCTTGGGAGAATCCCCATTTGGAAAGGATGCTTCATCATGTTTTTGTATTATTATCATATTTAATATAGTCCATATTCTGCTATTCACTTGTGCAGTTCATCATAAAACCTTGGACTAGCAAACATCACTAGCAAAACAATATCCTGCAACTTGATACATAATTGAAAATCCATATCCATTACCAAATGGAATAAAGATGGGAGATTTTTTTGAAGAGGCAGAATGATTTACCAAAAAATCAAGCAAAAACAAATTGTCAGTAGCCTGGGAAATTCAGATTTCCTATGAAGGAAACAAAAGAAAGTGGGTGGGGGAGGGAGGGAATCCTGACAACAGTAAACATAGACATGTGTTGCCAAGTAGCATTAATTGTGATTCCACACTGCTGATCTGAGAACTCAACCTCTGAAGTGTCTTTTCAATCCATTACCTGCAATACCATCAGATCAATGACCACAAAAAACTAGAATCTCTCATTCAAAATCACACATGAGGCTAAATTGATTTACATACCTCAGATTAAACTACCAATTGCAGGGAAATGGTCACGTGGGACTCGGTGGTTTGACTGTGCTACACCTGTGCCTTTTTAACTGCGCTGGCTCCCAGGCCACCCCTGGGCACACTTTAATGTGCTGGTTTTGCTCTTTAAAGCACTAAACGACTTGGGACTGAGTTATCTGAAAGACTGCCTTCTCCCATAGGTACCTGAACCATGAGGTTCTTTTTGGAGTCCTTGCTCTGGGTGCCCCCGTAAAGGAAGTGAGGGAGCTAACCACCAGGGAAAGGGACATTTCAGTAGTCACATCTCAGGTGAGTCATATTTGTGGTCTTTACACCATTAGGTGAAGACATTTAACTAATGAAGGTAGCCCAGGCCACTGTTATTTTATTTTTTTTAATCCATCTTTAATACACATCCATTATTAGCACCAGCCAGGCTACTTTGTTGTTGAATGCTTCATGTCATAATATTTATGCTATTCATGTTCTGGGACCGATGCAGCTTCTAATACTCTTCTGCAGGGGTGGACACCTAGGGAATGCCATATGTAGCTGGGCTACAATGCCCAGTTTCTGGCCAAATTCATGGAGGATAATGGTATCAGAGGCTGCTAGCCATGATTGCTATACTCCACCTCCACAGTCAAGGTCAGTATGCCTCTGAATACTAGTTTCTGGGAACCATAGGAGAGGAGAGTGCTGTTGTGCTTAGGCCATACCTGAGAGTTTCTCACAGGAATCTGGTTGGCCATTGTGACAAGAGGATGCTGGACTAGATGGGCCATTGTTCATTGATGATCCACCATGTTCTTCTTAGTTTTAAGTTTCAGATCTTCCTTTATTGGAACAAAGGATTCTTCAAGCATACTCTATTGTAAGAGTTAGGATTGAGGCATTCTTAAATTCTTTGTTTTCTCTGTGACTGGGGACCAGGAGACCATCACAGCCATACTGACTGGGCCTGATGAAGAGTCCAACAACATCTGGAGGGCGAGCAGTTTTCTACCCATGCTCTACTGGGTAAAGAAGCATTTTCTAGCAGGATAATTTTTATGTCCTGAATTGTGAAAACGATAGTACAGGCAACAACAAAAACCTTGCTCAAAAAAAATTGCAACCAGTTTTTTGCTTATAGCTGAAACCCAAACTAGGAGAGACAAGGGACAGAAGAAGTGTAACAGAACATTGAAGCAGTAGTGAAAAGCAGTGAATTATTGCAAAAAATTCACTGGTACATTCTCCTCTTCCAGGCTACAATAAATAAAGGAAGCATAGGCTGAGATCCTTTGGGTCTAATGCTGTTCTATTAAAATGTCTTTTAAGTTGAAAATTGGCCATTTATTCATATTTAAGAATTGTCACAGAGTGCCTACAGCAAGGCAGAGGCACTTCTTCTAAATGGATGTGAGTATAAGTCTAACCAAATCAATATAAATCATAAATAAACATAGGCAAGCTGTACCAGGTTTTATCTGTTCCTCGGAACTGACTTATGGCTTTGAACTTTAGAAGGGCTAGAATGTGACGTTCTTGTATAATGAATGGTTGTAACATAATTCCAAATTGGTCTCATGTATGTTTAAACCCAGCTGAGTTCCTAATATATAGGCTCAAATGCAAGAATGGTGGAGCTAACCTTTATCAAGCATAGTCAATGCATTCTTTTTGTGTGTGTGTTTTTAATTTCTATTGTGCTTTTCTTATTAAAAATTGAAAGTGGCTTCCAAGTAACTTAATATTGGACCTTAGAATCTTGATCCTGTGTGGACAGGGTCAGGTCTGAGGTGGGTCTGGCCAAGCTGCTTTTACCCCAAACTTCACCCCAAGCACCACCCTTATGCCCCCTCTGTGGGAGAGGTGGGCGGCAAAAGGGGCAGGAAGTTGTATTGTGTGGCAGTTTAAGTTTGTGTTTTCCTTTCCTCCCCCTTGGTTCTAATGTATCTATGGGGGGGGTTCTTTGTGGGTTGGTTCACTAGCAGAGGAAGAGGAGTGTGGGGGGATCACACTGCCCCGAGCAGTGCAATCCCCAGGGTGCCATCGTGGCTGCTCCCCCCTGCCCGTGCTATGCACCCCGCCCCTGCAGGCGGCACGCCACCCCCCCAGGGGGGCACTCGCCTGCGGGTGGTGTGCCCCACCCCCGCCTGCTCTCCGCCCCCAATGCCAGAGCATGAAGCTCCGCCACTGGCTTGGTTGGTTGGTTGGTTGTAAGCCACTTAGGGTTGCCTTGGGCAACATAAAGTGAGTAACAAGTTTTTTTATGTATGGCTTGATAGCCCTTTCCTCCATGAATTGGTCTAATCCTCTTTTAAAGCCATCCGTGAATTTCATGGTTTAATTATGTTCTACATGCAGTACAGTGGTACCTCAGGTTAAGAACTTAATTCGTTCTGGAGGTCCTTTCTTAACCTGAAACTGTTCTTAACCTGGGGTACCACTTTAGCTAATGGGGCCTCCCACAGCCGCAGCGCGATTTCTGTTCTCATCCTGAAGCAAAGTTCTTAACCCGAGGTACTATTTCTGGTTTGCGGAGTCTGTAACCTGAAGCGTCTGTAACCTGAAGCGTCTGTAACCCGAGGTACCACTGTACTTACTTTTATTTGCCTTGCGGCTTCAAACATTCAGCTTCAATGGATGCCCATGAGTTCTAGTCTTAAAGGAAAGTTTTCCTTCCTCTGTCTACTCCCTCCATGGCACGCATAATTTTATAAACTTTTATAACGTCAACAGGAAGGAAAAAGGAGCACTGCCCTGTCTGCTATGAGCTGGCAAAGCTTTGGATTTCATGGTGGATCCAGCACGGAATTCCTCCCTCTGATAGGATTGCTCTGCCTTCCATCTTCACTGAGTTTTTTCTTAGCATGATTATTTTAGTTGGGTTTGATTTTTAGGTTAAGGATGTTGAACATTCTGTTTAAAAAAGGAGAAGCAAAACTGGTTTGCTTTCCAAAATTCTCCTTAAAATTGATTGTGCATTTTGATGATGCATATCCTCCAGACATTCTCTGAAGATGTGAATACTTGATGAATATTCACCAAACGTTTGATGACGGTTGTTGATATCTGATGATATTTTATTTCAGTATAAAACAGCAGAACACACTGTGTAATTAAGAATAAAGAATTTGTCTATTTTCCAGACCAGGTTGTTTTAATATATTTTTACCTAAAGTTCTGTCTGGTCTATTCCAATTCCACATTAATCTGCATTTAAAAAAATATTTATCATCTCAAAAGCCCACATTTTAATACATATTAAATGTATTAAACATTTCTTTCTCAAAATATTTACTTAAATGTATATTAAATGTGTGTGTTATCTCAAAATGTATATTTAGACACCCATTTTGAAATGTTTAGAATGGCAAAACATCCAGAGGATTGCATAATCTTGTGGATAGCTATGCTCCAATGTGCACATTTCTCTGAAATGTAAGAATCTTGCTATTTTATGCAGTCTTCTCTTATTTTAGTTTACACTGTATCTGTGGTACTGACATTTTAGAAATTTGCATCAATGTGTTTAATGTGTTGTACATGGTCCTGTGCCTGTATGGGGAAGGGCAGTATACAGATGCACATCAACACTCTGTGTATTCCTATATGATATATTTATTTCATATAGAAATTCACATAGCAGCCCCATGTATCATTAAGAAAAACCCCATGTATCCTTATTTTTACATTTGTTCATTACACCCATGGGTCAACCTATAGAGCAGCCTTGTTTTGTGTATTTTGCAATTCTTTCTATAGTTATTGTACAAGTTAAGGATCTGTGGTCATACAGAGACAATAGGATTTAAATGCCCCGTTACACACACTGCATTACCCCGCTGCAGAAAGCATGCACATCCAAGCAGGCAGGCCCACTGGAAAGTTGACTGCCTTAAGAATAATATCTATGGGTTACTGTTGTCGGTAAGGGCTGGAAATGAAGCATGCTTGTGGTTATTTTCGAAGATGCTAGCTGAGCCTGAGCTGGAGCTTAGAGCCTCTCTCTCTGGTTATGATTTATGACTTCAATCCAATTTATGGCCGTTTACAAGAATGCTGAACTGGCTGTAAATCAGTAAAAGACCATAAAATACTCATGAGAACTGCTGAAATCCATCTGGGTGAGCTTCTTTCCCTCCCAACATCAACCAAATGAGGGCAAGACAAGGTAGCCCCCCACATCAAGACTGCAGACTGAGCTGACGAAAGAGACTGGAAGGAACAAGGCGGAAGTACGCTCTGTGTGTGTGTGTGTGTGAACTTGAGGCGTCTGAGTGGACCATCTGCACGGGTGCTTTCATCAGTACTTGGAAGCCAGGATGCCGAAGGGGTATTCTTCAGAACCTGACACCTGATCTCTTGTGCAACCCATGTTGGAGTGAATGTCAGAGAAGGTTAAAGGAGTAATATTCCTGTCTCCACAATCCATGTTCATATGCCTAGCAGTGTGGCTGGACTTCATCCAGCCACAAAACACTAATGACCCTTAGGCCTTGCACTTGTCTATCCCCAACTGGCTTGTGTTACGCAGTCTCAGTCCCTTCATTATCATAACTCCAGGACTGCTTGCAGTGTGCTGTCATGGCATCAGATCCATCTACAGATTGTATGGCAGTTCCCTATGGCTTGCAAAATACATTGCCTGATATCAAGATGTGGCATGGTTTATTTCTTTCTGTAGTTTGTTTTCTTTCCTAAAAGCAAACCCTAGGCTTAGGAAGGACCTGTGAGTCCATATATGCTGATTTGGGTAGGGAATCTGTTTCTCCTATTGCTTTTCTATAGGATGTGCCTACACAATTACTTTTAGCACCATTGTAATTGTTGCAATTAGCACCGGGCTCACGGGAAATAAATTTATGACCTCTATTTGTGTAGATGCAGATAAGAGATTTTTTAAAAACACCCTTGTTTTCAATCATTCTTTCATTCATTCTCTCAGTCTCTCTGTGTGTCTCTCATAAAATACTGTCAAAGACTATTAAGGGGCAAAACTGCACATTGTACACAAATGCATGTAATAAAAAGGTGGGTGTTGGTGTTTTTTTGGAATGAAAAATGTCTTTGGGGACTTGGAGTGGTAGGGTGATGGTTCATAACTCTTTGACCTTATGGCTGAGCCCCTCCATATGGGGTTCCACTTGTGAGTGCCTCCTGAGACATTTGCATGGAATTTGTTGTTTGTATCTCGGTCATTGCTCAGGAATACATCAAAGAGTATGGTAACTGCAGTGGGAGTAATATAGTGAGACAGTGGTGAAAATAATAATTCATTCTTGTGGCAGCTCAGCAACTAATCACTGGAGAAATTCCAGATTTTGGACAATGGCTTGGAGGATGAGGACTTGAGGCCCTTGCTGGAGGTCATGATGAAGTGAAGCAGAGGGACTATCCCTGAATTATGCTGAGTGCCCAGAATAGGTTTCTGACATCATGGCCCCAATCTATGATGTCCATTGTGCATGAGACGCCTCTGCCATTGTCTCATGACACCCTCAGGCAAGGTAGTCAGGTAGGAAATGGTAGGTCCTCTGTGAGCCACCATGTGTGTTCCTACTGTGTAACAAACTCCAAGGATATCACACACAGTTTGTGATAGGAATGGACAACTCATTTTCTTTTGCGTTCATGCTACTTTACAATGTGTCCATCCATAAGTCCCCAATTTCTGCATTGATCTGCATTTTGAAGTTTGTTACTTATTTACTTTATATATTGCCCTTCCTCCCAATGGTATATGTATTTTTCAATGTATTTTCTATCACACGGCACACTTCCAAACGTATTTAATCTAAAAAAAAAAATATGATTTTAATAAATTTTGATATGTTACTTGAGCCAAGGATTGTATTGCAAGGAAAAACACGAAATCTGAAGGAAAGCTATGCTACAGTCCACACATTATTCCAGGAAGTGTGGAGCAAGTCAGTTTAAACCAGAATTCACAAAGACTGAATTATTCAGGCATACCAGGTTTCTGTGGTTTCTTGTGCAATTCTGTACTTTAAGCCATATACATAGGGCTGCCTCTGAAGGCAGTTTGGAAATTCCAGCTAGTGCACAATTGGTGGCCAGGTTGCTCAAGACTGTTTGATCATCTTTCACTGATCCTGGCCTGACTGCAATGGCTGCCAATTAATTTCTGGGCCCAATTCTAAGTGCTGGTTTTGACCTATAGAACCTTAAAAGGCTCAGGACCACAATACCTCAAGGACCACCTCTCTCCATAGGAACCTACTGTGATGGCCTGGGATTCAGACTCAGAGGCTGAACCTGAGGAATCCCAGCCTGCACAGGAGTCCCCGCCTCCAGAACCAGCTGAGCCGGGGCTGGGGCCTGAGCCTGAAGGGTCCTCACCTGTGCTGTGCAGGCACCAGCTGAGTCTGCTCTGGCCCCTGAGGTGATGGAGGACCCATTGCCTGCTGGTGCTCCACTCTCAGCCCCGTCAGAGGAAGCGGAGGTTGCCTCTGGGTCCAGTAACCCTCCAGCCTCTCCTGAGCTGCAGAGGCTCAGGGCAGAGAGGCGGAGGGAACTAAGTTCCCACAGGAGGAGTGCTTACCTCCAGGCCAGGAGAGGCAAGTCACCTATGGACCAGGGCTTCCCGATGCCTTGGGGCAGATAAAAGCCAGTCAACCCCAGTCCCAGGTTGCAGGAGCAAAGCTGTTGCTAGCCTCTTCCTGCTTGCACTCTGTCCTGCTCTTCTGCCAGAGTTCCTGACCTCACCCGACTCTCAGCCCCTGGGACCAGCAAACCTACCCACCCTGAGATCTACAGATAAAGGGTGGTATACAAATTTAATAATTAAATAAATAAATAAATAAATAAATTGAGAATGTGTTTATACACAGGAATCCACTGGTCCTAGTTCATTATTATACTGACTGGCATTGGTTGTCCAGGGAGATGGAGATGCTGGGTATTGAAACCATCTGTATGTAAGGTAGATACACGACCACTGAGCTACAGTTCTTCCCCAATTCTTGATCCCTCAGTGTGCTTATGTATTTGTACCAGTGTAGATTCCCATTGCTATTCAGGGCTCTATTAGCAGCCAGGAATCACTGGTTTTCCAAGTAAATGTGCTGCTTATCTATTGGTAAAGAAGGCATGAATATTGTATCATCATTATTATTATTTTGCACTTTGTAAGGTGTATCTTCTTCTTTCCTATGCCAGTGTTAGAAATAATGCAGATGGAGAGCTTGTAAAATATCTCCTGCAGCATATTTCTCCTCCAGGTCACTAGCTCAAAGTTGGTTTACTCAGAGGGAAATTCAACTCTAGGATACTGACTGGCTCCACCTTGCCCAAAGCACTAAATCCAGCTTGGCGTCAGCTCACCCTCTGCTCTTTTCTTTGCTGTACATACGCGAGTGATAAATGAGTGTGCTCACTATGTGCACCCTATGACCCTTGGGGTGGTTGGTTTGAGAACGAAACCCAGCTATTGCTCTGCTTCACATTCAAAACAGCAGCAGATATCACCCACTTTCTGCATTTCCTTTTGGCTCAGAATCATGGCCAGTTGTTAGAAGAGATGATCACAGCTGAGAAACAAGCAACTGATGCTGTTTGGCATGAATTTATGCATTTGCTAAGGAAAAACAATGCACAAAGCAGGAAGAAAATGCAGTGATCAGCCCTTCAGCAGTTTTCTGACTGTAAAACCAAGGCCACATCCATCTCTGGAGAAAATACAGCAAAGGCTGAAATTTAGTAAAGTCATTTACAACCAGGTTCTTTTCAAAATGTCTTTTACTGGTAATATTAGTACCTAAATGCCTTATAATTGTTCCTGGCTATTAGTAGGTTGATCTATATGCTTTCCAACAGCATGCTGGGATTCTGCCCCAAGATACCCTTTTGCTGTTCTGCACATTCTAGCACTGCTTGGAATAACCTTTTTGCTGCTATCCAAGATCATTTGAATAATGAGACCAGGCCAAGCTTTTATGTTCACTTTTGATGGAAGAAACATGCAAATCCATGTTCAAGTCATTTGTTTAAGACAATTAACACTGTGATGCTCATGTGAACCCAATGAAGCCATGTTCCAGAGAACTATTAATAGTTAAGCATTTACAGAGAGCATTCTCACTGTGTGGGAATGCATTCAAAGACAAGCAACAACAGTGATGAGTAAAGTGCCATCTTTTCTATGTGAAAAATAAATGTGAGAATGAGGTGTGAGCTTGTTGGTAGTAGAGTCTGAGCCCTGCAATTCCAGGAATGTATTTCAAAATCAGTCACAATTTTTTACCACTGGTGTGATAGCACCCCTGGAAAATTTACTTCAGGAAATCAAGTTTCGTTATTAATAGTTGGTGGAAGCTGAAAATAACTCCAGAGCAGGCATGCACTGAAGCATAAAGAGAATGCCACCAATCTAGTTTCCTTCACAGAGCTTTAGGGGTGAATATGATACACAGTGAGACAATTGTGTGGAACTACAGGAGGTATATCTTATTCCAGCAACAATATTCCAAGAGAGCCTTCCCATGCAGGAAATCTTGTCCTACCTAATACTGTCCCCACTCCAAGACTCCGGCAAAGGGAACAACGATCAAGGCACAACAGGGAAAGGTGATGCAGGATCTGGCTGGAGCTGGAGCACCTTGGATAGCACCAAAACACATGGAGGGCTAAAGCAGGGGATGAGGATAAGGGCACAAAAGCGAGTCCCACCTGCAAGGTCCCAGGCATAGCTAGCTGCTCTTTAGATTTCCATACATTTGGTGCAGTAGTCTGAAGGGGTTTCAAGTGAATGTGCCTAGAAACTGCCCTGCATGCAGGAAATATGGTTTATCTGCATTACACCTTGCATGGAAGTTTTGAAGTGTGTTCGCCTAAATGTACATAAAAACTCCACTTGGTGATAAATATGTGGAGGTCTAAATAGAAAACTGGTGGTTTGGGGTGGGACTATCACCGTAGTCTCTGATTTAACCACACATCCCTTCTGGAAGAGGGGAGTCTCATAATAGAGTAGACTTGTGGACTGGAGTCTAGCATTTCTTTACCTCTTAGTTGCCACTTTGTGTGCTGCCTAGTCTGGTGAGCAAGCAATGGGGAGCTTGAGGTCCCTGTTGTAAAGGAGGCTTCAGGTGAATCTGCCTCTGGTCGTGATCCCTCAGGGCAGGGGGAGTCCTAGTATGGCATGTCTGACTCAATGGATTCCTAGCTGGAAGACTCCAGCTCTGGCTTGCCTTGGGAGCTTTGTCTGGGTTCAGCACCTGTATGCACTTAACTGCTGTTTACAGTTCATGACAGGTGGAACCATGCTACTGAAGATATGAGCATACCAAGGCAGAATAAAGCCCTGTCTGAAAACTGTGTTCTCTAGTTTCCCATAGATCTCATTTTTCCACAAGGGAGATACCTGACTACAGACTTGAGTAAACTGGCAACCTTCTCTATAAGTACGCTGGTGATGCCTTAATATTGATATGGGTGCTTCCAATGGAGAGGCATTAATGCTGATACTGGATTTCCCATTGACAATCCAACAAAAGAAAAGTCTTGGGGGTTGATGGAAGAAAATGGAAGATGGGTGTTTTGGAGTCCCAAAACATCTGCAGGGTCACACTCTTGCTCTCTGCCCCTGTCCCTTTATTTACTTGCCCTATCATCTAGCATTCATGTCTAATCGCCTTTAACCTCATTCCATTCAGAGGGACGATAAGGGGGGAGCACATCATTAATATGCAGGGATCCCTGGACACATTGAGGATATTTTCATCTGTAGTTAATTTTCCACTTCTTTCCTTTCCTTTGAGACTCAATGCATCTGCTTTCATGCTTGCATGATTCAGTATATGGCAGAGATGGGCAAGGGAATGCAGAATAAATATCTTCCTTTCTTTCAATCCTTTTCCTTTGCCCCTCTCGCCCATTGTGGCTTTCTTCATATCAATGCTTCCTTTTTAAGAGGGCATCTCTGTGCCTATGTCTTGCTTGCTGATTCTGTGTACGAAGACAGTATCAACAGCCAATGCAAAATTCAGGGTGGCACAACCTTATCTGAATTTCATTTACCATAAAGACACCCGAACAGCACTGCTAAACACTGGGGGGGGGGTGGCAGCACTGCATTGGACCTGAAGCATGCAAAATAGAAGGTGTGTGTTTGTTTCATTTAAAGGTTTATAAACTCTTTCACAGTCAAATGTTACCGAAATTGTGTAGAATAAAATACAATACAATAAAGATTACAAATTTAGTAAAATAAAGGCAATAAAACCATTTCTGCAGTTATATGATTATTCTGGAAAATGGCTGGGACACATGTAATAGAAAGCCTTCTTACACAAAAATGTGTTGAACAGCTACTAGGTGCTTGTCTGATTTCCATTGGTAACTAATTCCAGAGGACTGGAGCCACAACACTAAAAGCCTAGTCTGTTGTGCATATTAAGTACACCTCTGGGGCATGCAGTACTCTTAGCAGTGCAGCCAACTGAGAAATGGTATCCCACTGCTGGTACAATGTGTTGCAAAATAGCAAACCTACAATCAACATATCCAGTTGTTACCTCTGGTTATGTGTACTGGATTTTAAAAGTTCCAGAAGATCAGTTGTGTGCTATGGGAGTGTGGAATATAGCTAGATAGCTAGATAGCTTGATAGATGATAGAGATAGATAGATGATAGATAGATGATAGATAGATAGATAGATAGATAGATAGATAGATAGATAGATGATAGATAGATATGATAATGAAACACTGATATTGTAGAATAAAGAGCAACCTATTTAAAACGAGGCCATCCTTTAATATATATGTGACAGTTTATGTCCAGGAATAGCAATCTGCCTCCTGTGTCAAGCTCAGTTAAGACTTTACACAAGCTATTCTTTTGGATGTGTGTACATAACAAGTGAAGAAACAACAGTACCAATACTATTTTCTTGCCATCATAATATGGCAGTGTGTGTTTTTGTGGCATATCACAGCTCTTCTTAGTGTGCTGCATCTCACGCAGGCTATTCAAAGTCAGACAATGTCCTCTCATACCCTGACCTTTGAGCATCCTGCTGTACATACGGGGTAGTGTTCAGTACGCAAAGTACGGGACATGACTTGGTTTGGCCAATTTATATAGGTCTGCTTTGAGTAAAATGTGGGTGAATACCACCCATGATCTCCAAGCACTCTAGGCTTCTGATCTGCAGCTACTTCCCACAGAAGCATATGTAAAGATATAGGAAAGATAAGCTATGGAAGGCTTATAGGTCTTGGAAGAGTCTTGGCTGGGCATTGACCAGCTGCCAAACCTGTTCAAAGCTACAAGAGTGCTAGCACTCCCCATGTGAAGGCTGCTGGAAGGAGAGGGTTATATTCAAGAGGTATTGGTTCATGTAGCTCAGTATTGCCTTCACAGACTGGCAACAGTTCTCTAGGATTTTGGGCAGGGTTCTCTCCCAGCCCTACCAGGAGATGCTGAGGATCCAACATTTAATCACTAAGAGACATCCCTTCCCAATACAGCCTTAGACTGCTAAATGCTGCACTCTCTGGGGCCCATTGAAGAGTAAATCTATTTAGACATGGATGCTGCTATCTAGACATGTAAACTGTCTATGTCTAGACATGCCGACTGTTTTGGTATTCAGTGGTATATAAGTAAATGAAACAAAAGAATAAATAGAATACCTTGTGCATGGCTACTACTTTCAGGAATTACATTTAATTTGCTATTCTGATTTACATACTTCATTGCTCATAAACACAGGCAAAACACAGGCACTCTTCTTTGGTGCTCACACGTTTAGATACGAAGGTCCCTTTTACATGAATGTCTGAAACTACCACTGCTTGTAAATGCCATAACTCATTTATCAGGAAAACTTTTTTTAAAAAAAAATTGCAAATGAGCAAAAATCTTGCAAGAATCACGGCGACTTCTTCGAGACATAAAGCTGTGCGGTGTACAGTCATGGCTAAATCTACCCTGTCAGCACCTGATGCTGCTCAAATGCTGCCTTTCGCAGCAAAATGATCTCTCTGCACAAGTTACTTGACAAGCTGCTTGGCATGGAAACTGAGGATCCACCCTAACCCTGATGAATGACTGCTGTGCAGTCCATCCATAGCCATTTTGATAATGAAATCCACTTGGAGCTCTGCCATGGTCCAAGTGTTCCATTTAATTAATATCCTGTCTCTTATCAACTGTGCATTTCCTCTCGCTGGTCTCCCCTTCATTCCCCTGAATATGATTGGAAATTATCTAAGGAACTGCTTCAGTTTGCAGGGTTTGCTCCTTTCTGTCCCAGACCAGATTTTGCTTCCTTTCCTCTGATAGAGTGTTCCTACACTTGGCTACTATCTCCACTATCTCTTTATGTAGGTGTGGGAGGTAAAAGAGCATTTCTGGCCATTGCCCAGTGGAGACTGGTCCATAGGGACAAATGGCACACAGCCCCACCAACCCCAGGCTTCCCTCAGTCATCCCCTCCACTTGCTTGCCTCCTTACTTATAGTCAATTAAGAAGTGGCTCTGCCTTTCATTGACTGTGGTCCCACCTGCTGTTAGTGCCCCCAACTTCTGCCCCACCAATGGATACCTGTCACCACTGCCATTGCTGTGTCATTCTGCTTCTAGCCCCAACCATGTCCATTTCCATTTGGGCTTGGAGTGATAGAGGCCAGCATCAGCTGTACCAAGTCCAATAATTATGCACATGAATAACTTAAAAACAAACAAACATTAAAGACATTTTAGAACCTAAAAAATAAATGTGGCCTAATCAAGTCAAGAAGATGTCAGCTGAAGCCCAGCAGAAGAAAAGGGCAGCTCTGATAATCATTACTGAGCATAAAAACCGACATTTTGACTAAGTACCAAAAAAGCAACACTGAAATTGCCAGATATGTTCCCCATTGCCAGTGTGTTCCACAATATGGGCATCATCACAGAGATGGCATGGCTCCATACCTTATAGGTTTTCGTTTACGTAAGAGAATGGCATTATTCTCTGATGCTTTTTGAGGGTGGGGGATGTGCATTTGATTAACCCACTTTCTGGATTTGTCATCCTATTAATTACGAAGCAAAGTGTCTTTCAATTTGGCAGGTCTCTTCCCTCAACTTCCTAGGCTTTTATGCTCAGAGCATTCACAATGAACAGCCAGTTCCTTTCAATGTGAGGGGACTTTCCATGTTGCCATCTGCAGTGGGAGTGAAGCTGCATGTTGGGGAAGTAGGTTCTCCCCCCCCCCCCATAATCCAACTTGAGTTTTCCTAGATGCAAAAGATTATAGTGGGAGAGGTGTGAGGTAAGTCAGAAAGAAGCTGCCTCTTTCGTCACTGAGTGAGTAAGATGCTCTTTCCTTCCACATGGTCACGTTATGTTCTGATGCATGTGCCTCTAAAGTAGCTTTCACCCACCTGGTACAATTCCCATCAGCCCCAGCCACCTTCAGCTCCAGAAAGTTTAGCATAGTTCTGAATAGGCTTCAGTTTTGTCATGCCTGTGCACAACGGAGGAGCAGGACTGTTCCACCTCTAGGCCCACCTAATGCTCACATTTGCATAGGGCGGGGATCACCAACCTTTTGTGCCAATAGGCACATTTTGAATTTTGAGGAAGTGTCCTGGGTGCTAGTCAGTGGCTGCCGTAGAGCTTTAGAACAACACTAAATGACTGCTGCAAGGGATCTGGAATACAGTGGTGCTTCAGGTTACAGACGCTTCAGGTTACAGACTCCGCTAACCCAGAAATAGTACCTCGGGTTAAGAACTTTGCTTCAGGATGAGAACAGCAATCACACAGTGGTGGCACGGCGGCAGCAGGAGGCCCCATTAGCTAAAGTGGTACCTCAGGTTAAGAACAGTTTCAGGTTAAGAACGGACCTCCAGAATGAATTAAGTTCTTAACCAGAGGTACCACTGTAATTCAAAATTTCTGTCGCATCTAAAGGAGCAGAACAAGAGACGTGAAGACCAAAGGGTGCAGATTTGCCACCTCAATCAAAGGACAACGGAGGCACCTACATTAGTCACTGCTGTATTCGCTCACAGAGAGAAGCACTTTGAGCCCCTCCTCTCTTCAGAACAGAAGGGTGGTAAGGTATCCAATCCTGGCATCCAATGAAATGTGGGTATGTTTGATGAGACAGTGCAATGTGATCTGAGCAGGAAGAGCAAACAATCTCATGCATTGTGGGTTTTTGAAGGTATATATGCCAATACATTTCTCTTTTTTAAAAAAAATATTTTTTATTAACCGGCCAATCAAATCAAATTAAATCACATCACATAAATTCCGAATTACAAAGCCAAATTTTAAATTTTGTTGCCAATACATTTCTCAAGCATCATGAGAGGTGCTGGTGGGCACACTCATACCCACAGATGCCACACTGATGAACCCTGACATAGCGCATACATACATAAAACTGAAACCTGTTTTGGGATGGTAGTTGGTGGGGTATGTTTAGTTTTCTGTTGACTTCTGCATAAGGTATTTGCTTAGATCTCGGATATGATCTTCCAGTCATCTGAGATCCCTGGTCAATATTCCTGGGCCAAGTCATGCATTAGGAAGCGTTCCCCACCCTCTTTGGGTTCCTTCCTCCCATAAGTCTCTGCCCATAAGTCTCTGAGCTCTGAGGAAGTTTACTTTTATGATTTGAAGAGGTCCATTGGAGGCAATACACCATATACAAATTGTTCTACAAGCATGTGTGTGAGATTGCCCTGGTGGTCTTTGCTTCTTGCATTTAGAAAAGAAAAAGATTTATGTGCTGTGTGAATATGCCCTGGTCCATTGGGAGCAGCACACATTATAAATCTAAACAAATAAAATCAATTAAATAACATAAGCTTTTTACAACTTAGGGTAGAAGGGAATTGCACTCTTTAAAATATGCTGACAGGCCAGCCAATTTGATCTGAGAATTCTCTGATATAATTCTGCGTGAAGCTTTGACCATCTCAGTTAATGACTGTTTAGCTAGATTTAGGGGGCAAAACTCATTTACACTTTGGAAGAACAGAAATTCCAAACAGGAAATCAACCATTTATTTATGTAAAGTCTTTATATTTGTGTTAGGTTCTCCATTTCAGGGGGATATATGCAATTCTGATCCAACGTAGTATTATTATACAAAACACTACTATTATGATTAAGATGACAGCTGTTATGTCTACTACACTTAGCACTTATTAAAATTTTTGCAATCAGGACCAACATTTTGAGGCCTGAAGCAAAAGTCAAGGTACTGTCCACCCACCCCTTTTCACATACAGAATCCAACCTCACTGTGTTGCATCAACACTGGAGACAGAACAATGTTCTCCATGGCACCTGAGAGTAGCAGGCTTGCATAGGGGCTGCAGGGCAGAGTGCATGTCTCTGTGCACCAACCATCTTCCTGACACTTGCTCATTGCTTCATTTGGTACCTGCTCACAGCTCACACCAGCACATGCTGTCATGCAGCAGTAACAGAGGCATGCAGAAGAGGAAGGGGGTAATGCTGCACATACGTGACACCTACTAGAATGCATGCCTTGCTTCCTGCTCAGGTAGTGCTCCCTTTTCCCACAGCACCACCTGTGGTGCATTGGGCTAAGATGACTAGATGAGGCAGGCAGCCAGTCCATAGCAGTAATAAGCAATCATTCCCATTGACAGGAGAATGTGAATGGCAAAAGTTCTGGGTGGGGGGAGGGATGCTCAGAGGGGGACCTAGGTAAGGCCCTTACCTACATGACGTATTTCTGTATAATTTAGAGCAGGGATGGGGAACCTGTGAGCATTCAGATGCTGTTGGATTCTAACTTCCATAGCCAATGGACAAGGATGATGGGAGTTGTAGTCTGACAACATATGGGAAGTGCCACAGTTTCTCCATTACTGATTTACAACAGCCCTATTGGCTAGCATTAGATAATTTGGGCACTGAAGCTGAGAAAGGAATGGCCTGCAAAAGGCTACCTAATAAGTTCACAACTGAAGCAAAATAGGATTGGGAAAATGCATTGATGTGGAATATCATATAAGACACTGTTTCTACATGCTTATGAAGTGAGATGCTTATTAATTGCATGGCTAATTGCACCTAGAAGTCCATGCATGGTTTAGCATGATAGTTTACCATGTATATGTTCTGGTGACCCATCCTAAATCATCAGAGTGAATAAAAACACTTGGCACTACCGTAGCATGCAATTGGGATAGTCTTGCTAAAATCTCTTCATCCCATTTCCTAGCTCTCCTCAGCAACTTGATTATAGCTGCCAAATGACAGTCCAGTTAAATGTTTCTGAAAGATTGCCAGGATTAGACTTTGGGAAGCCTCCAGGACAACATAATTTTATGAGAAATAGCAGCCATCAAGAACTTCTCTTCCCACAGAAATGGCACAATCCTACCACTGTCAAAGAGATTCTAGTTAAGATAACATGATGGGACATGGGAGAGGCATCCTGTGGCAAAGGGGTGCTTCTGGGCAACCTGTTTATTGAACATACATCCTGATGTGTTTGAGGGGAAGCTAGATGATGCGGCAGCAAAGCTAGTGTTATCCCACCTACACTTCCCAGTGCTTTTTCCTGTCACTGCAAAAAGTCTGATCTTTTGAGCAAGTGGGTTTGTTATACAATCCCTATCCTTGCAAGACCAGATTTTGCAGATATGTGGTTGAATCCCACCCCAAAATAGCAGCAGACTGGAAACACCCAAGGAGTCCAAACGACTGAAGCCGAAGGCACAATTTCCCATTCTGCTTCTCTCTCTGAGCCTTTCTGTTCAATAACTCAAACAGTTTAATATACATATAAGCTAGTCAGCATCTTTTTCCTCCCAGAAGCCCTCAGGGTTAATTAGCATACTTGAAGAGCCACCTTCTAAGCTCTCTCTTGCCAACTGTATCGTCTGCTCTCTAACTTCCTTGCAAGTTCAGCATTTAGAGTAGGGGTATTCCTCCCCCCTCCATCCAATCATCCTTCTCTGTTGGGTAATTATCTTCCTCCCTAGCATGGTCACTTGGCCTCTGTCCATAAAGGGACAGATCTCTCCTCCAAGAAAGGGCAGCCTCTGACAAATTCTCAGGCATTGTCTGCCCTCATGTGCAGTTCATAAGCAAGAAACAATAGCAGCTCTCTCTCTCTTTAAATACCCAGTAAGAATGGTGCAGGAAAGAGCTCTTTGCTTTCCAGCAAGCTGGACATAAGACATGATGAGATTGTAGCGAGCATTCAGAGGAGTGTAAAGGAGGCAGGTTGAAGGTACTATTAAGCTCTTGGGCTGGGCCCAAGTAATGTTATTCCAGCAGCTACCTGGGATTCTTTGGCATTTGGAAGAGAGAGAGAGGCAGGGCTTGGAGGAGACGCATCTCCACACCAGCTGTTAGAAGGCTGAGATCATTTTCTTTTTTATCACTGGAGAAACTACCTTTGCGTCTTCTCCCGAAACATAGGTGTACTGCAGTTCTGTGGGCACTGTGATGCAGCTGTAGCAGAGGAGTTAGACCATGCAGTTTTGGCTGTTGGGCAAATATAGGACCTAGAGGCATTTGCTATATCCCTAAACCATGCAATAACCCTGGACGTGTCCAAGGCTTTGGCATGGTTCAGAAACATGGCTGAAGTCCCATATATGGGACCAGATGGAGCAATGCTTTAAGTGGGTCCCCTGACACGGTGCTTCTAAAAAGTGCAGATGGGGGTCTAAGGCTTATTAATAAAGCTTTGGAAGGAGATCTTGCCTGGCAAAAAGAGTTCAGTTTCATTACCGAACAAGCTCAGCAGGTCTATCCTCCCTCCCCATCAAGCCACAGAGCCGGCTATTTGAAATCTGCCTGCTTCTGTTTGCTGTACGCGGCGACTCCAGAGAGGAGTTTTTCCTAGGAATGGATTATATTTAATGATGTCCACAACAGCGGCAAAGAGTCAATTTGTATAATTTGAATTGTAATTGAAATTTATGTAATTTCAAATTACATGGGCTGCGGCAGTAAAAGTCCCAGTCCGCAGGCCTGCTGCCTGGCACTCTGATGTCAGGTTCATACAGTGCTCTTTACAAACGTGATCAAAAAGGAAGAGAAAAAGCATAAAACAATTCATTGGGCAGTCTTACTATTTCATCAGCAGACCTATCATGGAGGATGGCCATCCTATCCAGTTTTTATAAGACTTACAGGCAGAAGAAGCTGGTTGTGGAGAGGCAGAGCCATGGATCCACCCTCCCAGTTCTGGCATCACTACAGTTGACCTGCACAGTACTGGACAAGGTTAGGGCTGCATGGATGCACTGACAGAGACAGTCCAATGCTCTCACCAGTGTGTCTGCACGGCTCTAACCTTGATACCATCCTGCCCGACCCCAGCATCATCCAGGCAGACTGTAGAGACCTGGTGCTGGCTCTGCCCCACCACACTGGTCAATAATGCTTACAAGTAAATGATTGATAATTTTGGTCTGAGATGAAGTAATGGCTAATCAGGAACTGCCCCCTCCCATACAGCATGCCAGTAAGTAGAAACAGCACTGGATTATGGGTTAAGATGGAGTGGTAGAATGGGCTCCACCCAAGGCAGAAGACATCCACTGAATTAGACCAAGGACCCATAGGAATCTGGCTGTGGACTGTCAGCCTGAAATGCATTAGCAATGTCGTCAATCTGCAGAGATGTCACAGAGCCAGTGTCAGCATTTGGTGTTGTCAGGGCCCCAGGACCTCAGTAGGAAGATTAGCTTCTGATTAGCTGCAGCTGAAAAGCAGTAGCCACCACTGGCAGTAGTAGTAATTGGGCCTTCAAGGAGGTTTGGACTCCCTCAGGTGGGCCTCTCTTCTATGCTACCTCCATTTATTCATCTGCTGTTTCCCTGTAGGTCAGGGGTGGGCAACCCTTCTTTTTCATGTTGAGAATTTCTTTCCCTAGGGGCTCAACCATCAAGGGCCACATACCAACAGATACCAGTCAGTGATGAATGGAGGCAGAGACAAAAGTGTCCTGAGTCAATTAACGAAGAACAAAGATCACTCTACTTCAATTTTTACTATGTCTACCTCAGATTAAAATTCCCAGTCCTATGCAAGTCTCCTCTGAACTAAGTCCCACTGGGATTGATGGACTTACTCTCAAGTAAGTATACAAAAGATTTTTGTTTTCTCACAGATTCCCCACTTGTACTGTAATGATGATATGAGAAGGAGAATTTGGACCACCAAAGACATTGAAAAAGATAGGAACTCTGCATCAGTGCCTAAAGACCTCCTGCATGGTTTGACCATTTCAACACAGCAAGTCTCTGCAGATCAGTGGCCTGCAATTTTATTGATGGATCTGGAATTGCTAAAACCCTTCAGATGGCTCTTTATGTTTGCCAGCAGGATCAGGTTTTCAGAAAATGAAACAGATTCCAGTTCATATTCTGAAAGTTCAGGCTAATCCCGATACAAATGTGGCTCTGTCAAACTATTTCAGGAGTGGAACCAAACAAGTTTGCCCTTTGAGCTGGAGTGCATATATATTAATTAAAGAGAAGGTCGATATTGTATGAAACAGAAAGTTCAAACATTGCTTGAGCTACCCTGGGTAAAGACTTTAAGGGGCATGCTTATTAACTAAGAGTTGGCACCATTTATTTATTTATTTAAATCTGGGGAGAAAGCAGAGATTCCAACTTAGGTGAAAGTTCTGTAGTAGCAAATGGATATTTGTCATGATGGTGGTATTCTGCTACCACTGTGAAAGGCTTTGTGCTTTTAAGTACCAGTTGCTTTGAAACACTAGGGGGCAGAGAGCTGTTGCACTTCAGCTTGTGGGCTTCCCACTAGAATCCGGTTGGCCTTTGTGAAAACAGGATGGGCCACTGGCCTGATCCAGCAGGCTCATCTTATGCTCTAAGATTCACTGCACCTGTAGGGATTTCAGAGAGAGTTTAATAATTTTGGGGAAGAGCTGCAAGGGTTCTATCTATATTTACAAGACAAGATCACCTGACCATTATTCGAAGAACACTGGGAGCCCGGTCCAAGTGGAAAGAGAGCCCTGCAGCAAAGGGTTGAGTGACATTAAGGAGAATCCTTCCCCCAGTTCGCCATGCAACCTAAAAGCACAGCTGAGGAACCACAGGCCAAGGGGCTGATGCTCCACAGGCCACACACCCTCCCCAGTCACACCTTCCTCAAGTATTATTGCCTGGTTGGAATGTGTCCTGAGGATGCCTGTTGCTTTCCTCAACAGAGGATAGAAATGGGTGTGAGAGAGAGTGTAGTCTATGGTACAAAGGTAACATTTATATTCATTGCACCATCTGCTTTTGCTCTGGCCATATCCTTCACTAGTATATGAACACCCCCGACCCCCCAAGGTTTCCCAGAAATGAATGCAACTCTTGGTCTTAAAAAGATTCCCCATCCCTGCTTTGAAATGAGGTCTAGTGTCCCTTGGAATGGAATTGTGGCATGTTTAGCTCCTTGCTGCTGGCTTCTTTTATTTAGATGGTTTCATACATAATAATTTGGTGGAATGTTCCACTTATTGAATATGCAGTCACCCAGAACTCCTTACAGTTTTACTTCTGTTTTTCCACGCTGCATCCCATCACCTTTTGACTTTCTATTATTGCTTACTACAATATCTTTGGGGGCTGTTATGAAAGTGTCCATTTATTCAACCTGATTAATTGTGCACCCGCTTAGAGTTTTCTTGTTTCTTATAATATACACTTTACTTTACTCCTATAAGCTTTAAACAAATGTTTGCTTTAAAACAAATTATGTTTAATTTTGCTTTCCTAGCGGGGGAGGGGGGCATTCAGTATATATGGGCCCTTCCTTCCCCTTGCATTGTTTTCTGTAAGGCTTTGTTTTGTAGCTAAAGTGCAGAAATTCATTTTAAAATAATCATCAAGTTAATCATTTTTTTAAAGCGCCTGGAAAAAGTAGGTGGATTTCCACTAGAGCAAGAGTGGAGAACTTCAGGGCTGGAGGCCAGAGTGGCCCACTAAGTCTGTCAATACAGCCCTCAAGACTCTTTCCAGGTCATACCTCCTCCCCAACCTCCTTGCATTTTTCTGCCTGACTGCAATGTGTCCTTGAACTCCAATAATGCCTCTTGTGTGGCTGGATGGAGGATAGGGGGTCTGTGTGAATGCCATGGATGTGTATTAATGCCATGGAGATATTGGGAGCAGATGGCTCTCAACCGTACCACTAGAAAAGGAACAGCGCTGAGGCAAGAGGAAGGAAAGGGAGGTGAGTGTGGTGTGGTGTATTTGGAACAGGACCTTGGACAGCAATTTTCAAATCCCCACTCAGACATGAAACCCATTGGGTGAGTGGGTTTCTCTCAGCCTCACAGTGGTTGTTGTAAGGATAAAATGGAACATGTGAAAAGCATGCATGCTGCCTTGAGGTCATTGGAGGAAAGGTGGGATATAAATGTAATAAATTCAAGTTGAGACGTGGGGGGAGAGGCTGCCAGCACAACAGCTCCCTTTCCAGAAAGCCTTTAGCCAACACAAGTGATGGGTGAAGTGAACACTGCAACCTGATCTAGCATCATTCAAACAGTGGCACCAAGCAGAAAAGCAGCCTCCTGGGCCATCAATTGCATGTCTATCACTGCAAAATGTGGTGGAACTCTAAGGAGATAATCTAAATGAAAAGCCACTGCTGCTGCCATCACTTATTACAGTAACTACCACCACCCAGTCAAATGTTTTTAGACTTCTTCCTGCTATTCCCTCCCCCCCCCCTTCCCCTTCTGCTTTTGCGCTCTCTCTCTCCTCTTGGTCTCCAGCCATTTCAGAGAGGAAAAAGCTGAGCAGAAAATTAGCTGGAATGTGGAGCTCTCCAAGGTCCTTCTCTTTCTATCAGTTCTTGTATTGCTCTCTCTGCCCTGAGTGTGATATTGCCCTTTGCTTGAATTCTGACTTTCCTTTTCTGGATTTGCTGATGAACTCTGCCTGCAACAAATTCTCCACACTCTGTGCCATAGATGTGGAACATTGTTCAGGCCAAGGACCACAATACTCTAGTAGAAAGCTGTCATGGGCTGCATTCCCATAGTGAGTGGAACCAGATCCACACACACACAAGAGAGAGGGAGAGAGAGAGATTTCTATGGAAACAGAGATTTACTCCACATAGATTTTACTTTTCATTTCCTTCATAGACCTTTCTACAAAGTTTGTTAGAATAATAATAAAAAGCTTCTTCATCACCCTTTATCCCCTGACTGTGCAAATGGCAGTCATCCCAACAGAGGAACACAAATAAGGTCAATGCACAGCTGAAACATAGGCCCCGTTTCACAGCTATTTAAAGTCTCACACTGCAAAATGCAATTGCTTTCAGAAAAGGGTATGCATGCAGTTGCAAAATGTGTGGACTACGTTTTGTATATTTGAAAGGAACACAAGTCTACTGAGACATTTTATCCTCTGCTTTGATCATCTTGTGGTAGATCTTGCAGAGGAGCAGCTGCAACTGCACACTTTTCACATCACTAAAGTCCACTGTGCTAGCATGTGCACAGTCCTGTTTTGGTTTTCCATCAAACATAAGCTGATGCCCAGTCTGCCCCCTCCACTCTAAGTCTGAACACAGTACATGGATGTGGTGCAGCCTTTCCCAAGTGTCCTTCTCTGTCTGTGAGAGAAGGCAGGTAGCAGCTTTCAGCAGGAAAGGCAATTGGGAAAGCTCACTGGAGAAGTAAGTTGCACATCACACTGATTTATTGCAAACTACCAGGGCCTAACAGTAAACTCTTCAGCTCTTTTCATATTATTCTTATTTATATTTAATATCTAATACTCTGGCTGTCATTCTTTAATCAAGATTTCTTTAAGCTTGTCTAAGACGCTTGGGGAGACCCTAGGTAAATATTGTTATTAGTTAAGTAATAAGACACAACAGGGTGTGAAATATTACCCTATAACTCATGCCTGCTCATGTGGCCAACAAATAGCTTTAAACCTTTTTGTTTTTTTCATTAAATCAAATTAAAGAGACAATACCAAGTTACCTGGCCTATGGGGACATGACTATTTTGTTAGGGTGCAGGGAAGAGGACTTTAATAAGAGGTGTGTTGAAGTTCATATTTTAAACTCTGTCATTTAAAAAAAAAACACCAAAAAAAGTGGGAACTATTGGAATTGGTTTCTGGGACACAGCATATTGCACTGGGATTTCTTGATCTGTACCTGCTGTGGCACTCCTAAGAGACCCTAGCAAAATATTTTGTATTTGAAAGGAATGATCACCAATACTTTGTACCTAGATTCTATTATTGGGAAATAGATTTTTCCTAAGCCTGAATCCCAAATAGAATCAGGCCAATTCAGAGGGACTTGGTCTGAGTTAAGTAAAGACAGCCTCTGATCATGCCAGGCCAGGCCAGGCCAGGCAATGCAGAGTGATCTGGCATAAGGGGGGAATGCTGCAGATGTCTACTTCACTGGCATGTTCCCTGCAAGGAATACACAGACAGCACCAGGGTTCAATCCCACAGGATATTCATCTTCTTTGCACAGAGCCCAGCAGGACTGAACCCTCTCTGTCAGGGGGGATGGAGATGCATCATCTCATTTTCCCCTGCCCCCTCCTGATTGCATGTTCAATTAGCATTTTAGAAACACTAATTAAACATGAGGAACCCCACCCCCAATTGATTCTGAGTCATGTCAGACTGATCTAGAGCTCCAGATTAGTAGGAAGATGAATTCAAATCAGGATGGATGCTAGATAAATGGTCATAGTTATATAACCTCCCTCCAGACAAGTTGGGACAAGAGTTCGGTAGAGACAAGATGCAATCCAACCCACACATAAGCTTTGTGCAAGCAGATCAGGATGAATCTGAAGAAATTTATACACATTTTCCCCATCTAATAATCTCTTCTATACAGAGATTATATGCATGTGTATATATTTATATATGAAGACAGGAGTGCCTGGCGTGCTCTGGTCCATGGGGTCACGAAGAGTCGGACACGACTGAACGACTAAACAACAACAATATATTTTGTCAATTAACAAATTTGAAAAGTGGCACAGTGTGCAGTGAGGATCTCAAATAAACATTCAGCCTCTGAGCCCTCAGACTGTTTCAAAGGCCTGCCAGTGATCATCAGTTGTGTACCATTACATGGCAAGGATGACTGCATCTGGTCTGACACCCATGGCTATATATATATATATATATATATATATATATATATATATATATATATATATATCAGCCACTCTGGGCAGCAATGTTACATTGACCACAAGGAGCACCATTGTTAAGAAGTGCTTTTTTTGTAGCCTCCATGTAGTGTGCAGGAGTCTTTTGTTGGTCTTTGGGGACTTCAGCATTCAAATCAAGGTAGGAGCTAAAATTCTGTTTCTAGCTCTGTCATCTATTTTCATTTCAACTGGGAATCTTGGCCATTAACAGTCCTGGAGATCTCCTCGTGATTCTGCTCTTTTGTCTGCTGTAGTGTGCCCAGGGGAGGTTGACGCTCCACTGTCATCTTCCAGAAAAGGTTTGCCAGCTGGGTGAGATTATCATCACAAGGTGGGAAATTGATAGGTGTGCACCCCGCTGTGGTTTATCATGCTTGAGATGAATCCTGGAGCAGTATCATGGCTTGTGTTTGTATCGGCTGCAGCTTAGCACTGAGATCTGTCAATATTGCTGATGACAATAAATACAGCTATTAGGACAAGTCCAGAGCTTATCTTAATTGGCTAACAGATGAGCAGGAGTATGGCATTGCTGAATCCATCAGCATTAATTGGGAGGTACGTTTGATCAATACTGACACTTGAATACATGGGTAGCCACTGGAAAATATTAATTTACAATCATGACCAGCATCTCCTCACTAGCCCGAAATGTGTTAACCCTAATTGCTTCAACGGGGATCGGCTATGCTGCACTGTGTCACTCAAAGTCTTATCTTCAGACCTGTCTTATTAGTGAGCCAGCTTCACACTGAGGGGAAGCTCAGTGGCCCTGAAGCTTCTGCTGTGGACCAGCCAATATTCTTCACAGTAGCTGTGTGGGGTTGAATCTTGGAACTTTGTTACATGCATTGTATATATGCTTCCATGTTTATATGCAGGCCGTCTGTCTTTTAATAGCATGAAGCCCTGATGGCCAATTTGGAGTTCTGGCTTCTCTGTACTAGCCATTAGATGATGTTTCATAGTTAATTTCTTTCTCTGTGCTTTATCTTTCTCAAAGGTAATATACACTATGTAGAAAGGAGGGGGATTTTTACAGTGTTTAAAACAAGATGATACCAAAAGTCCATATTCCTTTTTTTTATTAAAGATTTTCTTATTTTACAGACATATGTGTAATGTCTCTCGTATTTTTTCCATGTAATATTTTTACAAATCAGTTTCATTTGTTGAGACATTGGGGGGGGGGGAAGGGTGGAGGAGGGGAAGATGGGGGGGGTGATGTTTCTATTTTGCTTAATGTATGTAGGGTTTGGTGTCAGCATTGCTCGTGCTGTTCATTTGTGTTTCTTTGGTGGTGAGAGAGGTTGGAGTTGACCTAGGGTGTGGTTGTTTGTTTGTGATTGGCTGTGGCGATCTTTGTTTTCGTGTGTGAGTGGGGTGGGTGGGTGTTTTGGATCAGGTTAGCCATATTGATTTGTATGCTGTTGGTGGATTATTGCCATTGTCTTGTTGGGCTGTGTATGTGATAAAGGGGAGCCATACTGGGATAAAGGCGTCTTCTTCTGTTTGTCCCCATGTCAGTTTCAGTTTATTGGTTAATTTTTCTAGTAGGGCTGTTTCCCATACTATTTGGTACCATTGGTCCATGCTTACTCCTGACAGGTCTCTCCAGTGTCTGGTTATGGTGTTTCTGGCTGCTGAAAGTAGATGGGTTATGAGTTCTTTGTGGTGTAAATGGGCATTGTTGTCTTGGAAGATGTTTAGTAGGGCCAATTCTGGGGTGATGTCTAATACTTGCTTAGTTATTTTACATATTTCTCGTATGGCTGTTGTCCAGAATAGTTGGATTTTGGGGCACTCCCACCACATGTGGAGGTATGTGCCTGTGGAGGTGCACCCTCTCCAGCATGTTGGTGAGGTTCCTGGGCGTATTGCGCTAGTTTTCTTGGTGTTAGGTACCATCTGTAGGTGAGTTTCAGAGTGAGTTCTTTTCTTTTCGTTGATATGGATTTAAAGTGGGGTTTAGACCACATTCTGGTCCATTGAGTGGGGTTAATTGAAGTCCATATTCTGAGCTAGTTGTACCACATCAGTCTGATATGATTCAGAAACCAGAACAAGTAAAGGGGCAGTGCTGTCAAAAGTATTGGCATGCTGGCATCTTATTTATTCAGCCTTTTTCATTTACTCACACCCTTTTGTAGAGCAATCTTCAAATCCCTGAATTTGGGAGTGATGTATCATCCCCTATTCCAGGTGCAAGAAAGTCCTACTTTACACTATTTACTAGTAGAAAATGCCTAGTGTTGCCAGGAGGAAACCCACCTCCACAAAAAGTGCTATTTTAAAAGGTCCAGTCTGTGATCTTGATTCAAAATCTGTAACCAAACAGAATCAAAACCATTATGTTTGATCTCAGGAACCATCATACAAATTTGATTATGCTGTCTTAAGAATCAAAGAGACAAACTTTCCAAAATATAGAGTAGATATAGCTCTGACAATAATGCACCCAGAAGAGAACAAAATATTCATTGTACAGTGGTACCTTGGGTTAAGAACTTAATTCATTCTGGAGGTCTGTTCTTAACCTGAAACTGTTCTTAACTTGAAGCACCACTTTAGCCAATGGGGCCTTCCGCTGCTGCCGTGCCGCCGCTGCACAATTTCTGTTCTCATCCTGAAGCAAAGTTCTTAACCCGAGGTACTATTTCTGGGTTAGTGGTGTCTGTAACCTGAAGTGTATGTAACTTGAAGCATATGTAACCCGAGGTACCACTGTATTGCCAAATTAGACCACATTAAGGGACCTCCAACTTGCTGAGTAATGAAACATCATGTGTTTAGCCCACAAAAGAACACAAACATTTTGTTGGGAGCTGTGTTTTCTGGGAGATTTCCATATTGTGATTGGCCTGACCAGAACACAGTCAAAATCACATGGCACCATTGGCCTCCCAAGAAGCCTTACAAGAGAGACTGAAGGGGTGGGACTTTACACCATTATCTAAGAGAGACCACATTCCTTTCTTTCTGTGTGTGAATATTGAATAAACTACATGGTAAGAACACTCCTCCTCCTCTTCTTCTTCTTCTTGCTTCTTGGCATCCCACTGTGCGAGGGATAGGATCCCCTGAAGCCTTGACAATATCCTGCAAGACTGCCCCTCATTTCTTTCTACAGCAGGTGCAGTAACCATCTTCTTGACTCTTGGACCCACTATTGGCCTTGTCCACTCAATTCACTAGAGCCTTCAGGGGAGGTCCCTAACTCACTGAGGCTACCCTCACTCATTGGCTACCCTCAACTTTGCCCCCATGATTTTCTGGGTTAATGGGGTTGCAAATAGATTTTTTTTCTGGAAGCAAATTAACAGGGAAATGAGTGCTAAACCTCCACTATATTCTGCTAAATTTCCTGAAATGGCCATTATATCATGTGAAAGCTAGAATAAAATGTGGAAGTTGAATACAGGGAAATGGAATACACTGCTGTGTGAATGTGGCCATAGTGAGATTGCCCGACCCAGGTCTTTCCCCAAATGCCAACAGACCTCTCAAATATTTGGCCTAATAAGAAAGAGTGAGAGGTAGGAGAGCAGATTGCATGCACATATATATATATATATATATATATATATACACACCCAGGTCTGTTGCCTTGCTCTCTAGTCCAATTAGGTGCCCCCTCTGGATTTTATCCCACTAGGTCTACCACAGGCTTCTGTGTTTTGTTTTCTTCATTTTTGTTTTAAATCATATTTTTTTAATTGATTTTATGTCAGTAGTGCTTCTTAACAAAAGGGATCCCATTGAGCCAGGAGATGATAAAATGTTAACAAACATTAACAAAGAGCCTCCATCTCAAAGGAGTAAATAATTGAAGACCAGATCAGAAAAAGCAACGTAAACAGTTTGATCATTAACGTTATTATTCTAGCATTAGATAAAGAATTCTCAATTCTCTGCAAATTTGTCTCTTCGTACACTTGGCTATTATCATGCACCACAACATCATTCAGCTGCAGTTTAGCTATATTCCAGATCTTTCTGCACAGGTCAAATTGGTTATTTGCAGCAGGGCCCTAAACATGTTTACTTAGAAATTAAGTGCCACTTATTTCCAAGTGTGCATAGGATAGAATTGCAGCTTTATATATCTAACTTATATACATAATGTATAGGCCATTTTCCCAATAGAAGTACATTTGGTGTAACTTTACACTTTCAATTTACTGCAACAGATATCTTAGCAGCCTGCCTTTATATCCCTATTGGATTGGCCGCTGTAAAGCATTCTCCCTGAGGCTGTCCTTGAAGGTACACTCTGTGCAGAATGCCTCTGACTGCCTATTGACAGGAACAGGGAGCCAAGCGCACTTCCAGCTTGCATTAAAGCAGTCGCAGACTTGGAGCTTTAAAATTTCAGGGGCACCCTCTTGGCTCAGTGCCCAGTGTGGACTAACCGGTTGCACTCCCCTAAATTAACGCATCCTCCACACCTTGCATCAGATCCTGGTGATGGCCCCTGCCATCCTAAGTGTGCTTCTGGGGTCCAGTGCTCCAGCAGGGCCCACCAGTTCTCCCTCCTTCCCTGGACCTATGAATTTCCATGTTTAAGTCCCCCACAGTGTCCTGAAGTTACATTATGTTGGATGCTCCAGAGCACTGTGGAGAATTAAAAAGGCAGCTCACTGACACCCTTTGGAGTGCTAAACCTGAGAGAGCCCACCAGAAGACACTTTGCCCAGGATCCCTTCAAAGCTGGAGCAAGCCCTGAAACCGTCCAGTATTTCAACAGAAGTATCTTGGAACATCACTATTCTCATCCTAAAGACTACTCATCAAGTAACACTGCTTCTATCATTACAACTTACTGAGGACTCTTTGACTAAAAGGCTATATGCTCCACTCATTTCCCTCCCTGTAGCTCTGCTTCTACTGATTTAAATGCCAAAATAGTGATGTGCTTTTGGCTAGAGAGGGACGCGGGTGGCGCTGTGGGTTGAACCACAGAGCCTAGGACTTGCCAATCAGAAGGTCGGCGGTTCGAATCCTCGCAACGGGGTGAGCTCCCGCTGCTCGGTCCCTGCTCCTGCCAACCTAGCAGTTCGAAAGCACGTCAAAGTGCAAGTAGATAAATAGGTACTGCTCCAGCAGGAAGGTAAACAGCGTTTCTGTGCGCTGCTCTGGTTCACCAAAAGCGGCTTAGTCATGCTGGCCACATGACCTGGAAGCTGTACGCCAGCTCCCTCGGCCAATAAAGCGAGATGAGCGCCGCAACCCCAGAGTCGGTCACGACTGGACCTAATGGTCAGGGGTCCTTTGGCTAGAGATATAATAGGCAAATGTAATTGTGCTCCAATATGTTGCCACAACAGTTCAAAGTATACTTGAGCTGCTCCGGGGTGTGAAATTAGAGCTATGCTGAACAGGACTCTCAAAATTCTCCACCTGATTTCTGGTCAGAGAAATTGGGAAGGGAGGCACTTCATTTCTGCAGGGGAAGGAGAAATTTTCCAATAATTTCCTGAGGGAAGAGCTTCATATTAGCAGTAGTGGCATTATGACACATTTCCCCCCTTCTAAGAAAACCCCAAAGGGTCAGACTCTTCCACAGAGAGCACCTTACTCATCAAAGCCTTCTGACCAGGTCCTGCTGAGATTCCCCAGTATGAGATAGTCTGTGCTGAAATCTGTTTCCACATGTTCTCAGGGCCCTTGAGATTATTATTTTTTTGAATTTTGGTGGGTTTACTTTATTTTGGGGATTACTTTATGGTAGCAAGGTAGCAAGGGATGGTATGGGTGTGTGTGTGAGTTCCCCAGCACCAACCCCCCTAGTAAACATTTATGTGGCACCCTGCTGCAGCCTCCCTGGCTGCCCACACTTTTGGATCTGAAAAAGCCCTGAGGGGGAGGAGTTACCTGAAAATGCCTTTTCCTGGGTTGTCATTGAAGTACATGATCTCAGGAAGGCTGTAGAGTGCAGATTTGTAGAACGGAAGAAATGACACTTGCAAACACCACTCAGCTATCTCAAAAATAAGAAAAGAATAATCTTGTACATAGGAATTTCCTTCTTTCCTTCGATAGTTTTCAAGTGCAATTTCTTTTCTTTTTTTCATTAATTGATGGAGATTGGATGAGAAAAAACCAGGATTTTTATTTTTGGCACAGCACTGGTTTGAGACACAGCAGAACAGCTGTGGGGCAAAGCCGAGCTTTTTCTGCAATTTCCCTGAGGAGGTGTAACAATGCCCCTCCTTCTTGGTCTTTTGCTGCCAGTGTAAAACCTTTCTGTTTGAATGATAATATCGGCCAAGCAGGGTCTGCTGGAACAGTTTTATGGGCTTTACTGATGTTGCTGAATTTTTCTATAATGCTTCTAGTCTGTGGTTGTTGTTGTTTTGGTTTTAATTGGATTGTATTTGATGGCGGCTGCTTTATGGTTTTATTGTTCTGGTAATTTATGGAGCTTAAGCTGCTGGAAGCATCTGGAAAGGTGGGTTCAAAGCCTGCAAAACCTCTGTATGCACCTAAAAAAAAATTGCATCCAGCTTTTTCTTACCCTCCAATACAAATCTAATTAAAACAAACATATTAATATACAAGAAAATACAATATTCAGAAGTTAACGTACCATATAAGATAACTGAAGATTAGCATGCTCTATCTCCTGAAAGGCTTCAATAGACTAGAGAAATGTTGTTGTTGTTGTTCCCAAAGGCCTGCAAGTATAGATATAGATCAGGGGTGGCCAATGTGGTGCCCTCCAGATGTTGATGGACTACAAGTCCCATGATCGTGGACCATTGCCTATGCTGGTGGGGGCTGATGTGAATTGTAGTCCATAATGTCTGGAGTGCACCATGTTGGCTACACCTGCCCTGGATCTAAAGGAGCATCTCCACCCCCCGTTGTTCAGCCCAGAGACTGAGGTCCAGCTCCGAGGGCCTTCTGGCGGTTCCCTCACTACGAGAGGCCAAGTTACAGGGAACCAGGCAGAGGGCTTTCTTGGTAGTGGCACCCACCCTGTGGAACTCCCTACCAGCAAATGTCAAGGAAATAAACAACTATCTGACTTTTAGAAGACATCTGAAGGCAGCCCCGTTTAGGGAAGTTGTTAATGTCTAATGTTTTTCCTTTTTTTATGTGCTGTAAGCTGCCCAGAGTGGCTGGGGAAACTCAGCCAGATAGGTGGGATACAAATAAAATATAGTGGTACCTCGGGTTACAGACACTTCAGATTACAGGCTCCACTAACCCAGAAATAGTACCTCGGGTACTTCAGGATGGGAACAGAAATTGCACGATGGTGGCGTGTGGCAGCGGGAGGCCCCATTAGCTAATGTGATACCTCAGGTTAAGAACAGTTTCAGGTTAAGAGCGGACCTCCAGAACGAATTAAGTTCTTAACCCGAGGTACCACTGTAATAACTACTACTACTACTACTACTACTATTACTGCTACTACTTTCTAGTCATCTCCAAGAGTACACTCCTGTTTTTCCTTCATTCCTCTTCACCAAGCGGCTAGATCAGCTCCTTGATGCTGTTCTATAGCATTTTCCAATCTACTTCTCCATCTCTTTTGCTTTCCCCATACACACTCCTGCCCCTGCTTCCTTCAATACCATCCCATTCATTATTGTGCCTGGGACATCTATAGAATAGTTTCCCTGACTAGGCTTGTACCGACTTAATAGTGAATGCAAGTTGAGGGTGCTAGAAGACTTAACAATAGAGCGGGGAGCATGCCCAGTGCTTCATCTTTGAAACACATTGGTGCTGTTGCGGTCAGATTAATTTTGGCTTTTGGAGTGTCAGAATTTTAAGTTGCCTTAGCTGACGGCTGCATTTCCAGTTGGAAGGTGGCTTAACTGAGTGAAATTTTATTTACTGCCTGCACAATAAAGAGCACAAAGGTTACCACGCCTGTTAAATCCTAGGAGAGTGGGGAGAAAGAAAGAACAAGGAAGAGAGGGCAAAGCACTCTGTTCATCTTCAGGCTGACAAAAGAGAGAGGAAGGGTTCGCGTAGTAGGGCTTCTGAGAGCCTTGTTAACACTTCTTTTTAATCATTACGGGTGTTTCCAGGGAAAGACACATGAGTGCACACACAAAACAAGCTAAGCCAAACCAGTCCTGGTCGCTGGCATTCTTGGAGGGTTAGCTTTTTGTTTGTTTATCTCATCACTTTCTTTTCATCTGTCTCTGTGATGTGTGTGTTTGTGTATTTGTCACTTTGGATTGTGGTTGAGCTCCACCGAGACTGTTCAGGCTGGCAGCTTAGCACAAGAATCAGCTGTGATGACAGAAGCACAAGCGGGAGGAAAGCTATTCCCACTAGAGTTATGATTTCCCTTCCTTTAGTCAGATACTTGTTTTGTGGTTTATTACATAAAGAGAGATCGTAATAGTGTGTGTCTTGATAGTCAGCTGAAAGCTCAATGTTTCTTGCACATTTATGCCTTTGGTGCTCATGGGCATTGCTGTCCCAGAAACACAGTGGGTTCCAGCTGCAGCCTATGTCACTTTTGCTGCCTGGATCCACACCCTTCCCCCTTGGGTAGATTCTGTTGCCCTGAACCTTAGAAGAAGGTAGCATAGAACAATAGGAATGTGATGGGGAGAATGGGGGTGTGCCAAGGAAGGCCTGAGACGGAGCTTCCCCAGTCTTCAGATCAAATTAGACCTGACATGGCATATGCATGGTAAGGGAAGTATATTGGGAGTGCAGCAGCAGGGAAGAGTTGCTAAAACATTTATTCTTGTGTTGCTTTCACAACTGATCCATCTCCTTCAAATAAGTTGTTTTTGTTTTCCCCAATGGGGAAAAACTTATAGGTATCAGTCAACTACCCAGGATGCTTTTTCCCTGCAAATAGCAGCTTAGGGGGAATTAATGAGGAAAGGGCTGGCCATCAACATCAGAGTCCCTTTCCTATTTCCCCTACCTACATTTACTGCATTTTAAAGAGAAAATTGTAGGAGATCCTAATGGCAGATCTCCCACATCAGCTTGAGGGCTCATCCACACTGCTGTTTGCCCTGCCACTTCCCTCCAAGGAATGCCTATGTTTTAGCACTGAATTGGAACTAATGGCAATTGGGTTTTCCTTGGATTGTCATTTGTTCCAATTTAGCACTAAAGAGTGGGTTTCCAGGGGGCAGCGGCAGGGCAAAGGCAAAACTGCTTGGACCACTTTTTACAAAGCATGGGACAAGTGGAAAACCACTAGGCACTGGACAAGCAGAAGTGGATGAGCCCTAAATTCTGCCCATTTAGAGGATTAGGATGGTAGATTATTTCTCCCCTCTGATATTGAGGAAAGACAGGAGCCAAGAGGAAGCAACTGCTTGTCTAGGCTTCCCTGCCTCCCCACTGTTTGCATCTCCAGACCATCACACTGCAGAGCTTCATTGAGGATAGGCATCGAGGGACTTCTTTTGGCAAGAAGACAAAATCTTACTACAGCTGTGCAAGCAAGTTTGCATTGCCTTAGTAGGATCCAGTCCCAAAGTTTCAGAGCACATGCCACCTTGCATGTGCTCTAGGGTCGTATTGTGAAGAATGGCATTTGAGCAACAGCAGCTACTCTAGAGTTGCCGCCTTCTCTTTCATTGCCTGTATTCTCGCACCAGGAAGGAAATCCTGGCTATCATCATTTTTCTGAATCAAAAAAAAGCAGAGTCTCCAGTGGGAATACCTGGGACTAAGGCAAGTTTGTGGTGTCACATCTGTAATGGCATCCAAGTTGTGTCAAAGGAACACTCCATCTGTTTCTGACTTACAGGTAAGATAGGGTAATGGAACCCTAGACAGTTAAGTCCAGTCAAAGGCGACTATGGGGTGTGGCGCTCATCTTGCTTTCAGGCCAAGGGAGCCAACATTAATCCACAGACAGCTTTCTGGGTCATGTGGCTAGCATGACTAAACTGTTTCTGGTGCAGCACCATGAAAGAAGCCAGAGCACACAGAAATGCCATTTATCTTCCCGCTGCAGCAGTACCTATTTATCTACTTATGCTGGCATGCTTTTGAACTGCTAGGTTGGCTTACAAGTAGAGATTATTGCAGGACTGCACTGGCTTCTGAAGCTCAGATGGGTGCCCAAGACATTGTACATCATGATGATGTGTCATGTAAGGGGCTGGTGGGTGATCGCTGTACCACACTGGAAAAGTGAGGTCAATGCATTGATGGTCCATAGATCAGCCTGAGGTAATACATCGTGGAGAGCAGTGCCCTCTATGGCTGCTTTTGGGATTGGACCATAAAGGATAATGTGACTGAAGATTAGAGATGCATGTGAAATGCACGTTTCTTGGCTCAGAAATTTTGGATGTTCATAATTAGGGCTGTTTCAGGAGTTTGATCCTGATCTGCATCTCATTAATTAATATGTGGATTGGAACATAGTCTACCTCCTTGCTGCAGTTGGACCATAGGGCTAGTGCCCAACCCCCCTGCAATGTGGTATGGACCCTTGGAAAATGCCCAATAATCTCAACCCTTGATGCCAGCTCTTAATCAGTATAAATAATCCCCTAACAGGGGGTTGTTTCATTACTTCAATCAGCCTAAATATGCAATTGCTACTCTGCGTTGAGGATTTTAGGAAAGGTCAGCTCAGAATGCGCACCACGCTTTCTAGCTGAGCACAGAGGAGGATAGACAGCCTTGATGTTCATCCGAAATGCTTTGGCTTCATCACCCAGCAATTAACAAAGGAAACTTTCATAGATCAGAGACTTCCTTGAATATGTTTACTGGGAACATTAGGATTGGTGGGTGGATGGTCCCTCCTTGCAGCAGATGGTTGACCTAAATCGCTTCCTGTTTGTAAGTTTGCAGCTAATTGCCTAATAGTTCTTCAACTTTTTTCCAAAAGAAATTAAAAATAAAATGCTGTATGGGCACACAGGGATAAGCCTGCACTCTCCCACCTCCCTGTTTTCTTTCAACAGCAGCAAGTGGTTCCTGGAGAGAGGGGGGTGATGTGGGAAATGGGCTCGCGAAACTAATGAAGGCATGTTCACATACTAGTCACTTCCATTCAAATAGCATGATAATGATTATACATAAGCTACTGTAGCTAGGCTCTTACTGGCTTCTCTGTAACCTCCAGTTAAGGAAAAGCTAAAAGCAGAAAAGAAAGGAAACAGTGAATGAGTCACAATTCAACAGAAAGAAAACCAGAAAACTATCAGGGGGCAGGAATTAGCACTTGGTGGGCAATGCAGGAGTGGGGAAGACAGGTGTGCAGTAGCCTTACTAAAATATTTCTCCTTTTCTCTTTTTCTCAGATACCCTGCTATTGATTTCTGTTACAATTTCTTCCTGATGCATATAGAAAATCTGCAATAGGACATGGTAAAAGTCACCTTATCTTCCATATCCTCCAGTAACTTATTCTTACTCAAAATTAGCTTCCAGTTTAGCAGGGATGGGGAACCTGTGGCCTCTAGGTGCTATTGGTGTGCAACTCACATCTTCCCTGATCATTGGCCTTGCTTGTGTGATTTCCATTCCTGACGTCAGGAGAGTATCCTAATTGTGGTGATTCCTGCTCTCTTTCCCAATGGGATTCTCCAAGATCCCTACACCTGCTTTTCTTAGCATCCTGCTTATCTTCTTCAGCATCCCTACATCTTAGCCAAGGAAAATGGCAACACTTCAGCTATTAATGGCCAAGCTGTCCATATTCCATGCTCCCTGCTGAGCACCCACCCCAGGGTTCTCCCCCCAATGAGTTTTACTGATTTTTCAACATTAACAATGATAAATGAAATAACAACAGTTACTTGACTAGTGAGAGTTTGAACAATATGGTTTGTCTATTTCCCCCCAACTGAACTGTAGCTGTCATCACTCTGGCATTTGAAACTATTAAACAGGGGGGAAAGCAAGGAAGTAATTGTAGAAGTCAACTTTATTAACCTTTTGGTGTGTCCAGGGTTCCTTAAACTCAGGCTGCAATGAATTTACACAATTGCTAATCATTACAACTAATGGTAATAATGATTTTTAAAAAACCAATCTCCCTTTTCCCCAACTCACTAATCAGCACACACTTGTATAATTACCCTGCCTAATCCAGCCAGGCAGAAAGAGGCATCCCTTCCTTTCCGATGTAAATATGAAGTACGTAGCGAAAGTTTTCCAACTCAGAGCTTAGATAAGTGAAGATGCAAGCTTCCATTCTTTCTAATTTGCCATCTGTTCTGTAGGACACAGCCCGTGTCTCTTTAAGGTTCAGGATCAATTTGTTACCGAAAAGCCACCTCTGCCAGCTATTAAAATCACGCTGGAGTGATTTACAGAGGGAATCCACCTATCCACCCAAGTGGAAAGATGTGTCATCAGCATAAACATAAATGCTAACACCATCCCGGACTCCAAGAATGAGGAATATAGCAAAAGAAGAAGCGGAGGGAGAGAGAAAAATGCATCCTCTTTTCTATAACAGCAGAAAACAAGATAGGTCAGTGATACTAAACACAAAGACATCCTTTTATGTGTCTTTCATCACCAGTGTTTCTTCCTTTGCCTCTTTTCCTCTCATTTAAGTTATTTCTCTTACAATCTGCTTAATTTCTTTTTGACTTGCCGAGATTCCTTTCTTCATGCCTCCCTGACTTGAAACAAATACTGATATTTAAAACATCCTGGGTGGTGTTCAAGTAAGCTTTACTCAAAGTAGACCCATTGAAATCATTAAACCTAATTTAGTCATGTTAATTGATTTCAGTTGGTCTACTCAGAGTACAATGTTGACTACTACCACTTAATGCACACACACACACACACACACACACACACACATCACTTATAAATTTTGAATGTAATATTTTAATACAAAACTTGAAGTGTGGCGCTTCAGAATTGTGGATGTTAACTCTTTGATTTTGACAGGAAGTGTGTGTGGGGGGGAATAAAATCAGATGTGCAATCAACTTTCAAACAGCACCAAGCTATAATGGCACTACAAGGTACCTATCAACTACTCTTTAGATATCCAAACACTATTTCATGCCATGTACAAAATGTTAAATATTGAAATGAAATACTGTCAATTTTCAAAAGAAAAGAAAAACCAGAAAATACACACATGCAGAAAACATGCTTGTTCTATATCCTAATCGTCAGAGAATAATTTCAAAAGGAAATTTAGGAAAAAATTAATTTCCACTTGCTACAATGAAGAACTACCAAATGATTCAATTTTAAAATTTAAGGACAGATCCAGTCAATTTCTATCTTCATCCCTTTGTGTGACCAATACGGTTTTATTAGTACTGGATAGAAATCAGTTTGCAAAGCTTGGGGCAGGGCGAGGGGACAGAAATAAGAGCAGCTCACAAGGGACAGACTCTGCCCCACCCCAAGTCTCCAGGGCCAGATGAACTGCATCCAAGAGTATTAAAAGAACTGGCAGATGTGATCTCAGAACCACTGGCAATCATCTTTGAGAATTCCTGGAGAACAGGCGAAGTCCCGGCAGACTGGAGGAGGGCAAATGTTGTCCCTATTTTCAAAAAGGGGAAAAGAGAGGACCCAAATAATTACCGCCCAGTCAGTCTAACATCAATACCAGGGAAGATTCTGGAGCAGATCATTAAGCAAACAATCTGTGAGCACCTAGAAAGGAATGCTGTGATCACCAATAGTCAGCATGGATTTCTGAAAAATAAGTCATGTCAGACTAACCTGATCTCATTTTTTGACAGAATTACAAGCCTGGTAGATGAAGGGAATGCAGTGGATGTAGTCTACCTTGATTTCAGCAAGGCATTTGACAAGGTGCCCCATGATATTCTTGTAAAGAAGCTGGTAAAATGCGGTCTTGACTATGCTACCACTCAGTGGATTTGTAACTGGCTGACTGACCGGACCCAAAGGGTGCTCATCAATGGTTCCTCTTCATCCTGGAGAAGAGTGACTAGTGGGGTGCCACAGGGTTCTGTCTTGGGCCCGGTCTTATTCAACATCTTTATCAACGACTTGGATGATGGACTCAAGGGCATCCTGATCAAATTTGCAGATGACACCAAACTGGGAGGGGTGGCTAACACCCCAGAAGACAGGATCACACTTCAAAACGACCTTGACAGATTAGAGAACTGGGCCAAAACAAACAAGATGAATTTTAACAGGGAGAAATGTAAAGTATTGCACTTGGGCAAAAAAAATGAGAGGCACAAATACAAGATGGGTGACACCTGGCTTGAGAGCAGTACATGTGAAAAGGATCTAGGAGTCTTGGTTGACCACAAACTTAACATGAGCCAGCAGTGTGACGCGGCAGCTAAAAAAGCCAATGCAATTCTAGGCTGCATCAATAGGAGTATAGCATCTAGATCAAGGGAAGTTATAGTGCCACTGTATTCTGCTCTGGTCAGACCTCACCTGGAGTACTGTGTCCAGTTCTGGGCACCACAGTTCAAGAAGGACACTGACAAACTAGAACGTGTACAGAGGAGGGCAACCAAAATGGTCAAAGGCCTGGAAACAATGCCTTATGAGGATCGGCTAAGGGAGCTGGGCATGTTTAGCCTGGAGAAGAGGAGGTTAAGGGGTGATATGATAGCCATGTTCAAATATATAAAAGGATGTCACATAGAGGAGGGAGAAAGGTTGTTTTCTGCTGCTCCAGAGAAGCGGACACGGAGCAATGGATACAAACTACAAGAAAGAAGATTCCACCTAAACATTAGGAAGAACTTCCTGACAGTAAGAGCTGTTCGACAGTGGAATTTGCTGCCAAGGAGAGTGGTGGAGTCTCCTTCTTTGGAGGTCTTTAAGCAGAGGCTTGACAACCATATGTCAGGAGTGCTCTGATGGTGTTTCCTGCTTGGCAGGGGGTTGGACTCGATGACCCTTGTGGTCTCTTCCAACTCTATGATTCTATTCTATTCTATTCTATTCTATTCTAAGTGTGTCATCAGGACAATGCTGCTCCATCACACACCATTGTTCTCAGGGATACTTTGGCTCACATTCTCAAAGGAATTGGTAGCCAGGCCATGGATGGCAGCCAAGCTGTGTGAGCCATGACCTAGCTTTATTTATTTTGAACAGCTTTAAAAGAAATGCTTATTTAAAATAAAGTTTTAAAGGGAAAACAAATCTAGACCACCTTGTCAGGTGAGATTAATGCAACCTTCCAGGAAGTGTTTCACCCCCACCTCCAAAAAGCATTGGATAAAACTGGACCCCATCCTTCAGCCCAGCACTAGATCTTACCTTCTGGGGGTTTTTCCTTACTTTTCAGGGTGGTTGATTACTTGCAATATTTCACAGTTTATCCATTTAATTTGCAGTTTGAATTATACATTTGGTTCGGTTTGAATTATACATTCAGTTGAGTTCTTATCTCACATTTTCTGTATCTTATTTTTACCACCCTATTTCAAGCACTTCATGTCTAGTGTTAGCATTCCCTCCCCCCTGCCTTTATCTTTCTTCTCCAGCCCCCCTCTGTTGCACGGCTGTGATTCCTATTCCCCACTCCATTTTTTTTAATGAAGCGTTGCATAAATAAAGAGAATCACCATTTTGCTCCCCTAAGTCCAAGGGAATGCTCTGGAATTCTGCTATCTCGAGGCAAAAAATAAAATAAAATAATCACTTCTTAATCATTTATAATCTTTAAATTGTCAGTAGTCATCAGCCATTGATCCCACTTCAGACTGGGGCATATGCATGAGGGACTGTTTGACCAAAAGTGGATTCGGTCCTGTTAAGCACTACCCTGGACATTGAGCTCCTCAGGAGCAGGTGTGTGTGTTCATGACAGAGATGTTGAATCAAGCCAATTTTTCTTCCTACATGGTGACACTTTCCTTCTCTCTTCCTCAGAGGTTAAACCTTCTTCCTCTCAGATCTTCCCTTATTTAAGTCCAAGCATCTGAAGAAGAAGAAGAAGAGGAGGAGTAGGAGTAGGAGGAGGAGTAGTAGTTTGGATTTGATATCCTGCTTTATCACTACCCTAAGGAGTCTCAAAGCGGCTAACATTCTCCTTTCCCTTCCTCCCCCACAACAAACAGGTGAGTGGGGCTGAGAGACTTCAGAGAAGTGTGACAAGCCCAGGGTCACCCAGCAGCTGCATGTGGAGGAGCGGAGATGCGAACCCGGTTCACCAGATTACGAGACTACCACTCTTAACCACTACACCACACCAGCTGAAGGCCTAACGGACCTCCTTGTCCCTCTTCCTCCAACTGTGCTTTGTTCTTCTTAGGTCATATCCACACGATACATTTAAAGCCCTCTTATATATCATTTTAAGAGCTGTAGCTCTCCACCACCACCAAAAAAAGTGAATCCTGAGAACTCTGGCTTATTAGTGGTGTTGAGGCATGTTAGGTGGCACCTCACAGAGATACACTTCACAACACCTGTAACAAATTACAGTTCCCAGGATTCCTTGGGGGGGGGGGGAGCCATGAGTGCTAAAGTCATATAGAAGTGCTTTAAATGTATGGGGTGACTAAGACCTCAGTTCTTTTAAAATAATAGTAATTAAAAAAATATTGATAATGATGTGTGTCTTTTTCTGCCTGGAATGATGATGATTAACTACAAATTCCATCATCCCTGGTCATTGGCATGATCAGTGGCTACTAGTCACAATGGCTACATACTACCTCCGCTGTCTGAGCCATCTGAGTATTAGTTGCTAGGAATCACAAGTGGGGATGGCATTGTTGCACTCAGCTCCTGATCTCAGGCTTTCCCACAGGAACTGTTTGACCATTGTAAGAACAGGATGTTGGTCCAGATGGACCACTGGCCTGATCAAGCAGGCCTATTCTTACATTCTTATGGAAGTGACAACTAGTTCTCGACATCCTAGGTGTGGCAGGAGATGCGTGTCACAGCACCAGGACAATGCCTGGGTCAGTTCCTTTTGTTTTAAAAAACATCTTCACATCCCCATACCTGCACTTTCCCTTGTTGGTGTTGCAGTCCTAATCATGGTCCTTTGATGGCTGCCTCCCCATCCTTCCCCCTGTTAGAGCAAGGATCTCTTCTCCTCAGGAATCATAGAGTCGAGAGGGACGCCATGGGTCATCTAGTCCAACCCTCTGCAATGCAGGAATCTCAGCTAAAGCATCCATGACAGATGGCCACCCAACCTCCGCTTACAAACCTCCAAGGAAGGAGAATCCACAACCTCATGAGGGAGACCATTTCACTGCTGAACAGCTCTTAATGTCAGAAAGTTGTTCCTGAAAGAGTATTCTTGAGTCTGAGTCACAAGATAAAACACAGGGAGAGAGGGACACTCTCTCATTATGTATGAGGATCAAACCTGAAATGGGGTTATTGCAGGTGAGAATTGTGCTTCATTAGTGCCCAGGAGCAACTTGCCTTGCACTCGCCTTTTTCTGTGTTTAGTAGATGGTGGTGCTATATATCTTTCACTTTCACACCGCAGCTACTAAAATTGACTCAAACTCACTCAAATATGTATTATTGTTATTTTTTTATATAGGAAAAAAATGGGCCAGGAAAGGAAAATGCCCAGTTCTAGAAGGATGATCAATGGCAGCCAGAACTAGAGATGACTTTTTTCAACCACAGTAAAACAACAGTTATTGTTGAATTGCTCGGGAAGTTTGCCAATGGACAAAGATAAACTAATAATGTCAAGGAGAGGAGGGAGGGAGATGGCTGAAACCTCAGCCATGCTGTGAACTTTGATGGAAACACTTTGAAGGGGGATGTGGCAGACCTCACAGAAAGCAATCTGCTCAGGCAGGCCACAGGGGAAAGTTGGAGGGGAGTCAGAATGCTTTGCTGCTCCGTTATATGACCCAAAAACTAGAGGAATGAAGCAGCAGGCGGGTCCACCTACCTGATTTTTTTTTATCAGTTTGAACTATACCCTTTCCTCTCTGGGGATCAAAGAGGACTTTTGAGTCATCAGATCTGCCACAGTCACACTACACATCTAGCTTGCATCCAGTGTTACAGCAACACAGACACTGGGTTGCCCCCAAGATTGGGGGAGCAGTGTGTGTGTTAGGAGAAACTGTGCAGGCCAGGGCAACTTTACACTAGGCTGCATCAGTCCCTGCATGTTGGGAAGATGCTGTGGCGACCAGTGCAGCCTGGCACAACAAGGTCTAACAGAAGGCTGTACCGGCCTGCTAAAGACTATTGAGAGGGCTGATGACACCGCTGCCCCCTTGAATTGGCGCACCTGTATAGCACTGAGTTTGCATTTGTGATTCAAGGACCCGCCACCCACTTGTGGATAAGAAAGACACATGGACACAGTATATTAGGTTAATGGGCTAAAAAAGGCCACAGCATGTGAGAGGTATTGGCTTAGGCATTGGATAAAACAGAGCATGACTCCACCCCCTCAGGGAAGGGTGAGTCTAACAAGGGTTAATCACCAGTGGGAGGAGCCTATTGATGCAAATACAACTGTAGGCTCCCCCTAATGTCACCAGGGGTCGTGCCATGGCCCTAGCCACCAGCAAGGGCATCTGACAGGATCCACGACCGCCGGATTCATTTACCGGAATACCCATAAAGTGGAGGGGTAGGCGATGGCCACACCCTGCCCTCCAATACACAAACATATTCCAATGCCTAACCGCCACCCAAGCCAAAAGAGGCTCGCCACCAATACCCTCACAGCTGCAACCAATCCCTAAGGCTTCTGATGATGTCGGCCAGCCAAATATCATTGCTGAGATCCGAAAGGTGAACACCGTCATCACGAAACACAGACAACTCGCTGAACCGGATGTCAGCATGCAGAATCACATGGCCATACATATAGCGCAATTTGTGTGTCACCACACGATTTAAGAGTTTCCTGGATTTTTCAATGGCCATAGGGCTATGGGAGCCTTGCCAAACCATTCTTGGTGCACCTGTATAGCACTGAGTTTGTATTCTGGCTGCATTTGCTGGTCTTGAGAAACCCCTCCACCTAAATACAGATGGGGATGAGATGCCACATTAAGGGGGGGGGTATCACTGCTGAAGAGCTGCATCCCAAGAAAGGCTGAAGTTATCTGAATAACAGAATGCACAAAGTAGGGGTCTTTGTCTGTAAAAGGTAATTTTTGTTTTTGCCTAATAGAGTTATACAACTGTGATCACCATCACAAATGCCTGTGTGTGTTTTCAGGCCCTCTTCTGAATAGCAGTGTCGGAAGGGTCATCGAGCTCCACTTTCTATCCTAAATCAACCAAACACGTAAGCTACAAGGTAGCTACATTCATAACGCAGGGCACAGTGCGCCAGAAGCTAAAAGCAGCAGTGAATAGGGGGTAACACATCAAAGAGGGTGGCCTCAGCACAGAGAGATGCAGAGCACTCGAGGGAATGAGTCAAAACAAAAGCTTCCAGCACAGGACAGCCAACCACCCAGGGTGACTGGGAGAACATGATTGCCCACCCAAATATGAGCAGAGCCTAGGACTGAAGCAAAGCCTATATGCCACAATTTCCTTTTCAACTTAGATATGATGAGGACTTGGGCAAAAGATTCATTAAAATTGTAGAGCTAGGGTTATAAGGGAGGCACTGGGTCAAAACTGATATCTGCTTAGTATGGAAATCTCAGCAGTAAGGCATAACTGGAGGTGCTGAAGAATCAATAGAATGATGTTTATGGAAGAAATTTTCTGCTTTTTATAAGACCATCTATCATTAATACTGCAAGAGAAACATCTTTGTATTGTGTAACATAGCTTAGATTGATGTAACATTTTGCCCACTACAAACGCCTCTTACCCAAAGGCCCTATTTGTTCAGAACAGGATGTGGCCTTTGATGTACATCCCATGTATTGAAAAGTTCAGTCCTTCTCCCATTCATCAGAAAGCTCATTTTTCCAAATTCATTCCTTGTCTCCCACAGCCCTGCAGAAATAGCTTTCAGTAACATGATTCACCTGCAGTCTCCAGCCCTGAGTGGATCTATCCAGCAGATGGCACACACCCAAAAGAACATCCATTCAGCTGTCAAAAAAGCAAATTAACTCTTAAAGGCATAGTTTTTTTCAAAGGTTGTACCACAATGTAGACTAGGTCACTGTCCATCCTAGGTATGCCTCAAATATACCTTATCCAAAAAAACAGAGTCCTCTATTAATGTAATTATTTTTATATATGGGGGGGGGGGGGCGGGGAGAGAGAGAGTTAATCTCAACAGAGCTAAAACTTTTCGCTTTCCCAAGCTACAGCACTGCTACCAATGCTAAAAACCATTGATTATCATTAATAATTGGAGCTGAGTTGGACAAATAGGATCATGAGCAATCTGCATGTGCTTCAAAAAGTGCCTCTCATCCCCCCCCCCCAGGAGATTTTCTTTTCTTCTTTTTCTTCTTTTTAAGGGGATTCCAAGTGTTTGTATGGGATTTTCTGGATTATTATTTTTTTAAATTTAGACATTTATTAGCGCGTTAGCACATTGCAATGGGCATTGTAAAAGTCCTTTAAATATAAACTAATACACAGCAAAGGGGATTAAAAAGGTGTCTTTTAATTCCACTTTTTAACATAAAGCAGGGGGGAAGGTGAACGTTTCTGGACATAAGTGCAGTATGAGTTGGGCAGAATTTTCTGTGATCCCAGCTATACTCGCTGCCTCTGCCACCCAACATCTTGCAGAGCACAAGAGAGAAAACAACATTTCCCAAAGGACACAAGGGCATTTTGTCCTGACAGGTTGTTATGCAGTGCAAAAGTTACCAAAGAGGTAATGGAGACATCTCTTTCCATTCCTCTCCTTGCAGCCAGAGTATTGTGACTAGTGTCATGCTGGCAGATGCATATAGTTTAAAGGGAAGGGAGAAAGCAATTGAGAGACTGGCATGGCAGTGAAAGGGTGAGATATATTTTTTGAATTTTTCTTCGGCTGAGATTGCAATTTGAACTGGAGAATAATTTGGGGGTCTTGATGCTCACCTCTTCTTTGAGATGAAAAGTTTAAGTTCCTAAAACTTGTTCCTGAGCTACAGATGAACTAGTCTTGCCTGCACCTTTACTCTGGATTAGCTTCAGGTTCTCCCAGCACACCACACACACACCTTGATTCCTCAGTGCTTGTTTATCTGCAGATAAGAGGGTGGACTTTGCCAGGAAGGTTTAAGATCAGGATGCAAAATTTGAGTTATCCAGTCATTATATCCATCCCAAGCTAAACTCCAGAGTACCCAGACTTTCTTGCTCCCAATCATAGACTCCACCGTGGTCAATACATCATTCTTTGGTAAGGAAAAAAGAAACTAAAAATTGGAATTATGGACCTGTAGCTTTCCAGGTGCTGGGATGAAGCCAAGCATCTCATTTCATGCAGACCACTGAAGAGTCATTAGTTACTAATGCCTCTCAAAGGCTGTTAACCAGGATTCCATTTCCCCTGGGCCTTTCAGTCTCTCCAACGAAGGCTATTTCTGACTCCACTCAACCAAATGCAAGTCTCCACATCTCCCTAGAAGTCTGAATGATCCTCCCTCCCTTCCCACTCCCATGTTTGCATTGTACTTCAAATGGCTTTGTTTTGCTTAAGCATCCCTTTTAAAGCGATGCTTAACTCCAGGTTGGAATGTGCCCTAGGAAGCATGGCTAGGCCCCTGCCTGCAACAGCGGCCTGTAATTTACGGTGAGTTATGTTTCAATTACCTTGGTGTTATAGCGTCTCGGCGAGGGCAGGCATTATGTCATGTCAGGGATACAGGCGAGGGAGAAAATACAGACGCTCCCATTACAGCCAGTGATGGAGCAGTTTTAATAATACTGCAGGAGGGGGGGGGAGAAAGAGGGGGGAGTGCAAACGACTTTCCAACCACACCATTACTGCACATTAGTAACACAACATGGCTAGAGGGAGAGGGAGAGGTGGAAGGGAGTGAGAGGTGGAGGGAGCCATGGTGAAAAGGTAGAAGGAACAAGAGAGCCATCACTGTAGAAAAAGAAGTGTAAGAAAGGCTGTGGGATGGGAAAGACCATATGAGGGAGGAAGGTGTAGAAGATGAGTAGGGATGATAAGGAGAATGAGCTGGAAAAATTCAAAGCAAAGTACCAAAGCCACTGGATGGGAAATTGCTGACGATGCGTCTTTGTACATGACTGACATCTGCCATCCTATCAGAGATTTAGGAGGCTATGCATCTGTGGCAGAGCTGTTGCAGTTCAACTGGGCAACTGATGTCCACAACCATCACACACATATGTGGGGAATGGGAAATATATAGTACTAAATAGACGAGTTGATGACAAGCGAGGTTGGAACACTAGTCGTAACAAGGAACTGAGTGGTATCCAACTGTGTTTTACTCTGAGTAGATTGACTGAAATAAATAAACATGACTAAGTTGGGGGCCATTAATTTCAGTGGAACTTCTCTGAGTAAAAGACAGCTGAATACCACTCATTGTGATTTCTGACGAAGTGATTGAGGACTTGCACAGTTGGGCCACCTTCAAGTGGAGGGCAGACACAATCAATGGAAGGGATGGGTCAGGCTCCCACTTCCTTAGGCCTGGGGGGTTGTATCAACAGCTAATAAAGCTTTGTCTCTAGTTAAACCAGCGATATCATTATCACTATAACCTTCAATATTATTTACATTTGACTCAAAACAACTCATAAATCCGTAAGATCTCAAACAATCATTTAAAAACCAAATTTGTAAAAAAACCCCAATGGAACATATTTCTAAAAGTGCTTAAAACTATGCAAAGGGTGAAGGATAAAACAAAACAAAAACTGCTTATCTCTGCACTCCTTATACATAACCATTCTATGTCTCTCAAAAGCTTATGCTACAACACATTTGTTCAGTTTTAGTGTTCTGCAAGTCTTGCTGTTTGGGTCTTTAAGGTAGGAGACTTCAGAAAGTAAAGCAATTTGTTCCTCTTTGTTCTTCTCCATTTTACCATCAGTAATGATTTGGGTTCTCCTTTAGTTTGCACTTTGTAGATATCATAATTATTTATGGTTTTATCAAAAGTTATGTAGCGTTTGTTCATGAGGTAAACCACTTGGTCAGGTGCATTGGTGCTAGAGAGGTGGGTGAAGTCTACAATGTTTATGGAGAAGATGACGGTATAACTTTGGGCCTTAAATCATCTGCAAACTAATTTGGCAATGCACTATACAACAACCTGGTCATCTTCTGCTTTTCATGAATATGTTGATTTCAATTTCTTTCCCTTTCCCTTCTCTTTCTTTTTTCCCTAGATAAGTATTTATTTATTTTGGTTAGCAACCAGTTGAGATGCTGGACTAGATGGGCCTTAGGCCTGATCCAGAAGCCAGGTCTTCCTTGTCCCATGCTGCAAGACCTGCATGAATCTTTGGCCACATGGAGCATAAGGCTAACAATGGCTGCCAGATGTGATGGCTATACAATACCTGCCAGATCAGAGGCAACAGGGCTCTGAATACTAGCCCCTAAGCATGGAGCAACAGGTTATTGCTCTCACTGTCCTGCCACTGGGCTTCCCAGAGACATCTAGCCAACCCACTCTCGGAAACTGAGAGATCTGTTTCTTTCTTTCAGTTTCTTTCAGGTCCACATTTCCACAGCATGCTTTTTATTTTTATTTTTTAAAAAGCTACTCATTGAAATTCATCAACATTTGAGTGTGAACCTCTTCCAATAAATATATACAGTTTTGGATAATTTTCGTTGAGCACTTTCCTAATATAAAGCATTTTCCTATGTTTCAGGAGTATATTCATTTTTTGGGCACACTTTGGTTGGATAACTGTATCGCAAAAATTAGAGAAGTGTGAATTTTGATGGATGACTGCTTTGGTTTGCATATTGATTTGTGAACTACAAATTAGGGAGTTTCTCATTAAAATGCAAACAAAATCCATTTTCTTCCCTGTCCCTAACTGAAACCCTTGTTTCTTTTAAGTAATAGAAATGGCAAAGAAACACCACTTATCTGGAAGTAAGCCCCACTGAACTCAATAGGACTCAATTCTGAGTAGACATCATTAGGCCTGCACTGAATCCCACCTCTTCCCAGACTTTATATCACGGGCTCTTAAAGGGTAACCATCAGTTCACTTTTTCTTTCTCTGCCTTCCTGCCACCTTGATACTTATGAGCATTTTATTTGCTCCCCTCCCTGTTCTTTCTTATGAAGTTTGCTTTGGTGATTGAACAATAGGTGCCCGAATGGATGTTGATACTTTGGACAGTTTGTATTCCTCCTTGTAAAGATTTTTATTTATTTTTTACACAGAAGGTAAATGCCTTGTAGAAAGACTTTGCCTGACAGTGGATGTGCTTTCAATTATATCTGGTAAACTGAAGGACCACCTTTCCTCATCTTCTTCTGCCTGAACATTGAGATAATAAATTATGATTATATATTATATATTATAATAATAAATTACAATAATAAAAAATTATAATTATATATTTAGATCCCACCCATCTGGCTGGGTTTCCCCAGCCTCTCTGAGCGGTTTCCAGCAGAATATTAAAAACACGATAAAATATCAAACATTAAAAACTTCCCTAAACAGGGCTGCCTTCAGATATCTTCTAAAAGTCAGATAGTTGTTTATTTCCTTGACATCTGATGGAAGGGTGTTCCACAGGGAGGGCGCCACTACCGAGAAGGTCCTCAACCTGGTTCCCTGTAACTTCACTTCTCTCATTGAGGGAACCATCAGAAGGCCCTCAGAGCTGTACCTCAATGTCTGGGCTGAATGATGGGGGTGGAGACGCTCCTTCAGGTATACTGGACCGAGGACGTTTAGGGCTTGAAATGTCAGCACCAACACTTGGAATTGTGCTCAGAAACATACTGGGAGCCAATGTAGGTCTTTTAAGACACACTTCGCTTGGTCTTGTGTGGTCTTGACGGCCACTCCCAGTCACCAGTCTAGCTGCCACATTCTGGATTATTTGTAGTTTCTGGGTCACCTTCAAAGGTAGTCCCCCATAGAGCGCATTGCAGTAGTCCAAGCGGGAGATAACCAGAGCATGCACCACTCCGCAGTCCACAGGCAGATAGGGTCTCAGCCTATGTACCAGATGGAGCTGGTAAACAGCTGCCCTGGACACAGAATTGACCTGCACCTCCATGGACAGCTGCAAGTCCAAAATGACTCCCAGGATGCACACCTGGTCCTTCAGGGACACAGTTACCCAATTCAGGACCAGGGAGTCCTCCACGCCTGTGTGCCTCCTGTTCCCCCAAAGCAGTACTTCTGTCTTGTCAGGATTCAACCTCAATCTGTTAGCTGCCATCCATCCTCCACCCTTCTGGCAATAACAGGAGTGGCTTGGTGTGCAGGGTTGAGCTGCTGCACAAGCTGCCCAGGTGGTAGAGGTCTTCAAAGACTCCTGAGTAAGCTGAATAGTCATGGAATAAGTGGAGATGCCATGTTAGTCTGCTTGTTTAAATTGTATTCTACTCTGTGCTTTATTGTATTTTACATTGCTATTAATCTCCCTGTGATAACTTATAATGAAGGTTGCAATATAAATCGGGGGGGCGGGGGGAGAAGGTGATACTGGAAATTAGTGACTGCTTTTTATGAATATGGTTGTTTTCAAGTTTAGAAACAATTATAGGGAGCAGCTCAGAACAGAAGTGGGATTTTGATGCACAAAGATGGGACATTAAACTCCCCCCTTCCTATTATGGTCTCGATGATGAAACACCCCCCCCCCCCCATGCACACACCTATTATTTCTTCCTGGGAGGGAATCTTCCTTTGGCATAGCTGGATATAATTTCAGCATGACTGTAGGAAAGGCAGATAGTTTAATCCCTTTCCCCATCCACTGTGGTTCTAATTCTGATCTGAGATACACACCTGGGGTTGCTATTTAAACAAACAAACAAACAAACAAAAGCATTTAATGTATCATGTTGTTTGGCTTTAAGTCTCTCCTTAAGTCCCATTGGCCATTCCTCTCTTGGTTCCATTCTTTCTCATCCTATTCCCCATTCTTACATTCCTAACTGCTCTCAGATGAAGTTCTCTTAGTGCTGCCTCCACCAGATTTGTTTTCTTCAGTGCATCCTTGCTGGTACAGCAGCTTCTCAACGAGTCCCTCCCCCTCCTGCAAAATGGCAGGAGTTCCATCTTCTCTGACAATATGGATTGACTAGAACCTACACTGCTAATGAGGATTTGCTGACAAGTGTGTTAGAGTGAAAATCCTTTCAGTTCATGGACAGCAGAGCTAGTGCTACAATATTTGGAAGTCAAAGCAGGAGATTCTCCCAAAGTAATATTGGAGCAAACATGCCATCTTATACTTTTCATTATTTAACATTTTATTATGTTTTAATATGTGCTGGAAGCCACCCAGAATGGAAGGGAAACCAAGCCAGATGGGCAGGGTATAACTAAATTTAAAATTATTATTATTATTACCTCTGCTATCTATACCTGTGTGCTGTACAATTATGCTTCCAGTGCACTTGCACCTTCATCAGGAGCAAAATGTGCCTCTAAAAATTAGTAAGGATTCTTCGTAAGTAAGCGTTTTTTGCCTATCTTGCGCCTATGGTTCTCTTGCTTGAATACAGTATTCAGCTTTCCAATTAAAGCAAAATCTCTAATTTCTAATGCTCCTTCTTTTATTTCATTCAAATCAGGTAAGCCTGCAACTTCTGCCTCCCTCTCAGCTGCTCTCTCACATTCACTCACGCTCCCTCTCACTGCCTCTCTTTATTTTCTTGACACAAATAGCAGTCATTGCTCAGAGAATGTACTGGGTTAGCCTGCTTTGTAATTCAAACCTTTTATTCAGGTTACCATTATGTACTAAAGAGGGAAATATGTATTGGCTAAATGGCCTTGTTATGGATGTTCCCATTGTGGAGAGGAAGGCTGGGCTTATGCACACACACTCATAAGGGCCTTTCCAAATCACTGCTCTATTTATCACATACAATGGAATCTTGCTAATACTTAGTTCCACTTCTCTCTTTCTCTCTCCTGCTGGGAAAAAAAGTCCTGACATTCAGAGATTGCACAGATTACTTACAATTCTTGCTGTTCGAAACAAAAAGAAGCCCTAACCACCAGCCCCCACAAAGCAATCTAACCACTTCCCATAGATGAAAACCCCGAAAGCATCCAGAGATAAGGTTTCAGGGTTCTTTCTGCACAGGGCTGGCTTCAGGTGACATGGAGTTCCTGGCAAATTGTCCTAGGGTGATGCCAGTGATCTCTTCTCTTTGCTTACATGCGTGACTAACCCCTTGCTTCCCTGCCCACTTCCCTGGCTGGGGGGAAGAAGGTATAAGAAGCTACCTGTCATTCTACTTTAATACAAATTCTGTTGTTGACTGGTAACTTACACTGTTTGTAAAACTTGCTTTAAGTAGCCTAGGTTTCAAAAGACCACGGGCACCATTGTTTTGTGATGTTGTGAGCCAGTTTGTGTGGACCAGAAGGGCAGCATTCAAATACTTTTATAAATATACAGTATTCCATGTAGTGCGTGAGAACAACAACACATTGGATGCTCTGTGGGGCCACTGTGGTGGGGAAAGCAAAATGGTGGGTAGCTTCCTCATTGATGGTGATTACTTGAATTTACTAGTTGCCAAAACTAGACCAAGAGATCCCCAAGCAACTCACAGCATATTAACAAGCAGATGCATAAGTAAATATACACGAAAAGTTTCACTGAAGCACATGCCATTCATAAAAAATACACCAAGTGACCGTGAGTAACACCAACAGAAAGCATCAGCAGCACAGCTGATAGCAAACAGGGAACAGATAGGTTGGAGGGTCAAATAGCAACACTTTTGGCCCTGCTGAGTATCTGAGCTTCAGGAGCTACACAAGCATGTTGGATGTTGCCACAAACTCTGATCATGAGTGTAGATTAAAGTCAATTCACACAATGACGAAAGTGTGGTTCAGGGGTGAAGTGAGGTGAGGTTGGGAAAGGCTGAGTTCACTGCAGGCTGAGTTTTCAGCATCTTGCAAAGCAGTGATGTGATTGCTTCAGCCGAACATCCACATTTTCAGTTTCTCTCTGCTGTCTAGCATTTGATTTTATTGTTATCAATGTTTTTTTATCGAGTTTCCAATAAAGTTTTTAACAGAAGATTTATGACAATGTACGGTGTGTAGTCATTCAGCTATCAATAACAGTTTATATCTGCAGGCTGGCAATTTACACAACCAGAAAGGCTTCGGAGAGTTAGCCAGCATTGATGCAGTGAAATATTGACTCAGTCCCACTGAAAATCTTGGACCAGGTCTTGGGTGCGTGGCAAAGTATTCACCTGAAAGTCTCAATCTGCATGAGCAAACTCGACCCATTTTCACTCCATTCACTTGAAGGTTGACTGTTCTGTTTCTGCTGGTTGTCACAAATTATTCAGGTGACTCTGGGCTCCTGGAAACAGCATTGCCTTGTTAGAGGTCTGTCAAAGGCAGCCTGCATTCTATGCTTATCAAACAAAAATGCACATCTGCATGAATGATAACTTTTTCCTGACGCTGCTGTAATGTGAGCACCAGTGAACATATTCTACTTCCTTATTGCTTAGGATGTATCCAGTGCAATGTCAGGGCTCTTCAGGAACATGCTGTTCTGATGGAAACAAGGGGCATATCCTTGGCTTGCTAGATGTCAGTAAGAGGATGATTACTTCATCGCTTGACCCTAAGCACATCACATTCACTCACTACTAGGAAGATTTCACCATATCCTTGGCCTTAGGACAAAGGGATATAACTGAGAGCTTTTTCAGACCATCTACAATCATCCCCTCTTCTTCATGCAGTTGCCAGATTTCCCTTTTATAGGTCATTGATAGTACAACTTGTAGCATCTGCTTTGCATAGAGAAGCTCCCAGGTTCAGTCCCAAGCATATGCAGGTGGGGTTGGAAATGTCTCCTGCCTGAAACCCAGGTGAGGTGCTGGCAGTCAGGGCATGTAAGGCAGCTTCCTTTGTTCCTAGACCCTGCATTTCTTCTCATCAATCCAATCTCTCTCAGGGATTTCCAAGTGGTCTTCAGTTCTTCTCATTAATGGATGAGAACTATCAGCAAAGCTTGGCTATGCCCTACCTACTTGCTCAAGGCCTCAGAACAAGCTTTTGAGAGCTCCTGTTTCCCCCTGCCAACTCCTTAAGTGAGCTTCCCAACCAGGAATTCCTCCCCCCAGTTCTCACTCTTGTAACCTGCTAAGTACCACCAAAGTACTCCAGTTCAGATAGTCCCTTAGCAAGCAGCCAACCATGATTTTTCTGCAGTCCCCTGATACCATCCGATAAAAAAACAATGCTAAATTGTGTTGGAATACATTGGCCTATAAGGGTGTTATCTTCTTTTCTTTTTCAAGATGACTCTGCTACCACCGTCATTTCAGGCACCATTGTAATCTGACTAATAAATAACATTGTTATTTATAACCTTTGGGGCATTTCAGATTAATATTTCAATTTATAATGACACCAGATTAAAAGCGACTCATTCCCTGTGAGATACAGAACAGATGATGCTGAAGGCTTGTAGTTAGGTCACAGTGGACATACTCTTCCTTTTCTGCAAGATCGTAAATGAGATAAACATTTACAAGTGAGGCTGGAGTTTGCTTTTGATGAGGGAGGCTGAAATTTAATAAGGCATTACAGAAGCAGGAAGCTTTTTAAAAATAAAATAAAATAAAATGCCATGGATGACCCATGTAAGCAAGCTTGGGGATTAAAGTGTGAGAACAGTTTAAAATGTGTCTAGTTCTGCAAGGTTCAGGTGTAAATGAAAATCAACCCCACAAACTTATAACTTGGATTGGATGTAGGTGAAAAAGCGGACAAGAGTGAATCTAGAAAAGATGTGAGGAAGAAGAAGAAGAGTTTGGATTTGATATCCCGCTTTATCACTACCCTACGGAGTCTCAAAGTGACTAACATTCTCCTTTCCCTTTCTCCCCCACAACAAACACTCTGTGAGGTGAGCGAGGCTGAGAGACTTCAAAGAAGTGTGACTAGCCCAAGGTCACCCAGTAGCTGCATGTTCACCAGATTACAAGACTACCGCTCTTAACCACTACAGCACACTGGCTTTGGTCCTCTAGATGTTGCTGAACTACAACTTCCAGCAGCTCCAGAAAGCATGGTGAATGCCAAGGGATGATGGGAAATGTAGTTCCACAAATGTTTGGAGGGCCCAATATTCCCCATGCCTGATCTAGGAAAGTTGGAACAGGGATAGGAAACATAGTGTCCTCTGTTGGCTGTGGGCCCTGTTGATCCTGGTCCATCTAGTCCGGTCCTGGATGGGGTTGCACCTTAAGAAACAAGTTGTGATGGCCTGAGATTTGGACTCGGATGCTAAACCTGAGGGATCCCAGCCTGCACAGGATTCCCTGCCTCCAGAACCAGCTGAGCATGAGCCTGAAGGGTCCTCACCTGTGCTGGATCCTCAGGTGCAGACATCAGCTGAGTCTGCTCTGGCTCATGAGGTGATGGAGGACCCACTGCCTGCAGGTGCTCCACTCTCAGCCCTGGCAGAGGAAGCTGAGGTTGCCTCTGGGTCCGGTAACCCTCCAGCCTCTCCTGAGCTGCAGAGCCTCAGGGCAGAGAGACGGAGGGAACTAAGTTCCTGCAGGAGAAGTGCTCGCCTCCAGGCCAGGAGAGGCGAGTCACCAGAGGATTGGGGCCGCCCTATGCCTCAAGGCAGATAAAAGTCAGTCAGCCCCAGTCCCAAGTTGCAGGAGCAACATTGTTGGTTGCTAGTTCCTGCCTGAGCACCTGACCCACCCTGGCTCCCTCATTGCAAACCTGTTCCTGACTTCACCCGACTCCCTGCCCTGCACCCAGCTTCAGCTACTACAGACTGCCTCCACGTTGCACCTTTAACCATGGACCGGACTTGGACATTGCCTCTCCCATGGGACCAGCAAAAGGTAAAGGTACCCCTGCCCGTACGGGCCAGTCTTGACAGACTCTAGGGTTGTGCGCCCATCTCACTCAAGAAGCCGGGGGCCAGCGCTGTCCAGAGACACTTCCGGGTCACGTGGCCAGCGTGACATCGCTGCTCTGGTGAGCCAGAGCTGCACATGGAAACGCCGTTTACCTTCCCGCTAGTAAGCGGTCCCTATTTATCTACTTGCACCCGGGAGTGCTTTCGAACTGCTAGGTTGGCAGGCGCTGGGACCGAACAACGGGAGCGCACCCCGCCGCGGGGATTCGAACCGCGACCTTTCGATCGGCAAGCCCTAGGCGCTGAGGCTTTTACCCACAGCACCACCCGCGTCCCTTGGGACCAGCAAACAAGTGTACAATTTGAGAGTGTTACTGGAGCCAGTGCTGCTTCTGAATATCCATGTTGAAGTGGTGGCCAGGAAACCCCTTCTTCTGGCAAGCATTTTATCTGATTATTTCTTTAGAAATTCAAATGCCACCTTAACAGCAATGGGGAGAAAAGCCCTTCAGGTCAGCTTACATTTTTTTTAAAAAAAAATGCAAGCAGCAATAAAAAGCAAAGGAAAAGATTAAAAAGTGGCTGACTCCTCCACAGTATCCCTGATATCAGGCCTCGAGTGCAATTTAGTACCAGGGACATGCTAACACCCCACTGGTCAAAATGCCCAAGGAAATATTGAGATAGGGAATGAAATCAAGAAGGAATCCAAAAAAGAGAAAGTTGCAGTAATAGGTGACTTCATTTGCCATCACATAACTTGGTACATGTGTGTTCAAGTCACAACAAGGTAAAATTTCAGCTCCTCCAAGGTAAAAGGTAAAGGACCCCTGGACAGTTAAGTCCAATCAAAGGCGACTATGGGGTGTGGTGCTCATCTTGCTTCAGGCCGAGGGAGCCAGCATCTGTCCACAGACAGCTTTTTAGGTCATGTGGCCAGCATGACTAAACCGCTTCTGGTACAACGGAACACTGCGACAAAAAACCAGAGCGCACAGAAACACCATTTATCTTCCCACCACAGCAGTACCTATTTATCTACTTGTACCTACTTGCTTTCGAACCATCTGTACCACCTATTCAGACTGAGAGTGATGCTTTCTGTTTGATCCTGAATTGGCTTCATGACATAACCGCATAGTCAAATCTCACTAGCCTCACACAATTGATACCCTCATTCTGAACTGATTTTTGCCATAGCTGTGTTGCTGAGTGTGACTGGCTGTTTTGACATCAAGATGTTGACTACATGATTCCAATTGGTTATTGTCAGTGAACTGCCATCGGAACAGGGAAGGGAGGTAGGGGGCCGTTGGGATACAGGGATCCTCCGAAAGTCTTGTGAAGCAGTTCCTCTTCCTGTGGTGGGGAAAGCCACGCCTCCAATGGGGATGAGGGGAAGGGACCAGAGGATGCTGCTGGGAGCCCCAGCACTGCTCCTAGTCAAGCCAGCCAGGAGGGAAGCATGCTTCTTCTGTTGCCCACCTTGCGCAGAGGGGTAAAGCGCAAAGAAGGAAGCAAAAGGCTGGGGGTGACGAAGTTCTTATGTTGGGGACAAAACCAGAAAAAGCCACTCCCAGATTCTGCTAGCGATTGAGGCAGACATGAACTTTGGGGTTCCGCACTGTAAATAGTTTTTGCACCAAATAAAACCTGTAAAAGACAGGTTGGAGTCCTCCCTGGTTACTCGTGAGCAACCACCCCAGCCATCTGACGGCTATGTTCAGGTCATGAGGAAGAACAAAGTTCAGAAATGGTTATTGGTTTGAAAAGTAGATTAGAAAAATGAAAATAATGTGGGCTATGGAAACTGTTCACAGAAACTGACCCTGAGAGCTATACTTTCATGTCGAAAATGCTCTCGTATGAAAATTCAGTGGAGCCCTTGTTTGTCTGGATGTATATGTTGTGTAAAATGGTCAATGTCTTGGGCATCATCCCAAATCCAGCACGTTTGTAAAATTGAGATTAGATATACCATTACAATCCAAGTTGTGATAGATTTTTAAGATTCTTTCCCTGTTAAAGTGAGTATTTTGCTAGTCTCAAGGTCAAGAACAGGAATTATTATGAAGTGTTTCTGAGCTGCAGCTCCTTCCTCTTTCGGTTGGTGGGCAGAGGGTCAAGAAACTCTTGGATATTTGTTAGAGAAAACAGATTTCAAAGCACCTGTAGGCTTATTAACACATTTAAAAAAATAAATAAATAAAATCTTAAACTTTCATTAGTGAGAAAGAAAGAAAGCTCTATTAATAGACCAAGCAAATTGATGCTTTAAATAGCACTGATTATTCTATGAAAGTGATGGGCTTTTTTTTTTTTTTTAAAGAAGACCATAATGCTTAACTTGATTTAAAGAAATCATGTTGTATGTGGACCATTTGCAACTTACATCAATCCTGCATTTACCTTTGGATATACTTGGGTGTGGCTGCTAGGAATCATACCTGAAAAACAATCCTGCAATAAAGAAAGCAATATTAAGAGTGGTTACCATGCTTGAGACTTGAAGTGGTTGAAAATATATAAACGATATGAACACTAGCAACATTTTGGGGCAATTTGGCACACTAGGAAACACTTAAAGAACTAGAGGGTGTCTTAAGCATCAAAGAACACTTGGGCAATTAAGTACATTGAAGAAATGGAAGCACTTCAGACAACTGAAATCACTTTCAGCTGTTGAGATAAGCAACTGAAAACAATGCCTTTGTGGGCATACACAACTTGCAGAAAGAATACACTTTTCAGGAGGTAAAAGTTTATATATGAGCATAAATGCAAAACACTGCATAGGAATATTCTAGCTCTTTCCAACAGCCAAAGTACACAATTTAACTTGCTAATGTTCATCTGTTGAAAAGGAGCAAAAAAGCATGGTGAGTTTGAACATAATAAGTTGTTGTTTGATACTGAACGACACATGAAGATTTGCAAGTGTAAAGTGTAAAACCATGTATAAAACACTGCAGGAAGGTTATTCATATCCTACACACATGCACACAAATCTCCTTTGCCCTAATAATTGCAGTGGCAGAAACCACAGTAAGCAAGGTTTGCTGATTTGGAGACTTCAATGACTTTATGACATAGCAACAGTTAACAGACCAATCCCCCTCACCTCCCCACTATTTGTATGATTATCTAAAATTGGGCCATAACAGAGGGTTATAGGCAAGTCCGACAGAAGAGGAAGGGGAAGGAAGTAGGGATGAGATGAAAAATCATGGGGAAGCAACTAGTAGAGGTAAGGGGGCCAAAAGTCAGAGATTAAGGAAAAGGATGGCCTCCGACAACAAAGTAAAGAAGTAGTAAAATAATGATAATAAAGTGCACTGAGGTGGCAAGTCAGAAGCACCACAATAGCACAAGATAAATGGCAAAACATGCTGGGTGAGGTGCTTTTTATTGAACAGGATGTTAAAATGAACAACACAATCAATGGTGTAATATTTAATTCAATTCAGGCCTATGTACTCTCTCTATTTCATGCTGTCATGAACATTTTCATTTGCAATAGGATCATATGTTGTACCCGTGCACAGCTATCAAGGGGCTTTTGCTTCACAGGGACAGAACATCTGGGATTCTGACATTGCAGGGTAAAGTACCTATAGAAAGATGTCAGAAGAAGACTTTAGGGTGGTTTGGGGGACCTACCCCAGTATGGAAGGGTGATCTGGGTTTCGTTTGTTTATTTCTTACATAAATTGTATCCTATCCAGATGGCTATATCAAAGTGACTGACAGCCATATAACTATATAAAACATTCAGGTAAAAGCAGGCAAACATGTAAACTTTTAACATCCAAGGTGTATAGTACGTGCAAAGCACTTGGAGTCTCTTACAACACTCTGAAAGGCTTGGTTCCTAGCAAAAGCCAGCCAAACCTCAGTGGTATGCGGAAGCACAGTAAGTTCCCCATCAGAGGATCTCTTCTGCATGCCTTGGTAGCCTCCAGGCTGGACTACTGGAATATACTGCATTTGGAGGTGCTATCAAACGCTGTCTAAAAGCAGCAATTCATTCTGATTGCAATTCAGTCAATTTTCAGTCAGGAATGAGCCACATGCAGCATATTTCACCCATGCTGAAGGAACTGTCCTGTGCAATTAAAATGCAATTTAAAGTGTTGGTCTCGACACTTATATCCCTAAATGTTCTGGGCGCAGTGTAGCTACATGACACTCACCACAGGCAAAGGTCATCTTTTGAATCCCACTTTTAAAGTTCGGTAAGATGGCTGCCACATCTGGAAGACAACAGGTTCCCCATCTCCAGTGCAACCTCTTCAGACTTCCCCTTTCACTACTCCACAGCCCTGACTCTTTACACGCCATGTAGACAATCACACCCAACAGCAGCACATTGCTTCTATGCGCTTCATGGTGGAAAGGCACCATTTTGGAACTGTCTCATAGTACCCAAATCAAGTAATTTTCTCAATAATTAAGAGTTCAGAAGAAGGATTATGAACACCTCCTCATTTTTTCTATCCCTCAATTACTCTCTGAATGAGAACAAAAACAAGTGCTAAAATAACTCAAGAAATGACCTTTGTAGTCATAGAAACTTTGTGAGAACATAACTGTAAACCAACTGCTGGATCTCTGCTTAATCTTGGCTACCTGCATTTCCCCAGGACTCCTACTTTGTCTCAGGATTTGAAAATTGTTCAGAGCATGCAGTGTTGACAGAAAACCACCCAGAGAGGCTTTACTCTTTGAACTGGGCTGCTTCCCCCCGCCCCCCATAGAGTCACTTAAAGGGAGTCCTGATATTTGGGATATTGATTTTGACATGACATGAGGAAAATGTAGTCATTCAAGTCACTTTGAATGCTGTCAGCAGGTATTCTTCAGTCAGCTACATTCTTGAACTGATCCCATTGACTTCTGTAGGCCATCCTCAAAGTCCTCCGGCCTTTTACATATCTTTCTTCCATCTTCTGCAGATCCTTAATTATTCCTAAGAGTGTTACAAGAGTGAAGGTACAGATAACTGAGGAAGTCTGTTTCTACAAATTCCTATGCAAACTGGCCTGATCTGTTCTCCGTGGACTAATGGGTGGATTGGAACCTAATAATCCTTTGAATTTCACACGTCTGCAAATTTTGCAGTAAGCTATTGGCTCAAGAAATAACCCTGAAATGTGTAGTGTTGTGAGTTTCGGGGGTGTGTGTGTTAGTCTGTAGGATGCTTGAGTCCCTTCTAATTCCTGGGGTCCTGTGATGATTAAAATCTAAGAGAGTCTTCCATTGCTGTACTAGTTAGGCAAAGAAGAGCAAATGGTGGGCCCATTCCCTCGCCTGGCTGGTAGTGAGAAAAACAGAAAACCAGAGAACTTGAGTTATTGAGAGCTGAGTAAGAAGCAGGCAAAAGCCAGAGACAGAGAGAGAGAGAGAGAGAGAGAGAGAGAGAGAGAGAGAGCACCATGCTTGATAGCTGCCTGATTCCAAGGCTGTGGATTTGTGAGAAGCAAGACCTTTTGGCGTGTTAATGCTGTGAGCCCCTCTATCTTAGGCTCAGGTTGTATATATGTATACATAAAGCATATATGATAATGATACTACTACAGTCTCCACTGCCCCTCATTCCAAGGAAACCAAACTGCGGATAAGCGCCTGGAACCCCTAGAATCTCGTACCCCTCAGAGATTGGGGTGGTGTGCAATAGTATTTCATGATGTAATGCATTAATATGTGTGTAAACAGAGGTTGAAATACGTTTTAAAGATCGTAATTCTGGAATGTAGTTAGAAATTAATTTCCACCCAGATTTCTCTTTAGAAATTGCAGAATGATGCAGAAATGAGATGAAACAGATTTATGAACGGACGTATGTGTAACTGGCATGGAACAGAAAGAGATTGATCTGTCCATCCCTAGATGAAGCTGTTGAAACTGTACTTATCTTTAGATTATTTAAGAAGAGGGCTGAGGAAATAATGACAAACCAAAGGGATTCTAGATTCCACTGTTATCCTCTTCACTTTGCAAAGAAATCAAATCCTTCCAGCCATCTTTCACTTTTACCTGCTTGGTGGGTTCTTAGAAAACCTGCCTACCTTGCCAACAAAATTCAAATGCTGTAGGATACTTGGGGGAGTGGGAACTGAATTGAAACTAATTTATTTTTTAAAAAAGGAATATGGGACCAATATATTCCTGGTTAGATAGGGCAGAGTGCAGGGAGATATCTGTCAATGAGGAGACAATGGCAAATGGAAAGAAATGTAAACCGCTCTTTGCTGTTATGCCTTTATCTGTCCGTACATCCATCAATCCACATCACCTTCCCCTGCTCTGCTTCCCTTTCCAGCATGGCTGCTGAATTAATGTTTCATGCCTGTTTCAAAGGCTTGTGAGTAATGAGACTTTGTTGGCATATATATGCAGTGTAAACTGTACACAAAAGCAACCACCCACAAGAACAATCACCTCTCTTCTCTCACTGTCAGAAACATAGCAACCGGTGTCCATGGCTTCTGCGCACAGCTTTGGTTTGCATGTAATTAGCAGAGATGCATCTTTAAAGTCTTTCAGTCTCCGAAACACCATTGAAGGTGTGCTTTAAGAAATGGCTGGACAGAAATGGCCCTCAGCTTCCCAACCTCCTCCACACAAAGCCACATATTGGTATTGGATGCCATATAGTAAATTATAGTGCCAGGATCTGGCTGCCATTTTCCCTCTTTCTTCTACTCCACTAACAGGAAAATCTTACAATAAAACATCCTGTGTTTCAAATTGCTTTGGTTTAGACTAGTTACCCAGTTATATAAAGTGTATTAACTGTAGGAGTTCTAGTCAATCTACTGAGTTTCAGACAATTAATCAATCAATTAATGAATTAAATCTGAATACTTTTAAACTGGTGGGGGAAACACAATAATTGTGATGGGAAAATCATATGCTTCTAAATGATACAGACTTTTGTCACAATAAGAATCATCTTAGAATCTCGCTTACAGGAGGGAGTGCCTTTCGTTGGGATTTGTCATCAGGAATTTTTATTAAGTGTGTGTGTGTGTGTGTGTGTGAAAGATACACATTGATATCTGTTTCTGAATAAACTTCTGCAGTCAGTTAAAATGGTTTGAAGTCAATGAGTTGACTAAACATTTGCAGCCCTGATTTCTTTCAAATAGAAAAGTAGTTAGACCTTTACATTCCCTCTTTTGTGATAATGAAAGTGCAAGGACATCAGACTGGCCGACAAAACTCCCCCTGCCCCGACTTCCCCCTTTATTTATGACTTGGCACTAGATTGGTCTATCAGCGGCTGTTAGTCATGACAGTTAAATGCAACCTTCGTATTAAGAGGGAAGCAATGCATTTTTTATTACTAGTTGCAGGGGCGGGGGATGACTGTTTTCACTTGCTCTGCTGGTGAACTTTCCAAGGGCAGCTAGTTGGTCACTGTGGGTGATAGGTTGGTCCTTGGTCAAATCCAGCCTAGGTAATTTTTACATCTCCATTTCACTAGCCATACACTTTCCCTTCTCCTTGTCTAGACTGCACACACAGGGTAGCATCACAGAGCTGAAAAGGGCAGACAAGTCTTTCTTGTCCTGCATGGGGGACAAAACTAGATAATGGCTTGTCTGCCCTTTTCAGCTCTGTGATTTTATGAACCTAGTACCTAAGTTAATTACAGATTAATAATAATGCAGTCTAGTGGCTAATCACCCTTGTACAGAATGTCCAGCAACAGCTATAAATAGCTTGATGGCAAAATGCACTCATTCCTCCCCCATACCTCCCCCTAGCTAATTATGTTGCCCAAAATCGCCATGTAAAAACTTGCTAAGGGCAGTGGGGGGGGGGTTGGATCTTGCTAGCATTAAACACTGTGTCCTATTTCCATTATTGCTGCAGTTTGACTGCTGTCAAAAAGGGCTCTTTGTGGTATTATGGTCAAGGAGGGCAGCTATGGAGTTATCATGGAAGAACAGGGGGCGCGAATTAAACAGGCAGTGTTTGATAAACTCTCTCCTGCCCACATTCTCCTGACATTCTGATCCTGTAAGAAAGAAATAAAAGAAACATGCAGCATTTTCAGTCATATTATCATCTCATTTGCTGTCTGATCTGAAACCAGCCTGCCATGTGGTTGATCAAAGGAGAATGCAAGGAGGAGGTTTGCTGGCTAACCCCTCCCTTCCCATTTCAAGCGAATACATCTCCTTCTGTTTTTGTTTTAATGAAGTCTGAGTCTTCCTCCTTCCTTGCTTGCATACTATCTCTCATGTTACCTCCCTTGAATTTCCTTTCATGCCTTTCAGATGCCTGTTTTTGTGTGGTCTAGCCTTTGTTTTGCCAAATGTCATGTGCTCATCAAAAGTGCTTGTCCCCCAGTTATCCCCTCACTTGCCCCCTACCTTTCCTCCACTGTATTTCCTTTGTTATCTTGCCTGATTTCCCCCTGGTGCTTTTTGTACTTGGATAATGAATATCCTGTAGCCTTATTCAGGTGGTCATTGTCCCAGAAAGGGCAATGTAGATAGAGTAGGTCTGCACCAAGTACCCACACTAACATGACACCAAAAGCACAAAGGTCTTCAAGGAATTGGCCTTTGTATTTTACAGCTGTACCCAATGAAGGCTTGGTTCCTGCAGATGAACCTGTTCTGCACATGAAGAGCCATTCTCCACATTTGGTCCTTCTCCTTCTATGTTGCTCAACATGATACCCTGGTCTCTTTTATGAGAAAGGGTGAGATATTACATAGATAAATGGGAGCAATTACTACCAGAACAGGACTTGAATGTGCATGTTGTTGGTGCACACATTATGGAGAGAAAGCTAAGGGGCTCTTAATGTATGGTTACGAGACGTCCCTGTTTCCTGGGGACAGTACCCAGATTTATAAATCTGTCCCTGGACAAAATCCGCCCCCAGAATGTCCCCGGATTTCATTTAATATCCCCGGATTTATATTTTAAGTGTTGTAGATTATTAGTAGGGAATGACTGATGCGTGATTGGTTCAATGGCACAATACACATCATATGCGGACTTCTGGTGAGGCAAAATGGCGGGTGCCACGGCAGCGAGCAGCTCCTGAAGCCAGCCAGAGCCCACTGTGCTACTAGGCTGGCTCCGGGCTGCTGATACTGCCACTGTTGCCGCCACTGCCAAGGGGGAACTGGGGACACCCGGCATATCAACTGGGGGCACCACTGACTGACTCCCCGACCCAAATTGAGCCAGGAGCAAGAGCGCCCAGCCACCCACCCAGTGGCGCTCTGGGGCCAGGAAAACCCCGGAGCCGACACTGGGAGGAAGAGGAGAGGAGAAGGAGAAGGAAGAAAGAGAGAGAAAGAGGAAGGAGAAAAAAGAGGGGAGCTCTAACTTTGTTGTGCCACTGCTGCCACTGCCGCCACTGCCGCTGAGGAGGAGAGGGAGGAGAACACCGGGAGGGCAAGGACACATGGCTGAGCCCAGGCCCGACCCAAGCCTACCTCCATGGCAGCTTGCGCCCCAAGAGACCAGGCCGGGGCTGTGAGGAAGGTTGTGCAACAGAGGAGACCATAGAAGAGAAGATATTACCAGTACTTCTTTAAAAAAGAAAAAAAGAAAAAAGAAAAAAGAAAAAACCTTTTCGTTTATTAACTTTTTTTCTCTCTTTTCAGAAAAAAAAGTGTCCCCAGATTCTTTGAAAAAAATCTGGTAACCTTCTCTTAATGAAATCCCGAAGTCCTATCTCTGACTCCTCCCAATTTCGGCCAAATCTTACCCATCTCCTTCTTAAAAACAGTAGCTATGGTGGACATCACAAAAGGTAAGTGTGCCTTCCAGACACAGACCCCCCTAACCCCTCTGCACCCCCATGGAACAGGGTTACCTCTGAGTGGACAAAGCGATGCAGAGGAGGAGACCTAAGTGCCAACCTTGGCCAGGCATGTATTTTTATTTTATTATTTATATACAAATATTTATATACTGCTAATTCATTTTTTTTCAATCAGCACTCACAACTTTACATAACTTATAATAAAAAACATGAAAAAAATAAAATCAGAAATCAGCTAATTATTATGAAAAGATGCCTCAATAAGCCTGATGGAATGCAAAAGTTTTCAACAGGCATTTAAAAGTTTAAACAGAAGGCGCCTGCTCAGTCTCAATTGGCAGACCATTCCACAATACTGGATCAATGACACTAAAAGGCACAGTTTCTTACTGTTCCCAAATTAGCCTCACCAACTTAGGGAACAATCAGCAATGCTCCAGCAGATGGTCTTAGTTGGGATATAGGGGTTCAGGTGGTCCCTAAAGTGCCCCGGACCTAAGTTGTTTAGGGCTTTGTATATTAATACTAGGACCTTGTACTTGGCTTGATAGTAGATGGATAGCCAGAGCAGATGTTTAAACATCAGCAGTCAGGCCACCTCATTTCCCCAAACCAGGCCCAAAAGCAGCTTCACATAGAAGACACTGCAGCAACCAGTGCATGGACTACAGTGGTCAGGCCACAAAGAGATTGTGGTAGGTGGATGAAGTCATATTGTTTCTCCTTGGAGCCTTCTGAAACAGCAGTGAAGGCAGCACATCCAAAAACATTAAGGAGTGCTCCTTCCCCCTACAATTCAATCGTTGTGTGGTGTAGTGGTTAAGAGCGGTAGTCTCGTAATCTGGGGAACCGGGTTCGCGTCTCCGCTCCTCCACATGCAGCTGTTGGGTGACCCTGGGCCAGTCACACTTCTTTGAAGTCTCTCAGCCCCACTCACCTCACAGAGTGTTTGTTGTGGGGGAGGAAGGGAAAGGAGAATGTTAGCCGCTTTGAGACTCCTGAAGGGGAGTGAAAGGCGGGATATCAAATCCAAACTCTTCTTCTTCTTCTTCCTTTTTTAACGGGTGTGGGAGCTCACAGAACGTATTATTTTCTTCAGAAATGGTTGCCTCTGTCATCTAAGAATCAATTCACTGGAACAGCCTTTTGCTATATATCCCCAGTGGCCTGCAGGCATTTCACTTCTAAATCCCAGGGTGGCCATCAGAGCAGCTGAAACGGCACTGTCCATTTGTGTAGTCATCCGAAATCATTAGTCTCCTTTTGTTTTGACAAATAACAAATATGAATCATTAAATGAGACAACAAAGTTGTGCAAAATCCATGCTTTCCTTTATTTTTGCACTGTGTAAAAATCAATCCCATTTATCATCCCTCACTGACAATTCTTTTGCATATCTTATGGCAATTATTTCTTCGTCAGTCATATTTTAAAACTAATCAGTTTGCCTAGGCTGCATTCTATGCAATTAAATGCCTACTTCAGGGACACAGAAGCCACTCGGCAGACTCTTCAGGGGAATGGCCAAAATTAACATGTGATGGCAGTGAAAAGAGAACCGTGATAGATTTGAGAATTTCTGCTCACCCTCTCACTGTGATAGACTTAGTACACAGGGGTGCCAGAGAACTCAGTCAAACTTCCCTGGACTTCAGGGGCACTTTGGCTCATGTAAAGACTTTGGAAATATTCTCTGCTTAAAATTCTATTGATACCATCTGTTATGTGAGCTACTTTATTAAACAAGATAGAATTTAGAGTGTGTTGCTGACAACAGCAAGGTTGCAGGTTTGATCCCCGTGAGGGACAGCTCCACATTCCTGCACTGCAGGGGGTTGGACTAGATGATCCCCAAGATCCCTTCTAATTCTATGATTCAATGAGATATCTATGAGATTACTGAAATAAATCCTTGTATCCAGTTGGCGCTACCTTCAACCTCTTTGCCGGGTGTGGCCCATGGAAGGCACAGAACATCATCATCATCATCATCAAACCTTTTATTGGCATCACATACAAACATCCAAAATAAATCAATACAGAATTACCACTTCCCCAGTGGCACAAAACATTTGCTAAAAGAAAGGAGGCAGAGCAGTCTATTGTCACATCTCTAGGTCTCCAGGGAGATCAGACGTCTGCAGTGTATTATGGCTCCTCTGATGTGCCGCCTTTTGCCAGGGGTCTAGCACAGTGTGTGTGAGGATCACTGTTTTGATGCTCTGTTCTCTCTTATGAAATTAATCCCTTCTGTCTTTTGAAGAGGTTGTTCTCAGAGGTGTAGCAAGGTCAGGTGGTACCCGGTGTGAGTTGTTGAGCTTTTTTAGGGTACCCCAAAGTTGTTGGGCTTTTTTTATGGAGGGTTGGACGCCAATCGCAGAAATCCACCTGCAGGGGGTATGAGACCACCCTTGGCATGACACCCCCCCTGCGACGCCCCTGGTTCTTCTAAGCAACAAAGTTCACTGAAGAAGCAAATGTTCAGTTTATAAGGGGGGGGGGATGAAACCTAAACACAAAGAGAAGATGGGGAGAATTTTATTTTATTTATTTATTTTTTAAATGGGGCACTGGAGTCTTGTCCAGAACTGTCTGCCCCTTCTGACTGACTATGAGGTTGAGAGGGGGAGTTGAAATAATGCAGATAAAGAGGAGCTAAAAAGCGTTTGAGAAAGACAAAGCTCAGACACAGGAGAGAAACTGCTGAATCTTTAAGTGAAAGGTCCCTATTATGTGTGTGCACTTCACAGGGATCCTATGGCCTGAGAGGCAGTTTATAGAGTACATTGGCTGTTTGCAATTGCTGCATTTTGAGAATCAGGTGGAGCGAGTTCTTCCTATAAAGTCTAAGGTAAGTCGAGCTGTGAAAAGCTGTCCAATGAGCATTGGTTGGAGATGCAGTGAAATTGGGTAGTCCATAAGACAAGGTAGGCCCACTTGTTTTCCTTTTAAAAAATAATAATAATAAGTTTTATTAGGGAATATAGAGGGGGAAATACAAAGCTTAATATCAAATATCTTTTCTCCTTTTTAAATCTGAACTAAGACTTTAAGGAGAAAAGGAGTAGGAAAAGAAAAAGAGAGAAAAAAAAGAAAAAAGAATAGAAAAGAGGTTAAAAGGCAGAGAAAAATAAAATTTTATAAAAATATAGTGGACAAATGAAGAACTTCCCATTCTTCATCTGTCCACTATATATAAACACTTGTTTTCCAATGCAAAGAGACTGGGGGGGGGGATCAATGCACACTGAAGAAGAGCCGTTTATCTGAATGTACCCAGAGAGTCTATGGCCGAGGGCTGCTACTCACTTTCCATTCTGCACTTGGTTGCATATGCTACATCAACAGAGGACAATGCAAGGGCTAGATAGAGCATTCTGCAACCTTCACCCAAAAGGCTCCATCCCCTGGAGTCCTCTCTTGCTGTCGCTGTCAGTCAACCTCCCTCTGTTCCGCTCTCATGTTCATTTGAGGCAGAGACAAGCAAAGTGGTGCAATTCTTTCGTTGCTGCTGCTTCAGGGAAAGAAAATACATTTACATTACTAAATGTGGCTTCCCAGCAAGCGCGTGCCCAAGTGAAAGCAACCAGCAGTCTTTGATAAGGCAGGAAAAGACTATAGAGGGGGAAAAACAAATAACCCTCATTCACCCATCGTGAATTGAGATAAAGGCAAGAGGAACAAGTGGTTAAAAAAGCAACAGCCTCTGACATTTCCGCTTCAAGCAAGCTTTATCACAGAATAGGAGGCTTTTATTTTCTTACCTTTCCTTTTGATAGTCTCTCGTGACGCACTTATCAAAGGATGCCGCCTGACTTCCTTTTGCACTCTGCTGTGTTCAGATCTGTCATTTCATTGGGTTTTGATTGCTCTGCTCATTATTCTCCATTAGGGATGGGCTTGGCAATCCTTTACCTCCAGAAAGATGTGTTATATCTAGAGCAGAAATTTTGCGGTCAAGAAGGCTTCTAAAGCCCAGCCAGATACAAATTCTATAGTTTGCAAGAAGTCCAGGAGTTGTGGTTTCCCAGCACTATCACCTGAAAGCTACATATATATATAGATAGATAGACGATAGATAGATAGATAGATAGATGATAGATGATAGATGATAGATGATAGATGATAGATGATAGATAGATAGATAGATAGATGATGGATAGATAGATAGATAGATAGATAGATAGATAGAGATAGATATAGATATATAGATATATAGATATAGATATGCAATAGCAAGCATTTACCAAAAGCGACATGAAGGAATACACAACCTGTAAAATTAATTTCCCTTGCGCTGTTTTATTTTCCTATAAATTTCAACATGCTTTACGCCGCCTCCTGTTAATTCAATGCATCACAGATTTTCACACCCCGACATAGATTCAGCAAGCAGAGAAGCTGGAAAACAGAAGGATGGGCACAATAAAGGGACATTTTGCATAATCACTGAACATATGACCAGGCATTTATATTTTTCGCCCACATTGTAGGTTGTTTTTTTCCATGGGAAATCAGCTCAGTGAAGAAGCTACAAAACTACCAGGTTACACTTTGATAGGAAAGCACAAGTGCTTTGATTTATGATGCCCTATCTGTTAGAGCTTTGCAGTGGATTCCAACGAGTCCCAAATGGAATCGGCTGATTTGGAGAAATTTAGGCCTTGGTCAAGTAGGATTGAGATAGCTCCTGGTCACCAAAGGTCAGGCTGCATGCCCAGAGCAATCTAGGGCTGCCTTGGGGCAGCACATAGGAGGGATAGGCAGGTGTGGTGAAAAGGAGGAGAAAATGCAAGAAGAAGGGACCTACCAAGCAGCTGCATCGTGGTGGGAGAAGGTCCAGGTGAGCAGATGTCTCTACAGAGGAATAAAGGTAAAGGGACCCCTGACCATTAGGTCCAGTCATGGCCGACTCTGGGGTTGTGGTGCTCATCTCGCTTTATTGGCCGAGGGAGCCGGCATACAGCTTCTGGGTCATGTGGCCAGCATGACTAAGCCGCTTCTGGCGAACCAGAGCAGCGCACGGAAACGCCATTTACCTTCCCACTGGAGTGGTACCTATTTATCTACTTGCACTTTGACGTGCTTTTGAACTGCTAGGTTGGCAGGAGCAGGGACCAAGCAACGGGAGCTCACCCCATCGCGGGGATTCGAACCGCCAACCTTCTGATCAGCAAGTCCTAGGCTCTGTGGTTTAACCCACAGCGCCACCCACGTCCCTCCTACAGAGAAATATATGCTTCTGGTTTGGATCACTCCCATTTTTTCTTTTTTTCTTTTCACCCGACTGCTTCCTCTGCAAAGATAGAAAAGCTCCTTTTTTAAAGGAAACTTCTCTCTCCCCCCACCCCAATTTGGATTCAAAATCCTAGAGGACTTTATGCTCTAGATTTTAGAGGAAGGTCAGGATTAAGATTTCAGATTTCTACATGAACCATGCAATTTCTTGTATATAAACAAATCCAGAATGTACATCTATAGGGATTTCAGAAGCTGATCACAAGACCCATTATGCAGCGCAACTACAAGAAACATTACAAAACCTTTATTTGCTATAGTTACCATACTATGTGAAGGTGATACACAACTGGAATTCTTCAAAAATTGAGTCTTTGGATAGTCCATAAAAATCAGGAAATGAAACACCAAAGAGAAGACATTTGTTGATTTTTGCATATGCATAATTATATGGAAAATCTTATACATTGGCATTATCATTGTTACAATTTATTACCTGCCCTTCACCTTTACCCCCCTATCTTCTTCACATAAGTATCATTAAATAAGGTATTGACCTGCCATGGTCACCGCTGGTTAAATGGAAAGAAATCTGCCTATATTTGAGACACCTAAGCACCCAGCTCATTTTCTGCAGCCCTCAGAAAGAAATTTGTTCCTTTTAGCAAAAATGAATACTAAAGACCTTAACATCTGCCCTGATACCAACTCAGTTCATTTGGGGCTCAGTCCTTCGTGTGTTTGCTTCTACTTCACTGAGTCTTGATAGCAAACCCATTTTTCCATGAAATATGCACACTGCATAACACTGAACCGTTCCTTTATTAAGCAGACTAAGACTTCCTTAAAAAAAAAAGCCTCCGCTACAAAAAAAATCCTTTATTTTCACACAGCCCAACCTAGGTGATATTTTCTGTACTTCCCACACAAACCAAGTGAAGGTACCTATGTTATTTGGAGCCAGACATATATTCTTTAAGAAGCTGTTTCACAGGGAGCAACCAAACGCCTTCAGAATTCCTCGGCCAAATGTGCCGCAATAATTCCACCGACAGTCTTATATATGAAGTGACTAACCATATTAGGCCACAACAAGGGCACACCTACCTCTGCTGAACAAAAACAAAAGCTACCAACCAGAAGGAAAGAGAAATTAAACAAAAACAACTCATTTGTCTCTAGGGGGGTGTCTCAGAATTCATACACTCTTTAACAGAGAAACATCATCAAATTTACAATTGCTCACGAGACCTCTGACCAGCAGTTATGTCTGAACAGGGAGTTCCAAAACAGGCGGGTGTTGTGGAGTTGTGTGCACATACCGTACACCAGGTTCCATGTCCCCACTTGCTCCACCCCGATGTTCACACACTGTGCAGGAAACTTTGAAGGGGGCTTCCAAGCACATTCGGCTGAATGCACTTTGAAACCTCGCTGTAATGGGGAACCCTGTGTCAACATAAGGAAGCTTCTAAGTTTGGATTAGATATCCCGCTTTATCACTACTCAAAGGAGTCTCAAAGCGGCTAACACTCTCCTTTCCCTTCCTCCCCCACAACAAACACTCTGTGTGGTGAGTGGGGCTGAGAGACTTCAAAGAAGTGTGACTAGCCCAAGGTCACCCAGCAGCTGCATGTGGAGGAGCGGAGATGCGAACCCGGTTCACCAGGTTACGAATCTACCGCTTTTAACCACTACACCACACTGGCTCTCTGAATGCTCTTAGAAGCCCAGTCATAAGGGGTTGGATAGCCATCTGCCCATGAAAGCTTTAGATGAATTTCCTACACTGCAGGGGGTTGGACTAGATGATTCTACGATTCTATGATTCTGTGATCTAGATATTCCGTTGTAGGTGGAGCCAATGAGGCTTCCTTTTGTTGGGGATGTTGGGGGGTGGGCCTCCACATGTGATCATATCTCCCCATCTCATGTCAGCATTCCTTTTCAAGGATAACACTTGAACAGAAATATGAACTCTATGACAAGAATGAGGAATATGTGGCCTTCCAGATGTTGATGGATTCCAGTTCCCATTATCCCCAGCAAACGCAATCAACAACACCTGGAGGGCCACAGGTTCCCCATCCCTGCCCTGTGATTCTCCAGTCTATCGCTTCAAACTAAAACTCCTGCTCATGACGGTAAGCTGGAATTGATGGTCTCTCTCTTCAGCTCTTTCTACTGCTCACACATCTATTCAATACAACATGGCATTCTATCCTAAGGGCTTAAAGTGTGTTTAAAAAACAGATGTGAAATATAAACTACATTCAGTTAAAATAGCCTCACATTTCAGGTCTGTAGCCATAGAAACAGATTTTATCAAACAGCTGGCAAGCTGCAATACTTAAATAACATACTTCGTATGACCCATGACCATAAACTTGCTAAGCCAAAGCTATGGGGCACCAGTAACCAGATCACAATCCAGTTCAAAAGCCTTGCATCACTTCTAGAGAAATCTCAGGAGAAGATTTTATAAACCTGAAGAGCAGAGAAGGGAAACCTCAAGATGTTGTTGGATTCCCATCAGTCTCAGCCAGCATGGCCAATGGTCAGGAATTACAGGAGTTGTAATCAGATGTTACTACATCTGACCACAAGTCCCTGTCTTAGTGGAAAGAAATGCACAGAAATGGGCTACTACCAAACCTTCCAGGCTCTGTTATTTTTAAAACCTTGAGAACAGAATATAGATTAAGAAAGTATGTTAGTAGCCACTTTGGTGGCCAGTTTGGCCAAAAGGTAGGATATAAAGTTAAAGGGAAATAATTTGTCAATGTGCATTCTGGTGGGGCCTTGAAGGTCAGGATCTGGATGTCTAAGACATTTTTCTTTGTGTTCAAAAGCTTTAAGGTGTACTTCTTCCTGTTCCCCTTTTCCACATATCAAATTCAGGTCTTTATTCAATCCAAGACATCCAATCTATTATGCAATAACTCAGTCCTTTTACATGTCAGATCTTCACCTTGCCTTGCAAACTTTGAATGACCCAGATTAATTTATGCTCGTTTTGAGCTGCTCCATAGCACATGACTCTACTATGTAATACTTCACAAGCTCTACTTGTAATAATAATAAATAAAGCCTTTCCACTTGAAACCAGTTTCTCACAGTTTGTCTGAAAATGGTTGAAGTTCACCCATCTCATATTGGGCAACATTATAAGTGCATAAATAAACTGAGTGACGTGTTCAAAGACACCTCCTCTCATGTTAGGTTTATTTTAGGAACATAAGAAACTGCCTTATATATGGAGTCAGACCATTGGTCCATCTGGCAATTGCTCTTCTGGATTTCAGACGGGACTTTCCCCTAGGCCTTATGAGATACTGGAGATGGAACTTAGGAGCATTAAAATGCAAATCATTTTCTGCCATTGACCTGCAGCCCTACCCCATCCTTAATACTTTATGAATTGAATACCACAGCTCACCACTTCAGACTTGCACAATCCCTGAAAGCTTTTGCTAGATGATCTACCCTTGAGGGTTTTTGCTGTTGTTATTATTTATATATGGTACAGATGCAACAGCAGACATAGATCGGGATGGTGCAAACATCTTGTATTGGAATTTGCATCCGTGAGCTACATTTTAAATGGTATGCTAATGTATTATCAGACTATTCAATTTTCATGTCTCTAACAAAAAAAAAAAGAGGCTGAAGACATTATTTTTTAAAAAGGTCAAGTGACACACACAGAGAGACTATGGCTAAACTGATGCCTTAAATTACAAAATGCCATCTCTCCCCCACCCCCGCCCAAAAAAAATGCAAAATGTCATCTCCCTGCAAATAATAAACCTAGATAGAAAATCTTGTTGAATGAGTTTGAGGTTCAGATCCTTTATGGTAAATACAATTGGATCCACTGTGTCATTGAACATTCCATTAGACATCCTTAAGCTTGAACAAAGGAAAACCTTAACAATCCATTTACTCAGCTTCAGCAGCCAGGTCAGAACAAGATAATGCAGAGTAAATGAATAGATTGAACGAAAGTTCTTACTTGAACTTTTCCGGGGTTTTGTTTGGAGGGGGTTGTTATCATGTAGCATGGTCATGAAGCCAAATGAGAGAGAGAGGACAACGCTAACTTGCCCTCAGTCTAGGAAACCTGAGAGGAAAACAGTGGTGTCTGTTATTCACTGATAAACTGCCCAATTCATACTTCTCAAATCAGTACACAAACTGAAACACAGCTATCCTTCAAACTTCACACTTCTCTGAAATTTGTGATGCATATTGTGGAAATGCTCTTAAAACACATCTGTTAGTGGAAATAACATATAAAAAATACATTATATTATGGGAAATTGCTTGCAAAATGTGTATGTTAGTCAAAACGATATACAAAAACGTGTTCATTAGTAGAAATTTGTACTAATAGGCTGACGAGGATTTCACAAATCGCTGCAGAAATGTGAAGAATTGAATTTAAGATTGGACAAACGAGAAACCCAAAGAACTGAAACTGGTAGATTCATCCATCTTGATGGGAATCTGAGGTAAGATACCCACATAGCAGATGTTGTCCCCCAATTCCATGCAAAGGCAGCATTAGGTCCAAAACAGTTTACTGCTGCAGAAGATAAGGCTTCAGTACGACAGTTCTGGACAGTGATACATAGATACAGCTTGTGGGCTTTTGCAGATGCAGATATGTACAAATAGAAAGTATTCCTGTTACTGCAGCAATTTAGGACATAACACAGACTACAACTTACTCACTGACTGACCCTGACACCCTGACAATTAGCAGATGTGCCTTAATCACTTATATAGCCAGCACTGGACCATTGCCATAGCAACTGCCTTGGCTGATCATGCACCTGTTGGCTTATATCATACATGATTTTTGCTCATGAAGGAAATTAATTCCTTCCTCCATCCAGTTCCTCCAACACATCCATAGTGGATGTGTTGTGTTGTCTGGTAAGCCATTCTAGCATCAGCTCAGGTTGCTAATGTCAGCAGGAGTGACCATCTAACCAGCCTCCATGTCCTTGTACAGTGCTGACTGCATCATCCTGGTGCCCAAAGGTAAAGGTGATAATTACTCCCTGCCCACCACCACTGCCACTTTTTCCTTCCTGCCATACAGAAGCCATCAGCACTTTTGCCTAGCAAATGGCTTCATTAGCTGCACTGTATTCTAAGCAACATGAAATAAAATTGTTTCATTTTTTAGGATTAGATCACTTCTCGGCCTTTGGGTTTAATTTTTATCACAGCTGGTGAATCTGACCAGTGTCAGTCAAATTTTGAAGTGCCAACCTTCACAAGGCTCAGATACATTTTTTAAACCATTGTTTTCTTTTCAATCTATAGTAAGCAAGTGCCATTCCATCTCTGGAATTAATAGTGTGTATGATAACTACATGTTTTGCACGTTATGCAAAGTACTGAAAACAAATGTCAATCCTGTTATGTAAAGAAAAGAAACTTAAAATTATAGTGCTATGATGTCATTTTAAAAAAAATGATATTAGAACAAAGAAGGTTCATGCTGGCAAAGTTAAGAGCTATCCTTCTATAAAAATAACTTGTGTGTTTAATTTGTTGAGAATATAATTTTGAATTTTCACTTTTTTCACCTGAGGATTGAATATGAAATATTTGCATCTTCAACATATCGTCATCTTAGCTGGGTGCTATAAGAATGAGCACACATTTGTATGTAATTAACATAATGTAACATAATAATTTTTCAAATGAATATGATTTACATGCCTTCAGGCTTGGTTTTCTTACAGAACATGTTCCCTCCACCATCACACTGAGAGTGCTTGCAGAGGTAGTTTGTGGTGGTAGAAATTTGACCAGTGGGGGCTGTATCTCAACAGTAGAGCATGCAGAAGGACCCAGGTTTGATACCTGTGATCTCCACTTAAGGGTGTGAAGAACATCAGTCTGATACCCTGTGCCTCATCATCCTTTTTACATACAATGGCTATTTTGATAGCTGCCAACATGCACTTGCTCCTTTATCACTTGACAGCTGCCTAACCTGATGCTACTGCCATGCATTACAGTGTTACAATACTGAACTAGATGGACCAATGGTCTAACAAGGCAGCTTCCTATAATGCCAAGCCACAGAGAGCAACTTTTGTGGAGATGCTTATTTGTGACTTTGCATTGGTCCTTAGTCACTGTATTTCTTGTAAAATGCCCTGTGCAACACAGAGATCATATTTTAAGAGTTTGTGGAAGCAGCCAATTTTCAAGGTAATTAAAGTGCAAGCCAGCATTGGAAGGCAGCTGTTGGAAAGGTATTTCAGCAGCATGGAAAGCATATTGCATGATATCATGTACCCTCCTGGAGCTTATGTTCAAATCTACTCTCATTTCATGAGCACTGCATCTCTATAGTGCAGAAATGCATGTTCTGGTCCAGGGGGGGCCCTGCCAACAAAGTCAATCCCTGGAAGCTGAGAGAGACAACTGGGTGAGTGATTTGAATATGAGGCTCGGTATTCAGGCTCCAATCAGATGCGAAGGAAAGGGTTGTTGTTGTTGTTGTTGTTGTTTAGTCGTTTAGTTGTGTCCGACTCTTCGTGACCACATGGACCAGAGCACGCCAGGCACTCCTGTCTTCCACTGCCTCCCACAGTTTGGTCAAACTCATGCTGGTGGCTTCAAGAACACTGTCCAACCATCTCGTCCTCTGTCGTCCCCTTCTCCTTGTGCCCTCCATCTTTCCAACATCAGGGTTTTTTTCCAGGGAGTATTCTCTTCTCATGAGGTGGCCAAAGTATTGGAGCCTCAGCTTCATGATCTATTCTTCCAGTGAGCACTCAGGGCTGATTTCCTTAAGAATGGAGAGGTTTGATCTTCTTGCAGTCAATGGGACTCTCAAGAGTCTCCTCCAGCACCATAATTCAAAAGCATCAATTCTTCGGCGATCAGCCTTCTTTATGGTCCAACTCTCACTTCCATACATCAGGAAAGGAAAGGGTTATTAGTCCCCAAAATGCAAATAGTTCTATGGGAGAGTTTTCCGCTTTTCCTACAGCAGGTACCAGCAAAGGAAAGCCCCACTGTTCCATGGCGAAATCTCGCCAACACTTGGCAAGAATTATGTCTCTGTGAGTTTGCTGAAAAGTGAGCTGAGGAGGCTCTGAATATCGTGATTTTCTGTGGGAGTTGGTGGAAAATATGGGGAAAGCTCTTATCTTTCTTCCAGGAGGAAACTGCACCCAGTTAAAAACGTACCAGGGCCACACAAAAATCGCATAAATGGATCAAAGAGGAAACAAGGAAGTGGGGGTGACAACAGGGAGGAAGCCAGAATTTCGAAGCTACTAAACTCAGCAACAACCAAACCCTCTCATCCATGGATAACCATTTTTCTCTCTGAACATGAGTAGCATCAGGATAGGCAGCTGTCAAGGGATAAAGAAGCAAGTGTATGTTGGCAGCTATCAAAATAGCCATTGTATGTAAAAAGGATGATGCTTCAAAAAATAAGAAGTCCCAGGCACAGAAAAAGGCAGTTGCGTGTCGAGGTCCCCAGGTCCACCCCAAATAACTCACACATCACACAGAAATTTTTGTTTAAGATTTTTGGCATAATTTTGGCCACAACTTTATTAAAATACAAATTTGTGAGTGGTTGCGTAGGCATTGGTTGCGACTATCTGCCCCCACCATGGGGGACAGACTGACATTCCGCACGATGCGAAAGTCAGAATGGGGGAATACACTTGGGGGTTACGCGGAGCAGGGCACCTGCCCTCACCCCAAATGCAACCAGGTGCGACTATCTGCCCCCACCATGGGGGACAGACTGACATTCCGCACGATGCGAAAGTCAGAATGGGGGAATACACTTGGGGGTTACGCGGAGCAGGGAACCTGCCCTCACCCCAAATGCAACCAGGAGCTCATTGCTATGGCCCGAGCCCCCTTGACAGAGTGGACAAGCAAGAGTTAGCTCCCAATTCCTTTAACGGAATCCCTTGCAGCAGCAGCATTAGAGGGGCAGGCACAGCCAATCCATGCCCCTCAACCAACCAAACCATAAACCAATGCCTAACCGCGAACCTTACAAGTTGTGATGATTTGCTACGCAGTAGGCAAAAACCAAATGGCCTCAGCCAATCAGCCAGATGGACAAAGTTCCTACCAGGCCCCCACTCCAAAGCAGACGACCCCATGACAGGCATAGCAAGGTCAAAGTGAACAACCCTAATTTTCGCACGGGCGAAAAGAGGAAGCCCTAGCCTCGTGCAAGGAGTTTTAGTATTTCTGGCTGTCAATCAATAAATGGCAACATTAACTTCTTCCCAACAATAAGGGAAGCCCCAATCGCATCAGTGGCCAACGATCAATTAGCCAGCCCTCCAACTTTGGAGTGTCCTGGAGGCCCCCACCGCAACACGTGCTCTCCATGAAGGAGAACACGCTACACCAATTGCTTCAGTGCCTCAGGAGAGTTAAGTAAAGTTTGTGTCTCCCATCATCCAAAATACAAGAACACAAATACAAATAGATAAGCTGCTAGAAATCCATTGGGGTTTGTGGGCATTTTAGTGTATTACACAGCTCATCATGCATACAGCTAATCTGCCTGCTGGACAGAAGTCTTAAAGCAGAATGGAACTAGATGACTGATTAATAAAAGAAAAGAAAAAAGGTGGAAGAGCAGCTTTAAACAGATTGCAGAGGGAAAGCTGACAGGAGCTGAGGAGGGTCCAGTCTGGAACAATTCTTTCTCCTGGGATGAAGATGGTGGTGAAAATAAAATAAAAATAATTTAAATTGTCAGAGGGGGTAGAACTAGGGAATGAGAGCACAAGGTTACATGATATAGCAATTCAGAGCAGCCAAAGCACCATAGGCTAAAATACATGTACCAAAGATAGCAACACTTAAAGTGTTTATATGCTAATGCTAGAAGCCTAGTGAGCTGGAATGCTTGGACTTAGAGGACAGCATTGATACAATAGGGACAGCAGGTAACTAGTGGAATGGAGAGAATAGAATACACACAGCACATAACTCCCACCCCTTCTTCTTCTTCTTCTTTATTTATTTATTTATTTATTTATACCCCGCCCATCTGGCTGGGTTTCCCCAGCCACTCTGGGCAGCTTCCAACAACATACTAAAATACAGTAATGCATCAAACATTAAAAGCTTCCCTAAATATGGCTACCTTCAGATATCTTCTAAAAGTCTGGTAGCTGTTTATTTCCTTGACATCTGATGGAAGGGTGTTCCATAGGGAGGGTGCCACTACCGAGAAGGCCCTCTGCCTGGTTCCCTTGGCTTCTCCCAGTGAGCAAACTGCCAGAAGGCCCATGGCGCTGGACCTCAGTGTCCAGGTAGAGCAATTCATAGACAGTAAGGCTATTGAAAACTAGTAGCTATACTGCTGTGCTCTCTGCTGCTGGAGGCAGCATGCTTTAGAATACCCAGTCCTGAGAACTGCAGGTGGGGAGAATGCTGTTGCACTCAGCTTCTCCTTGTGGGCTTCCCATGGGCATCTGGTTGGCCACTGTGAGAATAGGATAGTAGACTTAATGGGCCTTCGGCCTGATCCAGCAGGCTCTCAGCAGGTTCTTAAATTATTAGCATCAGTGCGCAGACCGATTTTGGCCTCATCAGTGACCTCTTTGGTCGTTAATTGTTGCATGTTGTTGCTGTCAATGAGCACCTGTTGATCTTCCTCCTCTGTTGATAACCTGATCAGTACTAGCTGACATCTGATATGAAGGGTCAGAGAGTAAGACCTGTACTTATTAGAGAGCTCCAAAAATAAAGCAGCATGTCCACAACATTTCGTGTATCTGGGGATGAACTGTATATGCAACCCAGGCAGCTGGGTTCAGGAGAGCCATCCTATTCCCATAGCAACATCAATTTGTGGGGTGTATAAACATTCCTCTCTCTGTGAGTGTGTGTGTGCTTGATGACACCCAACTCTAAAGCTATGAATAATCTCCATTCACAGCTCCATGAGGATGTTGAACAATATTAGTGGAAACATGAGCCCAGGGAGCTGATATTGCCTCTCCAATGACCACCTTCTAAACCCTGTCAGATAGAAAAGAGCAACCCCGTTGGAACAACATTTGCAAGATACTTGCCAGATACCCAATGCTATCCAAAGAATGTCATGGTCTAGAGCAGTCATTGATAACCAGGAGCTTTCTAGATGTTTTACAGTACAACTCCCATCAGCCCCAACCAGCACAGCACAACAACTGGAAGGCCTCAGGATTCTGAACACTGGCTTAGAGCACTGAAAGCCACCAACAAGTCCAGCAGATTCAACAAGGAAATACGTACTAATCTCCAAATAGAGAGATCATCCACCTGGACTACTGAAGCCATCTTCTGTTATGGGCATTGTCAGTTAAGTGTATACCAAATTTCAGATTCATATTTATTATCTAAGTACCTTAACAGATCCATAAGTTATGCCAAACCATATTAATATACATTCTGTGCTAGTAAATAAATACTGCATCCTACAAATATAGATACATTCTTGGATGCCAGTCAAAGTCTCCCCTCTGCCAATTCATGTGTCATCAAAATGTGTGCCTCCAAACTGTCACTCGTCGCATGTTCTCTCTCTCCCCCTTCCTTTTATTTTTAAAATATGTTCACAGTTGCCACTAGAAGCTCCCTTTTCCAAATCTGAGGATTCTTTTTCAAGCTATAAAACCCACATTCCTCCATACACTATCCTAGAGTCGCCTTACATTCTGTTTGCATTCTGGCTAATACCATGAAATAAAATGTACACTCCAAAATCCACCTTTGTATATGCCCATGGCCAAAATTTTAATAAATGGAGTCTTTTGAACTACCGTACATGCTAAATGTCAGCGTTTTGCCTTTTGCAGGAGTAACAAAACATAGGAACAAAGGAAGTTGCCTTATACAGAATCTGACGATTGGTCCATCTAGCGCAATACAGTGGTACCTTGGTTTTCGAACGTAATCCATTCCGGGAGACCATTCGAGTTCTGAAACATTCGAAAACCAAAAACTCAATCGCTGACAGCTAGCATTCAAGATCTTGCACTCAGCGGAAGCTGCGTAGCATGTTCAACTTCCGAAAAGTGTTCAAAACCCGAAGCATTTACTTCCGGGTTTATGGCGATCAAACACCAAAATGTTCATCAACGGAGATGTTCAAAAACCAAGGTACCACTGTATTGGCTATCAGCAACTCTCCAGGATTTCAAACAAGATTGCTCCCAACCCTACCTGGGGGTGCCTGGGGGTGAACCTGGGACCTTCTGCATTCAAACAATTTTAATACCATTGTGAATGAGCAAAGGAGGACAGATTTTTGTCAAACCTTTTCATCAAACATTTTGTGTACTTACTGGCAAAGAGAGTGGAATTGGTTTCGTACCAGTTCCCTCATTTCTATGCTTCAGTGCTCACCACAAAAAACTATAGTTCCTGCCATGCTTTGCTGTGCTTCCAGACTATTCTGATTTTGATATATCCTCTTCTCTGCTCCTCCCCATTCTTGCAGGGATTGTGCTGTGAAACCCCCAGCCTATTTCATAAATGGTTTTATATTCTGTCATTTTCTGACTTTCATGACACATATCCTGCAAGTGGCTTCACATAGCATGGGCCATTTGTGTCTGACATGGCCTGCAAAGTTTTTTTGTTTTTTTTAAAAGCAGCTATTGGACATTTATTAATTAAACCAAGGGTATGGAACTAGATCCAGTCAGTGGGGTTGGCTCCTGATGACCCCACCCCCATGGGCCACTTTGACAGATGGATGAGGCCATTCATTTGTCAATCACAAGAAGTGATTCCCTTTGAAGACCAATTTGAATTCCTCCTAGACTGCAGCTGAAAAATGTTTAATATCCTCCTGCTAAACAGAGCCTTAGGGATGTGGGTGGTGCTGTGGGTTAAACCACAAAGCCTAGGGCTTGCCAATCAGAAGGTCAGCAGTTCGAATCCTGCAAAAGCTCCCAGGGAGCATAGGAGTCAACTCCTAGTGGGTGAGATCCCTTCAACCCCATGAAATGTTTAAGGGGCTGGAGCCCCCCATCCCAGTTGATGGGCATTGTCATTCAAATAGTGTGCACACTGTGTCTGTTTTCAGTTATGCAGGGTGGGGCTTACCTGGGCCCCCCAATATTTTATTCAAGTTGGCACCCCTGCAACAGAGGCTTATAATGACTAGTAAACAAGCAGTCCTTGCTTTCAACCTTACAGTCTAAAAGACACAAGACAAAAGGAAAAGCTATTATGAGAAAGGGAGCAAAAAGCAAACTCAGGAACAAGATATTAGTTACAACGTGCTGCGTCCAATTAAGCTGTACTCTGAGTAACACTGACATTCATCTGTCTCGCGAGCCAATAGAAGAATGCACCTTTGGAGGTGATGTCAAACTGTTGGAGAGCTACAGTGCCTTCTGTGGCTGTAGAGACCAATACAAGAGAGACATGTTTTGTTGCAGCTGGGGTAGATGAAGGCATCTACTTGTGCTGATGTAGGTGCACCATGATGCTTCTTCTTTCTGTGCTCCTCCCAACTGTCATTCCTCCTCTGCTTACTGGTTACTGTCTGTCAGGATTCACAGAATGCTGTGTGAAAGTCAAAATCTAAGTTTTGTTTGCTATGTTTTTATCCCAGCCTTCATTGAAGTAGGAATGCTTGAGGATTTCATTCAATCCACATTTTTAAGCAAAGTGACACTTCCTGAATGAATATGTTTGTTGGAGTGCAGTTATGCTTTTGTATGTTGCCATCAGCAACAGTTCTTTTAGTGGATCTAAATGCAATGGCCAAACCATGAGAGAAGGATAGCAAATGTTTATTATAACTTGATTACAGACAGAATAAGGAATGCTTGTACTCCTTCAGTCACTCAGAACATCAACTCTATAGCAGCTGGTATGTAGCACTTTCACAGGTATTGGTCTACGCTGAGGTTCATGGAGGAGAACTTCCTTTTAGATCTTGCAAACATAAGCATTTTCAGAGACTACATGAAAAGAAACCTTTGTTGGCATACATCTGTGTCTAGAGACAATGGAAGAGCGTGCCATTGAAGGTAAAGTCAAACCATTGGAGAATTACAGCACCTACTACTTTGGCTGTAGAAACTAATACAGTAGATGCATGTTTTATTGCAGCTTGGGCAGATGGAGTCTGATTTTGCTGCTACAGGTGCACCACTGCATTTCTCTTCCCTGTGCTTCAACTTAATAGGGAAGGCATTTGAGGATGAACAATCATACTGGATATGTTCTCATGAAAGGACACAATCATCTTGTGGAGCTTAGGTGGTCACCTTATCTTGCAGCTAAGCACTGTGAAGAGTTCTTTTCAGCTGATGAAAGTCCTATTTCAGGTCTATGAAGGTGATGTAAACGGGGGCATCTCTGCTCTAGGCTGTGCTCTGTTAACAGGTGGTTATGAAACTCTGCCAAGAGCTGCCTGTGACTAAGCAACAGGTAAGAAATTAGCCACCCCATTAGCAGGTGACTGGACATGAGATAAGAAATGTGACTGGCTAATTAAAGGGTTCTAGACCCCCAAAAGAATGTCTTGACACTATAAGAGTTATCACTGTACACTACTAATTCCTCAGAATACAAAGGCACTCCCATTCCCATTACACTTATAAGAATTATGAGAAACAATTGCTTTCTCAAAAATGTACTAAAATCCATGTTTTAGGGGGAAATTCATGGACACGATGCATACAAGAAGTAATGCAATTTTTCACATGGACTTAAAAGGAAAAAGAATTCACAAACTGATGAAGAAACAGGATGGAATGATGCTATGATGGAACACATGTGAAACTGGCATGGACCAGAAACACACTGCTCTGTCAATCTCTAACTCTAAGGACGTCAGGGCAATGTATGGGTTCCCCTCCCCATTTTATCCTCACAACATCCTGTGAGGGGGGGAGGGGCGGATGTCTGGTCCTATGTCACTCAGTGAGCATCATATCTGAGCTGGAATTTAAACCAGATCTTCTCACTGTTAGTCTAGGGACATAATCCAGTAGATGCCTATTGGGAACAATGTACCAGTGTGTTCATTGAAGGTACCTCTCAGGTGGCTATTTATACACAATTGCACCTTGCCACCACATCACGCTGGCATAATGCAGGGATAATGTTTTTGTTGCTGAACATGGGATATGTTTTATTGAAACAGCATGTTTAGGAGTTCTTCTCTTATTACCTGTGTTGAGTAACCAAAAACATTTGAAATTATGACACATCAAAAAACAAAAACACCTGGAAAAAATTTCTTTCATGTTGTTGTTCTTGTGTTGTTTTCTTTAAGTGTAAAGAATTCAAAGAATGTTTGAGTGGTTCTGCTCCAGGAAGCATTGCCTTGGAAACTGTTGCCTGCTTGCTTGCTCACTGAGTAGCAAAGACAATGTAACAAAAGCAATATCATAAGAGATGAAGCCAAGCAAATTCTGTTACATAAACATCGTAAAAGGTGAAGCCAAGGTCTGAGCTGCACCCCTTCCCCCTCTTCAAAACTAAGCAATACATTTCACATAACATTTCAAATGGATGTGGTAATTACACAGAATAAATGTGTTAATTTAGCATGCCTGATTTGTGCAATTTCCAACAGGTGTTTCCATCCTTGATCCTGCCAAGAACCAATGGCAGCGAAGCAAGGGGCAGTCAAAGGGGTTTTTACTTAACATATTGCTTATTTAACTTGTGGCAGCAGTAGTAGGGATGGAAGAGAACTGCCATTTGGTTTCCCTTTAAAGGTGACTCTAATCAAATTAGCCCTTTCCAGAACAATAAGAGAACCAAAACTCGGGAATCCTGTGAAATTCTCAGTTATCTGATATTTCTGATGCCATTCTCCAACTGGCCAGTGCTTACAAAAATGCATGTATTATGGAAAAGTTTGAATAAGAATGAGCATACTAGTGAAAATAACATACAAAAATAGATTTTTAAATACACTTACTTGTAAAAATGTGCAAAATAGTAAAAAAAAACCTGTGTAGAAATATTAGTTTGTTAGGAGAAATTTGTGCTAATATGTTCATGAATTGTCATGATGATTAAAATAATAACAATATTTCCTCTTTTTGCACTCAAGTGAAATGTGTTCTCACTTTCTGATTCCACTGCTGGTTTAATTTTTAGTTTCCCTCTCCCCAGCTTGGTTATCCATGTAGTTAATGTTATTTACCTATTTAATGCTAATCTAAGTTATTGTTTTAGTAGGAAAAGTATTGTTTGTAAGATGCTAAATACAGTTCACTTGACACCTTATCTGAAGGGAGAAACACATTTTCTAAAGAAAAATGGAAAAACTACTCTAGGAAGAACTGGCAGTGACATCATGAAAATTTCTTGGTGACATCACACTCATAGCTATGCATGTGTCTTAAAATGCTGGGAGTGATGAAGGAAACTTGAGCAATCTGATTAGCAAGGAGGCTGGGGAAACCATTGCTAAAAACTAGAAGATGTAGCAGGAATGCTGATTTTAAAGGAAATCAATCCCTGGTTTGCTGCGGAATCATGCAAGAGGCATGGAAAACTTCTTGATCCAAATTTGAAGATTCTATTGGAAACGATTTGCATCACATTAAAATTCTTAAAATTTCAGTTGCACTGCCATTGTTGTTGTTGTTGTTGTTAGACTTGTTAGCCACTAGTCACCAAAGGGTCTCCAGCTGATTTACAATACGTTGAAAAAGATAAATTACATAATTAAACATAATTACATTGTACTATGAACAGATTCATACAAAACAAAAGGCATGCAATTCCATCATTCATTCACACACAAACACACACACCTCCATAACAACAGAGGGAAACTTTGATAGCTCACTAACAGCATCATCTCTGTTCATTAAAAACCAAAGGAAATCTTTACCTGGCGGGCAAGTGGTACCTGCACTAAAATGTTGCCTTGTGGAATGTGTACAGTTCCATTCAGCCACACCCTGCTACTCCTCTGTGATGCTCCAATTCCATCCCCCGCTTCCACCTGCTCTTGCATTTCTCTCTTTCCTCAACAGTCATCATTCTGTGGCCATTGAGCATGTCAATTCTCAGTCAGTTGTTTTTGAGGTTCCTTCATCCTTGCGTTCTCCCCCTCCCCCCAAAAAAATATGATGATGGTGATGAACATACAAACATGCGAGTTATTTTTATTTTTGCATGTCTTTCCTCAATCCTTGAGGTTCTCACAAACGTGCTGATAACGCCAGTGCATGGATGAATCCATTTTGGCAATGTAAAGAACTACACTCACCTCTGAATGTTGGAAATAGAGGGAAATGCTTTATTCTGTTCTGCTGCATTATATAAAAGTTGGCATATGGAAATGAGAAAAAGAGTGTGTTTGTGTGTGTGTGTGTGTGTGTGTGTTTGGGGGGGTTCTTTTCTCTTTTCCCCTCTGTCCTTTTTGTAATCCCCAGGTCTGAAGCTCAAGGGAAGGCGTGTTTCTCTGGGATTTCTGGGAAATCGTCTCTTTATTTTGCAGCGCAGGTAAGCTGAGAAGTTAACAGATGGCCAGAGAGTGATGGGGACTGCTGAATGGAACTGTCTACAGATGGTGCACTAACACCCTTTGAAGCTGTCCGTGGGTTGCATGACAGCCCAATACGGTTGTGGACTTCAAAATACGTGTATTCCCACACAACCCTGATGTCATTATGACATTTCTCTTCTCGAGGAAGAAGGGGTGTTTGTGTGTGTGTTGCGTGTGCATTCAGGATGGGAGGAAGGATGGCCAGATGGATAAAGATAAATAGAAATAGGAAAAACACAGAACACACAAAGGAAAATAGCTTGATAACTGTAGCTGGGATTCCATCCGCAGAGAAACTTTCTCATGTTGTTCAGCTGCACCATTTCAGTGACTGACGAGAGGATTCACAACAAGAGTCAAGGACCTATATTTGAGTTGCAAAAAAGCAGCACATTTTTAAAAGCACTTGTTGTTCTTGTTGCTTAATTGTCATAATCTTCAAAAGTAGATATGATCCTCGGGAATAATTGGATGTCATCTAAAACATGGCTGAGGTGACTTCCTTCCAAACTTTCTTTCAGGCCTTTGGTCTCATCCTGAACAATGGACTGATTTTAAAAGAAAAACCCACTGCATTTTCCTTGAAGCTGTTCTCTGTTTTTCTTCAATGTGAGGGTCAAACTAGACTAGTTCTAACATGTACAGGGTTGTTGTTTTCAATAGCCACTACAGAGGGAGGGCAATCTAGAGAGGGACGATGATGATGAATGACTGAATGAATGACTTGGGTAGTAACTTTCTACCCAAGCTTTGCAGTGTGGGTATTTGAGGCTTTGATTCTAAATCCAGATTCAAAGCCTTAGAAATAATGCAGAAATTTTTTCCCCGGAAACTTTATTCCATCCCTTTGGGAACCTCTGAAGCTCTCTTATGCACAGAATTGAGGTGGCCAACAATCAAGGCAACATCTGACTGCACCCTGCTAAATTACATCAGATGAACTGCAGCTCTGTAAACTGCACGTTTTCCTGCTTCGTCTTATTTGGAATGGGGGTAATAACCAATATTGGAAGTCTATACAACAAAACCTATAAGTCAGTCCTTGGTTCAGGCCCCAATATATCCAGGTAGGGCTGGGAATGTCCCCTGCCTGTAAGCCCTGAGACCCCTACCAGTCAACAGTGTGTGAACAACACACTGGGCTAGATTGGCAGGTGAGCTGCCTCAGTATAAGGCAACCCCCTATATTCATACAAAGCTGAGGGGGGGGGGAAGTATTCAAAAAATTAAATACCATGTGCAACCAAAAGAAAACACCATTTTAAACATCAAAATCAACAAAGACACATGAAAACAAGCCTTGCAATCCCAAAGTTGAAACTGAGAGGTCCAGACTTCCTGAGTGACGATGCCAACTCTTCAGGTGCCGCATAAGTAGTGGCATCCTAAAGGTAAGAAGAAAAACACTGGTACAAATCAGACTTAAATACGAGTATTCTTTTCCCAGCAATATCCAAAGCAAATGTAGATATAGCAAAAGAAGTAGTGAAGCAAACCAACCCCCCACCAACCTTTCTTTCTGACACAGCAGTGAAAGTGTGAGATTTAAATAGATAAGTCTAGGAGCTGTAGGGAAGGGAAAGATTCAGGGAGTAAAATGAATTGCTGTATCTGCGGGAAGAGAAAAGATGTATCAGACGGTATGTGTATTTTATGCATAATATTATTCTTCACACTGGCTTTTGTTCTCTCCCTCCAGGCTCCATGGGCTTCTTGGTTCATCCATCTAGCTTCAATAGGGAGATACATCTCTCAGCTCTTTTCTCCATGGCACAGTTAACCTGGTATAGCAGGAGATGCTTCTTTGCTCAGAAGCTTATACATAAGTTGGTTGATAGGCTAGGGACAATCAGAGCTCTCTGTCCTGGAGGAAAAATTCTTATCCAGTTATTTCGGCACAATTCAAGGCACAGATGTTAAACTTAGGAAGTCCTAAACCAGGGATGGGGAACCTGCAGCCTCCAAGGTGTTGTTGGACTACAGTTCCGATCATCCCTGACAACTGGCCATGCTGGTTGGGGCTCATAGGAGTTGGAGTCCAGCAGCATCCAATCTAATAAAGGAAATGAATGGAATGACATTTCTCAGGAGTATGAATGAACCATGGAAGATTGTTCTTTTGCAGGATTAGAAGTGTATAGAACTTTTGGAGGGGTGCTGCATAGGAAGCCAAACACTATCAGGTTCCCCATCCCTATCATCTGACCGGGGCAACCCAGTAGATGGTTGGGGTACATCATCATCATCCTAAACAGTCAGGGTACCCATGGAATTATGGGGGCAGATGGCTGACAGCATGAGAAACCTCTGCTCACACTGACTCCCCATATGCTACCAGGCCAGGCTCAAGGGGGTGGCTGTGTGTTAATATGCGACTGAACAACTTGGGCCCAGGATACCGTAAGTACCACCTGAGCCCTTATATCCTAGCTCAGTCACTAAGATCATCCGTAGGAGTCCTGTTCATTGCTCTCTCTCCCCTCCCGCCACTCCAATCTTACAAAAGTCTGTCTGGCCTCAGCTAGAAGACAGGCATTTATCACCATCCTACTGCCTCCAACACAGCAGCTAGAATATGGCCATTGAGAATACTCCATTAATGTGCACAATCCTCTTTTAGATGTTAAAGGGAGTAAAGTCTGCAGTGTTTGCATTAAGACTCTGTTCAGTGTAAGAATTCATTTGGCACTGATATTTTGCTCCATCTTCTAGTTATTTATTCTTCATGTTACTCCTTCTACAAATACAGGGTGGTATCCAACTAAACAGCTACGCTAGCTCAACAACACATTATTCATTGTGCTAGCATAAATTAATCAGCATTTGCGTGTGAATGTCTTCTAATAAATGTAAGTTTATGTGTTCTTTTGACTAATGTACACATTTGAAAGCAATATTCTCTAATAATAATGTGTGTGTGTAATTTTCACTAACATTTTCATTTCTATGCACACTTGCCCCCAGTACATTGATTTCTGAAAACATTTGGTTAGAGAACAAAATGTGGATAAATGTGAGTTATGAAGGATAGTGTTGTTTAGGTTTGCATTCTGATTCAGAAAGCACAAATTTGATAAGATTCACCTTTAAATCCATTGAATTCTCCTCTACCCCACCTCAAAATGAAGCAAACCACCCGGTGCCACCCACTTGCTCATTCTGCTGTTTAAGGTCCTAGACGTCCATCCCCAAGTTCCTTTCCTGACAGCACCACTGGCCTTCTCTGCTTTAAAGGAAAGGAGGAGTTTGAAGTTTCTGCAGAAAAGCAAACAGCGGCATTTTTATGCTGTTCACAAGAAAACATTGATTTTCCTTAATCTGGTTGGGGAGAAAAAGATATTCACATGCTTGAAAGAATGATGTTTCCCTCAAGAGCCAAGTATATGTGCTATGAAGGCTTGATTGAAGCACATAAAAGGTATCATGTACCCCAAGCAAACTTCACACCTGAGCTGAAAGTGATCAATTTTGCTTAAGGTTGCACACACACACACACAGAGCAAAGTATATCAGCCTTGCCACCAGAGCTGCAACAAAACTACCATCAAGCTGTTATTTTAGTATCCATCTGCAAAGAGATTTCATCAGACGTGGCTTTGGATGTGAGATCAGAAAACCCAAGTTATGCCTGCTGAAAACCCTTCTGAAGAAAAGATGGTCAGCTGAAAGGAGAGGTAACTGGAGTCCATAAACTTTCAGTGGTGTGATAATTTACCTCTAGGCATATACACCCCAAAGAGAATACAAAAGGTATTTTTCAGGCTGAGACAAAAATGAGAAATGCTTCTAGGGTTAGGGAACAAAGAAAAACGGGTCAACCATGACAGAATTCATGGATCTGAATTGTGCTTTTCAACTTTAAAAAAGTTTCCTCCCCTTCTTTAAAAATATGCATAATCCATCAAAGAACCTTTAGCTGACCACTATTGAAATGCTTTTAATTTACATGGTGGAGCTGTTCCACAGGCACAACAGATGATAGCCTAATGGTAAAGCCCAATTCATGCATGTTATGTTAGCTAGTTGAAATTAGAAGTCTGCAAGAGAGCTGTTCAACATCAGCAGCTGTTGTGTGTTATGGCACAGTCAACTTCGCCCAGTATTTTTGCCTGGCTCCAAAGCGCCCCTGAATGCCTCATCCCTGTCCTGGGTGAAGGCATTTTAGTCTTGGTTTTCCACCAGTCACTTTTCAGTCAGTGGTGGCTGGTGCCCATTGGAACACGTAGGGTTGAAGATAGGGCAGCCAGTGTAGGTGGAGCCAGAGCCAATGACAGGTGGAACCAACTAATTATACTTTCCTCCCCATCCTCTCTCTGCTGAATTATGCAAGGGAAATCACTGAGACTAAGGAGGAGGAAGCTGACAAGCAGTGTCGTCCCCTGGACTGGTTGTGAACAAGAAGGCAGGCAGGTGGGGGCTGGCTAAGAGCAGACTGAGGTTGGTGGGGGAGTGTCCCATTTGTCCCCAGTGGAGGACCAGCCTCCAAGGCAATCAGTGGCCTCCTTAACCACTGAAATTAGAGTTTGAACTTGCTTGTATGGAACTTGCTTGTCTTTAAAAAATAATAATCATAAAAGCGCTCTTTATGATGTGCTGCTCTCAATATATTAGAGGGAAACAGTGACGCACTAGCTATGTTTCAGCGAGGAGTAGACACCTCTGTCTTTGTGATAAGAGGGTTGAAAAGCGAATGGGCTGGCTACTCCTTCTGTAGCTTCTCTTTGGAAGCTCATAAGATCCTCTCCTCTCTGATTGCATTCCAAGAGCCTGGGTTGGCTGGCTTGACTGTCTGCCAAGAAAATCCATCTTCTGCGTCTTTGAGATTTCAGAGCTTTAGGGCAAAGAAGAGAGAACAATGAGCAAAATGGGAGGGGCCTGAAAGGGGGGGAGGGGAGTTGCAGACTGAATTCTGTAAGATACCACAAGGCTGAACATGGTGAGTTGCCAACAATAGTACTGGGGGACCATTTTAATTAAATTCTCTCCTGACAGAAGCATGCAGCTCCTGTGAAGCAGATGAGAGAGAACTGCTTGCTGTTGAAAAGTTCACACCTGTCAGCAGCCGGTTAATTCAACATGTATCTGATTAGCCAAGTTAATCATGGGTGGGGACTGCATTAACCCTTGAGCCACGTATGCTGTAGAGCAAAAGCCCAGTCGGAGTGGCAAGCTTACTTTACAATGCAGTCTTAAGTAGCATTACTCAGAAGCGAACCCTCTTGAGAAGTATGGGGAAGAGCCATTGCTCAGGGGTGGAGCATCTGCCTTGCAAACATAAGCTCCCAGGTTCAATCCCTGGCATCTCCAGGTAGGGTTGGGAGAGGCTCCTGCCTGAAATCCTGGAGAATTAATGCCAGTCAGTGTAGATCAGGGTTTCTCAAACTTGGGTCTCCATCTGTTTTGTACTACAATTCCCATCATCCCTGACCACTGGTCCTGCTAGCTAGGGATGATGGGAGTTGTAGTCCAACAACAGCTGAAGACCCAAGTTTGGGAAACCCTGGTGTAGAAAAGACTGAGCAAGATGGACCAATCGTACTGACTCGGTATAAGGCAGCTTCTGATGTCCCTAAGTGCCTGATAAGTAAGTTTGGGGACTGTACAGTTGCCATATAGCAACCTTGTATAGATTATGTACGTACTGGGCCCCTACAAAATTCCATACACTTCAGACCCTGCAAAAGAAGAGTTTCCAAGACTCATTTGTAAGTAGCGGAAGTTTTCTGCATCCCATTGCTTTATTACAGGGATAGCGAACCTGCAGCCCTCCAGACATTGTGAGACTTCAATTCCTATCAGCACCTGAACATATAAAAGCTGTGGGGCAGGTGGGCTCCACCCCTGCTCTAGAGTCCCTACAGGAGAGCAGAAGACCAGGGGAGAGCCGCCACAAATTAACTAGCTACAAACATTAGACATCTCCACATTGGCTCTCCTTCTAGCCTCTACCCATTCCCAAATAATTACCAGTACCTTGGGTATATACTTCAGCTACTAGGCAAGAAATCATTCATACAACCAGGGCTTTTTTTTTCAACAGACACTCACTGGAACTCAGTTCTGGCACCTCTCTAGTGCATAGCTGTCAAGTGTCCCTTATTTGAAGGGACAGTCCCTTATTCCAGTGCCATGTTCCATTGCTGTCCCTTATTGATGGATGTCCCTTAAATGATGTCCCTTAAATTTCAAAGGAAGCAGCTCCTCTCCCTCCCTCCCTGCCTGCCAGGGATGCTCCAACTGTGTTGCTTGGCTGTGTTGCTCACCCAATAAGAAGTCTAATAACGACCGCGGGGTGGAGCTTGCATGCCTTGTGTGTGGCTAGTTAATGCAAGCTGAGGGGGGTTTTGAATGCTGGACGCCATTTGTTGCATGTGCTGCTGCAAACTTTACAGTGCAAAGCCAGGCCGGGGAGCCATCTTAAGTTGAGGCTGCATAGGCCTTGTGGTGCATGTGATTCAGATTCTATTCAGTTGAACCTCTGGTTACAAAGTTGGTTGGACAGTGCTCTTGAAGCTCCCCAGCATGAGTTTGACCAGACTGCAGGAGGACAGGAAGACTGGAGTGCCTGTAACAGGTGAGGCTTCAGGTCCCTTATTTTGGCTGCTGGTCCCTTATTTTCAAGGCTGCTGGCCCCTTGTTTTCAAATCTGTAAGTTGACAGCTATGCTCTAGTGGGAAGCCATTGCCAATATAAGAGAACAAGGGAGGTGTTTGGGGTGAGTTCCAGCACATCTTTTTCTAGAAAAATAGCACTGCATACAACCACATTGTTGTCTTATCCCAACTCAAATCATTAGGCCATCTAGCTTAGTCCTGTCTATTGATTGACACAGGCTCTCCAGGGTTTCGTAAAGTAGTCTTTCTCATCCCTGCCTTGAGATGTCCTGGATTATACCTGGGACCATCTGTATACAAAGGAAGTGATCTACACTGAGTTATAACCCTTCCATTATATTATCCCCACACATAACATTGCTCTCAGCAGCATCGATGCAGGTGAAGGTTTGTGTGTGATCACGTACGCATGCACTGTCAATCCATGTCAATATTGCCCTGGAGGGACTATATTTAGGAATGAATGAGAAGCTCACTCATTAACATTTCTGTTAAAAGAGCCAACAGATGAGATCATTAGCACTAATTGTGGCTGTGGTGTGTAAAATCCAGACATTTCCCTTCTCCACTGGGAACGTAACCGCAATTCACAAGCTCCTATTTAGTGTATCATGTCTTATCAGGGACTCAACATTTTGGAACTTCCACTTGGTTGCTTCTGTCTTCTTAGTTTCCTATGCCATTGGTATAGGAAGGATTAATAAAGTATGGGGCACCTCTAAGTTGAAGAATAGTAGCAGGCAACAGCATAGGGGGGTGTTGGTTACCTGGCTTCCCAATGCAGAGGTCACTGCTGGTAAATGAGAAGAGAAACAGGGAGGTGATGGGAAGGTCAGCATGGTGCTGGGTTAGTTCTGCTGCTGTATACACACCACACTGACCTCTCCACCCCCTCAGTTACTGGCAGCAACCTCTACCTTGGGAAACCAGGTGAATAATGCTGCCCCACTGTACTGGTGGAAAATATCCAGAATGCATGAAACCGCAAATAGAACAAAATATAGAAAGCACAACATGCATCAACCATGGCCAATGGGATGATGGAAGTGTAGTTCAGCAACATTTGAAGGGCCAGACATTCTCCATGCCTGGGGTGAAGGAATAGGACTAAGCCCCAAGGGACTTGACAGGAAAGGGGAAAGAAAAGGGGGGAGGGAAGGGATAGGAAACACTACAGAGGAAGGATCAAAAGAGTGACAATGGTGAACAGGGCTGGACTTAGGATAGTTTGTTCCCTGCCTTCCACAGCAATCAAATGAGCAGGGGAAGAAGCTTGGAGAAAAGCATTATTGCCTGCTAATATCTGTAGATCCAGCTGCTGATAAAGGCACAGCATCAGGGGCCTCTAAAAATGCTGAAAGTAAGCAAATGCAGCTACACACATTCCTAGAGTACTTTTAAATAAGTGAGATTCTTTCAAGACTGTTGGGCGGAGGGGGTGGTGAATCCCACTTGCTAGGAATGTATCTTCTCAGAAACGTAAGGTGCCTATTTTCCCCTCTTCAATCTCCAGGTGGGTGTCGGCATTAATTAGAGATGGTGCTAAAGTAATGCTCTGGAGCTAAAGGAACCTGGCAGAGTCTGGATTTCACACTGTCACTTTGACTCCTGATTAAAACGGAGACATTTCCATTGAACAGCCTGTAGCTGGCAATAGAGGGCGGTGGTTGTTCTTCAGAAGACTGCTAAAGAAGCTAGTGGAAATTTTATTATCTTGGTGAGTGGAAGAGACTTTAAAGGAATCATTAGATTTCAAAACTGAGTAGGATGGTAGGAGCTTCGGCAGCAAACACATTCTCCTGTGATAAAATGAAAAGAGAATTGTAATGCACTTTGTACACTGAGAAGCAATTTCAAATAGCTCTTTCCAGATGTTCTTTGAATGTGGGGAGACAAGTGGGGGGGGGGGGAATTGCATGTGGCATCCCCATTCCCAGCCTCTACACCAGGGGTGGGGAAGTGGATGCAGCAGGCTGGCCAGATTATCTCCCTTATCACCAGAAGACAAAGTTTGACAGGTTGATATGACCATAAACTATTAATTGGATTATCAAAGACAGAGGATGGTATTAAACTAGGGTTGTAAGTAGCATTATTAATATGATCTCCCCTTGTAGGTTTGAATAAAGTTCACAGTTACCAGGCACTGGGCCAAAATCCGTAAACAGAAAGGATGCACAGCGAGAAGAATTGAACAGACAGACAGAAAAGGAAGCCACAAACTCCTCCAAATGAAACTGTTATCTCTATATTGTTATGAGTTTGGGGTGTTTAGCTGGATGCCAGACCCCTCTAATCCTTGGATCCAGTAACTATTAGGATTTAATCAAGGCTTCTAATTCTTGGAATAGCCAGGCTAGCTTGTTGGTGAGATGATAGCCTGGGTGGTGAACCATTAGGGTGAATTAAAGGGTTCTGTGTAAGATGGTAAATGGGTGGGGGCTCTCCCTTAACAGATAAACCCAGAGCTTAAAGTAGAGTTTTGGAGGACAGTCATGTGACCTAGAAAGAAAGCTGGAAGCTGAGGAGAGTCAGAGAAATGTTGGAGAGCAATGCTTGATTTCTGTTTTAATCCAAGTCTGCGGCTACGGGAGAAATAAGACCTTTTAGAGGTGCTAATGCTGTGAACTCCTCCATCATAGGCTCAGGTTGTACACATGTGTAAATAAACCATATATCATAAAAACACCAGAGTCTCCACTGTGCCTCATTTCGAAAAGGAAACACAAACCCTCACACTAGTCAGAAATTGGGGTGACATGCAAAAAATATCAGTGAGGAACTGAACCGTATGCAGGGGAGGACTATTCCATCTTTTGCATTAATTCCACTAGTTACATGGTCAGGCGCATATAGGATGTAAACTATGTCTTGCCATAATCTATCTGGGAGAGCAAGCCTTGGTCATGTGCAAAGATGTCAGGATCCCCAAGGATCAGCTCCTCTATGGGGAGCTGATTTCGGGCACTAGGTCCATTGGCAGACCAACTCTATGAGATGAGGCCATCAGAACTGTAACAGGCATGATGAGTGGCGAATGATAACTCTTGAAGAACCTGTCATTATCAGTGGTGTGGTGGAACCTCATTATGACATTCCCCACAGCCACGTCCTCAAGGAAGATCCAAATACAACAGTGTGTTGTAAGAAAACTTCATTAAAAACAAAACACAAGCAACCAACAATAATGTTAAAACATAAGCAGTAGGAAAAACATTACCAGAGACACGGCAATAAAACACTGAGAAAACAGCAGCATGATCAATATAGCATATCAATTAAAAGCCATTTGAAACAGGTGGGTTTTTAAAGCCTTAGTAAATCTTGTAGTTGACAGGTCCAGCTGCACACGTCTTGGGAAGGAGTTCCATAAGGTAGAGACCACTGCTAAGAAGGTCTATAGCCCCTATCAAGCTGATCTTAAAGGCAGGTGATGTGTTGGGGCTCCAGTACCAGTCTTAAAGCATAGGCACCTTTGTGTTAGTGCAAGTGGTCCCTCAAATAACCTGGCTCCAAACCAGGTACACACGTCAGTTGCAGTGTGTTACATAATGCCCACTTCGGGCTTATCCACATTTAAAGCTCCATGTTCAAGTGCTCCTCTTACTCCAGAGCTTTCCCTGTGAAATCCCTCTCTTTAAAGAGCAAATGGCAATTCAGCTTTTCCAAGGGTTTCCATTTGTTCCAATTCAGATTCAAAGAGTGGGTTTTCACTGGGAAAGCTCAGGAGAAGAAGAAAAAAAAGGCAGGGGGACTTAGACATGGAGCTCTAAAATGTAGCGAAAAGGTAAGTGTGGATACGGTAAGTCCTTCATTAGGATCAGCATGACTGCAATCCAATGCATAGTTTCTAGGGAGTAAGCTCCAGAGAATTCTTCTGGACTGCATAGGTTCAGCTTGAGAAGCATATTGAGCTTTAGCAAAAGATCTTCAGCCAGCTGAAATTCAACCTTTTTCATCTTCCTTTAGAAGTGCAAACAATTTTGCAGATTTTAAGCTGCTAGCATGAAGTAGGCACTGCCTCAAAAAAACCAAATGTTCGACCTCCGCTTGATTGTTTTCCTCATTATCTAACTTCTTCTGTATTAATCTACCACAAACTTGAGAGCCTCATTGTCACCTCACTAACTTGCCAAAGTGAGTAAGCTTCATCAGTTACCCTTGTTGACTATTAAACTTAAATATGTTCATGAATATGAACAAAAGCTTTCTGATTTGAAGCTTATTGTAACTGTGCATGATTGTGCTTATAGCGGTTTTTTAAATTTAATCTCTGCCAAGTTTACTGGGTATCAGGTTTGGAGAAACAGCACAGTTTATCTATTACATTACTGCAATTCAACCTTCTGTTCCCACTGCATAAGGATAGCAAGTAGCTTCACTAAACATTGGGAAGACTTACTTAAATTTACCACTGAAATCCATAGGATTTAAAAGCAGTTTGGTTGGATCATGCCCCTGCCCACTCAAATAGACACAAATGTCTGGAACAGATTGCATGTTTAGGACTGTCAGATATACTGGATTGGGGATAGCCAATGGGGTGCCCTCCAAAGAATGGTGGACTACAACTTCCATCAGCACCAACCAGTATGGCCAGTGGTCAGGGATGATGGGAATTTTAGTCCAAAAGCATCGGGGGGGGGGGGAGGCACAGGTTTCCCATCCCTAATCTAGAGAGATGTGATGTGTTCCCTACTTTTCTATGGACCAAAGCATATCACAAACCATCAGACATCATATGTTAATCCATGAAGGTAAGGCTGAGATGGAGGGAGAAGCATTTACTACTTCCTGCTTTGAGCTTCCTTTTACTATTTTCATATGAAATAAGGGGAAATTGATATAGAGGAAGGGAGAAAGCAGATGTGGCATCAGCGCATACCTAAACATAGACAATTCCAAAGCAATCAACTTTGTTCCCATGCCACCAGCTCCTTTTGGCTGCTGTGAGCATGGCATGCGAGTTGGCTTAATGAGGTTCTGCAGTAAGACACAACATCCCATGCCACGGATTATATTGGCATAAAATGCCAGGGTTTTTTTTAGTAAATATTTTATCTAGTGTATTGCCCATTTGTTCATTCAGCCTAAAACAATATGGATCCCTGGAGTCTTTTTTGGGGACCAGTAAGACAATTCCTCTTCCATAACTCATATTTTGGATCTTGTCTGTCTATAAGAGGGAAGCTCCTTTGATGAAATGTTAGAACTTGTGAGCTTGTTTCTGTTGGGTTCCCTCCCTGTCCTGATTGCTTGCCTGGAACTCACAAAATTTGTTCTCCTACAGAAACATCCTACATGTATTTGGTCTTAGCCATACTTGTCTGTAAAGCTACCAAACTGCTGGAGTGAAAGAGAACTATTCGGTGACATTGTCTAGGCCCCCTATTTATATCTACGACAAGCCCAAAACAGGAAGGACACACAAGGCTTATTTTTTTTTTGGCTTGGAAGGAATCCACATCTATGAGCAACCACAGGGTTCTCTTTGTCTCCTTTCTCCTTCTGCTCTCTGATTCATCCTTCCTGGCCACATACAGCTCTCATCTGCGCTACCCCAATCACATGATTTGCCATCTGGGCTTTTTTCCCAGCATGGAGAGGCAATTTTGCAAGAGTCTCATTTCCCTGATTTTTTGGAGAAGCGTCTTAACAGGGAAAAGGCTACAGAAATGACTGTCCTTACAGTCATACCACACTGCCCTGTGGCGAAGGGATTAATGTTAACATCCAAAGGATTGTTTTTGACTTTTCTCTCTGTACTTCCCATCTGGAATGAAAAGATGTTAGTGACTTTGTGACTGACAGGCTGAACAACAGTTTGCTGAATATATACATCCTGATTCAGCTGCTTTTTATTCTTCATCTATCCCAGATTATTAAAAAAATGGATTTTGGATTGGATTAAAATTGACTTTGGAAATTGGCTGTTTAAAAGATCTGGTTTTAGAAGACCTTGAACTTGATTAGAAATCTATTAATCTCCACTAGACAAACCATTGCTGTTCACTGGAAGTCAGTAAGAAGAACTCCTATTTCAGATTGCTATGTGTGTTTTTGAATGCTGGCCTGTTAAGGTGAACTCATGAATCATAGTAGAACTAAGGAAACACAATACGCAAATATTTTGTGGAGAAATGGAATCTGTTGTTCAGTCACTGGAATAACAAATGCCACAAGCATGTCTATCCATATACATTGTTTTCTCTTATTTTAAGCATTTTTTCCTTGGCTTTTCAACAGAAAAAAGCTTGCCCAGAAGCTTAGAATAATCAATAGTAAGATAGTGCCTGGCCCTAGGGCTTACAGTCAAAAAATACACAACACAAAAGGAAAGGGGATTGGGAGGGAGAAAGAAAACAAAATCAGGCACAAGCTCTTATCCACAAAAATTCTTTAAGTGTTCTGTTTGGCGGGGGAGGAACCTGACAATGGCCATTTGACCCCTAACCAATGACAGAAGGCAGGGTACACTATTCTACAACTCTATAGTCCCTGGGCATCTGCTGGAGCCAAGTTCTTTCTGGCGGGAAGGTAAAAGCAAACTCTTCGCAGCCCATTCCCCCCCCCCCCAAGCTGGCAGATGGGGTCTGGTTGGTCTCCCCTTGCCATGATGTTCTTAAATTAATTAAATTAATTTTTTAAAAATAACCTAATCTTTCCAAACAAATTTCCTTGTTCAGTATTTCTGCACTTGAATATTGTTGCTGGTACTCATCAATGGCATTTTTACATTTGCAATCCTCCAGGACTCATAGCCAAACTTTTCTGAGCGTGGCTAAATCTCCATGCATCTTACTAGAGTTTCAGCCAGCAGTGCTATGTCTCACTTCATATCCTTTTTGTGGGTTAAGTAAGGTTGTGTACACAGAACATTTTATTCTACAATCAATGGAGATGGAATGCATACAATCTAGATCTATTGCATATACAGTGGTACCCCGGGTTACATACACTTCAGGTTACATACGCTTCAGGTTACAGACTCCGCTAACCCAGAAATAGTACCTTGGGTTAAGAACCTTGCTTCAGGAGGAGAACAGAAATCGTGCGGTGGTAGCGAGAGGCCCCATTAGCTAAAGTGGTGCCTCAGGTTAAGAACAGTTTCAGGTTAAGAACGGACCTCTGGAATGAATTAAGTACTTAACCCGAAGTACCACTGTATATATTTGCCCCTAAAAAGCCCTTCCTGAGAAACTGCCCATTTGAAAACAGAGGCAGGCGTCCTGGCAATGTGTGTCTGTGTGGAGGGGTGTATTTTCACCTGTCCAATGACATTGTGGGTGTATAAAGAGGTCACAATCATCACTTACATCTTCACTCATCTAGGCTATGTGCAGGGAGGAAAAAGTATGGACGACCTAACCAAGAGGATGGTTTTAAATGCAGATCAAATAGCTACACCCATTGATGTAGACAGTAGGACCCATTCATCAGTCAAGATTGAGGGCAAGCATGAACAAATCCAGATTAAGGAAAACTTCATGTTTGTGCTACGAATGTGGTTAGTGTGTACACAACCTATCTTTAGCATCTAATATATCCTTGCAAAGGAAGGTACTCTTTAAGTGGGGAATTATCCTGGCTTAGATTCTTCTTTCTTATTGTCAAAGCGTTGCGTATTTTTGTATCACTTCCATTTCTCTTTGACAATGTTCAGCAATTGGAAAGAGTTTTCATTTGGCCTCCCTGGGGGATATTCATGCACAGCTGGAAGTGCCCAGAAGGGCGAAACAGAGAGACAGCCAAGATAGTTATGATGTCCAAAATAGAAAGCAATTTACATGGACAATTAAGATGGAATCACCAGGGACCTGGGAGGAGGAGAACTTGGAAATTCTAAGTCTTTTTTTTTTTATTTGATAGGGGTTTTTTTAAGGATGGTTTCACCTGAGACCAGGAAAAAAAAATGGGAAAATTGTAAAATGAAATTGTTTTTCTGTTTCGTTCATCAGAGTATTAGCCTACTAGATAGTCAAGCTGGTTACCTTAAAAACGACCCCACTTAGATCTCATAACAGAGATAAAACTAGGTCATAACACACACCAGCTTTCAAACTACAGGTTCCCCCAAAGCACCATGGGGCCCTATCGCATAGTTTACATTGTTAAAATAAGGCGTAATGGCTTGTTTTAAAGTGACATAATGCCCTGCCCATCACACGGCATCTTCATTTTTAAACTAAACGAACCCATTTCTTTTTCTCCACTCCTTATCCCCCCTTGGTGCTTGCCTCTCAAGCTTTTCAAAAGTCCAGAAAACAAAACAAAAAACAGGACTCCAAGCTGAATTAATTGATCCTCTGAATCTTCTGAGGAATATTCAGTTATATTTGATTATTTTTATTATTATTTAATTTATTATTATTTAAGGAGCTGAATAGTTTTAAGCCTCTGTTTGGGAATTCATATTGTAAATTACTTTTTATATCAATTTTGTAAAAGACAAAGATTAAAAATCATAAATAACAAACAGATGACAAAAATCACTGGAAAGGAAAGGAAAAGTAAATAAAATATATAACATGAGCCAGTATTTAGCCTGATCGTCCTGTCTCTGTTCGACAGTTCCTTAGTGTGCAGCATAAAGTTCCCAAGATACTGGCCATTCATATAAAGTGTTTTAGCTATTAAGAGTTCCATAAACTTACATAAGTTGCTGAGTTATCTGGAGCATCAGTTCCCACATTTATATATTTCATGAAGTCAATCCAGACTGGATAAAAGATGTGTTTACTTGATATCCTTCTGTGTAAGCTAACTTTTTACAGTAGCTTTTCTGACATGGCCAGAAACCAGAGTGGTATTCAACTTACTTAGAACAGACCCATTGTCTCAGGTTAAGAACTTCTTCAGAGCCTCCTGGTCCAGCATCTCATCCTCACATTGGCCAATCAGATGCCCCGTAGGAAACCCACAAGAGGGACATAAACACAGAGCACCTCCCCCCCCCCCCCTGGTTTCCAGCAACTGATATCATTCTGTCTCTGAGCATGGAAGCAGAGAATAGTCGTCATGGCTAGCAGCCAATGATAGCCTTATCCTCTGTTAGTTTGTCCAATCATCTCCTTCCAAACTGATGCCCATCACTGCTTCCTGTGGGATTGAGTTCCACAGTCTAACTCTGCACTGCGTTAAGAAGTACCATTCAACTTCATTGGATGCCCACAGGTTCTAATGTTATGCAAGACGCAGAAAAATTTTCTCTCTGTCCACTTCCTCCATCTGATAACCTTCCACCATGTCACTTCTTACTCACTTTTTCAGTCATTTCATTGGGTCTACTCAGAGTAAAACTTAGTTGAATATCACCCTTTGCCATCTTAAAATAGCCACACAAGCAGCACGAACATGTGTTCCCTCTTGCATCATGGCTTCTCTTTTCTCTCCTTCCCCTTATGCCCCCAAAATCTGTTCTTCAAAGTAGGGTATCCTGCAGAGTAGATTGGGGGGGGGGGTTAAAATAGTCTGGAAAACTGATGTGGAGAAACCAGAGGCCCTCAAGCAGGTGGACATAATTGGATGTCGCCCAGTGTAATTAAAAATTAATTGCATTAATAAAGCCTAATAACATTGTTATGATATTGCCAGTAATCCCTATTGGAAACCCTTTTGGTATATACAGTGGGTATTATTTTTATGTCTACAATAGGGCTGCATTATTTCTCCTAGCTTGATATATTTTATAATCGTAGTTTCCACAGTGTTCACATTTTGTGTTTTTATGGTATAGTGTCTTTTACAAATAGGAATATAGGAAGCTGCCTTCGACCAGTCTTCCATTTAGCTCAGAATTGTTTGCACTGACTGGCATGGGCTTTCCATAATTTCAAACCAGGATAACTCACAGCCCTTCCTGAGAAAGCAGGATTTGAATCTGGAACCTGCTGCGGCGACATCCAACTGATGCTCTCCCACCGAGCTGTGGCCTTTTCCTATGTACCTTGTTGGTGAATTTTAAGCCAGTAATGTCAAGTATCCTGTTGCTAAAGTTAGCATTTTAACAGCTTTTTAATTCTAAAACAAACGCATAAATACAGCAGAATTCAGGGTCAAATGTGAGCAAATGCAGTTGGATTTTCCCAAGCAAATCTGAGCTGTGAAAATTGGTTGAGAATGTCACCACCTCGTCCAAATTTCTTTGGCTTGGTTAAGTGGCAATTTCTGACACCATGCATCTCCCAACCCTTCCTTAACTTCCAATGCAGATTGTAGCCATAACCATTCCTTTATAGTGAATGTGTGCAGGTTTAAAGCGAGAGGGGTGCATCTCCAATGTGCTAGCTCCACTTACAACCACTGCATCTTAAGCAAAGATGCAAAGGTCTGAAGGAAGGCTGAAACTGCAACCTTCTAAACTCACTTAGAAACCTACTAGGATGGGGGAGTTCCATTGGGCAGCAAAAACTTTCTCCATTAACAGAACTGCTTAGCAGGATACAGCCCAATGTACATACACTTCAGCTTATCCCTCCTCTAATTTTCAACTAAATCAATTTGGTTGCATTCCTGAGGCTGCATACAGTTCCAGACATGTACCTTGACTGTTTTTTTGGCCCTTTCCACTTCCAACCAAATCAATAGCATCACTGCTGCATGTACAGTCCACGTTTTTATGACTCCCATTCATTTTTGTAAAGCTTGTACAGGAGACATTCTCAATGGATGCATCAGCCCTAAGTAATGTCACATTTTGTACAATAAATGCTCAAGTGTCTGCCTCTCACTGCCTTCCCTGTGACACGGATGCCCAGGAGGGAACGGCCAGTTATTCATGTAAACATAAAGTTGTTCAGTTCCCTTTGTTTTAATTGTCAGTGTTTGACAAAAAGCTTTTAGGCTACCTGTTTCCTGGTTATAGAAGGCGGCCTGATATGTTGTTTATAAGCTGAAGTGAGGAAAGTGAGTTAAACTGCATTAACCTTTAAAGCTTCCATTAAAGAATAGCCACTTTAGGAAGGCACAATACTGTACATTTTTTATCATGACTTATTTTTATCCTTGCTTCACAACCATAGCTCAGTGGTAGAGCTCTTGGGGATGAACAAATTGGTCTGTTTTGAGTGTATTCACTTTTAAGTCATTTCTCTTCCTGTTTCCACACTCATCTGTGATTGTTTTATTTTAAAAAATCTGAAGAAAATGTGCATGTAAATATGTTCTCAAGCATGATTTGTTAGTGGATTCCTCTTATAACACGTATTCCTAAACATATTTCCTCTCAAAATACTCATTGATAAGCATGTTAATATGGTTTTGAGCAAATCACACACACACACACACACACACACACACAAGCTCTGCATCGCAGCATTCAGCAAATGTTTTTTTATACTGTAAATTGACCTGTGATCTTCAGGTGAAGGGCACTATATAAATTAAATAAACAGAAATGTGAAATCTAATGGAGACCGTATTCCCTTCATAGAGCTGTAATTCCAAGAGTTCCCTGTGAAGAGGGGATTTGGTTGTTAAACTCTGAGATGGGAATAGCATATCCTACAACATTTCTCTGATGAAAATAGGGATGTCCCATTTCATAATGATAATTTCACTATTTATATCCCACAAATCTTACTGGGTTGCCCCAGCCACTCTGTGCCTCTTCCAAAGTATATAAAAACGTAAGAAAACATTAAACATAAAAAAAACCAACTTCCCTATACAGGATTGCCTTCAGATGGCTCAGGGGTCAGATAACGTCATACCCTCCAATATTCCTCCAATGAAAATAGGGACATCCTAAGGAAAAAATGGTATATTCCAGCATTAAATCAGAAATTGGGATGGCTTCTCTAAATTAGGGATGCCCCTGGAAAATAGGGATACTTGGAATGTGACGTGCCTATTTTCATCAGAGAAACGTTGGAAAGTATGAAATAAGTATTGTTGCTAAGCTATGAGACTAAAACAGAAAGGCACTCTTGCAGACATTTCTCCATTTGTAGATATAAGCATAATCTCCTCGACAGCAATGCTGTCTGGTGTGTGCTGAATAGAAAGAAGCTGAGCTAATTTGGAGGCATGGCTAGTGGAAATAGGCTTTAGAATTATTCCCTTCCTTGCATGGCCTTCTGCCAGCTGATTCCATTCCATATCCAGGTGCAAGCTTCTAAACAAATCTAGATTTGTCTGGGTTTCAGAGCTTTTGTGTGTGGTTGTAGGGCTTCCGTTTCCAGACTATGTAGCCATCCCTTTCTCTGCTCAGGTTAAACACCTGTAAAATGTGAACATCAGCTCCTAGAAGTACAGGTTCTTGGTTACCCCCTCATCATGAGATGTGTCCCATAATTCAACCAACAATTTGTCCATGCATCCAATACACTCAAGAAAACAATGGATATTCAGAATAGAAGAAAATCTCCACAGTAGAGCCATGAATTAGGCATGTCTCCGACCGCATGTCAACTTTGTGTTCTTAAAGGCAATGTCTGTAGTGAATTCTTGGCCAATAAAGGGGTATTTTAAAATGATGACCTTATTAGAGTTTGCAATAAGGGTACATAATACCAAGTTGGACAAAGTGACTGGAGTGTATTTAGATAAAATCTTGCTTTGCAAAGAAATATTCAAAAGTAGGAAGGTAGCTTTGAATGCAATGTAACCCTTCTATCTGTTCAGGTGTTTCAAAATGGAAGAGAAAAACGGAAGAGATGGAAGACTGAGATCTCACAGGGATATTTGAGGAAATGTTCAAATAATGCTGTATGTTAAGCACAGATTTAGTGCAGGTTTCAACCCGAGCTATAAAAGTGCTAACTGAAATCAATGGTAGCAGCTTGTCCGTTCACGAACTGCTTATAGAAAAGGCACCCAAACCCCTAGAATTTTCAAAAGGGTTGATAATTCACTGCCTTAAGAACATTTTTAGAGCATGGATACAATCATTTCACAGACAACTGGTGCTGCCCTTTGCAATGATTGTAGAAATGCTCTTTTTTCCTGTCATTCCATAAGTTGTATGGAAGGTTCATAACCAAAATAAAATGAATACAAAGGAGGAGACCCCACCTACAATCCCAGTTGCACCTTGGCTATGTGCATAGAGTCATTTTCCAGGGACCCAGGCCATATGTACATTTGGGTACATACACATAGGCTGTGTACACAAATGTCAAGGCCTGAGCCAAGCAGATGTCAACAACAAAAACAAAAACACCTTTTTTCTCACCATGCAGCCGTAGGGATAAGTTGCAGAGTCTGTGCGCTCCTGAGCACAGGCACCGTGTATTTTTATAATCCAGAAAGATATTTTGCCTGACTTATTTCACTGCTATTTTTTTCTTGAACCAACTTTAGGTAAGTAAAAGATTTTTTTATATATTCTTACATTACAAAATTTACAGCCCAGTCTCACCAGGGCATCCTGGATAGTTGTAGAAAGCTCCACAGCTTTGTCCCAAGGTTCTGCGTTAATGCTGCAAAAATTGGTATGTTTTTAACTCTGCTAAACTAGTCACTGATCATACTCGACTCAAAGAATAATAAATAAATAATATATCCTACCCCACCTTCCAAATCCAGCCCAACTAATATTGCATTAGGGGCTTCTATCTGGCCATGAGACAATTTCTGCTGGCATTTTTATTTTCTTCAAAATTCTCCAACATCTCTATCTGCCACTGAGCTGCAATCTTCACTGGGAGTTCCCTGACCCTATAAAAGATCTATCTTCCAGCCCAGGTCTATGCAATTTGGCAATCCTTCTTGGCTGCAGACTGTCCTGCCATGAACTGGCCAGCTCAGCCACAACATGGATGGGCTTCAGATGAATTATATAGGGGAAAGATAGTTTCAATTCATGTATTATCTTGTGATCTGGTAATGGAATGTGCCTGTTTTGAGGCTGGAAAGAAGTTGGTGCTTGGTTACCTTGGTGATGAGTGATAAAAGACTAGCAAGCTTTAGTTTATTTTTTTTAATGAAGTGCTGCAGAGTAAAGGTGAATGTTAATGCTGCATTTTGTGCCAAAAGCAATTATGAATTGTATAAATTGACACTGTTCTTTGGCATGAAATGTAAAATATTAGTCTAAAGGATCACACAGTATTTTTCTTACAGGCTAAGTCCTAACTGTGTTACCATTTTCTTGCTCATTGAAAGCAAAAATCCCCCTGTACCTTGGAGTGTAAATATGCAGATAGTGCCGCACTTGGCTTTCCGTGAGCCTTTTTTCCCAGCGAGTCTTTCTTTCAGCTTTTTCCAGCTCTATATGACGAAGACTTATAGTTGCATTTGGGGGCGGGGGGAGGGAGGCAGGAACACCTATCTGGAAATGGAAGATAGTTTTGTTACAGTGATCAGCCTTGCAGAGACCAGGAACTGCTTCCTTAATGCCAGAAAGCTGTCAAGTCCTTGCATCTCTCATACAACATGTAGGGTTCGGAAGGGAGGTCACATCCATGCACACAGGCATCCTGGGGGCCCCTGAGCTACAGAAAAAGATCTCATAGTAGGACAGGGGAGTCACTCCCCTGGCATTTTGTGAAGCCCAAGGAACTGCTTTCTCAAAGTTAAATTACATTATTCCTCTCTATTATATGGTCTCATTATTAAGAACATAAGAAGATCCCTGCTGTCTCAGGCCAAAGGAACATCTACTCCAGCACTCTGTTCTCGCTGTGGTCAACCAGCTACCTCTGGGAAGACCACTAGCAGAATGTGAACTCAATGGTGTTCTCCCCGCCTGCCATTTGGAGCTACTGGTATCCAGAGGCATACAGCTTCTGAAATGGCTAAGGAAAAGCAAGCTTGAATCCTGGCAAGATGGAGGCAGTGGAGGTAAGCGGGGTCGTCTTTACCCAGGGGTGCAAGAGTTGAGGGGTACCCAGACGCCAAATTCTGGGGGGCGCCAAATGCATACCTACTGTATACCGGTCCCTCTCGATCGGCGGCAGTGAAAAGCAATGGAGCGAAAGTCCCCCCCCCCCCATTGTTCTGTTACTCTGTAGCATCAAATATTCCTGACAAGTCAGGAAACAAAAGCAGTCCCCCCCCCCACTGTGTCATTGATACAGGTGAGCGACTCCCCCCTCCCCAAAAAGCTGTGCTGGTCCCAGGGAGGGCTAACGTGCAGCATGGTCTGAGTCCGGTCCTGGGTCGAGGGTCTGGAGGCAAAGCGGGGTCCAAGGCAAAGAGCCGGGCATGGTCTGGAACTCCAGAAGAGCAGGTCAAGGTGCTGGCAAGAACAGGTTTCCAGCGATGTTGCTCCCGCAACCTGGGACTGGGCTGACTGGCCTTTATCTCTTCTGGGGCCTAGGGCGGTCCCAGCCCACAGGTGACTCGCCTCTCCTGGCCTTAAGGCAAGCACTCCTCCTGAGAGAACTTAGTTCCCTCCACCTCTCTGCCCTGAACCTCTGCAGCTCAGGAGAGGCTGGAGGGTTACTGGACCCAGAGGCAGCCTCACCTTCTCCTGACAGGGCTGGGAGAGGAGCACCTGTGGGCAAGGGGTCCTCAATCACCTCCGGAGCCAGAGTGGATTCATCTGGTGTCTGCTCCTGAGGATCCGTCCGCCACAGGTGCAGGCCCTTCAGATTCAAGGCCCTGCCCCGGCTCAGCCGGCCCTGGAGGCGGGGACTCCTGTGCAGGCTGGGACTCCTCAGGTTCAGATTCTGAATCAGATTCCCAGGCCATCACAAAAGCTCAATAAAAGAATTTGGGGGCAGCTAAACTAAATTTGGGGCTGCTTGACAGATCTTTGCACCCCGGGGGCACATATGCTAATGATGGCCCTGTAGGTAAGCTTTATTATGTTGTTTTTAATAAATAAATAAATAAATAAATAAATAAATAAATAAACAAACAAACAATTTCAACATAACAAATAATCAATCCATTTAATCAATTACATTATTCCCCCCCTTCTCCCCCATCCCTCCCTCTCCCTCACACCAAAGACTTCCCTCAGCTCCCCTCTCTGATTTCTTAGCACATATCGCTCTCTGCATATTATAAAATTGTACATATCTTTATTTTGTCTATCATATGTTCACCTAATAAATTTGTGGATGTTTATTCAAAACCTGCCAAGGAGTCCAGTCCATTTGGTTGTCTTTTTAGATAATTTGTAAAAAGCTCCCATTCTTCCCAGTCCAGCCAGATGGACGAGGTATAAATAATAAGATTATTATTATTATTCCCATGTCTGAGAAACTGATCATTTGTCTACTCTGAATGGTGTTGCACTCCTTCTAAAGGAGCAGGTTTGCAGTCTGTGCGTGTTGGGTTGAAATAAACAACAGACGAGTGACAAGTGTCATACAGGAGGCATCTCTCGAGCATGTCTCAGAGAGCCCCTTTTATTGAATATTACAGCATTGCCATGTATGTGCTTGTTGCTGATTGGTTAACACAAAGACAAAGCAAGGGTTGCAGATAGGCTGCATATAGGCATTAATCATCAATAGGTTAAAGGTTGGGAAAGGAACACAGAGTTAGACAGGTATGCAAACCTCCCTATTAAACTATTACTAAATGATTGATATACTCGTTATTAAACTAATGATTGATATAGCAAAACTTAAAAGGCATAACCATCACATTCCATAGATGTGGTCAACCACGCATTAAGAAAAAGGAACAGGTCAGGATACAATGTTTCATGAACTTAATATGAACTGAACATTCCAAGGTGGGTGAGCACGGAATGCTTCAGGTCAGAACGGTTTGTCAAACTCATGTGCAGAGGCAAAACTTCCCATCATGTGCGTGTATCTGAGGCTTAGGTAGCTTCAATGGCTAGAAGTGCTTTTTACCAACTGCATTGGGCTCAACTGGTTTGGGAATTTCTGGACCAGTAAAGCAGTTTATGTGTGGGTTACTTCGAGACTGGATTACTGAAATCTATCTGGGGCTTCCCTTGCACTTGATCTGGAAGTGGCAGTTAGTGCAGAACACTGCAATGCTATTGCTGGCAGGAGGGAGGCCTTGCCCACATAGAACACCTGTGCTCAGAGATCTGCAATGGTTGCCGAGTTGTTAACAGTCTAAGTTCAAGGTGTTACTAGAAGCATATAAAGCCCTTACAAACTTGGGACCAGTTTACATTCAAAATCGCCTTACCACAGATGTCCCCACTTGACCACTTTGTTCAGTGGAATTAGCACAACAACAGGTACCACATAATACCCATTCTGCATCAGTAAGAACACCATCATTTAGTGCGGCAGTGCCTGAACTTTGGAACTCCCTATCTATTGAGATCAAGCAGGCGTCTTCCCTGTGCTCTTTTTGGTGCCTGCTAAAAACATTCCAGGGATGCAGGTGGCGCTGTGGGTTAAACCACAGAGCCTAGGACTTGCCAATCAGAAGGTCAGCGGTTCAAATCCCAGTTACAGGGTGAGCTCCCATTGCTCGGTCCCTGCTCCTGCCAACCTAGCAGTTCAAAAGCACCCCAAAAAGTGCAAGTAGATAAATAGGCGGGAAGGTAAACGGCATTTCCATGCGCTGCTCTGGTTTGCCAGAAGCGGCTTAGTCATGCTGGCCACATGACCCGGAAGCTGTACGCCGGCTCCCTCGGCCAATTTATCGCTTTAGCGAGATGAGCGCCGCAACCCCAGAGTCGGTCACGACTGGACCTAACGGTCAGGGGTCCCTTTACCTTTACTTAAAAACATTCCTGTTTAGATAGCCCTAGCCAGATTAATTTAGAAGGTTAATCTGTTTTAATATTTTAACTTTTGTGTGTTGCAAGGTACGGCTGTGATTTTTTAATTTTATTTTACTGATTCCTCTCTTTTTAAACTGCTTTGATTTCTGTTTTGTTTTTACAATCAAGCAGTACACATTTTTTTATGAAATAATAAATAACCTAGCCTGCATATTTGTTAACTGCTCTGCCCACTTTTTTTTTCTCCAGACCCATCCACCAGTGACAAATAGCCCCAGAAAGTTGCCCATAAAGGAATGCAGCCCTTAGGGTACCAGATTGTCAAGTTTTTGAATCAGGGAGATACGTGTGAAAATATGTAGGCTGAAAATGTTGGAAATCTTCTAGTTCTAATTATAAGGATCTGTCTTGTCCTCGTCACAAAATACAAAATGGCAATAACATACAGTCAGATAAAGTGTTGATTTTCCTTAATGATAAATGAAATGAAAGATTTTAAATTGGGATGATGAATGTGGAAAGTCAGAAATCTTCTTGCTACAGCAGCCAAAGCCTCTTTTACGCTCCCATCTCATAAAAGTGTCGAGCATATTTAAAAGAGAAATATGCCAAAATTAAAATGGAGTAGAAAAAAGCCATTTCACATCCTTAATGGCATAATGAAGTCTTTTTAATGTAATTTTCTTTACTCTTCTGATTACATATTCTAGAAGAGATTCTTAACTTCCCTTTTTATTAGGAGGACTGTTTGTAATCATAATGGACTAAGAATTTTCATAAACATTTGATGAATATTAACCATTTAAAATTAAAAATATATATGTAGTTTATGCCCTCCCTAATGATTGTTGGGCATGGCAAAATTAATATCTAAACTGAGGCAAGATGTAAGTATATAAACTCCACTACGTAGCCAGAATAGGAGCATGAAGGTTAAAACGCTGAGAGGTTCCCCTTGCTAGAAGGCAACAGTGAAGTCCTGTTATTGATACCCTATCCTTGAATCTTTGAGCTACCTATTCCTTAGTCCCTGGGGTGTTGTCAGCAGCAAAAATCATCCTCATCATCTAGATGTTTTACCATGAGACTTCAGGGTGGAGCACAGCAATCCAAAACTGTAATATTGACATCAATTACATCAAATTAATTGAGAAGAGACGCGGGTGGCGCTAGGGGACGCGGGTGGCGCTGTGGGTAAAAGCCTCAGCGCCTAGGGCTTGCCGATTGAAAGGTCGGCGGTTTGAATCCCTGCGGCGGGGTGCGCTCCCGTTGTTCGGTCCCAGTGCCTGCCAACCTAGCAGTTCGAAAGCACTCCCGGGTGCAAGTAGATAAATAGGGACCGCTTACTAGCAGGAAGGTAAACGGCGTTTCCGTGTGCGGCTCTGGCTCGCCAGACCAGCGATGTCACGCTGGCCACGTGACCCGGAAGTGTCTCCGGACAGCGCTGGCCCCCGGCCTCTTGAGTGAGATGGGCGCACAACCCTAGAGTCTGTCAAGACTGGCCCGTACGGGCAGGGGTACCTTTACCTTTACCTTTAATTGAGAAGAGAAAGGAGACAAGAGATGGCCCATGTCAACATCCTGTTTCTGCAGTAACTACACACTCTTTTTATATTTATATCTAAATATTTTTAATTTTATTTATATATCTATCTATATCTAATCACAAGGTAATATCCTTCAGAATAAATGTGTAATTCTATTTCAATCCACGTATTAGCAAATTAGGTTCCCGTAGGCTGCAAACATGGCACTCGTGGACTCCCATGTTTCTGTAGGAGCCTTCCCAGATGGGTCCTGCCCCCGTCATTGAAATGAGGCTTGAATAGAGCCTTCTATTGCAGCTAATAGCAGGTTCAAGCCTAATTGCAATGTGTGTGGTGGGGAGGGGATAATTTCTACCTAGACATGTCAGGGGTTGAAAAAGCATGTTTTCCGCCCTGGGCAATTATTATTACGTATTACTATTATCATCACCAATTCGTTAAAATTTATATACTTCATCAAAAGACCACTAGGTGGTTTGCAACACAGACCACACATGTCAATACACCACATAATATCCATACAATAAAGGATAGGAACAATCATGTAAATACAACTGTAATAAGAAGAAATGCATAATAAATATTCTTCTTCTTCTTCTTCTTCTTCTTCTTCTTCTTCTTCTTCTTCTTCTTCTTCTTCTTTATAAAACCCCAAAATATCTAATAAAAAAACAACAACAACCCAATAGCCCCCCCAAAAAACCCCACACACATTTTAAAAGGGCATAGGATGTAAATCAGATCAACCAAAGGCCTGGTTAAAAAGGAACATTTTAGCCTGGCGCCTAAAAGTATAATGAAAGCACCAGGCAAACATCCCCTGGAAGAGCATTCTCATAACAGTAGCAACATAAAAAAATAAGGAAGAAGAAAATCAGGAGCAGCTACATGGCTGAGTTATGTATGTTTAGGCATGAATACTTCAAAATCCTCTGAACAAATACAGGGTTTTAAAGAACTGTGTTCCCTGAGCCACGCATTGAAGGATCAATCATCTGCTAGTTCTCTGCCAAGCACAGAAAGACCATTTGCGATGTTGTCCAGTTTCATGGTCATGGTTGGGACTGGTAGGGGAGAGGTGGTTTTTCATCTCTGCCTTTGAAGTTGCAAACTGGGTCACTTCAATTAAATTCTGTACAACTGAAGCCAGACTAAGAGGGCTAAACAGCCCAAGGGCCCCATTTGAAAGACACTGGCCATATCCTGACTGGGGAGGCTTAATAACAATTAGTGTTAGTGGTTTAATTGTTATTGAATCTATGGCGATTCATCACCAGGTTTGCTCCGCTTCAGTAAGCAGTTCACATGGGAGCTGACACGTCTCATCCTGGAGCTAAGGCTCCATCTGGAGGCAGCAGCCTCACAATTTGGCTACCTTCCTAAATTCCCGGCAAGGACAGGTTGAGTAAGTGGTCCCCTTGCACCAGAATTGACAATATAAATCTAAACTGCAAGGGAAATGGCTTGCAGAACAGGGATTGCTCCTTCTCACCATTGACAATATACATCTGGGCAGCAAAGCAAACAGATTGCAGGGCAGAACAGCCTTCACTCATTTTCACCAACTTTCAAGGCGGGTACAATCCAAACCGTCTAACAAACATCAGCCTTCCTTTTCAAACACTCTTATCCAGGCATAGGCAAACTCCGGCCCTCCAGATGTTTGGGACTACAATCCCCATCATCCCTGACCACTGGTCCTGTTAGCTAGGGGTGATGGGAATTGTAGTCCCTAACATCTGGAGAGCCGGAGTTTGCCTATGCCTGCTCTTATCCTTCCTGGAGAAATGTGATATTCCACTGTGATGATAGACTCCAAATCTTGAACATGTTCTCTTGTAAGTAAGCAACAGAAGCACATTTCAAATGTAAGATGGACGCCAATGTAAGTTGTGTGTGATGACTTAGCACAGACAAGACAGAAAAAAGGAAGCAAAAAAATGGAAGGAGTCGAGCCTCAGAAGACATGTGCTTAGAAATATGAATTAACTAAAATATATATCACATCCAACTCATGGAGAAAAGAGTTTTGACCTACCTAGAGCAGTTCCCTTGAATAATGTTCTGTTGTAGCATTGTGCATCACCATTATGGCTTTGGTAGGCACAGCGCATTTTCTCTGCCTGCAACAGCTATCTCTTAGAGGTGGTACTCATAGGAATTCAAACTCCATTCACCAGGATAAAACCTATTATAGATGCAGTTGGAGAGCAAATGGTTATTCTTTTCGACATGGTGCAATCTCTACCATGCATGTGATGCCCTTCTCCTTTACATCAAGAGTGACTCCAGATTTTGCAGCATTCCATCTTCCATCATCCTTGGTCATTGGCCCTTCCAGTTGGGACTGGATTTCAAGTGCAATGACATTCGGAGGGCCATAAGTTAGCCACCCTTGCTTTCATTTTACCCTACTCTGCAGTTTCACTTCTTGTTTTCCTGTTTGTTTCAGGTGTTCATTTCCTTTGTGTGGTTGCAATCATGTGAGGGACAGACAGAATGCACTGCTAAGCCCCACCCTCTCTAGTTGCAATACCTTTGTCAATCTCTATGGCCGTCCTCAAGGTGGAAAGCAGTCTTCTGAGCCTTAAGTGTATGGAATGCTAAATTAACCACATAAGTAGACTAAACTTGAAGAGGACTGTGAAGACTGGCAAAGGTGACATGTATTATTTATTTATTTATTTATTTATTTATTTATTTATTTATTTATTTTGTAGGGAGGGTCTTGCAAGTATGCTCTTGCTCTTCCACCTGAGTAAAGTAAACACACAAAAGGACCTTCTTTTAATTAAATAAAATGATTCTTACCCTCACAGTTGGCTTCTGGTGAAGCTATTAGGGCTGGGCTGGGCAAATCTGTCAATCTGTCTACTCTCAGTTTTTCATTTTTCCAATTTTGAGTTCGGTTCTCCACATTTCCACATCAGTTTGCTATTAAGAGGAAAGTTCCTCATGAGAATTAATCAGCATTTTAGAGCAAATTTCTCTTACGTGTTTTTGCAAAGTAATTTGTGCATGCTGCTTGGCTGGGGGACTGCATTGCAAAATTTGGAGAAGTGTGAATTTTGAAGCATAGCTATGTTTTGGTTCATGTATTTTTTTCACCAAGTTCTAATTAGGTAGGTTCACCATTAAAGTAAAACTGAATCAAATTTCTTCATATTCCCTAAAGGTTACACACACAACAATGGACTTTGGTGCATAGATTTAAGGGATTCTTCCACTGAAGGAAGTATGCTTATGATTGCAGCATTTGTTATATTGTAGGAAATTCTATAACAAAGCACTGAAAATTGTAGATTTATATAATTGGAAGGAATTTTTTTTAAAAAAATGAGACAGGACTGATGGCTATTTTCTATGTACTTTCCATTTCTTCTAATTCCCTTTCAAAGGGAAAAGTAAGGAATGAGTTCTCCAGGTTCACAATGACTTTTTATCATTATTATTGAACTTGGTGCATTTTTAATTGAGTTCCTCTGGGGGGGCACTATAAACAAATAATCTAAAACTGCAATGCAAATCATTTGTGCAAAGGAGAGTAATGAAACCTAAAAGCAAAACTTCCAATGGCCCTGTTGCAATGTGTGTCAATAGCAAAACAAAACAATGGAAAGGGACAACCAAATAATTTACTTTTTACTATTTTGATATGCAGTGCTTCTACATAATTACAATACCCAAATATAAACAAACAATCAAAAACCGCCTTTATGTCACAATTTCCGTTGTTTTGTTCTGCTGTTGATAAAAATGCTAACAGGGCCATTTTAGGCATTGTTTTTTACATTTCCTTTCTCCTGCGAGGCAACTACTCTTATCTGGGTCACCCATACTCCACCATGGCAGCTTCAATTATGTAGTGCTTTGTGCCCATGCTTGCCACCTGCCACTGAGAAAGGCAAAAAGCCAGCAAGACCTAAAGCGGCATGGATATTTGGAGGGGAACTGTGGCAATCAATTTTGATGAATGAGTGCATTCAGACCATGGGGAAAACCCAAAGCTGGAATGTTCTCAGATTCCAGAAACGCAAAGTTCAAGAGAGTAAAGGTTGAAATAATCATAAAATGAAACTTAATTCCTTTTCTCCTCCTAAAGTCCTCCTTGAGCAGAGATCTAGGACTGTTTTGCCAGCAGTGGCTACCAATTCCACCCTCGTTCTCTTCCCTTCTGAACTAACAGTGTATGGTGCTGAAGGATACATTGATGCCTTCAGTGGCTTTGGTAGGGAGAAATTCAGCAACTGGGCATTATTCCACTGTGAGAGTGCCATCAAAAATGGAAACCATTCCAGAATCCAACTTCTGGAAGGGAACTGGAAAAAATATGGGTGCATTAAGCATAGGGGAAAGGGATGGAAAGACAGAATTGTCAGGCATAGAGAATAGAAGAGGTCAGAAGAACTGGTTTTAACTGTTTAGAATTAATAAGATTTGAATTAAATATTAAGAAGAGGCATTTAAAAAAAACCACCACAAGAGGTGTTCAGGAATGAAACAGAGCTAACCAGGCATATTGTCAAATTTGTGAGCTTGGACCAGAAGATTGACAGAATTCCTTTCAAACTTTTGATTTCGGGATTTTAATGCTGCATTATTGTGTGCAGATGGTAGCCACTAGGTTTCTCAGGACCAAACACCTTATCGGTTATGGCTCATTGTAATTTTGGCAACCAAGTACTGAATGATGAGGGCTAAAAATCTAAATCTAAAGTCTTGTAAAGATATATCCTTTTGCCTAGGCTTTCCTTGACCTAGAAAATTCATTCCTCAGAATTTCTGTTTTATTTGCTTTTATATGCTTTTATGTGTTTTTTTAATTGCTATTTTCCTGGTTTTAGGTTGCATTTCTGTTTTAATGATACATTTTTTGCTTTTTAGACTGTACACCGCTTGCTTTAAATTTTATGTGATGTAGAAATGCATTTAAATAAATACGTGGAAAGGGTGTGCCTTGGTACTGAAGGTGTTCCCCTTTAACTTTCCTCCCCCCCCTTTTTTGTTCTATCTAGAGTTTTTAAAAACATGCGCTACCTCTCTGCGTTTTGTCTTTTTTTTAAAAAAAAAAAAGCTTTCTTTCTTCTTTTAATTATAATAATTAACCACTTGGAGCACTCCTTTATGGAGCAGAAAGATGTGGTTAAAAAATCTCAGCAAATAAGATCACAAGGTTGGTTGGTTTGTTCATTCATTCCCCTGCAGGCCACTATAAGAAGGACAACTGTGCCAAGGCATCTTGTATCCATACCAGTCTTCTCTCTCCCTCCTTGACTGTGATATCTAGCAAACACCAGCATATACCCCTGGATTAGGGCAAATGGGACACTGCCAACAACCTCAGCCTGCCCTCAGCCAGCCCCCACTGGTCTACCTTCTTACTTGCTACCAGCCTGGCAGGGGCGTCTTACCTATAGAGGCTAGTGGCACGGGGCGCCAGGGCGCCATGTTCTAGAGGGCACCAGGGAAGAGGTGGAGGCTAGATGTGGCACCGCGTGCAGTCTCTGCCTCTTCCCCACTGGAGGAACCGCCCTCCAGCCGCTGCCCGCCTCCTCCAGCCCCGCTGGCAGCACCGTCCTCCCTAAAAAACTCTGGGAAATGGGGGGGGGGTGTGCCAGAGGGAGCTTTGCACCATGGCGCCAGATATGCTTAAGATGGCCCATGACTCTGCCTGTCATTGGCTCTGGCCCCTCCTAGTGTTGATCTTCCTGCTTTACATTCTTCCCAGGGAGCAGCATCCACCACTACTCTGGACAGCAGTAGCAGCAGTGCCCTTTGAGGCCACAGCCATCAGCTTAACTTCTACCTTTCAAAAGTCTACCTTTTCCCACCCATGATAGGAAGTTTTACCCTCCCACCAGCTCCAACCTAGGCAGTTGCTCACTTTCTCATCCCCCCTCTTCCCCTGAGGTAAAAGTGTTCACCTCACACACTCTCTCACTAACGGAGCAGTTTATCAGCACTCACAGCCTCATCTATCAGTCCGATTCATCTCTCCTTTCAGCTTTTGGAGAGAATAAGAGGGAAAACCATGAGCAGCCTTTCTAAAGAAACTGGCGATAGCCATGGGCATTTATATAAGCAACCAGGAAAGTGTCATTTTTCACTCCAGCTGACATTTAAGCTATTTCATAAATATGAAACCAAACCAGAGAGGCCAGATGGACTGCCACTTCTTCTTCCTTGAGGTAGGAAAGGCCCAGCCATTTTTTGCTAGCCTCATAATGGGGAGGAATGACAGAGCTAGCTAACTCCTCTCTGGAGAGAGGTAGGGGGGGGAAAGGAAACAGGGTGTTTTGTATGTGGAGGCATAAGGTAGAAACTCCTTTGTCCTGTTCTGTAGTGTAGTGGCAAAGCGCACCATCCTTTCAAGATAGTCAAAGCCACAGTTACTTTTGAGATTATTCAACCTTCCAAGATTATATAATAGAAATAAGCCTCAATCTATTTGTGACTGCAGGCATGGCAGCTTTATCTAGTAATTCAGCGCCCCGAAGGCAGCGGGCAGACAGAGTTTCATCTCACTGCTGGGCATGCCCTAAGCTCAAGTTAAGGCCTCTGCCTGGCTGGATTCTCTCACCTAGCGAGATCTTGCACCTTGTCAGGGTTCAAGCACTGAGCCTTCTGGGCTTGCCGATCAGAAGGTCGGCAGTTCGAATCCCCATGACGGGGTGAGCTCCCGTTGCTCTATCCCAACTCCTCCCAAACTAGCAGTTTGAAAGCATGCCAGTGCACGTAGATAAATAGGTACCACTGTGGCAGGAAGGTAAACAGTGTTTCCGTGCACTGCTCTGGTTTCCACTACAGTGTTCCATTGCACCAGAAGTGGTTTAGTCATGCTGGCCACATGACCTGGAAAGCTGTCTGTGGAGAAAGGCCGTCTCCTTCAGCGTGAAGGCGAGATGAGCGCTGCAACCCCATAGTCACTTTGACTGGACTTTACTGTTTTTACCTTCAACACTGAGCAACTTCCATGGAGGGCCATTCCATCAGCAAGGGCTGAGTGGAATGAGGAACTAATCCTTGCCCTACTGCCATGCTAACCCTGCTTGCCTGCTGATAGCCAATAAAGATCTGGCCTGATTTTCACCCAGTACCTGGTGTCTTGTCTCAGTTATTTCACTGCCTTTATGTGCTTGCTTGGGCAACTAGGAGTGCATTGCAATGATCAATGCAGATCTCCATGTGTTGCCTTTCAGCTAGATTCTATCATGTTCTGTGCCCTTACATAGTCAAATGATTTTGAGTGCTTCAGTATCTTCTTTCAGAGTACCTAAAGTTGTGTTTTCCTTAAAAATCCATTTTACATAACTGAACTTGCACACCAGTCTTATGAAAGTGAAGCACCTTGTATTTTCCATGTTCCTAATTGCTACATTTTGAAGCATGCAGAACAACAACTCCTTGATGTTCTTCTCAGGCACCTTCTCCAGAATGATCCTAGGAGCCAATCCTTTACATCCCAGCTCAGTTACTGAGGTTTCAGGGGGAAATAACTGTTAGTGCTCCTCCCAAGCTCTGATGCATGGCTCATATCTACCAGTGTTCAGTATTATGTACCAAATTTCATGGAACCACCTTCCAGCAGAGGTCAGACAGGCCCTTCCCTACTGAACTTCTGGTGTGCATGGAAGACTTATTCTTCTTCTTCTTCTTCTTCTTCTTCTTCTTATTATTATTATTATTATTAGAACAAGCATTTTAACTGAAGTTTTGTAGTTTTATTTTTATTCTTTGCATTGTATTTTTGAAAACCACTTGGATACTATTGTGATTAAGCAGCATAAAAATTGTTGAAATAACTAACATTGTGATACCGCCAGAGAAAATAAGTCATAGCTTTCATCTTTGTAGCAAATATTACCAGTGGTAGGTAATAAGGTCCAAAGGAGCCAGAAAGAACTAGACATGGGTTATAACAGCTTTGAAGTTACTCATGAGGTCTTGGAATAGCAATAGTTGACCCACATTTATGAAGCTTCTGGACATATCTCCCATCTTTGGACCATGCCAGCTTAACAATGAAGCCATAGCCAAGCACTCGAGCCTTGAGCACTCGAGAAGTCCAGAGGGCTCAGCCTGCATGCTGGGCTCCAAGACAGCTAAGGTAGGCTGGTCAGTAATTGGTAAGAATTTGTGCCTAGGAAATGGGAAGCATTTAAGCATGGTTATAAATATGCCGAGGATAAAATTAAAGGGAGACCATTTTTCTTTCCAAAGGGCTAGTGCAATAATTTATGAAAAGTAAACGATGTTCCTAAGTCAGGAAAGCATACAAGGTCTCCACAGCTTACAGATCTGCAGCAATGTAGGACTATTCTACAATTTGAAAGAGTGGATGGGTCATACCTATTGGCCTGGTGCCAAGGAATCACTCAACTAGTTCTCTGTTCCTGACAGTGTTTGGGACTCATCTCTCTCCAACAATAGCCCTCCACTCGACCCCAATCATGCTGCAGGGCAAAAGTCTTCTGAAATCATGGAGAATCACAAAAGCAATTCATTATTTGCCATGGAGGGGTAGAGTGGGGCGACTTCAAATGAAGAAAGGTTACAAAATCCCATCTGATGAGTACAAGCCTTTGAGGGAGTCTGAACTCTCTCCAAATCGTGGCTATAATTTGGTGCTGGCCGTAGGAGCAATAACCATCTAGGCATGCAACCCTCTTCAAACGACAATTGCATGTAAACTAAATATTCAGAACGGAAGTGGGATTAGGTCTCCTGTCCTCATCCTTGACACCTGAGAGTGGAGCTAAAGGTCTGAGCTCAGCCTATGGGCACGCATAGACTGTACATAAATGGTTGCCTTTTGGAGGGCTTCTGGTCATTTTGAAAGACCCTAGATGTCTACATGCCGAGGCTTCAGCTGAATGCATGGCCTTAGGCCTGCAGAAAGGGGGCACGAGTCGTATTCCCTCCTCTATATGTGCAGTGAACATGTGAAAGAGATGCTCAAAGGAACATTCTGACAGCCCCAAGATCACAGGCGGAGAGAATGTTTTCGACTGTTTTTAGAATGCTCTTTTAAAACCGCTTTATTATTGATGTGTTTGCTGCCCTGGCCTCCTTCAGGAGGAAGGGTGGGATATAAATTGAAATGATGATGATGATGTAAAGGCGGGAAGCACAGTTCTGCCATTAGCCCAGCCTGCAATAGCAACATATCATGCCCCTCCTTGGGAGCTATATGTTTGGCATCCCTGTGAAGGATGCCTATGTTTCTACAGATGTGAGTGATTTGTAGTCCAACAAATAGGAACCTTTCTCAGCCCACAGACCACATTCCCTTTTGAGCAACCCTTCATGGCAGTGGTGATGGCAGGGGAGCCAGAGGAAAAAGTGGGTGGACCGATGGAAAGGCTAGTTCCTACATACACCTCTCTATCCCCCATGCAGGCAAGCAAGAGGCATCCTTAGAGCTCAGCCAGGCAAAAATACTCAAGGTGGGCATGAAGCAGGCCTGGAGAAAGGAGGTGACTGGGTGTGTTGAACCAAAGGTGAACTGCAAGTGCCATCTCAGCAGTGGCGAAGCTGCATGCTCCGCTACCGGGGGCAGAGAGCAGGTGAGGGCATGGCTGGTGCCCCCTGGGGGCATGGTACGCCACCTGTGAGGGTGTGGCACACCACCCACAGGGGTGTGGCACCCCCTGGGGGCGTGGCACCTGGTGCACGCGGGAATGTGCGGCACATGTCGGGGGCACTGTGATGGCACCCTACTGGAATAGTGGTGCTGGGGGTGGTCCACTCCCTCCGCACCCCCGTTCCTCCGCCAGTGCATCATGGTAGTCAAGATAACCCTACAATTAATTGGTAGTTGTTGTAGCAATGAGCTCACGTATGTTTATATTCACTTGCTTTGATATAAGCCATTTGGCTTGCTTATCTGTGGGCTTGGGGTGTTGGGCTTTGAGCCCAGAAAGGAGAATGATTTGTAAGATTTGAGTATTTGCCACTAATAATAATAATTATTATTTATTTATTTATACCCCTCCCATCTGGCTGGGTTTTCCCAGCCATTTTGAGCAGCTCCCAACAGAATATTAAAAACATGATAAAACATCAAACATTAAAAACTTCCCTAAACAAGGTTGCTTTCAGATGCCTTATGCCTTCAACAGGTCAGGTGGAGCGATGGGAAGTCCTGGTCAAAATGACGTATGCTGCTTTGTGTATGAAGAATGTTTGTTTGGGCACAGACAAGCTTTCTCTTTGCTGCGGTGTCCGTCCCGTGTCTGTAAAGGATGATTTGCTGTCAATCCACACCTTTCTTTAATAAGGCACTAGAACGGAGCATTCCATACCCTCCAACATTTTGGGAGGGACCCCTGCATTCCCCACCATCTCACCCACCCGATCTCTGCACTCCCTTCTCCCACCCACCTGATCTCCATGCTCTTTCTCCAACCCACCTGCCCAATCTCTGTACTCTTTCACTCACCCATCAAGCAAACTTGGATGCCCCAGAATGAAGGCCAAGCCAGGGACTCCTTCAAAGTAAACAGGGCCATCCCATTTAAAATAGGTTGTGTGGCAGGTATGTCATTTGGGTGTTTTTGACTTCCTTCTTTGATATCTCTTTGAACCACTTCCACAAGCCTTCCTTTGGGCCTGCGGTTGAGAACACTGGGAAGGAGGTGTGGCGGGAGAGCCCAGAGAACCAGATAGTGAAGTCTGCGGGGCTCAAACCTGAGGTTCCCTGCTTCTGTCCCCAAAAATCTGGCTCAATATAGTTGTGTGGTTGGGGATAGGGGAAATGAAGGAATGTTTCCACTCCCCCCCCCCCACCGCTTCCCCTCAGTGGGTAGAAAATACGCTGTGAAGAAAGCAACCTCTGCTCTCCACCAAAGCCATTTCATATTGCCCCGCTGAGTGAGGCGTTTCCCTGCAGAAACATACAATTAGAAACATTTGTTCTGGATGGGGGAACCAAAAGCTTGATCGGCACCCAATAGGCTTCCCAGCTTGCTGGCAATTTGGAAAGGATTCGAGACACACCGGAGTGCCGGTCCCCCGTGTACTGGCCTCAGGGCACAGAAGAGAAATGGCAGCTGGGCCCGACAGAGGCAAACTGAAAAAGGACTGAGAAAGTATTGTGTTGCACATCCCAGTCCTACAGAGCTTGTGAAATGAAAATCACTTGTAGGGGAAAGCCAGGGAGTCGAGGAAGAAGAATTAAAAGTGCTCTAATCTCATGCCACTGAATCGTAATTGAAAAGATGGTCCCCAGCAAGGAGCAGCAGGCACAAACCACTTAAGCTATTGAAAAAAAAGGGGGGGGAGGCTATCCCTGTGATTTTTACACATAATATCTATCAGGACTGAAAAACACCCCAAAGATGATGAGTTTAATTCCCCATTGCTTTTAATCATTCACACTTTTCAATAGGGCATGAAACTCCACATTCTGAACTGGTAATATACAAGGGTAACAAATGACATCTGCTTACGCTTTCACTAGTGGATATTGAAGCTGTAATTGCATTGACAGCACCACCTGCTACCACTTGGGCTTGAACTCCAAATACCCTTAGGTAGGAAGTTCTGACAGACACTTATCATTGTTCAGGGCCCCCACTAGAGGGAGCCATCATTGCAAGCACTATAAAGATGATTTGCACAAATGGTCCACGAAGAATGATGTCACTGTTATTCAGAGAGGCTTCTGCTAGGAATGCAAGGGAGGGAGCGCTGGTTAGATGCTAGGGCAAAATAAGACCCAAAGTCATTCTCAATTAATCAGTCTCTGCTTCCCTCCCTCCTCCACTGTGTGTATATGCAGAACCCATTTCCCCTGATGGTCACACATTATTCTCCACAATGGATTTGAGGTTCAGTTCTTTCAACAAAATAGTGGATTTGCTGGCAACTCTGAAAGTGGGGGGAAATCAGTATGAGATGTTCCAATCAGAGAAATCTATGAATTAAAGAATCACAGAATTGTAGAGTTGGAAGAGACCCCTACAATGCAATAATCTCCATGACAGATGCTTCAGCAGCCTAATTTTTGTAGCTGTGGGTTTATGTTTGAAATTGATTGGCATCCAATTAATTCAATTTAGATTATTACGATGTTTTGACTTGTTTTCCATAGTTTGAATGCTGGGAGCTGCCTTGGACTTCCACCTCGGGGAGAAGGGGTTGGTTATAAATTTGGACTAATAATACACAGGTAGCAAGTGTGAACCCCTCCAGATGTTGTCGGACTTCAACTCGCATCATCACTCGCATCCACGCTGGCTGGAGCTGACAGGAACTGGAGACAGTTGTTTTGGCCACCCCTGGAATACTATGTATATGTAGCAGAAATGCATCAGACTGCGGGAGAAGGCAGCTGTAATATATAAAGAAGCCTCGCAGCACATTCATGACACTGAGTGCTCACCCTTCACAACCTAACTGACAGATGAGCATACAAAGCCATTAGTTTTCCCTCTGCTTGCTTGCTCCCTCTCGCACAGCCACATCACCTTCCTGCTAGTCTACACAGGACAAGTTAACTAACCACAAGGCAGCCAGATGCCTGAGAGAAGGACATGTTCATTGCAGGCACCCAGAGGCAGGACGCTTTGTTACAGGAAGGAAGGACACGAGCGGACAGAAGAAGCCCTGTGAACGTTCACAGGTAGCTGTGCACTATCCACCATTTGTCTCAGTCCTCCTATCATAGCATCACTCTGGGGCATGATGGGAAATTTGTAACGAAATAATAGAGACATCCTAAACCAGCCCTGTGAGAGCTGGACCATAAAGAAGGCTGATCGCTTAAGAATTGATGCTTTTGAATTATGGTGCTGGAGGAGACTCTTGAGAGTCCCATGGACTGCAAGAAGATCAAACCCATCCATTCTTAAGGAAATCAGCCCTGAGTGCTCACTGGAAGGACAGATCCTGAAGCTGAGGCTCCAATATTTTGGCTGCCTCATGAGAAGAGAAGACTCCCTGGAAAAGACCCTGATGTTGGGAAAGATTGAGGGCACTAGGAGAAGGGGATGACAGAGGACGAGATGGTTGGGCAGTGTTCTCAGAGGTACTAATATAAATTTGACCAAACTGTGGGAGGCAGTGAAAGACAGGAGTACTTGGCGTGCTCTGGTCCGTGGGGTCACAAAGAGCCGGACATGACTAAACGACTAAACAACAACAACAAACCAGACCTGGGGAACCCTCTTCAGCCTACAGGCCACATTCTCTCATGGCCTTCTGGGGGATGATTGCAAGCAGTGAGTGGAACCAGAGGCAAAACTGTGTGGAGGGGATATGATGTTTATCTTTGCACAGTCAGAGACCAGAGATAGACAGCTATGCACTCCTGTTGCTGGGCTCCATTGAAAACGGTTCCTCGATGTGAACCAGAAAGTGGGCTCTCCAGACAATGGAATGGCTCTTATCTCTGTGGCTGCGATCTCCTGGGTGACGTGGATGCCACTAGCAGCTGAATGTGCAAGCATACTCTGTCCAATACCCTCTCACGCACCCACCCCCCTGTGCGGCCGGGCACTGGCAACCCACACTATGCCACTGGCACCGACACACCTCTCCACCAACCATCTAGGCAAGCAAGAGGCATTATCGCCGTTCAATAACACATTCCAGACAGGGAGAAGCCTTCGAGGAAGGCGTGGACCAGGTGAGACATGGCCTGGGCAGAGTTTCAATGCTCAGAGAGGGAGTATTTGGCCCCTGTGCCTGAGCTAAACCACCTGCATTTCAATGGGAAGATAAAAGAAGGGGAATTTCCAGTTTCTGAGCATACTAGAGCCATCGAACAACAAAAGCACCTCTGCACATGCTGAGTGACAGCTACCATGCATAAAAAAAGTGATCATGCGAATTGGGTCTGTAAAGCCGCCTGTTCCATTAACCTCCTTACCTCAGACGGTGCTCCCTGCATTTGGGCTTGCTAAAATGAGAGCATCTCTCTCACCAGAGCGAGCGGAAACAAAGGGGGAGGAAATTAACCCCCTCCCCACCTTCCCCTCGTTCCTCCCTTTTCTTGCCACATGAAAGTAACCTAGTTAAGTAGCACCATCACTTTTCAAGTCAGAAAAGCATTATGCGGCTCCTTTCGTGCTTGCTGAATGAAGAGAATAATTATTCTTTTACTGAAACAAAAAGGTGTTTTTTCCCCCCCAATGCTTTTTAGCCGATTTTTGTATTTAGCTTCCTATCTCTTAAAAGGAAACTTAAAAAAAAAATCCTAAATTGATGCAAACAAAATAATTGGCAAGGCGTGAAAATACCGACCGTATCCTGGAGACAGGCTGTGTTGTCGGTCCTTTCTTAATTTTCACTCTATTAAGGTAATTTCCTGTGACTGTAGCTTTTCCTGCAGCCATTCCCACATGCTGCCATCTCTGGCTTTTTTGCAAAAGAGTTTTTTTAAAAAAACACACACACACACACACACCAAAATCTTACAATTTATGCTGGGGCGGGGGGGGGGGAGAGAGAGACACATCAAAATTTGAAAGATATTTTATGTTCTTTTTTGTTGTTGTTCTGCATACGAATTGACAATGATATGCTGATTTCTGAGCACAACCGAAACCTGCTGGAAAGAAGTGTTGAGGAAAATATAGAATGCTTTTGTTGGTATTTAAGGCAAAGCTCCAAAGATACTTTGGATGTAGCTGATGTTACAGACAGAGTAATGAGCTTGGAGATGGGAATTTGGTCCCCCGAGAGGTAATGAGGGATACCAACCTAGATGACTTTAGCACACACTTAGACACATTCATGGAGAATAAGGTTGCCAATGCGTAGTAGCCTGTAGCCATAATGACTATGATCTGCCTCAACTGTTGGAAGCAGTAAGCCTCTGACTACCAGATGCTGGGAATCACAAGTGGGGAGAGTGTTGTTGCACTCATGTCCTGTTTCCAGGCTTCTCATGGGTGTCTGGTTGGCCACTGTGAGTACATGGTGCTGGACTAGTTGGGGCTTTGACTCTTTATGTTACTATGAGATGCCACCCAGGGGCACCTGAAGGTTCATGAGACAATCACTTTGCTTAAGGTAAAACATGTCTGTGTCTGGTCAGTGCCTGGATGGGTTCCATAGGTTCCTTGGGCTCCATGATGGAAGACAGATGGACTATAAATCTAAGAACTCCCTGTATATTGCCACAACTGTCAGGTGAATAATGTCAGAAGAATGTGGCAGGGTCGCCTCAGCATTGGACCCATGAATTACCAAAAACACGTGTTTACAAGTCAGAGTGGGGAGGAGCCATAGGAAAAGAGTGAGTCTTCACCAAAACTGAAACACGACTAAGAGCTGTCTACCTTCTCAAGCAACTGAGGACCAATGAAGGTTCTTTCTAGAAACTAGAGCTCTCGTCTGAAAAGTTCCTTCCTCAGATGAGTTTATGTGATGGATTATGGCCAATCTACTACATATGCTGGAAAGTCGTCTGTTCAGTATGCGTATGGACACCTATTAAATTATTGTAACCAAATTTTACATGATGGTTCCTGAGATCAAGAAGCAGGATTTCCTCTATGTGTGGATACAATTGGTTGCCATTTTGAATCATGGGGGTAAACCAAACCTTTAAAAACTGCCCTGATTTTCACAAGTGTACTGATTTTGGGGGCGCTTCTCATAATTCCGGGATATGAGGCCGTAAGTGTAAAAATAAAACTGAACTAAATATATGTTTTATGCTCATTCATACTTTGAAAATAAGCTCCCTTTTAAAATTATTTATGACCTATTTTTTGAGTACCAGTACAATACTTGTTGCAATACTTAAAAAAAAAATACATTGTATAATAAAACTTCACATAGCATAAAAATGTGTGTAATCTGGTGGACATGCTGTAGTTATAAAGATATCATACACATCACGTGCAGTGATTGCACAGGCTGTAGCCTAGGCTGTGAGAGGAAATGGCTACAAGCAACCCAAACCAATCTCTGCTGCTTCACTACTGCCACCAAGTGCATATCTTTGTTTTCCCCCTCTCTGGCTGTCTCCATGTATTAACCCTTTTGGTTTATGGACTTTACTTGGCCCAGCCTACTCCCTACAGTGGATAGGGTGACAAGGCACACCTATGGGTTGAATCACAAGGGCTCATGCCATTGTCCCTCCCAAACAAACAATACTTTCACTAACAAGTTAAACAGTCTTTGAGAAGATGAGTTTAGAAAAGCCAACTAAATTTACAGTCTGAGTAGTTGCTCAGAAGAGCAGATCAAAAATAATCAGAGTTCGATAAAGACAATAGAGGTTTTAAGAAAGATTGGAACCTGTTTATATTGTATTTAAAGAACTATTGTAAAGATGTGGACTCACTAGCAGGGTTTGAGTAAACACAATTAAGAAAAAAAAACTTAAGATGTAATAATGCGAAAATAACGAAGGGTAGGATGAAATATGGGAAAGATGTACTGAATCAAAATTGAAATGATTATAACAATATTTAATTGAAATATTATAAAAGGAAACTAGAAGGAAATGGGCAGGGGAAGTAAATACTTAATGAACCAGAAGAGGAAGTTGGGGCAAGTCGAGGGTGGGTGGGTTAGGGATTTATATACTATTTTGTTGATAACATTGATTGTGATGAATATAAAATTTGCAAAATTCAATAAAAACTATTTAAAAATAAATAAATAATAATAATAATCAGAGTTAAATACAAAATGTGCTCTTTGACACTTTCCAGTGTTCTAGCCCTTTCTCTCTCTTGCTGCTCTTCCATTCCAGCTCTTTAAATTTTCGACTTCACAGCTGACTAACTCAGCTATTTTCTAGCTTAACTTACACAATATTTCCTCTCCCCTTATCAGCCTTTTAGCCAATCAGGAAGAGAGCAGAGTGTAAGTGGAGTTAATATTACCCCTTAATCGCCAGGTTCCTTGCAAGAACTTTAACCCTGCTAAGCAAAAATTTTCCCTTGTACTTTTAACCTTCCTGTGAAGCTTTGAACCTTCTATGTGGGAGAGCCTTTAAAGCCAAAAGCAACCACTTTACAAGCCAAACCCCAACACAAAATAACTGTAAATTCACACTTGCTTCTCCAACCCTTGGTAACTATCCTTACAAGGCTAGTAAGGATCTTTCAATGCTTATTCTTATGCTTATTATATCCCCACCGATTCTGGCTCCTGCCCCCAAACATGAAAGCAAAAGCTCTTACTGGTAAATAAGAAAGAGACCTATATTCAGGCAAATAATGGTACAGACTCTGCCACCGGCACAAGGTTCAAGAGTTATGGTTCAGGAGTTCAAAAGCTGACCAAGAAGTCCAGAACTAGACAGAAGCAATGAAGATGTCCCAACAAGTGTCCATGCCCCAGTCGCCAAGTTTTAAATATGAGATGTAGAGCAGACTTGCTGGAATGTTGGGGTTGCAAACAAACACTCTTCCTGTGTAGGTGGGTCTGTCCCATCTGTGAAGGTGGCTACTGGTTCCAGTCAGGTCTTCTGTACAGTTGCTCCTGCCTCTGGTTTCACCTCCCTGCTCAGCTGCTTTAAGCCCTCTGCATCCTCCACTAGGCTCTTCACTCCACAAGAAAGTCAGGAGGGAGAGCTGGCATCCCTCCTCCTCTTCCTGAAGTATCTGGTGTTGGGGTGGAAAGAGGGAACCTCCAACCCAGGTTCCCACCGTTTACGCCCTGCTCTGTTTCTTCCACCTCTTTCAGCAGAGCCTGCTGATTCTAGCCCCAACCCAACAACCCTGCCAGACTCATGACCCCACCCATGACCCCAATTCCTACACTCGATCCACCTCAGCTGACCATAGGTCTTCTGCCCTCTTAACCAACCCTCCTCCTTTTCTGCATGATCTTTTGGTACATGCCATGCACACTGACTGAACAGTGGTGATGATGTTAATGATGACTGGGAGCTGAATGCAAAATTTACTGAACTGAAAAGGTACTGCATCTGATGATACTTGGTGCTGGCGGATTTCTGATAGCATGCCATCACTGTGTGCTTGTAAGCCATCACTTCACATGGTGGTCATTGTGTGATGTGATATGTGAAATAGACTAGCTCTAAGAGTGGCTTCTCACAGTACATTTCGTATTTGGGGCAAGGTCCCAAATACTTGAGGACAGCATTTGTCACAATAGATACACATATTGATGCAGGTAGCAGCGGGGGAAAGTCAGGTATCGATTTCCACATATTTTAAAAGGGATCATAGGGATGTGCACATGCATGTCCTGATCAAAACAGACACAGTGCTTATATATATTTTACACTTGGGCGCCTAAGGTCTGTGAAGCCAAAAGGTTGTGTAAGACACAACCTCGGGAAACGCTGGGATTTGTGCTGCACTGTGCTACTCATTGACATGGAAAAAATGATTGAGATCTCTATGCCTTTCTCTCTGGCTTGGGAACGTGGGGAAAATGAGAGCTATCCATCTTCAAACATTGCTTTTGAGATTTATAGATGAAAAGCACTAAATATTAACATGCATATCTGTTGTTTACTCTTCTCCTTATGGCCTGCTGTCCCCCTAAGGCTGGTCTCCTTCCCCTGTGCTTTCATCAGAAATAAATTAATTGTTCTTGGTCTTGGTCTTCAGGCTTTCCCCCTCCCTCGTGTGAACCACTTGGTGGCTGCGTATACACCATACATGTAAAACACATGGCTTCCCTCAAAGAATCCTGGGAACTGTAGTTTGTCAATGGTGCAGGGAATTGTAGCTCTGTGATGGATAACCTACAGTTTGCAGGATTCTCTGGGATGGAAGTCATGTGCTTTAAATGTGCTTTAAATGTATGCAGCGGCGTAGCTAGCTGCTCGGGTGCCGGGTGTGGCGTGCGCGTCCTGCAGCTGGGGGTGGGGCGCACCACTCATGGGGGTGGGGTGTGCTGCATGGAGCTTCTCTGCTGCCTCTCCCTCAGCTTTAGGGCAGCTGAGGGAGAGGTGGAGGGCAGACGCAAGTCCCACACTGTTGTTTCAGGCAGCGCAGAGCCTGCAGGCGCCCAAGCCACCACATCACTCCCAGGAGAGACGTGTGGCTCGAGCATGCTGCAGGCCCCGCGGTAAGTGCCAGACCCACGGTGTGGTGCCTGTCAGGAGCTCAGCCTACACTCGAGTAGGACCCTGGCATGTTCCCTCCCTCCTGGTCAATTGTTTGCGAGCTTCAAAAGCTTTCTTCAGCCCGAACATCACAGCGACCAATGCCAACCGACACTGACACTGACACACTTAGGGATCCGCAGAGTTTGTGCACCTTGCATGACAGACCTTAGCAACTCAGCATTTTGGCTAATCTACTTTATTTACATATAAACACACATGGAGCACTGTAACATGGTTCCCTCTCTCTCTAGCATCAGACAGCAGAGAGGAAAAAGAACAAAGGACAATAGTCCCACTTCATGGAACACAGTAACACAAGCATCCTGTCTCTGTCACTTCCCACTCTGTGGAGTCAAAACATACACCGTCATGCGATAGACAAAAATCCCATGACTGCAATCATAGATCAGGAATTCTAACAGTGCCCAGTGCCAGCCATGTTTTGTTACATTTGTTGACTTAACTAGAAAGTTTCGTGAGCCCATTTTATATATAAAAATAACTCATTTTTTTCCCATTTTGCCACCCCCCTAAGTGATGAAACCCAGGGCAGCCAACACACCCTGCATTCCCTCCGTCACTGCCTTTATCATAATGAACATCCCTACATTATCAAAAATAATAATAATAATAATTGATAAGCCTTGCTAGCATTAAACAAGTATCAGCAGCTTACATGGCAGTGCCACCCCTCAGCCCAGATCTGATGACAGTATGAAGAAAAAGAGGATTATTCAAACATTAATGTGCATGAGGGAAGGGCAGAAGGAAGTGAAATCCAGTGAAAAACCTTGAGGTGCTTCATTGGACCACAGCAACATCAGTCAACTTGGTGACAATAAGAGCCACACAGAGCCCAGACTAATGCATTATCAGGATTAAATCAGAAGGGTCAGGGAGGAATCCATACTTCCTATATCCTAGCAACTATTTGAGAAGATCTCCTCAAGGAATGACTACTGTAATGAACTCTACAATAGGGTTGGCATTGGAGACCATTCAAAAGCTGTAGTCAGTGCTCCCCCCCCCCTAGAAAAATAAGTGCCGGTACTTACCAAGAAGTTGTCACAGTAAATGTCACACTGTTTAACAACAACAACAAAAGAGACATTGGTACTGTGTACCCTAGAGTACCCCCTGAAGAAAAAGAAGCACTGGCTGTAATCAAACTCGTCTTTGAACACTATGTCTCCTCTTGTACAGATGCAGTGGAATATTTGTTGCGCACTTTGGGGAGTTCCTACATAAACCATACATTCATCCTGGTTTCCATTGAGCAGAGACCACTTCCACCAGTCTGGCTTTTCAGAATTTTCTACATACATTGAACCCAAACGTTATGCTGTCCAGCTGTCTATTGCAGGGGTCAGCAAACGTTTTCAGCAGGGGGCCGGTCCGCTGTCCCTCAGACTTTGTGGTGGGCCGGACTATTGGGGGGGGGTGAACAAATTCCTGTGCCCCACAAATAACCCAGAGATGCATTTTAAATAAAAGCACACATTCTACACTCTGATTCCCGGACCATCTGCGGGCCGGATTTAGAAGGTGATTGGGCCAGATCCAACCCCCAGGCCTTAGTTTGCCTACCCATGATCTATTGTGTATAAAAATGGCATGATGGATCAGTGTGTCTGGCTGTTAACCAGAATGTTGGTAGTTCGAGCCCACCCAGGGATGGCTGTGGGCAGGATTCCTGCACTGCAGGAGGTGGGATCCCGTCCAACTCTACAATTCTATGATTCTATGAAAATAAATAGTTAAAATAGCTGCATGTTGGGATAGTTTATCTGAACCACTCCTTTCCAGGAGAGCAGTAAATAATACATTGGGTGCATTTGTGCTGGTCTAATTTGAAGCCATGCCAGTTTTTTCTCATCCGAACATTATTTTTCTCTCTGAGGCAGGTATAGCAAAATGTCAACTGGTTGTTAAAAATTGCTACACTTCATGGTCTCATAAGTGTACCATTTGTTCATCCCCCATTCCAAAGAACTAGATAAGGTATACTTTTGCCAGGAGGGCTGGTAGATGAAATTAGTTCCATATCAGTATCTTTTACCTGGAACGCTACCTCCCTCTGAAGACTACATTTAGCAAATATGTCCACAGCTTGCAAACAACAGATATGCCCCGATATCTCCTAACTGAACCACTAGCTCCTTCTCCATTCGTGCAAAACTAGATACCGTGTGTAAATGTGTCGGTCAGAATGAATGCTTCATGTCATGATCAGCAGCCCTGGGGTATTAGCTCTCTTTCTGGTCCAGGTATAGCAAACCATGTTGACTGGTCATCAAAAGTTGCTATGCTTCAGCATCTCTTAACTCATGGGTAGGCAAACTAAGGCCCGGGTGCCGGATCCGGCCCAATCTCCTTCTAAATCTGGCCCGTGGACAGTCCTGGAATCAGCATGTTTTTACATGAGTAGAATGTGTGCTTTTATTTAAAATGCATCTCTGGGTTATTTGTGGGACACAGGAATTCATTCACCCCCCCCCCGAAAATATAGTCCAGCCCCCCACAAGGTCTGAGGGACAGTGGACCGGCCCCCTGCTGAAAACGTTTGCTGACCCCTGTCTTAACTCCTACCCTACTCTAGGGAGAACACCAAAACGTGGTGTGCATTTACATCAGACTTACTAGTTGCCAAAAATCACTGAATGCCTGACCCTCCTGCCTAAAACTTTATTTTATTTTTATTTCATGTACGTAGGACCCTTGGTGTTCTTATTGGTGTGCTAATGGTATTTCTGATCCAGGTACAGTTGAAACTCTATGTGTTGTCCTGTGATGACTCACTCTGTCACGAGGGGGTGGACTCCTCTCTCTCATCAGCTTACTGAAGGTTAAGAGACGACACTAAAAAAACACACCAAAACCTTAGTCACTGATTGCTTTTTTTCTGCCATGGGAGATTACTCAGTGTGGGTGCCTTGAGTTATCGGAACCCAGCCAAGGAAAATTAAATGAGTCTGGCATTAATTCACCTGTGTAGAGTCAAGTGACAATAGGGCAGAAAGGAGATGTCCTTTTTGCCGTATGATTGAAATTCAAATTAGTTCTGAGAACATCCCATTTACAATGTGGCAAAACATCATCAGCAACCAGTGCCTGACATATCCCAGGCAGATAACCTTTAGTTTAGAGGCAAGACTAGGGAGTCAGGATAAGTGCTGAACAAAAGCAACTTGGTGAGCTAATATAAAGAGTTAATTACTGGTGTCAGGAAATAGATCACACAGCATGAAAAGTGTCTAATTTGACGAAATTGACAATTTTTGATTTTTCTGGGAAACTTGCACATTTACACAGCTGTGCAGAATCTGATCAGGCTGAGGACGGAACTGTCCCTACAGTTTTCAGTGAAATGAATTTTGTTAGACCCTGTACAATCCTGCAATTTTATTTTTATTTTTCAACTCTATGTGTTTGAAATGTGCTCAGCAGACGTAGCCAGGAGGATTCATAGACAGTGCCCCCCCCCCCAGTTATTGTTAGCAAGATTCAATATAAGATCCAGCCTCTGTGCCTCTAATAGCAATATAAAAGAGGAAAATGTTCCCATCGCACTGCTGTTACACCAATCAGATTACTTTTTCCTGTATAACTATTGAAACCAAAAATTTACTGTGCTATATAGTCATGGTTGTAAGATAGTTTGTTTTTAACTCCTTATTTTGTATGTGTACCAAACAGTCCTAGGTTTCTGCAGACCTATATACATGCATCTATTGCCCAGGTGAAATCTTAAGTGGGCCAACAAGGATAGTCATGTGTGGAAAAGCCATACCAATGAATATCATGTGCAATGCTGGAAGACCATACAGAAGCTCTCCAAAACACATTCAAAGCAAGCTTTACCATTAGACTTTGTGTATCATCAGCCAAAAACATTTGGTTGATGGGAATATGACACAAACTTTTTTCTGTGACCACATCCTGTGTACTTCTCAGATGCATTTGAGGAGGGAAGTAAAATAATATCTATTGAATGCCCACAGCATTCATCTTAGTTTTAAGTCTTTGGATTTTTAACAGCAATCCACCACCACCCTCACACCAAGTTGGAATGAGGGAAGGTGTCCCACCACCCATCTTTCTAGCAAAACAGCCTCCTGCTGGCCGTCAGATGTGTGGGATGAAGGAAGGCCACTGGTGTAATCCCTGCCCATGGGAAGATCCAAAATTGGATGTTCCAAAGGCAGAGAAGGGGCATGAGCCAGTCTCATATCTGTCAAGTGACAGCATCAGGTCCAGACCAGGCACAAAGATCCTGTCCCCCATCTTCCTGCATCAACACCATGATTAGCACATCTGTAGATGCCGCAGTGGCCCTGCTGCTAAGGAAAGTTCACAGTGGGTGGCTGCAAGGTATTGGACAACAGAGTTGTGTGTAGATGCCTCCTGCCCTACGTGCAATCCAGGATGCTGTCCTGTCACCATTGCCAGAGTGAGATTCACTTGACTTTTGCACTTGGAATGGGAGGGGAGGACCACCCATCATTTCAAGCAGCAAAATATCTTCGGCCAACCATGATAGCCATGTTCAAATATATAAAAGGATGTCACATAGAGGAGGGAGAAAGGTTGTTTTCTGCTGCTCCAGAGAAGCGGACACGGAGCAATGGATCCAAACTACAAGAAAGAAGATTCCACCTAAACATTAGGAAGAACTTCCTGACAGTAAGAGCTGTTTGACAGTGGAATTTGCTGCCAAGGAGTGTGGTGGAGTCTCCTTCTTTGGAGATCTTTAAGCAGAGGCTTGACAACCATATGTCAGGAGTACTCTGATGGTGTTTCCTGCTTGGCAGGGGGTTGGACTCGATGGCCCTTGTGGTCTCTTCCAACTCTATGATTCTATGATAGTGATCTGCATTTTTTATCTGAGTGAGAAGAATTGAAAGTCATGAGAATCAGAGATCTGAGCAGTTGGGTGTCCACAAGAAGACCCATTCCCACACTTGACATCACCTGTATGACTCCAGATGAGATGGAGTTTGCCACCTGCATACCAACCATACAAACACACCATGCAAATGCTTTCTCTCGTTTTCTCATTTTTCTAGTGTTAAGATCAATTTGGAAAAATAATTTAAAAAAAAAATCTGCATGAGAATTCATATGCATTTTGCATGCATTTCTCCTAATATGCACATTTTCCCAAGCAATCTACCCCAGCATAATACATCTTTGCATGCTGTTATCAGTGATATGCACATTTGTCAGATATACAGAAGAAGAGTTTAGATTTGATATCCTGCTTTATCACTACCCTAGGGAGTCTCAAAGCGGCTAACAATTTTCCTTTTCCCTTCCTCCCCCACAACAAACACTCTGTGAGGTGAGTGGGGCTGAGAGACTTCAGAGAAGTGTGACTAGCCCAAGGTCACCCAGCAGCTGCATGTGGAGGAGCGGGGAATTGAACCCAGTTCACCAGATTACGAGTCCACTGCTCTTAACCACTATACCACACTATGCTTTCCAATGCATTTTTGGGGTGGAGCACCGCATCACAGTGTTCGGTTTGGTTCATGTATTGGTCTGAGGAGAAGTGCTCAACAGAGGTAGCTTTGCATTCGTATGTGAGCTGAATTAATTTCTCCCCCATTTATTGGCCCATCCAATAAATGCCTTAACCAAATCCCAGTCTTTCTGAAATCCACTGCCATCCTGTTGCTATTTCTTTTCCCCTCATGGCACTCAAGAAAAAAATTAACATATTCAGAGTATATATGACAGCAGCATTCACGGGGGGGGGGGGGGAATGTTGAGGATAATTTTTGAGATGATTTCATGTGCCCTGTGATCCTACACTAGGCAGGCTTGATGTATGGTAAGCTGCAATAGAAAGAAGCCCTCAGAGGCTGTTGGCAAGACCAGTCACTTCTAGAGGCACCCCTGCTCTGAAGATTATTTTTAAATGTCAATATATACATTTCCCTGCGTTAGTCCAGAACATTTGACTCTGTATAGCTTTGAAGTTAGCCCAGTTGTGAGCAAGAATATCCAGATGTCCCAAAACAGAGAGCAATATATATATACTTTGGAGTCATAGGCTCTGGGGCTTAGAGTCTTTCTGCTTCAGCTGATATATTGTTTAAATCTAAAACTTATTTAAAAACCTGTCTGAATGCGACGGCTTTTAATTAATCTTCTCTTAGTTTTTATACCATATAGTACCTTGAAGACGCAAGATCAATCACAGCTGTATTGTAACATGGAGTTGGGAGACAGAAAGATAAATGAGCTATCAGGTTTAGCATTTTGATAGCTAAGTTTAATTTTAACTAGCTCATGAACATACTGTAGATCTGAGGATAAAGTCATGAAGCGGAACATTCATCTCTGCAGTCCATTCATAAAAATAAGGAAACGGCTTAGCCAGCCCCTACATTAGGGACTCCAGTGAACTGGGGGGAGAAATGTGGGGGTCTAGAAGCAAGGCTATGCCCTCCATCCATAGAAATGAATTTGGGGAAGGGCAAAAAGGTGCGAGAGCCACATGCCTACAGGGAGTAAAGCAGCTCGGGTAAGGCAATTTTGAACAGGCAAAAGGCAGCAGGAAGAACGGTCAACCAACCGCTCTCTCCTTGGGATAGATATATCAGTCTATTTTTGGTCTCTGTTTGTTCTGACTACGCTTCCCTTGAAGTATTACCTCATAAAGCATGTGTTCCTAAACACATACGTTACAAAATGAAGTACATCAGAGAATAGACATGGAAAATTGGAATGATAAAGATGCATATTCTAATCACACTTACATCCAGAATGTGCAGATCTGGACAGTTCATTCTAGATTTGCACAGAACTAATTCCTCAAGCATTGTGAGCCTTTGCTGATATTCCTCAACAGAATCTGGAAGTCATTGATGTTGGAGGAGTATCTATACATCTCTTGCATTGCTGCCTAATGTAATCCTCAGCCTCATCTCTCCCCATATAAGATGAGGATAATAATATTATCCTACCTTGCAAGGATAATTGAACTGATGTAAACCAAATGCTTTGGGAGAGAGGGGAACACACTATGAACTAAGTATTGTTGCTATTAGGATTACATTACTGATTAGATTAGGGAATCAAATGTTCGTGGTAATTCTTCCTGATGCTCTATTACTGCAAATGTGTGCAGGCTTTGGAGTTATGCTGAACTCTTCATCACAGCATGAAAAGCTACTGAATTACAGCTAAGCAAAGAGCAAGGTTATATGCCGATGTAAATAGTTTAGTCACTTCCAATATATAGTGGCCTAAATAGAAAAAAAAGTTTTAGCACTTCAAACACTTGCAATACAAACAAAGTTAATGGAAAGTAAATTTCAGGCCAACAGCTGAGAACCATTTATTATGAAACTAAATTAGTGCCTGGCAGAAGTAATTAGCAAAGGCTTACTCATTCAGGCAGCAGTTTGAACACGGAGCCACTTTGGTGACCAATTTTACAGCAGGAACTTTGAATAGCCAATAATCATGATTCAAAGGAGCATTTAGCATCCAGGCATTTTCAAATTTGGCATGGTAGGCCCAAGTCAAGAAAGAGAAAGCAGATTTTTAAATAACGAACTGGAGAGAGAGAGAGAGAGAGAGAGAGAGAGAGAGAGAGAGAGAGAGAACCAAGTATATATCCGACATTTGTCAGAGCTGATTCACACATGCATATATCACTCAATGTCTCATCAACTTAAAACTGTCACTTGATGATTTACAACTGGGTGTGTGAATTACCTCCACTGGAAAGGACTGTGTTTGAACTGATGAGAAGCCATTTGATACCTCTGTTTGTAGTGTCTCTCCAGTAATGGCTTTTTGACTCTGGCAAGTCATCATAGGATACTGCAGCTGTGATCCGATGAACAAGCATGTGTGAATCGCCCTGAGACACCTAATGAATCAATCTTAGGCAACTGAGGAGGGGTGAGAGGCCAGAGGATTGCCTTGTATTGAGTCATCATATTGCTCCTTCTAGCTCAGGATTGTCAATGCCGGAGGTGTAATATATGCATCATCAACTAAGGATCTGGCATACAGTCCCTATAAGAGAAACAGCTATGACCCAGGAGGCCAGCTCCTGGAGACCTGATTCAGATGGGTGGCTTGGTTGGAGAAGTTTGTGAATATGCTGTGCCTAATCCAGGCCTAATCCTTACCCTCCAACATTCCTCCAGTGAAAATAGGGGCATTTCTCACTCCCCACCTGCCCAACTGGCCCTCCTTGAGCCCCCCACCCCCCACAGAGCCATTACCACTGCACCAATGAGACACAGCACACATGCCTTCCAATGTCTTGAGAAAACCCCTTAATCCTTATTTTATTTTATTTCATTCTTTGGTTAAATAAACAAAAAAGAAAAACACACACCAATAAATAAATTTCAGAAAGGGGCAAGATTACACATGGGTGAACAAAGCATTATTATTATTATTATTATTATTATTATTATTATTATTATTATTATTAAAAAACAAGACTCCTTGCGCTCCACTCCCCCTTTCTCCCGCCCATGGCAGCCCTGCCTTCTACCTGCCTCTCAGAGCCAGCGCATCGTGTGGGTTTGGACCTCGGCGGCAGCAGCCTCTCTTCCTCCTCACCAGAAGAAGAAGAGTTTGGATTTGATATCCCGCTTTATCACTACCCTAAGGAGTCTCAAAGCAGCTGACATTCTCCTTTCCCTTCCTCCCCCACAACAAACACTCTGTGAGGTGAGTGGGGCTGAGAGACTTCAGAGAAGTGTGACTGTCCCAAGGTCACCCAGCAGCTGCATGTGGAGGAGCGGAGACGCGAACCCGGTTCCCCAGATTACGAGTCCACCACTCTTAACCACTACACCACAAGCTGTCCAAGGGTGAGGAGGCCTGCAGCAGCGGCAGCCATGAAAATGTCATGGGATGCTGCCTCACTTCCACCTCTCGGGACAAGCACTGGCTTATCCTCCTCCCCAGGCTTGGTGGCGGAAATAGGGATCAAATCACAGAAGCTGGGGCAGCTTTTGTCATTCCAGGACCATCACTGGAAAATCAGGACACTTGGAGGTTATGCTAATCAAGAATAAAAGCTTTGTTTACCATTGTCTCATCCAAGTAATAAGGAATCTCAGACCCAGGGCTTCTTGGGGCTGAATCCAGCCAATATCCCTGCTCCAAGGAACACCCCTTATTTCCAGGCATCTCCCCACGGTGTCCCTGCTCCGCATCCTTCTTTTCTGCTTTTGTCTGCCTGGAAGCCTCCTTGAACAGGCTATAAAAGGTTCCCCCACCGATGGTCAAACTGATGGTTCAGTCTTTCCTAGACCTAGTTGGTGATTGAACCAGGGACTTTTTGCATGCAGAACATGTGCTCTACCACCGTAACAGTTAAATAGCGGCATTGTAAATGAATAACTTGCAAACAGCAGTTAAGTGCTATATTTACCATTCATTGCATGCCTCACCTCAAGTGTAGCACAATGAACGGAACCTGAAGGGTGGAAAGAAACAGCAGGCATAAGATTGAATAAAAGCTGCAAGGAAGATAAGAATGTTAAAAATATGCAGCCCAATAGCCCAATACTTTAAGTATGTCAAAGAGAAGGGATTTCTCCCCTTATAATTCAGGAGTAAGCAGCAGAATGCAGCAGCCCTACTGCTTGCTAGAGCAGGATGCTGGCAACATGTTATCCCTCTGCTGACACAGGTGCTCTAGCTGCCAGTTTGCTAAAGGTTAGTTCACAAAACCCTAAGCAAATGGGGTCCCAAGTATCTTAAGGACCACATACCGGTAGTTCCTTAGGCTTCACCTTGATCATGTGGATCGTCTGATGGGTCCCCCGTGCCCCTGAGGTTTGGTTGGTCATTACCAGGGACTGTGCCTTCAGGACGGCAGACCCTGCCCTATGGAACTCCTAGCTGGGAGAGATCCAGCAGGAATCACCCCTGCCTCCTCTTAGACCTATTTTCAAAACTGTAGTATTCAAAAGAGGCTTTGAAATGTGGGTTCTTTTTACCAACCAGTGTTTATTGCTGTTTATATTGGTCCTTTTATTGATCTTGGTCAGCATGGCCAAAGGTCAGGGATGATGGAAGTTGTACTCCAGCAACAACTGGGGGCAACAGCTTCTGCATCCTGGGACTAGGCCAGGTTGTGGCATCTAAATGATCTGAGGTTAAGGACCAGATGCCTCCAGGAAGCCAAGTTGCGGAGCTGGTGATTGACTTCCTCCTCCCTCCTTCATCTAATGCACTGTTACCCAAATGTTTTCCCTCATGGACCACTTGACAATGACAACTGTAGTCTTGGTGGACCACTTAATGTTGTTGTTTTCCTGATTGTAGCATAGATGCTATATGACTTTTAACTGTCTTTATATTGCTTCTTTTATTTCTTATATTTGTATTACAATTTGAAACCCAAATTCTATTACATTAAAAATCAATCTAAGAAATAAAAAAGCAATAATAATAATAATGATTTTATTTATACCCTGTCCATCTGGCTGGGTTTCCAGCAGAGTGAATGCTAGATACTGAATGTGATTGATATGCCGTCTCTCATCTTCAGCCAGAAATCCACAAATAAGTTGTATTCTTCCAGGAACCACAGAATGGGGGCCCTTGTCCTAGTGTGTTTTCAACTATTTCCATTGCAACTTGTGGCCAGACAGAGGTACTTGGGTTATTTGAATGAGCCTCCCAAAGTATAGCAGAAATAATACACTGAGCTTCTTTCAGTTCAGAACGGAAGGAGGGCAAAATCACTACTGACTGTTTCTGAGCAATTCCTGATAGATTAGATTAAGCATTAAGGGCAAAAATGAAGTGGGAAATAGCCATGTTGTCATCCCACTGTTATGCATCACGACAGGAAGGTCAGCAGCGGAGGCAGAAATAGGAGGAAGAGCATGAGATTGCCATAGAATATAGTAATTTACATACTGGATCAAAGCAATAATCTATCTAGAGCAATAACCCATCTCTGACAGTAGCGTCTAGCAGATGCATCAGTGGAAGACATAAAACACCCATAACAGACAATTATGTGCTAATAAGCTTGCAGTGGAAGTTTCTATCCAACTTCAGTCAGTCAGCGCTTAGATTTATGCTCTCAGACACACGGGCTGCTATAGTTTATACATTTTTAAACCCGCTTAATGAATGTTCAGAAGTGCCACACAACTGTCCAGAATTTCTTAAAGTTGTGATAAGTATTTGGCCTCCACATTTGGCTTTACCTTGCATTGAAGAGTTCCATAAGTTTAACTAATGACCCTGCAGCCTGGAAGACTCCCAGCTCCAACTTTGAAACTCTGCTCCCTAGTTTGTATGCAATACATTGTGGTTATTGAGTAGTCTGAGACAGGCACTCTGTACACGCTCATTGACTTTCAGACAGGAGCCACTTGAGACACAGCCATAATATTAAGTCCTCAGCAGCAGCATCAATGCCGTTTACCAGGAGGGAGAGGGTGAGGACCAAGGTGGCAGGGAGCTCAGAACTGTGCAGGTATCAGGGACTGGGCACAGGAGGAATGGTGGAGACCGCCTCCCCTTCCTGACCCTTCCAGGAAGGAGAAAGAGGAAGACCATATAGATTTACAACAGTGGTTTGAGGGAGGTCACAGCTCAGAGGCAGATGAGGGGGAAAGTTGGGAAATCATGGGAGAGCCAAAGCAACACCTGGCTGACACGTTGTCATTAGAAAGTATTCCAGACCCTCCATCTCTCAGAACCCGGTGAGCCTTAAAAGTAGGAGAGCAAAGAGCTCAAAACAGAGAACGCTTAGCAGTACCTGTGGAAGAGATGATGAGAATGACAAATGAGGAAGTGGGAGAAACGGGTGGGGGGTGGAAATTCAATTGGGACACTGCCATTATCCAAGAGGCTGGGTTCTATAGCCTCTCTCTGTAAAGACTGATATAGAAAAGGACTGTAAGAAACTTTTCCTTGTCTTATACTTTCCTTGGCAACCAGCCGGGAGCCACCAACAGCATCCTAACAGCAGGTGCACCAGTGGATCCAATCCAGTGCTCCCAACATTTAGACTAGGCAGCCACTACCTTCCCATCACCTGACCCTTTCCCCTCTCCCTCCCAGTAAGCAACAGTGACACCACTGCCAAGGATTTGCATTTAGAACAGCACAGACGGTTCTGGTCAAAGAGCATATGGTAGAGTTGGGAAAGATCCAGAAGAGGGCAACCGAAATGGCCAAGGGGATAGATCAACATCCCTATGTGGAAAAGGGACTTTTTAGGTTAGAGAAAAAGCAAGTCAGAGGTGACATGATGGAAATTAATGCATGGTATGAAGAAAGCAGATAGAGAAAGGTTTTTCTCCATCCCTCATAACACTGCATCAATATCCAAAGAAGGGGAATGTTGAAAGATTCAGGACAAATAAAAAAAAGCTACTTCTTCAGGCAGCACATGGTTAAACTTGGGAACTACCTCCCACAGGAGGCAACAATGGCCACCAACTTGGATGGCTTTAAAAGAGGCTTAAAGGCTTTAAAAGATGGTGCCTCAGCTCTCAATGGACAAATCCACGGAGAGCTGAGGCACCATCTTCTCAAGTTGATAGAGGGGGCCCAACGCAGTATTGTGAGGTGCCGGGGGCAGAGCCGAATGCCTTCTGAGCATTGAGGGGGTCTAGCACCCTCAAAAATACCATCGGGGTGACTAAAACTGCCTCACCCCCTAGGAGCTGGCACATACGTTGGAGAGCAAGGCAATCAATGTCGGCTAGCCATAATGACAATGGTCAGGGGTCATATGCCTCGGAATACCAGCTGCTGGGAATCATGGGTAGGCAGAGTGCTCTTGCCCTCTTGTCCTGCTTGCCAGTTCCTCACAGGCATCTCCTTGGTCACTGTGAGAAAGGATGCTGAGCTAGAGGGACCATTGGCCTGATCAAGCAGACTTATATTACATTATGTCCTCAGACTTCCAACACCCTAATGAAGACTTTGTTATTAGCCACTTAATTCTGACCCACCTGGTTTCTGGTAGCAGTTTGCTTCCCTGTGAACTTGAGCAAATGGCAGGCAAAATTTCTAGACTCCTGCTACTCCTCTGTTTCCATTGGCTGCTACAGCACAAAGATTGTGTGTGTGTGTCTGTGTGTGTGTGTGTGTGTGTGTGTTATACAAAGGTTTTTTTAAAAAAAAATGCACAGGTCTAGTACTTCTGGTGTCCCTTCTGTCTCCCGTGAAAGCTCTGATCTTCTTGTCTTCATGCATGTTAGCTGGCCAGCTGCCCTATTGGGATTGTTATTCAAATAGCAACACACACACCTTTGTGTGACACAGTGCCTACCTCATAGTGAGGGGATGTTTTAAAACCTTTCAAGCTATTTCATAAACGCTGCCTTGTAATCTCCTCATTAACTTTAATGTCCTGATTGAGTTAATTTCTATAGCTGTTATAAAATGACAACCACGGGGGAAAAAGAATGACTAGCTCTTTGGGGTGAATTATCTGGACGGCACACCTGTGTTTGGTCCATGGGTATCACCAACGTGGAAGATATATGGGTTATGTCGGGTGACAAATGCTAAACTATTCCAGTTGCTATAACATCCTATCTGGACAAGAGATTAGCTCAGTTTACAAAAAAGAAAAATAAATACAGAACAGAATTGCAGAATAATGCAGAGAAAGGTTTCATTTTATTGCTGCAGGTGTGTCATCTTCAGGTATTTCTGAATTAGCAGGGGGAAACCATGAGCTGTTTCATTGAAGCCGTCATGTGCTGCACAACATCTTAATTCATCTGCTGTTGGTGGGGGCGGGGAGCGTTGGTTGTTGTTCTGTTTTTTTATGGCATGTGCGGGTTGTTGTTTTTTAAACCAGTCAGCCATTTGCTGGATCTTCAATTCCCCGGCGTACACGTTTCTTCTTTGCAACGCTATCTCCTGCTTTCCACAGATAAACACCTCACACCTAGGAGACAGGAGCTTCTAATTAGTATTAAGACCTGAAGTTTTCCTGTCTTGCTTTGAAGCTTTCCAGGGTGCTTTTTTGTGAATAATAATGTCCTCAACTCTACATTATACAGTGTTCAATCAAACGTTGGTTTAGACTTAGGAAAGGAGGAGTGCTGTGGTCTTCCAAGTACTGTTTGACCTGTCACCCCCAGCCAGCATGGCCCATAGCCAGGGACGGTGGTAGATGCAGCCCAACAACATCTGGATGCCTTTGAGTTCTCCAATCACGGTCTAGAACATGAATTCCTGCAAGAGAATCCGTTACTCTTCTGCTCTGTGTTGGGTTGAGGGAAGCACACCAGAGAGGAGAATCTCCTACACATGTTCTGTTTAAGTAAACAGAAGGTTTACAAAAGCACAGGTGTCTATTCTTAGGGTTGCAAGAGTTACTAAGCCCTACACAATATTGACCCCCATACTGCGTTTCCCCCTGAAAGGTCATATCTGGCATGATGCTAAAACCTCTCTATCTATCATTTAAGAATATAGGGGAAGGGATGCAGCTCAGTTACAGAGCATCTGCTTTCCATGCAAATGACCGAGTACATCCTCAACCCTCTGGAGAAGATTTGGAGGATGCAGGGAGGAACGAGGAGAGGAGAGGATGGGGGAGTTACATTACACAGCTAAAGCTAATTGTACGAATTGCTCCGGGGCAAAAAAAGAGTGCTTGGGCACGAATGGGTGGGGCTGTGCAGCCACATTGGCAGAAGTGATATGGCATTCCTCCAGTGCATCAATGCCACCACCCTCATTGTCACTTTGTTTGTCCCAGCCACATTCAGGTGGGCCTTGTCAGGAAGATGGCTCTGCCACACCACTACTACTGTTCACCCAAGCCCCCACTTTTCTGCCCATCTTTATCCTTACTTATTATTTACAATATGTTCTATACTGCCCTTCATAGAGCAGTTCTGGGATTTCCTCTGTGTTGAATTTTACATGATAAACATTTCAGGGACCGGTTGGAAAGAATGATGGCGATGATGTGGGTGCTCAATTCCAACATTTCCTTCTAGCAAATGAATCAGATCACCGGCTCAGAGAATGTGTGAGCTACGAATAAGGGTGTGTGAATTTTCATTCCACATAGTGGGCCATAGTCACAAATACTGGTGTGTGTATGCATGTTAAGATGGTCATGCTTATTCTAAGTGGTGGAATGGTGGCAGAGGGTGGAATGGAGCAATTTTTTAAAAAATCCCTTTCATCAGTCGAGAGCAGGTGTATATGGAAGCATTGCTGTCTCAAGTTGGGTTGAACAGGGTTCTGATATGCCACAGAGCCACCATTTATCCAAGCACAATACTGGTGCCTCCTCCAGAGGCCTCTCAGTCCTTCAACTGCAATATGTCTCTGGGCATACTTTGATGATATACATATTGCTGTTGATTTTGTCAAGGCAAATTAATGGCTGTATTTGCATTATACATTGAGTATTCTGCTCAAATGTTTAACTCCAGAGTAACGATTGTATTGCAATTAAGAATGATAAACATTTCCTTCAGCTCCACATAATCAATATTCATACACTTGTTTAAATAGCCATTCTCCAAACGGGACTGACCAGCGGCCTCTTTCAGCAATTAAATTAACATTTATTTTATAGGATGCATATGCTGTGTTGGATCCTACATACCTCTCTCTCTCTCTCTCCACTCAGTAAGTACTATCCTCAGAGGTAGAAATATCCCAAGGAGATAGAAGTCTTCATTCTAATTTTCCCTGTAATATATCAGCATACTTGAGGATATTTTTCAAATGTGTCACTGAACATGCCAACTACTAATGAATTTAAAGCAATCAATAATATGGATTATCACATCCAGACTCTTTCTCTGAACAATAAAAAAAATAGAAATCTCAAGGGACTGCTCTATACATTATGGATGCCAAATGAAGGTCATGTTAAATCATTCCCTGGTTGCTGTTGCCATGCAGCCAAGAGCACCTGAGCACACTATCTGGATAACACTGTCTCTATCCCTTTTGGGCGTAGGGGAAATGGATGGAATGATGAAAATTGCAGAAGATTGCACACCATTCAGTAGTTACTCCAAAGTGTAGCACTGGTTGTTTTGTGTAAATCCATACATAAGGCTACAATGCATTTTTCACCAACAAAACTTTCCTCTATGGTCTGCTCTAGAGGGTCATGCTCTAGCTGAAGCTAAGCAATTCAATGTGTGGGTCTAGTCAGTTCCTTGGGAACAACCACTTTTTGCTGCCTTTGTTCTGTGATGGAAGAAAGTTGGGATATAAATGTAATAACATCAATATCATGGTTTATTAACTGATTCACCCCAGTCTTCTGTTGCAGCTGGTCACATGGTTGGGATGAGGTTGTGTGCTGTTTTCCTTTGGCTTATTTGTGAATCTCCACTAGCTCAGAGCTCAGGAACTCTGTTCTTTTGTTCTTTGCAGTTTATGCATCCAATGACATGTCTAGGAAAAAAGGTAAAGGACACCTGGACGGTTAAGTCCAGTCAAAGGCAACTATGGGGTTGCGGCGCTTTCAGGCCGAGGGAGCCAGCATTTGTCCACAGGCATCCTTCTGGGTCATGTGGCCAGCATGACTAAACTGCTTCTGGTGCAACGGAACACTGTGACGGAAACCAGAGTGTACAGAAATGCAGTTTACCTTCCTGCAGCAGTGGTACCTATTTATCTACTTGCACTGGTGTGCTTTCGAACTGCTAGGTTGGCAGGAGCTGGGACAGAGCAATGGGAGCTCACCCTGTCATAGGAATTCAAACCACTGACCTTCCAATTGGCAAGCCATCGACCTTCTGATCGGCAAGCCCAAGAGGATCAGTGGTTTAGACCATAGTGCCACCAGCAGCCATATGTCTAGGAAGAACTGGACAAGTCACTACTTCCCATACCTAGTAGCACTGAACAGAAGGAAGACAAATAATCCCCCTATTTGGGTGTCTGTGCCTGTGGTTTTATGTCTGTAAGGTGGGATTCTGATGTAGAAGGAACTGTTGAAGTGGGTCTCTTTGATAAGTTGATGACCCTAGTCTGTTATGTTTCTCTTTACTTGACTAAGGAGTCCAGGTGACCAATCACAACAGAAAATACTAGTGAGTGATGCTTCTAGAAGAGGGCAGGCATTGCAGGTGATTTGGATCATTTCCAGCTCTACAGTTCTATTATTCCCTCTTCCCCTGGCTGGAGGTGATGTCAATGGAGCATAAGAAGAAAAAGGGACAAGAGCCAGAATTCTCTGGTGCTGAGTCCATGGCTATGCCTTTTGAAGAAGACTCCTAGAAACCCAATGCAGGAGCAAGATCTGCTGGAGTGTTGTGCTGTAACCCTTCTATCTTATGCTGAATCTGTACACTGTGAGATGTAATCCATTGGTACAGTCAAATGCAAAATTCCTTATTTCCCTAGAGTGGGCACAGGCAGGAGGACATCCAGTCAGTGTAATTTCCTGTTCCACTGATTGAATCATCCTCCCCCTGCATGTGACCTGCAAGATGGGTGTGGTCCTGGCTCACGCCATGAAAGAGCCAAGTCATGCAGCTATTTTCTCCGTCTATTTTAGTCTTGCAGTCTTGTCTTGTCTTGTTCTATCTTTTGCTGCCATGCTGCTCTCCTGTAGCCATTTTGTTATCTTAATGTAATTTTCCTTTCTGCTGGCTCTCAGCCACCAGCACATGAGTTCAGTCTCCCTATGAGATGAACTCACAGTTTATTTTGTAGCCACTAAGTAAAGACTTAGTGTATAGAAGTGAGAGCTGGAACATAAAGAAGGCTGATCGCCGAAGAATTGACGCTTTTGAATTATGGTGCTGGAGGAGACTCTTGAGAGTCCCATGGACTGCACGAAGATCAAATGCACCCATTCTTAAGGAAATTAGCCCTGAGTGCTCACTGGAAGGACAGATCGTGAAGCTGAGGCTCCAATACTTTGGCCACCTCATGAGAAGAGAAGACTCCCTGGAAAAGACCCTTATGTTGGGAAAGATGGAGGGCACAAGGAGAAGGGGATCTAAAGGGGATACCAGGAATAAACTTAACTAAGAGAGTCAAACGAATCTGCAAACTAGCTTCCAGCTATATTGAGGTATATACTGCTCTGCTACATCACTTACTAGCCTGGGTGAAGGAAGTATAATACTTATTCAATATATCCTTTCCTACTATCCTTAACATTCCCAAATATACATGTGTACATAAAACCATATATCATGAAGAAGCCAATGTATGCAGTGACCTTCTTTCCAAGGGAACCAAACCTGAGGTCTGTGCTGGCATCCCTGAAATCACTTACTGCTAGGAAACTGGAGTGTGTATAAACATATTTCTTACTTTGGTCACCTGCATATGATTACCTGTATATTATTAATTGCTTATCACACTGTGGCATTCTGCTAAATTTGGTCAGGGGCCTGTGATATCTGTGCTGGTAGAACTCAAGTTGGACAATTTTAAGTTAGCCATAGCCAAATTGCTACTATCAGTGTTGCTGTATTTCTGACTGCGTTTCTCTCTGTGTCTTAGACTTGCAGCTTAAAAAAAAAAAAAAACCCTGTGATTTTCTTCCTTCTTATTTTTCGTCTTATTATAAATGTGTAAATCCATACTTAAGGCTACAATGAGTTTTCACCTACAGTAGGATTAAAATCCCTCTGTTTTGTAATTTAATGACTGACTGACATTTCTAAATTTAGTCTGATAATTCTTCCAAGGACAATTGGATTTCCTATGCAATTGTTTCCCTGTGATATGCAGCCCTCTGCTATTACTGTTTCTGAATAGCAACAAAAATTGCAATATGATCTGCTTTGGAATGCAAACATGTTTACTTTTTAACATTTGCTAGGAAAAGTTCAGTTTAAATTTGAGGATTGCGGAAGTAGGCTTCAAATGTCAGTAAGTAGCTTGGGTTTACATTATTACAAATTGAGGACATGACTTGGGAGTGAAAGAGCTCAGAACAGAGGTTGCAGGTGGGGCACAGTTCAGGACTGGGGGATTCATCAAGAATCCCAGGTATGTCTTAAACCTATCAAACTGCAGAAAATAAGGTGTGTGGCAGCAATGCAAAGTAGCAGGGTATGGCTTAGGGGAAACAGGATTCAGAAACGGACCTGAGTCTCCTAGCACGACCAGTGTTCTGAATGGCTTGTGATGCATCAACAGCATTTTTCAAGGGATGAACCTGGAAGCATCTAGTACAATCCACATTACTGCCTTGTTACTGCCACCTCTGCCATGTGGCTCAAAATCCTTCAGTACTAAGAGCTCTGGAGAACCAACAAGTCAGAGATCAGGTTGATCAGGATAACAAGGAAGCCCACCTCCAGCAAGGAACACCTCAGTAGCAAGGTCTTGACTCTGTAGCAAGGCTGTTTTCTAGCCATTTCTTGACTGTCACCAGGGCCTTGATCCAGGGCATGCTGGACACATGTCAGACTCTGAGATGGTTTACTTCCTGCTAGCAGTGGACATGCCACTGCCTCTGCTCCTGGTGGGTCTGGAGCAGAGGAGATGCATTGATTTGTCCAAACCTATGGCATCTTTGGCTAGGCCAGTCTTCCTCAACCTCAGCCTTCCAGATGTTTTGAGACTACAATTCCCATCATCCCTGACCACTGGTCCTGCTAGCTAGGGATCATGGGAGTTGTAGGCCAAAAACATCTGGAGGGCTGAGGTTGAGGAAGCCTGGACTAGGCTATCTTCAAGGGTTGTGGTCCTTGTCACCTAGATTATCATGGCAGTCACAGACAACTGCAAGGGTCATGTGCAAAGAGAAAGATTCTGGTCATGGCTAGCCAATATATGACATATGATGCAATATGATGTAGAAGTCCATGTCCTAAGCGTGTTTTGGGAGAGTCTGAGGCTCTATGGGAGTAGCAAAGAAAAGAAAAAGCACAAAATTTGAAATGTAATTGATAAACATAAAGGTGCACATTGGCAGCTGAGAGGATGTTCACGGAAGGATAAGCACCAGTCAGCCGATTGCAGAATGAGTGAAACCCCAATCAAGAAATGCTGTTGGGAAGATAAAATGCTGATCAGGGCATGTTCTTAGGGACTATAGTTAGATAGCTTGAACACATGGCTGTACAGCTGAAATAGTAATAATTAATAATAAGGAAATGATACTTACCCCGTGCTGGTCACCTTATTAAAAGAAGGATATTGGGGAAATGGAAAAATCACAGCTGGACTCTACCTGGAATGATAGATGGATGAGATGCAATTAAAAAGAGCTCACTGCATTTCAGAAGACAGATTTTTTGAAAGGAGGAGCTGTCAAAATATCCCCAAGATCCATGAGACATAAACTATATCTGTAATTTTTTCTGTCTCTCCAGCGTTTTCATTCTTTTTCTTCTAACTTAAAATATAGAGGCAGTATCCAGGGGAGAGGGGAGAGGATTCTTAACCCTTTGGCATCTAGTGTTTTCTGCTTCTCGAACTCTGCCACCAATACTGCCTTTTGCTCCTCTCCCCTACCCTTGTCTTCTGCTCCAGATGGCAAGTGTATGTTTTAGGTTTTTAACAATGAGATATAGTACAAATATATACCGTACTTTTCCATGTATAAGACTAGGGTTGTTTTTTTTTACTTTAAAAGAAGGTTAAAAATCTGGGGGTGTCTTATACACGGATAGTGCTTATGCCCATTTTCTAAATTTGGCGTCCCCAAAAGTAGGGGACATCTTATACATGGGGGCGGCTTATACATGGAAAAATACGGTATATAACTGAGTGACATATGGAATATGGGCCTCAGCCACTACAAATTATTCCACATGTTATTCAGCATTGTCTCAGCTGCTTATTAACTCCAGGCTAGCCAAAGGTAATTCTACCTCACCAGGTGCCACATGCAGTTCCCAAAATCTCCTCAAATGAGGATGGTTACTCCATCAATTGGATTCTGAGGAAAGATTTACAGGTCCAACCAACAAGCTTTGGAAATTTCCAATGAAAGGACTGCCCCCACCCCAAAGTTCCATTGATGTCATGTGGCCCCAGGCTCCCCTCAATCGTGGTGTGATATTTGCTGACAGGTTCTCACTCCTGCAGCATGGTGTGCAGCTTCCAGGTCAAGCAGAAGTGAAGCCCCACATAGTGTGCATTGTAGTAAGCCAGTCTTGAACCAACCAGTGAAATGACAAATATAAATATGATAAGAGAGGCCTGGGGGCTGTGCAACTTTCCTAACTCAGCACAGGCAAGTTAGGAGAGGAGCTGCAGCTGCCATTTCCACCAGCATCACCACCACCACTACTAATAAGCTGTGGTAGTGGAGAGGCATTTCAAATTCAGGGGAGCGGGAGGCTGATCAGCTCTGGCAGAAGGAGGGAGGTCAGTCGTAATGAGCAACTGTGAAGAAGAATGCAAATTGCACAAGGATTTATGAAGCCGTTTCTGCTCTGTGAGCATATTCCAGATAAGTCGAGTGTTAATAAGGCAGGCAAGTTTTTCAGCTGTGCCAGCTGTTATGAAGATGCTGGCACACTTTCCGAGTGGTACTTAGCGAAGGTTAGGCTTACCATGTCACAGCGCATAAATGAACATAGGCATGTCCTGCCTCGATACACACACATGCAGCCGGTTACAGAGCATGCTCAAATCACCATGCCATGTGAAGACAGGCAGATAGATAGATCTTACACTTAAACATTTCAAAGCAAATTGGAGGGAAACAAGAAGGTACTAGGGGAAATGATGGGTGGCAAGATGGAGAGAAGGGGTGGGGTGGGAACAGAAAACATAAATAAATCATCTCCAGGACATTTTGCTGCCTACAGCGGAATCCAGATGCTGCCTGAGACAGAGCTAATGCTTTTTTTAAAGTATTGCTAGACGAGTCAGACACACAACTTCTTTAATCTCTCCTCATGGTCATGGTGCCCCCTGAGGCAGGTTCCTTCAGCACATGGCAGGTCCAGGTCCTGAAAAATGCATTCCATAGCAACCATTAGCCAGTGTGGTGCCCTCTAGAGGCTATACATGTAACCACTGTGCTTTGCACAATTCTGGTGGTCCATAAGAGGATGGTTTCCATTACGGTTTGGGATGAGACATCAAACTGCTTTCAGTTGCTACAAGAGAAATTGGAGTCCGCAAGGGAGTTGCTGACAATATGTTCACACATGGGTCTTATCCCCCCAAAACCAGTTGCATAATATAAATTGCTTTAATATATATTTTTGTGTTGTGTTTTAATGTTGGAACCCTCCCAGGGATGTTAGGGTGGAGGGCAGGTGATTAATGTTAACAGCAATAAAAACAACAACAACATTAATCACTTTCCATTCCAGCTTGAATAACAGATCTCCAACTTCTCCCTAGTTTCAAGCACAGAAACTATTTCAAGTGCAGTAACTTGCAGGTATCTTCCCCTACCAGTAAGAAGTGGTGATTTCATTTGCCCTTTCAATGAGAAAAAGCTTTCTTGTTAGTTACACTGAATGGGTTGTATGGGCAGATCAGGAATTGCATGAAGAGTCTGTGTCAATAGCTATTAAGCCAGTTACCAGCACCAAATACAATGATCTCTTCACACTAGCAGCTTGAATTTAGTTCTGAAGATAATTGGCATCCAATGTGGTTTCCACATGGACAATTGCTGGGTAATGTTCCGTCTCTCTGCTTCATTCAGAGATTGGGCTGCAGAAATGCAGCTGCAACCCTTACAGTCTCTGGGCGCTGTCTAAAAATCACCACCACTGCCATTTTTGAATCATTAACACTGTAGCTGTAACAATAGTGCTAAAGCTGAAAGGATAGCAGGATGGTTTTGCGCATTGTATACTCCAAAGCACAACCAGATCAACATTGTGTCCCAGTTACCTAGATATGCATGATTGGATCTGGATCAGAGATTATGGTAACATGTTCCCTCTTCACCTCATTTGAACAATTCTGCACTCATTTACAAAGGAGTGTTCTGAAATCACAGGGTGGGGTGGTTGTTTATGGAAGAGTCGGACACGACTAAACAACAACAACAAATCCCCAGTCTTTATTTATATTAAATGTGTGCAGCAAACACAAGATTCACCTTGTATCTGTGGCATTTGAAAACAACCCACTCTGTTTCAGATTTTCTCTGTGTTGTTCCAATTCAATTCATTTTTTGTGTCTGAATCTGACCTGGTAAATCTGAAGGACTGTTTTGCTTCCATTGAGTATAAACGAGTATAAAAGTTTTTTCCCACATAAATTTCAGGCAGATTCATCAATGGGTTTCTGTGCACTTTTTTTGTTTTCTGTGATGAAAAAAATTTAGAGATGTATGATTTAAAAAAAAACACCCCTCTTCTCGCCAGCCCTCTGGGCATTTCCCCAGTCAGCTTGGTTTTGTTTCTCAGAAAAGAAGAGGAGGGAAATTTGTGTATCTAACATTTTGGAAAAACCAAGTCCAAAAATAAACTCAGACCTTGACTACCGAGTGACCCAAATATGCCTTGAGGCACCTTGCTTGCTAACAGTGTGATCCAACTTAGGAATGTGAGATCATGATCTGAAACACTTCCAATTTATCCTTGTTGTTTGGGTATGCAGAGAGCTAATGCACACCCATATTCAAAATTAATGTATAGCATACCTGTAGTGCTTTTGATTCACTTGCGTAAAAATCACCCATATTATACAGGTATAGAGAGAGATATTGGAAGCTCAACTTCCTTCTCTTTTCTTATTTCCTTTATCTGATCCTTTCTCTTATTTCTGCTGCCATTCTTCCTTTCAGCCAATGAGAACATACTGAGTTCTCAGCATGTGCCACTTTGATGGGCCCATCTTCATGTTCATTGGAATATTACAATGAAATGATGTGCTTGGGGGTGGTGTGGGGCGAGTCTCCAGGTTCATTCAATCCTTCTTTGGAGTAACTCAGCAAATGCCTGTGGAATAATAGCAGGTTCTGGAACTGATCCAATAAATTGTCCTAACAAACCAACCAATTAATTAGAAACTATCTATCCAGGAGATCTCGGCAGCCAAGTGTGTGAGAAACATGCAGATTCAAAGGATGGGGTTTCTGAGACTGTCACCGTCATTATATGCTAAAAGATAGTGTCTAATTATAATGAAGGCAAACATTAGATCCAAATTCCTCTACATGCTGTGTACATAGCACAAAACTGACAAAATGAATCAGAGCTCTGTATCATCCTAATCCATGAACTTCAGAGATTTAAGCAGGTGCATTCTAATCACAGGCTCAATGTAGTCATATTTATAATGTACACTGTGTTGTGCTATCCTCAAAGGAAGAGTATGCCCTCGTATGCACACACATGGGGTAGGAGGGGCTGTTGCTCAGTGGTAGAGCTTTGAATGCAAAAGATCCCTGGCAACTCTGGTTGAAAGGACTGAATGATGGGGAGGGGGCTGCCTGAGTCTCTGAAAAACACAGGCACTCAGAATGGATAATACTGGGCTAGACAGACAGTTCTCACCAAATAGGAGGCCCCTTCCTTTGTTCATATGAATAAAGCAGTATAATGGGTTGAAATCACTTCAGGTGAGGGAATCGATTTTTAAATCCACTACTGTATATGTATGCATAACAAGTTGAAAACTAGTACAGTGGGGAACAGGCTAGATTAAAGCCTTTCTCTAAGACTTGTTCAGGTTTCTTGCCATTGCTGTGATATAAACGGTCATCTGTCCTACTTCAAGGGGGCTGTCAGAAGACAATCCTCAATTTGAAGGAGCCCTCTGTTTGAAAGCCTGTCAGGTTCTAGCGTTCCATCTGCACCATGCATTTAAAACAGTTTCATACCGCTTTAACTGCCATGGCTTCCCCCAGAGAATCATGGGAAGTGCTGAGTTGTAAGCAGGCCCCTATTTCTCTCACAGAATGGTGTAACCGTCAATCCCTCTTCCCAGAGGACTCTGGGAATTGTAGCTTTGTGAGGGAGCTGGTGTGTTCTCACAACTCTCAGCAGCCTTAAATTACATTTCCCATGATTCTTTGGGGGAAGCCATGACTGTTTAAAGTGGTATCATACTGCTTTCAATGTAGAACACAGATGGGGCCTCATTTGAAGATACAGAATAGAAGTTTTGGAATTGCCTATCAGTCACACGGGTCAGCTTATCATTCTTCATGGTGAGATGCATCTGATTTTTATTTAAATGGTAACTATTTAAAATATTTTTTAGCTGTACATATGAATTACCAAATGGAAATATGTGACTTTTTTGGAAATACATTGTCTTTGTGGGGGTGAGACTATTTGACCACCCTATTTTACTTGATGGGGGAGCAGTCAAAGTAGCACTTCCAAGCTTCAGCCTTCTTAAAAATTGAGTCTACCATGTCCGTTCAGAAATCTGCTGCCAAGCCCTTGTTTATGCAGTGGGGCAGAGCTGCCCCAGCACCAGCACTGGTGTTGCAGGAGTGCAGGATTAGGGCATGACAAGGTGACAGTGAGGTTAAGGTTGCATGGGTGCCCCAGAAGGAATGCTGGATTGGCTCTGCTGCTATACCTGCACAACCGGATCTCACCAATATCCCATCCCTTCCCAGACATGTCCATGTAAATGGCAGTGATGCTGATCAGGAGGATAGCCCTGCAGTTCCCCTCCACCACATGGCCTTCTACTGCCCTTTTCTTCTGCATGGACCAGGCCTCTCCTGTGGGATGTAGAGTCAGGCCAGAATAGGACATCCCATTTCTGAAGAGTTATGGGGAAGCATTCAACATAGTGCTAAGGAGATCAGTCCACCAGCATTTCAGCTTCCCAGATGGAATGATCTCCCCTCTTCTGCTCCTGCATGCTGTTCTGGGGTCCTCCCAACACCCCCATAATCAATTTGGGGTTGTGGGGACCACATGGGGGAAGAGGGGGGCAAAAAGCCCCACTAGCTTAGCAGAAGACATTTCACTGGCTTCCCCTAGTGGGACTCCTTAGTTACCGTATTTTTTGCCCATAGGACGCACTTTTTCCCCTCCAAAAATGAAGGGGAAATGTGTGTGCGTCCTATGGGGCAAATGCAGGCTTCGTGCACCTCTCCGCAAGCAGCGGGAGCCCAGTGCTGGGCTCCCGCTGCTTGCGGAGAGTTGCCTGCATGCTGAAGCCTGTGTGCGCCGAGCTCAGCGCGTCCAGGTTTTGCGGACCTCTCAGCAAGCAGCAGGAGCCAGCGCTGGGCTCCCACGGCTTGCAGAGAGCTGCCTGTTTGGGGGCTGGGGTCGGGGGAAGCTCGGGCTTCCCCCACCCCAACCCCGTGCCTGGGGGGGAAATGATTTTTTCCCCTTTATTTCCCCCCCAAAAAACTAGGTGCGCCTTATGGGACGGTGTGTCCTATAGGGCGAAAAATACAGTAAATCTTGGACTCTACCAACAAGCAATCCTCCAGTTTGGAACGTCTTTGCCTTTGTGTTTATTTATTGATTAGAAACAATTACTGGAATCCCTTCGTAGCCCAGTGAATCCATTCAACTTAATTTAGGATTCAAAAGATTGGATTTTGTTCCATCAATGTACTTTTCTCTACATACATTCTTATCGGTTTAAGGACTTGCTCAACACTTGACGCTTCCTCCAGAGCTGCAGCCCTGCCACTCACCTTACTTGAAGGATGAATACGGCCCTTGGGGAACGGCTAAAGCTCCTGCTATTTAAATATAACTGAACACAGGCTTCACGACAGGGGAAGAGGAGAAATGCAGGGGCCCTCCAAATGCAGAAATAGGAAGAATATGGCTGGGAGTTTGCACTCATCACAGACATAATAAGTCTGAGTGCGACATGTAGCCTTTGAAATGCACAGGGCCCGCTTTTGCACAATGTGCTTTTTCACAAAGTGGATTGCAATTGTACCCACATTCAGGTAAGAGCATCATCTGAAGTGGCAGCTACTATCTGTGCTGTCTGTACACATGGGCGGGCATGTTTTCAAACTAGTGCGCAATGGTGTTTTCTATTCCTCTCCCTTCAATTAGTGTTTTCATTGTCTATATTTATCACAGACTTTCAAAGAAGAGGGGCTGGAAACTGGTGTGTCGACGTACTGATGTATAGTAGGATACGGAGGCAGCTAAGTTACTGATTTTGCCTATTTCATTCATAGGCAAGTTAAACATGGTGAGGGGTGTGTGGCACAGCTCTGCCGATAGGTCTGCCCCAAAAGGAGGTGACCCGATAAAGCTCTCTCTGTGCGTGAATGCAGCAAGTGTTGGCACAAAGCAAATTACCACTTTAGGTGGACAAATAGCACACCCCACAAGTGTCCCAGAAAAAAAGGGTCATCCCGCTTTTTCACGCAAGAACACAGAAGCCATTGGGGGCCGCGTGCTCTCACATGATTTTGCGCTGAGATCTCGCAACAAAGCAAGCCCTTTTTTTGGCAGGGTGTGATCTCACACAGCACCCCAAACACATGTTTTTGGGCATTGTGAGAGCATGGCCCCCCAAAAAGCAGGTCTTTTGGGTTATGTGATCTCACGCGTGTCACATAGCTTGTGCAAGAGCACAGGCAGGAAGACATACATTCTGGATTGGGGACTCAACACGCTGGAGGTATGAAATAGTGTGGCACAGGGACGACAAGGGGATGGTGTTGTGTGTGGTTGTACACAGCATGTGCACACTCTAAAGCTACAGACATTCCTTGGAAGTTGAACGGAATCCATTCTGGAAGTCCGTTCGACTTCCAAAACGTTCGGAAACCAAGGAAGCTCCTGCAGCCAATCAGAAGCCCCTTCGGACATTCAGCTTCCAAAAATAGTTGGCAAACTGGAACAGTCACTTCCTGGTTTGTGGCGTTCTGGAGCCAAAACATTCGAGAACTAAGCTGAAAACCAAGGTACGACTGTATAGTGGTACCTTAATTCGTTCTGGAGGTCTATTCTTAACCCGAAACCGTTCTTAACATGAGGTGTGCTTTTGCTAATGGGGCTGCCGCGCCACCAGCACGCGACTTCTGCTCGCATCCCGGGGCAAAGTTCGCAACCAGGAGCATCTATTTCTTGGTTGGCAGAGCTCATTACCTGAAACGTTCTTAAGGAGGACGGCACGCAACCCAAGGTTCCACTGTACTTAGAAAAGTGCTTCTAAGGCAAAGCCCATGCCTACATGGAACCTTTAGGTAAAGGTAAAGGTACCCCTGCCCGTACAGGCCAGTCTTGACAGACTCTGGGGTTGTGCGCCCATCTCACTCAAAGAGGCCGCCCATCTCACTCAAAGAGGCCAGCGCTGTCCGAAGACACTTCCGGGTCACGTGGCCAGCGTGACATCACTGCTCTGGCGAGCCAGAGCCGCACACGGAAACGCCGTTTACCTTCCCACTAGTAAGCGGTCCCTATTTATCTACTTGCACCCGAGAGTGCTTTCGAACTGCTAGGTTGGCAGGCGCTGGGACCGAACGACGGGAGCGCACCCCGCCGCGGGGATTCGAACCGCCGACCTTTCGATCGGCAGCCCTAGGTGCTGAGGCTTTAACCCACAGCGCCACCCACGTCCCTTCATGGAACCTTTAAGCAATACCATTTCCTCAAGAGTAACTGTAGGTGCAGGGGGGCTGGTGGGGAGGGGTGCCACCATGGACCTGGCTTTCAGCAGCAGCATCACTTTCAAATACCAGGACGGTGGGGCAGTGAGGTCGCAAGGCCAAGGAAGCTATGTCTGCAGTGCTGCTCCTCCCTGCTACCACTCCTTTGTGGTGTTGGGAGGTGAGTATTGACTTTCTTTCCTCTTGATGAGTTCCCCAGAGGCACCTGGTTGGCCCCTGTGAGAAAGAGGAGAACTGGACTCATTACACCTTAGATCCAGCCCATTAAGGCTCTTCTTCTGCTTTCCCATAGTTTCTCTTCTTTATTCTATTTTTTTATAGAAAAAAATACATTATTGAATTTATTTGGGGAGGTTAAATACGGAGGTCACCATTTGCCTTGCAGAAATAGCTACCTTGGCAAGATGACAAAGCAACCAGAATGACAATTCAATCTGAGGTTTTATTTTTAGCTGTAATGTGCCGTCAGCTTGGATCCACAGTTTTAAATCTATAGTGTATTTTCATTTTGAAAAGCACTTTTAAGTGATAGATTGTTGTTAGGAATGAATAACATTTCCTGTTAATCAAACTGCTTTGAAACTTAAGTCATTTTAAAATGCATATTTATTTATTATCCTTAAATTATGATCTGCCTATGAGAAGGCTCAAGGTGCTTTGCAAAAAGTTCCCAGTGGTCTGCTACATGTGTGGCTCCCATTATCCAAATGCTTGTTATATGAAAATATCCAAATGTGAGTAGAGATTGTACAAACAAGCGACCATTTCCCCTTTTGCAAGGTTTCAGGGGTTTCTCCTGGGTTTTCTTATCATTTTGGTGTCAAAATTCCATGGTTGGGAATGCATTAGAACTTTCCCCATAGGAATCAATGAAAAACGGCATGCAAATGCTTGCCTAACAAATGATTTCCTGAAAACTCATTGTGTTTGGATAGCAAGACACTTGTGTAATTCAACAGAGCAGGCATCCTTAACATTTGAAGGCAAACCTGTATAAGGAAGTTTTTAATGTTCGGTGTTTTATCGTGCTTTTAATATTCTGTTGGGAGCCTTCCAGAGTGGCTGGGGAAACCCAGCCAGATGGATGGGGTAATAATAATAATAATAATAATAATAATAATAATAACAACAACAACAACAACAACAACAACAACAACAACAACAACAACACACAGAGAAAGAATTCTATAACTTCATTCAAGTACATTTAACTTCCCAAAATTATGGGTATTAACAGTGTCTGGATCTGAGGATGAGGATGCAACTGGAAGACATGATGGAAGTGTGGTACCAACCAAATCTTGCTGATCCATCTACTAAATATTTTGGAAATCTGCCTGATATGCATTTGGATACTATTAACAACATTGTAACCAAATTTAGCATGATGTTTCCTGAGATCAAGGAGCAGGTTTTTGTCTATGTCAGTCGGATGACATTTTGAGTCAAGATGGTGGACTGAACTCTTCAAAACTGTGCTGTTTTTTGACCACTAATTTCAAAACTGCACTGAGAACAAATCTTCTAGTTCCCTATAAAGCAGGATGAAGATAATGTCTTAAAACATACTATGGGTGGTATTGAGCATGGAGCTGATGCCTCTCCCTGCCTCACACTTTCCCACAATATATATGATTGAATCTATCCAAGGTTAGTTGAATCTGAGTCCCAATGAAATCAATGGTGAAAGCAAACGAGATGACTCTTGGTTCCTTTCCAACTCTAAGATTATATGATTATACTCTACTGACTTATTCTGGATCCAGCCCATTTCCAACCTCACCCCTGAGGGCAATTGCTTTCAGTCAGAGTCCCAACTTTAAAAAAACAAAACAGGGGACTTGACTGGGTCATATTGCAACTCAGCACCATTCTGTCCTCTGTCAGGAGGTCAGCAGAAGATCACCATGGCAGCACCAAAAAGTTGCTGTCATGCCTAGTTTACTATTTTTATTATTTATATAGTACCTTACAGAGGATAAGAGGACATACCCTTGTGCCAAGGAGCTTACAATCAAAAATTCAATGTGGGGAAAACAATCAAAGAAAGATAGAGAAGTGGGGGTGGTTTGGGAAGTTATATGGTATTGTTTCCATTGCATGTGCTTAGGGCTTAGTTACAGGCTGAGTTACAGTAGGGCAGCTGTTCTCAACCTGGTACCCTCCAAATATTTCAAACTACAGCTCCCATCAGCCCCAGACAGCTTAGCTCATGGTCAGGGATGATGAAAGTGATAGTTCAAAACATGTAAAGTGTATTAGCATGGGGAAGGGTTGCAGTAAGACATGGGCACTAGTGGAGGTGACCTGCCTTAGGTGCATCTCTGTAGAAAAGCAAGGTGGGTGGAGGGAATAAAGAGACGGGGACTTGCTGAGTTTCTAGATCTGTTCACAAATAAGCAGGGTTGTTGTTTTTTCAGTGGGAACAATGTGGAAAACAGAAGAAATCAGGGAAACTAATAGTTGATTCAACAGACATCAGTTAGGCAGCATGCACAGTTCATATCTAATACAAATAATCTTATTGTCAAGATGCTGAAGAGGTCCCCATATAATTCAGGCCATGTGATAAGTCCACAAGATGCGAAGAAACACTCTATTGCCCATTTCCAGCAAAGCAACAGTAACATTGCTTTGCCAATAAAGAAGACTTAGAAAACTCATTTTCCTCAAGTGGCAACTAGAATGATCAGAGGTATATTTGTTCAAAGCATGACTTGGATAGATATTTGGCCATATGCCTGAGCTGCCCCAGGGATCAATCCAAATTTCTTGTCTCTGTGCTCAGAGGTTAATGGTGATGCAACTGAAGAATGAGATATGGTGCCAAACCTGTGAGCGGTTCAGGATTAGATTACTGGCACAGGGATAATGCTGCTGAACTGCATCCTCCAAGAACATCTACTCTTGGTAAAACAGGCACATAATTTTTGCATATAAATCTACAAACAGGGTGGGTAGGGGAGTTCTGAACCAAACCAAGAGCTCTCCCTGAATGAGAGTATGAGTTTATGAATAGGCATTTCTTTACAGCATTACCTTGAATCCCGAACGCCTTGCAAGTCAAACATTCTTGCTCCCAAACGTCGCAAACCCACAAGTGAGTGTTCCAGTTTGCGAACATTCTTTGGAACCCGAACATCCAACGGGGCTTCCGATTGGCTGCAGAAGCTTCCACAGATGCAGCAATATACATTGCAACTGTGTAATAAAGGATACAGGAATCAAGGTGCAGATTTACGCATGGTTTTGTCCCTCTAGTCCAGAAAGCAACTGAAGCACATACATTTCCTTTAGCTTAATGTGTAAAACAGAGCTAAGGAAATGGGACAGAGAATGGGCAAGCAGAATGTCCCTAGATTGCCTCAAATTGCTAGGCAGGGGTAGAAGTAAAAGGCAAGGAACGCTCTTAACAGGCTCTGCGATACACAAACCAAGATCTGTGGCATGGAAGGTTTTCAAAATGTAAATGTGTGTTTTCAAAATGAATTTGAGGCTGTTCTTTAAGTAGCTTCCGATACAGGCTACAAAACACTTGGCTTTGCGGCTTCCTGAGGAAGGAGTGCTTAACCAGAGAGAACTCCCAGAGACTGGGCCTGGCCAAGCGTGGGGCAGAATCTGCTCTTTCCAATTATCCGCCAGCCTAATCATAAAAACATCAAGCTGCATGCTCCGTATGTCATTTTTTAAATATTGAATTCATTCAGGAGTTTCTTGATTAATCCTTTATTATTCCTCTCCAAATCCCAAGATTCCCCTAACCCTGTGCGTGTGCTTGATTATCTGAAGCAATTCTAATACAGAAGCAACTGCTGGAATCGTTTTAGAACTGACTCCCTCATTTCCCCCCCTCACACATACTAATACTCAACAGAACACAAGTACAGCATAGCCTACAATGCCTCTGGCAGGGACAAGATGGAACCCAAAACTCCCAAAACCACATATCTTTGCATTCCTCCCTCACACCCAACCTGAGACTCATGCTGATAAGGACTTAAAGGACTACTTATATATTCAAAGGTTCAAAAAAGGCAGATAATACAATTCACTCTGTGCGATGAACCAGGAAGAGCTCTTGAGGCAAATGTGTCCTTTAATAATTGGCCATTGCCACTGCCTTGTCTTTTTTTCCTGGCTGTGAAGCCGGAGGCACTTCAGACTTATGGGATTCCCAGTGAGAAAGGGAATAATGCTGCACAACCCTATTGGTTACTGCAGCTGATTTAACCATACTAATCCCACACACCCTTCCTTGCAAGTTTATTGCATGGTATATGCTGAGTAAGGCCACAATCACACCATACATTTAAAGCATCGTGATGCCATTTGGGCAGTCATGGCTTAACCCAAAGAATTCTGGGAGCTGTAGTTTGTTAAGGTGCTGGGAGTTGTTAGGAAGCCCCTGTTCCCTCTCAGAAAGCTACAATTCCCAGTGTTCCCTGTGAGGAGGGTTTGATTGTTAAACCACTATGACAATTAGACCCTCTCTGCGGACTCTCTTATTGGTGGCTGATCTCACAGGTAGAAGACATCTAGAACCTTCTGTCCACACATTATGTCATGGAGAGCAACCCCAGGAGAGATGTCCAGCTGATTAAGGTGAGGCACTTTCATGGCTGCCAAGCACACATGGAGCAGCAACCGAAGCGGGTGGAAGAATTTAGATGATCTCTTTGCATGTTGCAGTCAGCTGTCCATGTGGAAAGCAGGCTCCAGATGTTTTCTTCCTGGGAACATTCTTAGAAGAGGAAGCAGCCAAGCTAGCAAAAGAACACCAGAGGGTGTTAAGCCCTTTTCAGGCATTTGCCTAAAAGCATGTGGGCTAAAAGTAGGAAGTGAGTGGGGGCATGCATGCAAGCCCAAGAATCCCCATATGCGCTGGCATCTGAATAGGGCTTTATTCAAACATCAGAGTGAATGCAGGACTGTGTTGCATCATGAGAGACTTCAGGTCACTAGCTGGTCCTGCAGTCACCTCTCCACATGGCAACCAGTGTGGTGTAGTGGTTAGAGTGTTGGACTAGGACCTGGAAGACCAGGGTTCAACTCCCCACTCAGCCATGAAACTTACTAGGTGACTTTGGGCCAGCCATTCACCCTCAGCCTAACCTATCACAGGGTGTTGTGAGGATAAAATTGGAAGGAGTGAAACTATGTATGTTGCCTTGAGCTCCTTGGAGGAAAGGTGGATATAAATGTAATGAACAAACAAACAAATAATAAAGAGCTGCCACAGGGTTGCCTGATTCCACCTTGTGTGGCAGTGATTGTGCCATTCTCTTAAAACGCCACAGTAATTTTTGGAGTGATTCTTTATATAGATAGACAACAAAGCTGCTACTCCAGCCCTGTTTCCTTCAATCAACGTACCTTGAGCAGGTGGCGAGGCTGTAACATATATTCAGCTATAGGGAAAGTATCATGAGTCCATTTGCCAAGGCACTGATTTGTGTGGTACAAAAAAATACAAAATACAAGAGAAACACAATATATCTAAGAGGAAGACAATATATTATCTCCCAGAGAGGCTTGTCCTGCCCCAGTAACCCCTTTGGCATTTTCCTCTGTGTAATGTCTTCACCTCATTAAAGCTTTAGTTGATGAATTAAATATTTAATGCATTAAATGGGCTTCCTTTGTACAGGAGAGCTCCGTTCTTGTTCCTGGTGTGTGTGATGCTGTGTATCCTCGTGGGAAGCTCCAATTTGCCACACTAATTGTGCACAGATTCTTCACAACCTGCCTAATTTCCTTAGCAGCCAAAGGAAAGCAAGCAGAAAGGCAGCCTGGCTGATTAAAGGCAATTGGCTCCACTGAATGTCACCCAGTCAGCTAAAGAGCCATCCGTTCCTGTTAAGGTTGCAACCCAGCACCATACATCTCAGGGCAGTGACTTGAAGCTACTCTGGCTCAGCCGCTCAGCACAGGGGCCGATTTAACAGGGCATCGTCAGGTACGCAGCGGATAACATAGCACAGCAAGCTTGGAGTTAAACCAAAAATAAAATAAAACAAAGTAATGGAAACTTAATGATGCTAATTCATACTCGAACAGCTTCCCCCTATTTGTAAAGTAGGTGTTTTGTGCATGAGTGTCCCAGGCATCAATATGGAGAAAGAGGTAAAAGGGGTCTTGCAATGATAGATGAACTTCCTTTGGGAGATAATTCCAGAAGATGGTATTCAATGAGACAATTTCCACTTGTGCAGTCAAATTTATCCTGCCTCTCTTCTCACATGCACCTATTCAACCCCCCCCCCCCAAAAAAGTAGGCTCTGGAGAGTTGGGAGAACCCCCTCAGAACAGATATAGGGAGTGGGGGGGGGGCACAGAGAGAGGAGAGGAAGGATAAGTTCTGTTGTGCAGCTGGAACAAAATTATTTCACCAGATCATAGGAGCCAACTCCTGGGAACGGAAGTTCCTTCGGCCCCCAATAACATATTTAAGGGGTCCACATCCCCTAAAGTTGATGGACATTGCAATTCAAATGATGATGAATTATGTGGGATGGGCCTTCATTACTCCCTCCCCCCATATATTATTTCAGTTGTCACCCCTGCACCAGATCCTGACAAAAGTTAGGATGTCACCAACAAACAGATCATCTCTCTCTGGTCCCCACCTGTCTTACTGCTGAGGCATATTCCTAATACAAGCCGATGTGGTTGAAGGGGTATCTGTGTTCCAAGGAGTTCAGGGCTTCAAGATTGCCACCAGCTCTTTGAGTTGTGTTCAGAATTGATCCCAAAGCCAATATAGATGGCTTCAAAGCTAGCGAGGTACGTACGTGATGTATACCTGGTCCCAGTCAGTAATCAAGCTTCTGTGTTTCATAGCAACTGTAGTAAGGATGGGGCACTAGTTTGAAGGTGCTTCAACAAACAAACCCTCCTTTCTAATTATGCTGATCCCTATTTGAGGTGGACACAGTCACCCTTCATTACGCCCACCTCAAATGATATTCACTCCTTGGCGAAGGCAGATATGATGGCAAGAGAACTCCACTGAACCCAGAAAGAGATCTGTCAGCTCCAGGGCTGAAGGTCCCAACAGGAATGTGACCGGTAGGCCTCTGGTGGCTGGAGTTGTGGCTGCCATTTTAGTTTCCCTAAAATTCAATGCCCCCCAAAAGTTCTGCACTTTATTAGTATTGTTGACTTGTTGTATGGTATAGAAAAGCAGCTGCTGGATTCAGCTGTTTTCTGTATGTTGCATATTCTGTAGAGATTTGGTTTTATCTGTTATGCTGAATTCTTTTTGCATTTTAAAGTTTTATTATGTCAACCACTCTGGAATTCTTGTATAAAAAAGCAATATATAAGTTGAAAGAATGATGGGTGCATAAATGAATGAATAACATGCTCTTTGTGTTTTTCCCCACTGTGTAATCATGAGGATCAACTCCAATACTCAGGAATCATGTCAAGTATCTGCTGGTTACTTAGGGAGGGACTGTAGCAAAATCTCCCTCAAATTTGCCACTCCATGTTTGTGGAGGTGGGAGAGAGATGGAGGAGTGAATCCAACAAACTGATTTAAACCATCTCGGTGCAGCAATGTTCCCGGGGAAGAATAATGGCCACCAGCCACTGCAATCCTCTAATGTCCATGCTGCCAGCTTTCCAAAGGAAGGAAGGAAGGAAGGAAGGAAGGAAGGAACCATAAAGGAAGCAGCGAAGCATGATACTCAAATGGTTTGCACACCTTTTCAAAAATCTTCATCCCAGTTTAAGGCTGAATAGAAGAACCCTGGGAACCAATATTTACGTCTCAGAAACCTACATTTCCCAGCACCCTTCACAAACTTACAGCTTCCGGGATTTGGCAGAATCATGGAATTTAGATTTGGAAGGGGCCATGAGGGTCATCTATTCCAACCCCCTGTAATGCAGGAATCTTTTGCCCAACATGGGACTCGAACCCACAACCCTGAGATTAAGAGCCTCATGCTACCTTGCTGAGTTTGCGCTTTAAATGTATAGTATGTACGCAGACTCGTTTGTGCTTTAAATGTATAGTATGTACGCAGACTCAAGCACCCAATTTGGCACCCTTAAATTCGCAAACCGAGGTCAAAAGTGCAGCCATGACCCTTTTTTTAAAGCTCCATGCTATTCCATAAATTAATAAAGAAAGAAACAAAATATATAACCACACTAAAGTGTCCTGTGAAAGGTCAAGTAGGATTTGGTCTGTAATTTTCAGACCAACCCCTTGAGTTCCCACCACCACCACCCCATTCCAATCTGGAAACAGTGGCTCATGTTCTCCTGACTTGCTCCCTTTATAAAGACCTGAGGAATGAGATCATCACCCGACTCCTACTTACCATCCCAGGCCGCCCATCTGAGGCCACATTGTTCTTCCTGTTGTCAGATCAGAATGATCAGACAACAGCAAAGGTTGCTAGGTTTATCGAGGGTGCAATGAGATTAAGGGCCACTATTTGAATGATGGTCTTGGTCATTTGATGGTCCTTTTTATCCATTGTTGTTGTTTTTTAATTGTATATATTGCTTGTTTTATGTTGCTACGGCCGTTGGCTAATGCAAATAAAGTTTATCTATCTCACACCACCCCATTCCATCCGAAGCCAAGGAATGCAGAGCTAGAAGCTGAATTCCAAATCAAGCCCGGTCAGCAGGAATGGCTGAAAGTCAATGCTAGAGCATCTGCTTGACATGCAGCAGCTCCCAGATTCTATTCCCAGCATCTCCAGGTAAAGCTGGGAGGGACAACAGTCTGAAACCCTGGAGAGCTACAGTCGGTGTAGTGACAGCTCTGAGCTGGCTAGGCCAATGGGTTGAATCAGTGTAAGGTATCTTCCTATGTTCCTGCTTCAGCAAAAGTGTTAATCTGGACCAACTCAGGGGAGGTTCGATTGTGAAGGGAAATCAACTGCTTTGGATTTGGAGAGGGATGGGGACTCGCATGCTCTTCCTTCACCATTTCATTCCATCACACTTTATTTTATTTCCTGACTGACTGACTGAATGAATGAAAGAAGTATATATAAAATAAAATGGCAAGAGATAGGTAAAATATTAGAAGCTGCTCAAGCGGCAAAGGAAGAGCTCATTCTCTGCTGGGACCAGGAAGCCACCGAGCAGAACTCTATTTTACTTTAACCAGAAGGAAAGGACAGAGGACTATCCAGGACTGAAAGCTGAACTTCCTTCTTGTCACCGTTTAAGTAATGAGCGCATTCCAGGAGCAGGTCTTGTATCTTTGGTGCCTAGAAATTAGGAGGAAAATCTGCCCTGAAACAAGATTTCATTGCTGGTAGTGCAAGAGACACGAGAGGTTGTTACAGAGCCATGGCTATAGAGGTTTCATACTGAGGTTCACATTCTGTTCTGGGCCACTTTCTGGGGGGTTGCATAACCAGTGGTGGGAGGGGCCAGAAGCAAAAAGCGGGTGGAGCAACACATGCAAATGTTGCCTATGTACAGCAGGCTAGTGTCTACACACACACCTCTTTATCTTTCCTCCAGGGAAGCAAGCAAAATAAATTATGAGAGTTCAAACCAGGCAAAAACATCCAAAGAGGCTGCAAAAGAGGTCTACTGAGGTATGTGCCTGAGGAGAGGGGAGATTCGCATGAGATCTCACCACTGCCACCTCTTTTCCTCACTTTTCCCCCGGTGGGGACCACCTCCCCACACACTGCTGCTGGACAAGCACAAAGAAGTGTCTGTGGCTTCCATGCTCTAGTAAGATCTCATAGACCTCTTGAGAGATCTTTCCAGAACCCAGCTGTGCATCCCTGTACATAACCAAGGCATAACCAAGGCTTTGGTGGGGCAGTGATAGGGGCAGCAGCTTCCCGTTTTGCCTCAGGTGACAAAAGGGGACAGCCCCCCCCCCCCGGTAAGGTTGTTTCTTCTCAGAAGCATCTGGTTGTTTTTCTTATGCTCTAATAATGAGAAGATGTCTTTTGCTGTCTCTGCCTAGGAACTACTTGAGGCTTATCTAGTGGGTTAACTGTTGGCACTGATGCCCTTGGCAACTGTAAAAGCGTACAAAATCACCCTGGCGCAGACCCAGCGACAGACACACAAGCCAGACTGGAATCTGGCAACATTCTCGGATGCTGCTATTGACATTGAAGCAGTTACTAACATTTACTTTAGTAACTTCGGTTTAAAAAACAAACAAAACACCTGTCCTATGTTTAATCAAATACCTTTGATTTGATCCTATTTATGGGGGGGGGGGAACATGCTGCTAAAGAAATTTGCCAACTGTCTCCATCCCTCCTAGGAAGCATCAGAAGCCCCATGATCTGATCACCTTTAAATTGCACGCAACCCTATTCATTAATTGCATGGAACCCTATCGGGAAAATGAAAGATGCAACATATGTCTCAGGATGACCACTTATACGTTGGCAATAATAACCAGAATATGGCAAGAAATAGCAGAATTTGAATACAATGCAACACCTAAAGAGTACATACAGCCTTGGATGGAGAGCGAGAGGGGGGAAGAAATGAGTCGGTAAGTAAGGTGTTTGGATAGTACGCTTGCAACGTTGAAGACTCCATTTGCAGCAAAATCAGTAAAGTCGATTTCTGGAAGCTGGTTCTCTGCTGGCAATGAAAATGAAGCATCTGCAGCCTCCCCATGCCCAGTGGTGAGATCCCCCTTCATGGATTTCAATCAGAGTGAAATTGAGTGACTTCAGTAATTTCATGCCGGGTTACAGGAGTGAGGTAAGGAGGAAGGGTGACTTCCCTAATACCTAATCGGTCTCTAACAGCTTCATAATTGGCCTATCCCATGGGCGATTAAGGATGAAAATAACTAATTTCCGCTCATCCTACAGATTAATCAGATCACCTTTCTCTGTCCCGTCTCCCGATTGCTTGGCTGCTGAAAGAAACACCCTCTTTCTCATTCTGGTTAAGAGAACAGTGAGATGTGATCAATTAGGCAGCAATTTTGATTTACAAAGAATCAGGCTAGGACAGAATGATGTGGTCTAAGGAGGTTGTGCCTGTGTGGTGCAATCATCCGCCCCCCCCCCCAAAGTAGGTTGAGGAGGAGGAGGAGGAGGAGAGGGGGAGAATGTTCTGTTGCACAAGGAGAAACCCTTATGATGATGGAAAGTTTGCATTAGCACCACATTGAATTCTACCCATGGCATCTAGTTTGAATCCTTAAAGCTGCTGAAATGTGCTTTGCTGCTATCAGTAAGGGTTAGGGTTGGTATCAGGACTTGGTATGGTGAGGCACCCAAATGGCCCTCTGCCACCCTTTCCACCCACCCTGGGGTTCCTTCATACCATTGTTGCTGTTGTCCCCACCAGTCATGTCTCCTCCTTTCTTGACTATATTCTCAGGGGGTGGTTATGGTGCCTTGGGACAGGAGCAGAGCCTGTGCTCAGCTTCAATCTACGTTGGCCAGCTACCATCTAAGATGGTCTAAAACACAATGTTCAACATTGATGTCTGGCATTGCATTTGGGGCAATCTAAAGTGGCAGATAACAGCCATAGACTAGCTCAGTGTTAACGCAGCTCCCATTCCAACATCACCACCACCATCAGGTGGACTTGTCCAGGGTGAGAAGGGGAGCAGCACACCACAACAGCAGAAGCAACAGAGGAGTCGGCTGCCCAATAGGGACAGAGGGATTGCCAGCAGTGCTGGAAAGACTGACTGAAGTCTGGTGCTGACTCTGCTACATGGAAGGCAGAGCCAGGAGGGAGGGCCAAAGTGAGACAGGGGCAAACACACAAAAGAATACAGATGTGAGTAATGAATGTTCATAATAATAATGGATGGATAGATAACAAATCAACTGTCTGTGGGGTTTTTAAATGCACAATGAAAGAAATGATCCCAGAAGCAACTAGAGTGAGAAAAGGTGGTGAAATCCCTCTTGCTCACTCCATATGGATTCAATCGCTGTCCACACCATTTTGGATTTCAAGTAGAGAACATGCCCAGTGGTAGGAAAGAACACCAAGACAGATGAGCCAGGGACTCAGAACACCTCACCATAATATTTTCATGTGATTAGGGCTGACATGAAACATTCTGGAATATTTCAGTTTCACTCTATAAATCAGCGGATATCTGGAGGTGGCAGAAGGAAGTTACAGTCACTTCAGTGACTCACACCGAAGCAAACAGGGTGAGCTCCTCTGGTGGCAGATCGTTTTTACACTTTAATGTTTCAAATGTAAGCCTTTTTCAGTTGCCAAGAGGGGTGTGCGCCTTCAATTTCCATTCAGAATGCACATCGGCAGCTCTCAAAATTTAAGGAGCCTTGTATTGTTCCCTGTGCGTTCAGAAAATCCTGTGGCATGTGAACACGTGGGAGTAATTTATGTTCCAGATAATTCATTCTCTTTTCATTTTATTTTCCTAAGATCTGCAACAGGCCTCCACCGGAGATCCGGGATTGCCTCTGTTTCCTGGGGCATGTAATCTGCTGTAGCAGCAGAAGAAAAAAACAGCATGTTTGCCTAGCTTAACAGAACATGCCCCGCTGGAATTGCTACCAGGGAACGAACATGTCAATAAGCATTCTTTTGCATTCAGCTGCACCAGAATGGCATTCACCAGAAATACAGAGGTTTAGCATCCGGGATGTGTGTCAGCAAGGACTGTCATTGCCATATGGCTTTGGCATTTGATTTAGCACAGGAAAGCTTGATGGGCTGACTGTGCATTAATGTCTTTTTGATGTACACCTTGCCAGCACCATCTGCATGAGACACAGCCATGCTTCAGCACAAGAACCACCAATGCTTCTATGTCACACACATCTATTCCTGGAACAAGCCATTCAGACTCAATAGGTTAAGGTTACCTTGATTCTTTCCTTGCTGTCTCTTAGTTGGCAGAGAGGGGCATCCTAGAGTAACATGCCCTAAACTCCAGTGGGCTCAGATATAGAGATGGTCCAGTATCCCAGTGGTAGCAAGCATGGTGCTCTCTCTGTGTGTTTTGGATGACAACTCCCATCAGCACCAGTCATTAGGGGTGGTGGACACTGTAGTCCACAACATCTGGAGGGCACCATGTTGGCTTCTCCTGCAAATAGGGAACTGATTTACTGAGTGTGGATATTTACATAGTGAAACATCCATTGATACACAAGAAGCAGGTTTCAAAATGCTTGCAGAAATCCTAAGGTTTGTAGAAGTTTATATTTAAAAACCTACTAATGGGAATACTCCCCAAATAAACTCAGGGACAACTGAAAAGGCTAGGTGGGCAAAGAATGCTAGCAAACTTTTGAGGGAGAAATGGGGGGAAAGTGTGGAACAGGACATGGAATGGGATATCCTGGAAGGGAATGTGGCTGGCTGGCTGGAACCATGAACTCCATGCTGAAATGTTTTGTTGTAGGCCCAATTTTCCTAGAAATGCAGGGTTCATTTCCATAGTATGATTTCCAAAAAGGTCGACCTCCTCATGAATCAAGTTAAGTGAATGCTACCTGGCCACTGAAAAGAGACAAGACATTGGCTTTGCTTGGGGCAGGGAAATATTTTTTTTTTTTTTATAAATATTTATTAAGTTTTACATAAACAATAAAGAACAACATAAACAACACATAACACAGAAAAAATACACAAACATAAAACACAAAAACAACAGTAATAAACAATAAAAATAGAGAAAATTAAAAAAAAATACCCTTTTTATCTTCATAATGACCTTGCATTTACTTGTTTCTGCGACTTCCCCCAACCTCCCTACTCTGTATTCCAAATCAAATGTTCTGTCTGCAAATTCTTTCCCTCTATCATAATTTAAATTTCTCATCATCTTAAATCCATATCCCATAATTATATTTCCTTCAGTCTAGATTTTAGATCTTTTTCTGTTCACCTTTCTTGCTAAAAACCAGTCACCTTCAGTCCGATATCTTCAAATGTTCGTTATCTTGCAGTATTTCTGTAAATAGTCTTTAAATTTCCTCCAATCTTCCCTCACCGTCTCTTCTCCCTGGTCTCTAATCCTGCCGGTCATTTCTGCTGATTCCATGTAGTCGATGACTTTCATCTGCCATTCTTCCAGAGTGGGTAATTCTTCTGTCTTCCAATACTGTGCAATAAGTATTCTTGCTGCTGCTGTAGCATACATAAAGAAAATCCTATCTTTCTTGTGCACCTGTTGGCCAACCATGCCCAGGAGAAAGGCTTCTGGCTTCTTCGAAAATGTGTATTTAAACACTTTTTTCAGCTCATTATAAATCATCTCCCAGAATGCCTTAATCTTAGGGCACGTCCACCAAAGGTGAAAGAATGTGCCTTCAACTTCTTTACATTTCCAACACTTATTATCGGGCAAATGGTAAATTTTCGCAAGCTTGACTGGTGTCATGTACCACCTATATATCATTTTCATTACATTCTCTCTTAGGGCATTAGATGCCGTAAATTTTATACCGGTGGTCCATAACCGTTCCCAGTCAGCAAACATTATATTATGGCCCAAGTCTTGTGCCCATTTAATCATCACTGATTTCACTTGCTTGGGGCAGGGAAATAAAAGCAAAAAAAAATTTCTCACATTTGCTCTCAAAGGAACACAGGTCAGCAAACAATAAGATAATAAAACAATATAATTAAAAATAAAAAAAAAACCTGTACAACATTTAAAAACATTTAAGAACACCTAAAAACGCTAAAAAAACTTCTAAATCATTTAAGAACATCTAAGACTTTAAGAAGATTTGAAAGAGCATTGCTCGTTCTTGTGATCCAAATCCACCTATTGGAGAAGAGAAAAAGACACCCAGCAGGAGGGAAGGAGAGAAAATAAGGAAGATAAGGTGAGGCAAGTCTCAAAAGATTCCCAGTGGAAGATTACATCAAGTGATCAGCCATGAAAACTAAACATCTCACCCTCGAAAACTGAATGCCATTAACACCACTGCACACTGAAACCTCAACAGACAACTTGGCCCTGACAGCCAAATATTATTTAATAGGCTTGATGCCAACCCTAAATTCTACAGGGTGGTATTTTTCTAACAAGTCCCATTAGGTCAAGAATTTCCACTTGCATGAGGGGACTTACCCCTTACTCCCCACTGTGCATAACCCATGCTCTTCCCAAATCTACTCCAGTGACTTTGGGGGAAACCCCTAGAATAGATTTAGGGAATTAATTTTTAATGAAGCTTTGTAAAAAAGAAAGGTTAGAACTGGAGTGAAACAAGATTCAATTTATAAATTAGATGAGATTTCAGAAATGTGTAGGAAATTAAGAAGGGAAGGAGTACCAGCCAAGTTGAGGGAAGTCAAAAAAAGAGAATGGAGTTAAAAATTGTATGAATTGTATTAATTTGTTTTATTTGTAAACTGAATCAAAATTATATTTAAAAAAATAGTTACAAATAAATGTTACAAAATACAAAATAACAAAAAAAAAATAGAATAGATTTAGGGAAAGGAAGGAGGGTGAAGGATAAATCATCGCACTGATGGAAAATTTACCTAAGTACTATGTTCAATTCTACTTACAGTACATGGGTTGAATTCTTAAAGCTGCTCCTTTCTTATTGGTATGTGACTCCATATTAAGGAAAAGGGGCACTCCATTTTCATTGTCCCATTCCTGGGTGGGGGGGAAATGGGGGAGGTGATTTCAGCAATTTTTGAAGGTAAAGGAGGTGAAAGAAGGAATTTACAGGTGGCAGCATCAGCAGGGATCGTTTCTACTACTGCTAACAACCAATTGTTTCCCAGAATGCCCCAGTGAGTGACACTACATCATCACGCGCCATCCTTGCCAAGGGAATTCTGGGGTTCTAAATGGTGTCCATCAGTTAGCGTCCACTGGGCGGACAGCTTCTGCTGCCACCACAAAACTGATGACGGTGGTAAAAGGAGGAAACCTGGTAAGGAAGGCAAGTTAGTTCTGCTTCCCCTACTGCTCCCCCAAACGACAACAACAATTCTAGGGGAAAGCTCTCCATTAGTCCTGCTCGGAATCTGTATTCATTTTCTCCTTCCGCTGTGCTATTTACATTTTTTGAAGTGGAGCGAGCAAAACGAGACAAAACACTTAGGATATGAACATACTTGTGCTATAGAATGACATTGTGCCAGTCTAATATCTCCTGTGCTATTTTCTATCCTTTTCTTAATGGTCCCTAGCATTCTGTTTACCTTCTTCGAGTTTGACAGCTGCAATGCATTAAGCTGCTTTCAGTGTTTTCGGCAACGATGACTTAAGGTTCTCTTTCCTGAGCAGTACCAGCTAATTTAGAAACCCACCCATTGTGTGCAAGCAAGATTATTTTTCCTGTGCACATTAATTTGTACTTATCCACTCTGAACTTTGACTGCCATTTTATTGCCCAACCATCTTATTATGTGAAATCTTTCCGTGCTTTCTTATACTGTCGTTGGCACGGCTGTCTTGAATGCATGGGGGGGAGGGTCTCCAGATTTTTCTATCTCATCCATACTCCCAGATCAATGGGAGACAATGGCCAGCAAGCCTGAGAGCAGATGCTGGGCATGTGAGAGGCACCAGTTGAGGACTTGTTTATTTAGATGTGCGGACAGACGTAAGCGGAGTCACAACTTGCCCACATGGTGTACTCCAGAGGCCACACTGCCTGTCAATTCACCCTGCTTTCCCACCCCAACATGGAGCACTCAAGATGATTTAATATATGGATGTAACAGGCAGAGACAACACACTGCCACTTATTTCACAGCAGGGATGGTGATGACATAATCTCCCAGGTCACTGGCTGCCAGTCCTTTTCATGACAAATAAATAATGGCTTCTCAGACAGGAAACACTCCAAATAAACAAAGCAGAGTAGGATTTTGGTTGGGTGCATTAGCTGCCACTTAAATTCCAAAGCCCCCTTATTAAAACCATTCAAAATACCACCCAACAGTGAGCAAGCTTCTGAGTCCACCAGAACTCTTCCTCAGTCTGGGTGCTAAGCACAGTTGGAGGGGGTGAAGGGGGAAAATGCTCTCGGACCCATGGGAATTGATTGGTACACGATATGATCAAAACACTGATCATGTGGAAAATGTGGATGAACCTTCAATCTGAAAAACAGCTCAAAACCCAGATTTAAGTGGATTTATTAATTTTATTTTAAATGGCAACTGCCAGGACGCCACCTTAAATATCTGGCGTCTCACATTGTCCCTGGGCAACTCCAAACCCAAGAAGTTAGTAAACCGAGAATGCTGTGCATATTTATGGTGAACATGTTCATGACGCAAGGCAATCTGCCAGTGTTTTGTCTCCAGACTGGGCTCATGTATTCCCTTAAAAGCATTAGACAGCCCATCAACAATGATGATGGAACACTCGTTATTTTCAAGCCATTGAATGTTGGATCGAGCTGTTTCAAGAATGTAGCACATATTACAATACATAACAATAATGTTTTGTGGCGACCCTCTGGGGCAATTGTTTTGAGGACTCAAATATAAGCACAGAGCTGAATCTCAGTGACACTTTGAATGGGGCGGAAAAATACAAGGGAAGGTTTTAAAATTCTCATTTGAAATGCAGAGCAATTTATCTTAAAACCACAGAACTGAGATATGTGAAAATGGTCTCTGGTGTTTTCTGAGGGGTTGTTAGTGGCAGTAATAAAAGAGACAGCAGCCTCAACTATTTCATTCCCAAGCAAAACATATGGAATTATGAAGGTGCTTTTGGCTCTCCAGTACGATTGGGGTTGTCATCTTATGCCCTGGTCCTCTGTGATTCTATGTCTAAGGAGTTGGGGAAGAGCTTGGCAATCTCTAGCTCATTCCTTACTGCCTAGCTGTTTCTATACCACCACTCTTGTCCATTGTTGTCCTGGAAATAATCTTTGTGCATTTTCATATACATGTGCTGCCTCCTTCTGGAACTGTGTGTGCTTGAGTTTGTCATTTTTCTGTTCCATAGATGCTGAATTTGCACAAACACACCCACTTCCCCAACTAAATGCATTTGATACAGAATGCTGAAAATCAGGCTGGATCTAGACACATCAAAGAAGCGTTTCACTTAAACACGTTTTATACTTTGTATGAGAAATTGTGTTGGTAAAAACAGAACTCCACAGTGTCATCTGGTGTCACAGTGTTAGAATGCATAAACAACACATATAAAGTGCTTTTTCTTTGCCAATGTAGCTGCATCCTCAGACTCTTGAGATAAGCTTGTGAAACAGTTTTGGAGGACAGGAAGCAGCTAGTTATTGTTCTTTAGCTTCTATTAAACATGGGGAGCCTGTATCTCTTCAGATGTTGCTGGACTCCAACTCCCATCAGCCTCAGCCACTCAGCCAGTTTACACAGTAGTCAGGGATGATGGGAATTGTAGTTCCTCAACATCTGGAGGTCATAGCTACCCCACACCTATATAAGCAGACAAAATTAGCTAGATGTCACTGCGGCAAAATGTCACATATCAGTAAATTAAACACTGAGGGAGGAGCGGCAAGGAAGAATCATAGAATCATAGAATCATAGAATCATAGAGTTGGAAGAGACCACAAGGGTCATCGAGTCCAACCCCCTGCCAAGCAGGAAACACCATCAGAGCACTCCTGACATATGGTTGTCAAGCCTCTGCTTAAAGACCTCCAAAGAAGGAGACTCCACCACACTCCTTGGCAGCAAATTCCACTGTCGAACAGCTCTTACTGTCAGGAAGTTCTTCCTAATGTTTAGGTAGAATCTTCTTTCTTGTAGTTTGTATCCATTGCTCCGTGTCCGCTTCTCTGGAGCAGCAGAAAACAACCTTTCTCCCTCCTCTATGTGACATCCTTTTATATATTTGAACATGGCTATCATATCACCCCTTAACCTCCTCTTCTCCAGGCTAAACATGCCCAGCTCCCTTAGCCGATCCTCATAAGGCATTGTTTCCAGGCCTTTGACCATTTTGGTTGCCCTCCTCTGTACACGTTCTAGTTTGTCAGTGTCCTTCTTGAACTGTGGTGCCCAGAACTGGACACAGTACTCCAGGTGAGGTCTGACCAGAGCAGAATACAGTGGCACTATAACTTCCCGTGATCTAGATGCTATACTCCTATTGATGCAGCCCAGAATTGCATTGGCTTTTTTAGCTGCCGCGTCACACTGTTGGCTCATGTTAAGTTTGTGGTCAACCAAGACTCCTAGATCCTTTTCACATGTACTGCTCTCAAGCCAGGTGTCACCCATCTTGTATTTGTGCCTCTCATTTTTTTTGCCCAAGTGCAATACTTTACATTTCTCCCTGTTAAAATTCATCTTGTTTGTTTTGGCCCAGTTCTCTAATCTGTCAAGGTCGTTTTGAAGTGTGATCCTGTCTTCTGGGGTATTAGCCACCCCTCCCAGTTTGGTGTCATCTGCAAATTTGATCAGGATGCCCTTGAGTCCATCATCCAAGTCGTTGATAAAGATGTTGAATAAGACCGGGCCCAAGACAGAACCCTGTGGCACCCCACTAGTCACTCTTCTCCAGGATGAAGAGCAACCATTGATGAGCACCCTTTGGGTCCGGTCAGTCAGCCAGTTACAAATCCACTGAGTGGTAGCATAGTCAAGACCGCATTTTACCAGCTTCTTTACAAGAATATCATGGGGCACCTTGTCAAATGCCTTGCTGAAATCAAGGTAGACTACATCCACTGCGTTCCCTTCATCTACCAGGCTTGTAATTCTGTCAAAAAATGAGATCAGGTTAGTCTGACATGACTTATTTTTCAGAAATCCATGCTGACTATTGGTGATCACAGCATTCCTTTCTAGGTGCTCACAGATTGTTTGCTTAATGATCTGCTCCAGAATCTTCCCTGGTATTGATGTTAGACTGACTGGGCGGTAATTATTTGGGTCCTCTCTTTTCCCCTTTTTGAAAATAGGGACAACATTTGCCCTCCTCCAGTCTGCCGGGACTTCGCCTGTTCTCCAGGAATTCTCAAAGATGACTGCCAGTGGTTCTGAGATCACATCTGCCAGTTCTTTTAATACTCTTGGATGCAGTTCATCTGGCCCTGGAGACTTGAATACATCTAAACTAGCCAAGTATTCTTGTACTATCTCCTTAGTTATTCTGGGCTGTGTTTCCTCTGCTGAATCATTTCCTCCAAATTCTTCAGGTCGGGCATTGTTTTCTTTATCGGAGAAGACTGAGGCAAAGAAGGCATTGAGGAGTTCAGCCCTTTCTGTGTCCCCTGTTTGCATTTCACCATCTTCTCCTCTGAGTGACCCCACTGTTTCTTTGTTCTTCCTTTTGCTACGAACATACCCATAGAAGCCTTTTTTGTTGCTTTTAACCTCTCTAGCAAGCCTGAGTTCATTCTGTGCTTTAGCTTTTCTGACTTTGTGTCTACACGTGCTGGCTATTTGTTTGAATTCCTCTTTGGTGGTTTCCCCCCTTTTCCATTTTTTGTACACATCCTTTTCCATTTTTTGTACACATTACACAGGGAAAATGTGAACCTAGAATTTGGTCAGCTGTAGCAAAATCTTGTGCTTTGTTAAGAACATTAAAGGATCCCCTCATAACTAATAGCTATGTGGTTGCCTTCTTGAAGGTGGGGACAACATTTGCCCACCTCCAGTCTGAAGGGACCTCTCTTGTTCTCCAAGAATTATCAAAGATTCTAGACAGAGGCTATGAGATTACATCTGCAAGCTCCTTTAGTACCCTTGGAAGCAGCTCATCAGGCCCTGGAGATTTGAATTCATTTAAGTAACTAGGTGTTTCCTTACCACCTCTTTTCCTATCTTGGGCTGCAGCTCCCTCCTTACATCATTTATTCTGTTATCGCCAGGTTAAGCCCTGCTTTCCTTTTGGGTGAAGACAGAGACCAAGTAGGAGTTGAGCAACTCTGCCTTCTCTCGATCACCCAGTAGCATTTCTCAGTCTTCTCCATACAGATGGCCTACTACTTGCTTGTTCTTCCTCTTGCTTTGAACACAACCAAAGAAACCTTTTTTAAAATCATTTTTAACCTCTCTTGCAAGCCTGAGCTCATTCTGAGCTTTGGTCCACCAGTGTGCAGCCAGTTAGTTTAATTCCAGTATTTTCCCCTCATTTCATGGGCCATGATATTCAATGAAGAAAAAAACACCTGTGCCGCAAGGCCCATCAGCTTCCTGCCCAGGGTCTCATAGTCATTTGCTATGAAGTTGAAGGTAGTGTCCACCAGTATCTTTTGTACCTACATGAATCAGAAGGAAGGGGTTGTGGTCACTGGGCTATATAAGACTTGACAACCTATCTGTCACATTGTAAAACTTTGTTTTGTTTTTTTAAAAAATATTTTATTAAGTTTTACATAAAAAAATGAAACAACAAAAAATGAACACCAACACCAAAGGAAAAAAAGAAATGCAATATAACACAAACACAAAACAGCAAAAAGTATCAGAAAAAAAAGAAAAACAAAAATAAAAACAGTTTTATCTTCATTATATTCCTTGCATTTACTTATTTCTCCGACCTCCCCAAACCTCCCTTCTCTGTATTCCAAATCATATATTCAAACAACAAATCCCTTCCCTCTGTCTTACTTAATTTTTGTCTTAATTTTAATATCTTAATATTACTTAATTTTCTTATATCTTAAAATATTGGGTCTTTTTTAATTTTTAAACTTTTTACTAATGACCTTTTACAATCAATCAGATGTCATCTAACATTCATTGATCTTATAATATTTCTGTAGGTAATCTTTAAACTTCCTCCAATCTTCTTTCACCGTCTCTTCTCCCTGGTCTCTGATTCTGCCGGTCATTTCAGCCAATTCCATGTAGTCCATTACTTTCATCTGCCATTCTTCCAGAGTGGGTAATTCTTGTGTCTTCCAATACTGTGCGATGAGTATTCTTGCTGCTGTTGTTGCATACATAAAGAAAGTCCTATCCTTCTTTTGCACCTGTTGGCCGACCATGCCCAGGAGAAAGGCCTCTGGTTTCTTGGGGAAGGTGTATTTAAACACTTTTTTCATTTCATTATAGATCATCTCCCAGAGGGTCTTAATCCTCGGGCATGTCCACCAAAGATGGAAAAAAGTACCTTCAACTTCTTTACATTTCCAACATTTATTATTGGGCAAGTGATAACACATTGTAAAACTTTGAACCTGGAAGTCAGCACACCTTCCAGGACATCCTGTTACCTTGGCACACTGGTGCTGTTCTCTTCAGTAGGGAGTCACGTATTACCACTACACATCTCTTCCTCCTCTGGAGAGTGGCAGGAATCTTTCTGTACACAGTACCTTCCACAACTGCCTCAGGGTATCCTGAGGTCTGCAGCTGCTGTCCTTGTTCCTCTGGCCCAAAAACCATGTCTGAGGTGAGGGCATGGAATTGATTTTGCAGTTCCAGTGACACAGCATGGCTCCTAGCAGTCCTGCTTCTGTGTGCCATGTTCCTTCCAGTACTGGTCTCCTGCAATCTTCCTCCTCCCTAGGGGCACCCTGCCTGTGCCATCGTTCCAGGACAGTCCACTCTGCTCTATCGAGAAATTCCTCATATTAGCAGTAACTGAGGTGTGATTTAGGACTAATCCTATGAAAAGATGAAATATCAAAAGGCAGGCTTTTGCTCTGCTAAAACATGTAGATATTTGGGGCAGAAATTTGAATCATTCCACTTTAGTTTCTTTCTGCAAGTTTAAGCCCCTCATCCGCATAAAACAACAGTACTTGTAGGAATTTGATGAATTGGTCAAACGGTTGCTTGAAAGTTTCATCAATCTTTTCACACATTTGGCCCAAATCCCAAGTAAAGAAGCTCAGCACATAATTCATAAAAGATGCTACTCAGTGAGTTTTGGCTCTAATAATTTTGAGTACATGGCAGGGGTTATGCGCCTGTGTGTGTGTGTGTGTGTGTGTGTTTCTTTTTTCAAACAGGCAGGTCTTTGAACATATTGTGCAGATCTTTTTTCTACATTGATTCTGAGCTGTGAAGTTGAACATTCAAAATCCAAAGAGAGCTCTTCACAGGCCTTCATTTCTGTCTGGTCTCAGCTGTGGAACCTGTTTTCAGCATGTGAGAAATAACACAGAAGAGAGTGCCTTTGAGTAGGTGCAGAGTGCCTTTTATCCATCACTATGTAACTGGTACTTTCTGGTTTTTCCAAAATCTTGATTAGAAGATTCCATGACAGATGATGACAGATTCCAGAACCTTCTTCAACCTTGTTTGGGTATTCTTTTCATTATGGCTAATCAAGTGCAGGAGGAAAATGCCCGACTGTTGCTTCTTGCCAGATCTGCCCCACCACAGATTTTGGGTGATGAGCAGTAAAGGGAAGCTTGCAATATATACACACAGGTTCCCCCTATGATTGGAAGTCTGCACAATCAAGGTTCCCAATCCTGTGGCATACCTGTACAAGCACAGCAAGTTCCCATTTACAGATTTCCCCTTCCTGCAAAAAATAAAAGTTTTTTAAAGAATTAATGTGTGTGTTTTGCAATGTTCTAATTACAACTGCATGGAGAAAAAATGCCTGAGGGGGCTATTTCTGTGGGGCATACATCAAAAGGCCATTTGGCACATCATGAAGAAACAGCAATAGATGATGTCTTGAGTGACTAGCACATTTTCTTTCCTCACTTCTAAGCATCATATGAAAGAAAAATGCACCCATCAACCCTCTGGGGAAATGTGTGCGGTCCTGAGATAGGTACAGATCATACCTCCCTGTGTGAGTGATGTACCACATTCTCATTTGTGTATAACTAGGAAATGTGGGACAAGGATGCCCAAGTCAATCAGACATCTTCTATTGCTGCTTCCTAGTAAAGCGTAATATGTCTCTGAATGAGAGTGGGTGGAAGTCTATACACCCAGTAAAATCAAGTAGCAGAGCTTTTCCTAGACTGTACTAGTTCAAAACTTCAGGGGAGGGTTTGCATGTTCAAATATTTCTTTAATGACAAACAAACAACAGCAGTGAGATAATAATCGCTGCACATAGAAGTGTAGCATGCCAGGAGACAAATTCCAAGTAGTCTTCTCCTTGCCTTCCCATTTTATGTTCAGAGAGATTTTCTGAGGAAGAAATCAACCATGCAGCCTCATATTTGCAACCTGAAATGGTACAGCCCAGTAAATTTCACTGAGAAAAAGCTCGATTCTGCTGAATGTAGTAACTGGCCCTTAGTTCTCAGCACAGAGATTCCAACGGGAGCTGTCCAGATGAAGGGGCAACTTGAAGGAGGGATTTCATATTTTAAAACGGTGACATTGGAAGCAGCACTCAGATTCATCAGCAGAATCAAGTTTGTACTCCTGTTTCAAACATTCCCTCAGCCACTTGCAGGATTGATTTTCCTTGAAATCCACTTTTGTCATATTTCTAAAAGCTCTGGCATAAAAATGGATATTCTCTTGACTTTGGCTACATAATATATGTCATATTTCTTTCCCGAGATTGACTTCAGAATGACATTACTTCAAATGCAGTTATAAGCTGTGACTCTTTACCAGCTGAAACTCTTCCATCACTCACTCTGTACTCAAGAAATGGATGCTTCCTGCTTTGCATACCTCTGTGCTTGCTATCCATAAGCAAAGCCCTCATTCTATCACAAAACTCAGTTTGGGGCCTGTAGCAAATGGAGTACTGAGCAGCATGGATTCTGCATTAAACTCTGATGAGGCCCTGGAGTTAGCAAGGGACTTTTTTGTTTTAGGCAAGACTTAACTCAGGGTCAAATTAGCAGGATGACTTATTTTGGGGGTAGTGAATCATCTCTAAAGGAAGCACCTCTACAGGGTATGTAGCCTTTGGGGTGTTCCTTAGGAAAGTAAGTGAGGGCAAGGCCTGCTGGTCTTTCCTTGGGTATGTAGCAAGAGAGGAGATATTGGGGGGGAGGGTTTCATATCATCTCTCAAGCCAATGGCCAGTTGTTCTTCAGGCTTCCACCTGTTATGTGCTGAGATGGTGCAATCTCCATAACATTGTAGCATACCCATCAACTGACAACCGGTACATCTCTTCTTCTTTTTTTCATGCGAGAACACGGCGGCCATTTTGGGCCCTGTGATCTTGCCCTGCAAAAGCACTTTTAGGAGGTCACATGGGTAAAGTGACTTGCCCTGGAGCACAGCCTAGAAGACACCCCGGGTTTCAGGTTTTGGCCTGGACACGTGTTATAGCAATATTTCCTAACTATAGCATATTCCAATTATGCATGCAAGAAGCTTACAACATTACAGTGTTACCTTGGTTCTCAAACTTAATCCATTCCAGGAGTCCGTTCCAAAACCAAAGCGTTCCAAAACAAAGGCACGCTTTCCCATAGAAAGTAATGCAAAAAGGATTAATCTGTTCCAGACTTTTAAAAACAACCCCTAAAACAGCAATTTAACATGAATTTTACTATCTAACGAGACTGTTGATCCATAAAATGAAAGCAATAATCAATGTTCTGTACTATAAAATAAACATGACAGTATTGTAGATGATAAAAAAAAAAAAAATTCTTTCCTGCACTGATGATAGTCATTGTTTGGATGGGGGGCTTTTATCCATTTCTGCAGTCACAATCAATCAGTCAGTCAGTAGCTGAACTGGGTTCCACATAGCCACAAAAACAAATTAACAGAAAAAGCCTCAAAAACAAAAACGCAAAATAAATAGCAAAAACAAAAAGTGCCAAACTTAATCCGTTCTGGAAGCCCAATTGACTTCTGAAATGTTCGAAAACCAAGGCACAGCTTCTTATTGGTGCACGTGCCCCAGAAACAATAGTCAAGAGTTGTATCTGACATTCAGCTTCCAAAAAAGTTTGAAAACCGGAACACTTACTTCCGGGTTTTTGGCGTTTGAGTACCAAGGTACCACTGTATAATAGCAAAATGGACCTTTTTCAACCCTACTAAAATCGTAACTTTTTTCATTCACTTAGCCATTTACTTCATCTGATTAACAGCTGAAGGAGGATGGCTGCTAATCAATCACCAAACACTTCCTATAACTCCTTCCCCAATGCCTTCTCCCCCCTATTTCCTCTCAGCATTTTTAGAGTTAATGAGGAGGGTCAAGAAGGGGAAATAGGCCTCCAAACAGACACTTGTGGCATCAGTTATGTTTTTTCTGGGCTGTAAGAGTAGCTCAACCAGTGAGCCATTTGTCATGCAGCTTAATCCGGCCATAAAATACTAATCAGTCATGTCCCCTTTGCACTGCTTCCTTTTTACAAGCACATTAATATCATCAGTGAGGAGGAGGGGACTCATATGGACACAAACACACTTAGGATTTTTCCTCCCTTTGAGTCCATCCCTGGAGACTCTGTTCCTGGGAAGTAGTTCTTGTCTTCTTGGTTAGGCTGGGTTATGGTGGGCTGGTATCAAAAGAAAGGAAAAGGGGCTGCCACCAGTGTCATAAAGCCATGGCCTATTTTTGAGCACATCATGTTGACATCTCACCATAACATAGACAAAACATATGCAATTGGGAGTCAGAGGGGGTAAATATTTGTCTGAGATGGGCTGTCATTGCATGGATGTGCAAACTAATCTCGATGACATCTAGAGTAACTACACTCACAGAGAGCAGTAAAGTCATAGCACACAGACAACACATTTCATTGTGATATCATGGATATCACAGAGAGTTTGAGGACGCAAGGGAGAAACGTGCTAGGAGGAAGGCACGCTTGGCAAATCCACACTGTGATCAGCTCTTGCCCAGAAACCAATGTCGCCACTGTGGAAAGACGTGTGGATCCAGAATTGGCCTCCACAGTCACTTATGGACTCATTGTTAAAACTGTGCTTATGGAAGACAATCTTACTCGACTACGAGTGATCGCCAAAGAAGAAGAAGAAGATCACAGAGAGGCATTTGTGGGTCATGCAAAAAACTCATTGCATGTGCCATGGCTTCTTTTGTATGTGTGATAGCATGAGGTTGCCCTTCTCAAGCCTCAGCAGTGTTGTGTGTATCCCTCCACGAAGGCCATTATGAGAAAGGGACCTCGTGTTTTAACTTCACATTATGGAGTTAGTCTCTACCCAAGAGCCTGCCCTCTTGGGAGCAACATATCTGTAAGATCCAGACATACAAGCAACTATCTCATTGTGAGACAAGCTAACAGCAGTAGCCATTAAAGCGTTTTTCATGTCGAAAATGGCAATTGGATCCCCAGCAATGGTGACAGTGCTCCTTATAATAACTCTTATAATAGAAAGCGGCAAGTAATTACTCCCTGGGGAGTTGTCATTCTGCACAACGCTGTTAGCAACAGCCATATGGGTGGAACAGGAATAACACAGCACCATATAGATGATCTTTTCTAATTCTTTATTTTCCCCCATCCGTGAACTGTGCCCTTCCCTATTTCCTATCAGTGCTCCATCTCATTGTATGCAAACCACAACCCCCTCTTTTTTCTCCATCCAGCTTTATTTTCCTGAACATTCATTAACTGCTCACAAAGGACCATGCATGGCAGAATGGAGTAGCAATTATCTTCTGGTTCTGACCCGTGTTTAACAGTCAGAGATTAGCATCAGCAGTAATAATGGAGCGTGGGATGCAGGTTGTTCAGTGCTAAGGATCTGACAAGTATCCAACCAACAGTTCTAAGATGAGAGAAAGTAAGGTCTTTGCCGTGAAATGTAAAATGACATGTTCATAGGATGTGGGGAAGAAGCACACATTGTTGTCCAGTAGATTAAATTAAATTATTTATTAAATTTCTATAAATGCCCTTCATCCGAGGATCACTAGGTGGATTACAATATCAAAACACAAAAATGCATAACATAGTAACAAGCAACAACATCCCCAGTAACTAACCCCCAGCTTTCAATCACTGACATATCCCTGTATCCCCATCAGAAATTCAATGTACACCTTCTTGGGAACAGGCCCCACTGAGCTAATTAGTACATCCTTCTATCTAAACAAACTGTGCGGCAGGGATGGGGAAGCTGGTCAGGGATGATGGAAGTTATAGTCCAATAACATCTGCAAAACCACAGATTCCACATCTCTGTGATATGTCATGAGCAGGATAAACAAGGGAATCTGACAACTTGGTGGTGGAAAGAGCAGGTGGCCTGATTCTGGCAGCTCTGCGGCACCACCCTGAAACAATTTGAAGGTGTACTCCTGCTTGTTGAGTCAACCAGGTGATGTGAGTAGCCAACTGGGCCATGCAGGCATTGCATTATTGCTAAATCAGACTTAGTTCCCTAATCTGATGCCTGCTTGTTGGCTGGAGAAGTTTCTCTACAGCAAGGATGGCTAATCTGTGGCCCTCCAGATGTTGTTGGACTTCAGTCAGAGGCGGAATGCTTCTGAATACCAGGAATGGGGAGTGCTCTTATGCTTGGGTCCTGTTTGTAGGTTTCCCACATGCATCTGGGTGGCTACTGTGTGAACAGAATCCTGGGCTAGAAGGTCCATCAACCTGATCCAGCAGAATCCTCTTATGGTCTCACAACTCCCATCATCCCTGACCGCGGGTCATGTTGGTGGGGCAAATGGAGTCCAGGAATATTGGGAAAGTCAGGTGTTAGCTACTGGCTTCCTCTAGTTATTTTATTGTTCACTATTGTTCCACTGCTTTCCCTTGGAAAACCCACTGTTTGGTGCTGAATCAGAACAAACATCCATCCACAGAAAACCCAGTAGATATTTTGTTCCGATTCAGTAGTAAAGAGTGAGTTTTCCTGGGGAAATCAGCAGGGCAAAAGAAAAACCTTCCAGACCCAGGCCTAGAAACACAGCTTTTTTGGGTGGCTTTAGCATGGCGAAGAAGCTTGCTTCTGTACCTGTATTATATGCCAAAAATATGACTTATTTACTACATTTTAGCTCAACTCACTTTTCATAGAGGCTGGTGAGTTGTGAACTACATGAACAACACTTCCTGTTTAAATCCTGCATATGTTCCACAGGTGGCAATTTAACCTTAGAACAAAAAAATGTGTAAATCATGGATGGGGAATCTGTGGCACTCGGTGAGAACCCCCCTGAGCCCAAGCCAGCATGGCCAATGGTCATGGGTTGGTGTTCACCATCAAAGAAAGTGTAGGTGCGTATCTCAAAGGCACATATTGCAGGAGAAAGGATCATTAGTCTGTCTAGGGAAAATATCATTTCTTGAGCTCAACTGTATTTCCTGTGAACATGAACAAAAACAATCTACCAAATTTTCCCAGGGGAAATATACAGCTCTCTGAGAAAACTTGGCCAAACAACAGAGTGCTCTTATCTCCACTATGGTGTTTAGAATTCCCATTCGGTCTATAGACACAAAGGACATCACTCTGTGGCTATGGGAAACTGAAGACCAAATTATTTTTCAATGAAAGCAGAGAATAGAAATGGAAGTTCCAGGGCACCCTAATGATAGAGCAAATCTGGGGCCAATGGACCCTAGGGAACCCACAAGGCTGATGCCATTCTTTATGAAATAAAGAAAATGCACAACCCTCCTTTACTGAGCATCACCACCGATCCCAACCGCTGGTGGTCACCTGGCCTTGAGGGTGTGGGGAAGGCCATGGCATTTAGCAAAGTAGAAAAGTACTGAGTGAACTAGCTGGAGCAGCAGCTACTCACTTAATTTTCCAGAGAGTTGATGCGGGCAGTGCAGAGGGCATTTTACACAGGGACTCCTCACCCCTGGTAAGTACAGACAAAGTAGCAAGGGAGAAGGCAAAGTAGCCTAATATGTTTGTTACTGGTTAAAGGTAAAGGGACCCCTGACCATTAGGTCCAGTCGTGGCCGACTCTGGGGTTGCAGCGCTCATCTCGCTTTATTGGCCAAGGGAGCCGGTGTACAGCTTCCGGGTCATGTGGCCAGCATGACTAAGCCACTTCTGGCGAACCAGAGCACCGCATGGAAATGCTGTTTACCTTCCCGCTGGAGCAGTACCTATTTATCTATTTGCACTTTGACATGCTTTCAAACTGCTAGGTGGGCAGGAGAAGGGACTGAACAACGGGAGCTCACCCTGTCGCGGGGATTCGAACCGCCGACATTCTGATCAGCAAGTCCTACAGCGCCACCCACGTCCCACAGTGCCACCCGCGTCCCTTGTTACTGGTTAGGCTGCTATTATTCTTTCTTGCTTGTGCTTTACCAGCTATTTCATGCCCAAACTGGAAGGCTTCTGAGACTATTTCATTCCCAAACTGGAAGGCTTCTGAGACCAGGAACTCCGTGAAATGTGTTCTGTGATCTGAGTAATCACAGGGCCTTGAGTAGCATGAAGTCCAAAGGCGGCAAAACAAGATGCAAGGGGGCATCTGAGTGGCGTTTAAAAAATAACTCTGATCTTTGTGCTTTCGAATCACACAAGACCCATGGCAGTGGTTATAAGCTCCCATGCAACTATTGTAACAGTGCTATCAAATATAGAACATAGGCGAAAAAATGTATTTTCAGCTGGTGTGAGACACTAATGAAGGAGAGCCCCGCTGACTTCCATGATTCTGTCATGATAGACATCTTGATGAACTCTCCTCCTTGTTCATTCCCTGTATTGATCTGCACCCCTTGCCCCTTGTAATATAGTCATCTCTTGCTTCACATGCAGGTGAAGAGGTAGGAGGGTGAAAGTAAATGGCATTGGTCATATTAATCAGCATGGAAGCTGGAGAGCCAGAGATAACTACCAAATATGTCTTGTGTCCAATGGCCTCAATAATAAAAAGTGTTGCCACTTGATGGCCTTTCAGAGATCAAATTGGAATTAGTTTTGGAGCTGTGATCTGAAAGGCTGCCCAAAGGATTTATGGGACAATGAGGAGCCAGCCAGCAAGGTCTAAAGTATGAACTATGGATTATGCTCGTGCGACTGTAGTGCTTTTTATTACGCCTTCAGACTCTCTAGCCTAGGTCAAGAGGACAGCATTTGTGCGGCAAGAATCAGAGGGGAGAAGCTTCTTCTTCACATCACCTCCTTGGTGCAGCATTGATCAAGAAGGCTGGCCTATTGCTAGGAATTTCCAAAGATGGGTCAATTAATTAAGCTCAGTCATAGCAGCAGGAGGAAAGTTTGAGATGCCCAGGAGACACAAGTGTAAGATACATGAGCAGGCTAATCAGGCCTAACTTGGATGAAAGACTTTTGAGTACCTTTTACAAAGCAATAACTAATTGCCACCTGAGGAAGAGGGGCATCACTTGTACTCTGTGGGGTGTAATCCACTGGGAGCAGTCAAGTACAACATTCCTTGTTTTGCTAGAGTGGACATGCAAGGGAATGTTTGGTCTAGCCAGTTGAACTTCCTGTTACACCTGACCTGGAGTATCCTTCCTTGCATGTGACTGGGAGATGGGTGTGACCTTTCCAGACCTGGTAAAGGGCCAAGTCATGCAGCCACCTCCTTCTCTTCGATCTTCTTTTTCGTTCTGCGAACTTCCTGATTCACCTGGACTTTACTGCTGGCTACCAGCCAGCAGTACCCCAGGTTATCTCCCATATGGGGTAAACCTGTTTGTACATGTTTGTAACTTTAAGTCTAAAGCCTGCTTTCAGGGATCACACTGTGCTCTGCCTGATCGTGAGTAAAACTACTTTTTGTTACTTATGAATAAGACTGTTTTGTCTTTATTCTTTTAGGAGGGATCAAAGGGGTCTTACCTGGAAAAATAGAATGTATCTCAGTCTGGGCAAGCCAGGTTGAATTGTTTATTGTCTTAAGAGACTCTCATGAGTTTGCAACCAGCTTTCTGCTGAGCAAGAAGGGGATTGTAACTCTGCTAAGCGAAGAAACTTGCCAGAGCAAGTTAGGAAAGATATTAATAATCAATATAGCCTCTCCTGCCACCCTCAACATTCGTTCAGATTCTCTGTCAGAAAGTCACCAAAATATTTCTTGGACTATCTGTGTAACCAGTGGGACATGAATGTCAAAGTTATATACCAGAAGCTTACCTCAGGACAGTCTAAAAGGCTGGCAGGCTGGTTACATAGCTATTGGATTAGAAGGGAAGCAAATGTCCACTTAGTCATTTGAGGATGCATGTTATGAGGAGGAATATGTGGAGGAGGAAGAGCCCCAGGCCCCAGGAACCCCAGGTTCTAAGGGTACATAAAACTGATTACCCATTTCGATGTTTTGCTGAGGGTGAACAAATGAAGCTGTTCTGTACCAAAGCTCACCATTTAATAGGAACATAGGAAGTTGTCTAATACTGAATCAGACCATTAGTCCATCAAGCTCAGTATTGTCTACACTGGTTGTCTCCACTGTTTCAGAGAGCAGCTGTTCCTATCCCTACCTGGAGATGCTGAGAATTGAGCCTGGGACCTTCCACCACCAACATGCATGTTCTACCACTGAGCTTCAGCCCTTCCCCAGAACAGAAATCTAATTCTATCTGTGCTTCCCAGCAACAACCCTTTAGGGCCAAAGTCTTTCCAAAACCAATAATAATAATAAAAATAAATAATAATAATAATAATAATAATAATAATAATAATAATTTATTATTTATACCCCACCCATCTGGCTGGGTTTCCCCAACCACTCTGGGCAGCTTCCAACTAAGTATTAAAATACAGTAGTCTACAGTAGTCTGTTAAACATTAAAAGCTTCCCTAAAGAGGACTGCCTTCAGATGTCTTCTGAAAGTCTGGTAGTTGTTCTTCTTTTTGACATCTGGTGAGAGGGTGTTCCACAGGGCGGGTGCCACTACCGAGAAGGCCCTCTGCCTGGTTCCCTGTAACTTGGCTTCTCGCAGTGAGGGAACTGCCAGAAGGCCCTTGGTGCTAGACCTCAATGTCCAGGCAGAACGATGGGGGTGGAGACACTCCTTCAGGTATACTGAAGCTACTGAAGGTATACTGAACCTACTACTCAAGATCTGTCAACCGGAGCTTCTAGGGATTGAACTGGGATCTTATGCATTTCAGTGAGTCATGTGATGTAGATCTGCCACTATGCCCCTAGCAGCCACCCATAAAGGCTACTGCCTCTGAATGCCTGTTGCTGGTAATCACATATGGGGAGAGCAGTCTTGTACTCAGGACCTGCTTGCTGTCTTCCCATAGGCATCTGGTTGGCTCCTGTCAGAACAAGATTCTTTGGACTGATTCAGCAGAGTGGTTCTTATGTTCCAGAGTAGACTGAAGCTGGAACTAACTTCAGGATAACATACCATATCAATATCACCTAAATAACACGTTTGCTAAGGATGTTATTAAGAGCTGCAATTTCCCAGTATTTTGGAGCTTGAGTGAACATGGAAAGCGCTCAATGCAGCATGTTAAACTTCTGTCATGTGAATATGTATATGTTTATATAATGATCTACACATCTTTAGAGCTATAATATATTCTCACAAGAGTATATTAAAATGTGACTATATAGGATGTGTTAAATTATAAATCAGCATGTTTTAATGGTTATATCAACCAGTGAGACTATATTTCTTCTTTTAAAATGGTCCAAATACAAATGGAAATGTTAATTAAAAGCAATGGTTTAAATCAAGTCTTTCTGCTTGATGATTTAAATAATTTTGATTTAAATCAATCTTCCATGCTCTCTATCTCTTTGACAGTGTATGTGTGTGCACGCTGTTTTTCTTTGTGTTATGGTTTGAGTTCATTTCCAACAAAATATACGCTACCAGCAATAATGTAATGCACATTTCTCTTACATGACAACCGGGTCGGTTGCAATTTTTCTTTAAAAAGTCATGAGGGATAGACTTTGCAAGTATTCAGTTTCTCTGACTTCCAGCGCAAGGGCAGAAGGTGAAAATAATGGTTGTGTGATATAAAATCCATTGCAACATTTGCACTAGCATAAGCTTGTTGCATGTCTGCAACAAGTTATGGAAGAAGTAGTACTGGGTCTACAGCAATCTGCCTCACAACCAGCCATGAGAACCATGGTGGCTTCCTGAACCTTCTCTCGCATTAGTTTTTCCACTAGTACATGACTAAGGGGCTTTAAGGAAGCAATACATTGAGTTACTCCCAAGGATTTGAGCAGTAGAAAATTGACCAGGATGGTAGGAAACTGAAGGTAGGCAGCCTTTCTTCACAATCCATATACATATTATCAGCTAAATGAGAAGTGTTTTAAAGGAGTGGTTCAATTAACTACTCAGGATAGTCCATTCTGATGCTGGAAACCATGGAGAGCAGCTTTGCCCCAATCTCGTGCCCTCCAGGTATCATTGGACTCCAACTTCTATCAGCCTCAATCAGCATGGTCAATAGTCAGGGATGATGCAAGCCATAATTCAAAATATCTGGAGTCTACTGTGTTGGGGGAAGCTGATGCATAGAGTACAAGTGTAGAGGTCCTGTTATTGGGGATCCCACAAACTTGCTTATCCTGCTGAACTGGTAAGGTGTGAATCAGTCCTATACAAATATATTTGTAAGATACAGTGCCCTTTAGAGAGGTGTCATGTCTAGCCAAATTTGCACATGCAAGGATCAAGATGTTAGGGCCAAAGCTATTTAACAGCCCCAAACCAACAACTTGAATTGTGTCTTTTAGGCAACAGGGAATCAGTGCAGACTCTGGCACATCGGGGTAAACAGGAAAAAGAAATCCAGAGTTCATCATAACAATTTCTATCAGCACTTTTATTCAAGGTGAGTTTGTTCTCCTCCATAAGCATTCCACACACATTTTCCCAGTTCTGTTTAAATGGAGGCAACAGACTCCCTGACATTCTTCAGCTACATTTACATTGATTTAGAGCAGGGATTCTTTTATGTTTGCTTTAATTATTTGGATTGTGTATTGTCTCGATGCCATAAATACAGAGGTATAAGGGCTTTTTCTATAAGGTTAAGCATATAACCAACCAAAAAGGCAGTTCCTCCTCTGATGCCGCAACAGAATTTAAGGGTAGCACATTAAACAGACCCCTGATGGCTACAACATACTCCTTAGGTCATATACTGACAAAAGGACCACAGATATGTGCGGCACAGTTGGAAAAGGAATAAGATTGACTTAAAAGAACTTCACAAACTTCTTTATGTGTCTCATTTAAGGAAATTGGCAATTCGCGACCTACGACCCATCAGCCTCATCTCTTGCAGGGATGCCATATATCGGAACTCTCTTTCATTGCCCAACCTCTTGCAGGCATCATTTGACTCCAGAAATCAAAAGTTACCACACACACACATTCACTCTAAAAGAGACAGAGAAAAGAATATTCACCATACCATTGCTTAGCTATCCAGCAAGCAGGATCGAAAGCAATCCCTTTTTGATACTTCGGTAAGGTAGGAGCGAATTTCACACTACCTATTTAAGTATCTCCCAGCTGCCCTGAAGAATGGCACAGCTTGTGCGTTTGCTAATTAGAACCTGCCCAGACTGACATTATAAAGCAAAGCAGGATTGCCTGTGTGTGCATGTATGGCAGATAGTCTTCCTCCTCCTTCCATATTTTATTTGGGAAGCTTGTTGTTTCACAAGCGGCGATACTGTTTTTTAAAGGATCCAAAAGTGAGACATAGCCCCAGCTGATCCCAACAAACAGAGGTTTCCCTCTTCTTCAGAAATTGGCTTTGGAAAACTCATTGTTTCATGTGCAGCAACCCTCTGTTTTACAAATGATCAAAAAGCGAGACATGGCCCTAATTGATCCTTAACAAAATTCCCCCACATATTGATTTCCGTTTTGTACCGAGCAACGTGCATTCCAGCTATTACAGACACAGCAGATATGTTTTGCTGGTTTCTCCATTTAATGAACCACATCACAGCAATCTCTCTCAAAAGCAGCACAGAATGAACTAACAACTCATCCCATTTGCCTTTTGCTGCCCAGCGTAACTGCATCTTACAGCAGCCAGGCAAATAATTGCAAAATGGTATTTACAATGTTTTCCCCAGTAAGATTCCCCCCCCCCCATTTTATTCACAGACTTTTTCTTCTTCTTTGTCTCATGTTATTGCTGAATAGATCCCAATGTGAACGGACTGCTTTTATTAACCTGCCTTCCTCAAATAAGTCCCAGGTAGTATATAGAAGGCTGCAACTCCACAAAGTTAGGCTAATTTAAACCCACTAGTTTTAATGTGCATAAGCACAAACAATGTCAGATTGTGGGCCATGATGCCTCCATCCCAATTATATTGTCATAGGTCTAGGGATGGGGAAGAAATCCCATTGATTTTGCATTTAAAAGCAAAAAAAAATGCCCTTTCTGAAACAATATGTGAAACAGAGCACCAGCATTCTTCAAACATTGCACTTTTACAAATATTGCAATGCAATTCTCCAGCCAAATAATATTTACAAAAATGAACATTTCATGGCATAATGTGCATAATAATGCACATATTGGTGAAAAATAACATACAGAAATTCATTACAGGAGGAAAAATTGCATTGCAAAAATGTTTACAACAGGAAAGATCACATACAAACAAATCCATTAAAACAAATCCACACTAAAATGCTGATGAAATTTCATGAGAACTTAAAACAAAAATTCCACAAAGTGATATGAAAATGTGAATTGAACTTAATGCTGGAAAAATAAGGAATTGGAGAAACCATGTTTGACAGATTTGCCCATCCACACCTACATGAGTCTGTAGACTTGTGTAGACAGTACTTGGCTCCACAGAACAATGGTCTGACTCAATACAAAATGGCTTCATATGTTCTCAGCATCAGAGGTTTCTGTAAGTCTCCGAACCAATTATCCTCTTAGCACCCAAGTCAAGGACATTAACAGTATTTATTACCTTAGACTCCCCTGGCACACACAACACTTTAGACACAACGAGGCTGAAACCTAGGTTTTCCAGGACAGTGGCCAAAATGGCCTCTGCGATCTCACACAATTTTGGGCTGCACTTTTTTCCAGGCACAGTGCCCCAAAATGCACATTTTGGGGCACTGTGCCCAAAATAGTGCTTTTTTGGAGGCCATGATCTCACACAAGTCACGTGACACTTGCAGGAGCGCAGCCCTGGAAGATGGCGTCCCAGTTTGGGCCTCTTCATATTGGAAGGTATGCGTATCAAGCACTAATCCACCCCTTTAACAGCCAAGGAATCCTGGGAACTGTAGTTTGTTAAGAGTTGTTAGGGGATTCCACATATGGCTACATTGCCTAGTACAAGTCATGTGGCACATGCGACCTCTGCTGGGGACACAGCTGGCGGTGGGTGGGGGATGGCAGGCCAAGTCAGCCTGGCCGGACATCATGCATACACAAATGCCCCATTCCCAATGTTGGCACAGCTGTGAAGGATTTCCCCCCTACATCTCAGTCCTGATCAGAGTTGCAAGCCCCAGTCCACTATTTGGGGGTTTTTTAAAGGAAAAAAATAAACCACACAAGGCCAACACATCGTGTCTATTATGGTTCTAAACTGCATCACATCAAGGTGCCTGCAGAACAGATGACTGAAAAATGAGCCTTCAGATTATGGACCAAAATGTTCCCCATGCCCTTTAGAGCGACATTTAAAATGTTTTCAAAGCCAATTACCATTATCTACCCTCTAACCATTTTTCTAAGTTTAACATGTCTATTTTTCTTGTGATCCAGACACTTTTCCCCTTCTGAAGTGTTCCTATATGACTCATCCAACTTCTATAGCGATCCTGCTTGAAATATAGTAGAGACAACAGTTTTGCTCAGGTCTGCAACCGCACAGCACTCTAGTACTATTATTTCTTATAACTCAGATTTAAAATGATGCTTTTGCAAATAAAGCATGTAAAAATGATTGGGGGCTACAGAGTTTGGGGCTTTATAGTTGATGTGGGAGCCAGAGAAGTGACTAAAGGGGAAATGATAGAGGTTTATAGAAGTACTGAATGGACATCTGAAGGCAGCCCTGTTTAGCAAAGCTTTTAATGTTTAATAGCTTATTGTATTTTAGTGTTTTGTTGGAAGCCGCCCAGAGTGGCTGGGGAAACCCAGTCAGATAGGCGGGGTATAAATAAATTATTATTATTATTATTATTATTATTATTATTATGTGAAGAAAGTGGATAGAAGGAAGTTTTTCTTCCTCTCTCACATTAGAACTTAGAGTCACCTAATGGCAGGAAGTTCAGGTCAGTCAAAAGGTATTTCTTCACACAGCACATAGTCAGTTTATGAAATTTGTCTCCACAGCGATGGGCACTAACTTACATTGCTTTAAAGAGGAATTAGACAAATTCATGGATGGTAAGGTTATCAATGGCTATATATTATTGATAACCTTATCAGAAGCAGCATACTTTTGAATATTGGTTACTAGGGAACATGACAGAGATGGTGCTGTTGTTCTTATGCCCTATTTGTGGCCCTATGAACCAGAGGCATCTGGTTAGCCACTGTGGGAAAGAATCCTCTGGTCTGAACAGGCAGGTCTTGTGTTCACATATTCAAATATGCAACCACCACCCCACAGAATTGCCCCTTGAAACAAGGTGGAACTTTAGAATACGCTTCAGGTTTTGCTTTAAACAATTTATTGGAGGGGTGTGTGGAGCAACTCCACACACACACACATCTCCAAGAAATTGTATTTGTTTCAGGGAAATAATTTGGGCTTTTTCCTCAAAGATATTCTGCCTAAATGGTGGGGTGGGGTGGGCAGATTCATTTCAGGTTCCATTTTGCGTGAAATTTCAGTCACAATACACTTTACCTTTCATTCTTTTTGGGAGCAGAACAAGAAAAACTCAGCTTACCGCATTTGTCTCCAATGTCTCCAATCAATCTGAACATTTGTCTCCAATCAATCTGAACATGGATAATCTGGAGAATATGTCTGGTCGCAGCCATAGGCTTTTTTTAAACCACCACTGCTCTTTGCCTTGCACTCTTCAGTACATTTCTAAAAGTTACTTCTCAAATTCTCTTAAATTAGTTCCTCACCTACTCTGATGCCATCTAGGGAATCCAAAATGCTTGTTTACAAAGCTATTGTACTACCAACCTTACTGTATGCTTGTGAAACATGGACCATTTACAAACGCCATCTCCAACTCCTCAAAAGATTCCATCAATGGTGTCTCCGAAATTTTTTACACATCACTTGGGAAGACAGGCGAACTAATACCAGTGTACTGGAAGAAGCAAAGATCACCAGTTTTGAAGCAATGATTCTTCAACATCAACTTCGTTGGACTGGTCATGTTGTGTGGATGCCTGATTATCGTCTTCCAAAACAACTACTCTATTCCAAACTTAAAAATGGAAAGCGTAATGCTGGTGGTCAACAAAAGAGGTTTAAAGACTACCTCAAGGCAAATCTAAAAAAAAATGTAGTATAAACACCAATAATTGGGAAAGACTGGCCTTTGAAGACACTCAAACTCAGGATGCAAGGGAGAAATGTGGTAAGAAGAAGGCACTCTTGGCAAATCCACACCGTGATCAACTCCTGCCCGGAAACCAATGTCCCCACTGTGGAAGGACGTGTGGATCCATAACTGGCCTCCACAGTCACTTACGGACTCATTGTTTAAACCGTGTTTATGGAAGACAATCTTACTTGGCTATGAGTGATCGCCAAAGAGAGAGAAGAGATGCATGCAGCATCAATCCAATTCTAAAGCATGTGGAGTGATGCTCAGCAAGTGAGCCCCTCCAAACAACATGCCTTATGCTATCATTTGCTATGCTGTTTTTGAGCAGCCTGGAACACATACTTTGGGGTCCCAGGCATTTAAATGAGTAAGCAAAGAAATAGATCACGAAGGAACATGTGGAGGTCTATTTCTTCTAGAAACAATGAATCATGGTCTGTGGCCCAAACACGTGTTTCCATGTCCCTTTATTTTCTTCTAATTCCCCTACACTTTCTTTCGCCACCCCTGCCAGGCTTCAGAGATGTGCAGCGGTTTCAGATCAGTACGTTAGAGCCTTCAGAGTCAAACCCTGGTATCCTCAATATTTGTCCCCAGCATGTAAGTGGTGCCTCATGCTGTTC